>NC_064645.1:361510231-362153981 GCF_023864345.2 Schistocerca serialis cubense | reverse complement strand
GACAGCCAGTCCACAGTGACGGGTAATCGAAAGGCACGCGTTTAAACTCACGCAGGCTGGTGTGAGGTCTGAAACAGGATACGGAATGAATGCTATAAAGAAAAGTACGTAGCTTCTGGAATACTTAACTTTAATCCACATTTGTAGAACATAGCTCTTGATGATACATGTTATAACCACAATATATATAGCAAAGGATAATGGCGCCTTGCTAGGTCGTAGCAATTGTAGCTGAAGGCTATGCTAACTATCGTCTCGGCAGATGAGAGCGTAGTTGTCAGTGAACTGTAGCTATGAACGTCGGCTATACAACTGGGGCGAGTGCCAGTACGTCTCTCTAGACCTGCCGTGTGGCGGCGCTCGGTCTGCAATTACTGACAGTGCCGACACGCGGGTCCGTCGTATACTAGCGGACCGCGGCCGATTTAAAAGGCTACCACCTAGCAAGTGTGGTGTCTGGCGGTGACACCACACATTTTGTCTGATGAGCTGAGCGAGCGAGCGAGTTCAGGACTACCTCCGTGACGTACGCGAAACGGCCTGTCTTTGTCGTGGGCCTCGCAAGATCCACAACCTACGTCCGACGTCGACTTCAAGAAACCACTCGCAGACGGCAGGTGGTATCACTGGCAGTGCACGGTACATAAAGCTTGCCCGGAGGTCAGTCGTTGTCATAATGACGAGAGGGAGCGATTTATGAGGCGTCCAAAAGGGCACGATCACTGGCTTTCGGGCGAAGGTTGGAATCATTTTAAAAATGGCTAAGTTTGTTAACGGTTCGCGCGCCGCCTTGGACAAATGGCAAAATGGCCTCGGCAGTGCCTCTGGGAGGTGGTTACCATCGTCGCTGGCGGCGCAGTGTTCCTGTTTACAAGACATTGAGGGCTATTGAAATTGATCTCGCGGGAACTGTTAATAAGCAACCATCGATGGGTGGCCCTAATGTGTTTCGTGGACTGCGATGCAGTTTACGTGTGATGTACAAGCTGTCTTTGGTGGCAGTACATGGCTTACAATGGCAGTTGTGTGGGGGCACCCAGGAAGACTATGGTGGCCTTGAAGCTTTTCCAGACTCTAACATCTTGGCCTGGAAGACGTGGAGTGTAGCAGAGAGTACAGGACTCCTTGCTAAGGTACCTTATGGGACTTTGGTGCCAGATAAGCGTTTACTCTGTCTACAAGAAGAAAGAAGAATGACACTGAAGACGAGTATCTGTACTAGCGCCGAGGCAACTGTGGTACAGCGCAGGCCGTAAATGACAAAAGTGAACAACGGCTGCGGAGGTGTGCACTGGCCAACAGAGATACAACTGTTGAGCAACTGACCACCCAGATGAACCAAGCGGCTACCAACAATCTCCCCACAACGACCGTTCAGGGAACGTTGCTGCATATGGGCCTCCACTGCAGGCGCCTGGTTCGTGAACCCATGCCGACTGCTGTTCATAGGTGACAAAGGCTGCAATTTGGACACCGTTACCGCATCTGGTCGTCCACTGAGTGATGACAGGTGGCCTTTTCATATCAACCACGTTCCATGCCCCATCAGACGTGAAACGTCTGACAGTGAACACCCTGCAACAATCGCTAGAAAGATCGAGGCTGTAGGAGGGAGCGTTACGGTCTGTGGAATGTTTTCGTGGCATTCTCTGTGTGATCTCGACATTATGGGAGGGGGCACAGTGGATCAACACAAGTACTCATCCATACTTCGAGACCATGTCCATCCTTACATGCAGTACTCATCTATGCTTGGAGACAATGTCCGTCCCTACATGCAGTTTTTCATCGGGATGATGGGATCTACCAGCAAGACAGTGTGAGCGTGTGGGTGCTATTCTGTCATTCTCTGCGCAACGGATTAATCTGAGATGTTCCCTTTACACTGTGGCTCCTGCAAGATGCAGTTTCACCCCCACACTACTACAGAAGTCAGACAGGCGTTCCTAACGTTCTAAAGAGAAATGCCTGAAAAACTTTCAGCAATAAATATCTTCTGGAGTCGTCCGCTATAAGGAAGTGACACAAAAATTCACAAAATTTCTAATGAAACTAGTGGGATACTTGGATACTGGAGTAGTGCTAGTTAGTGTAAGAAAAACATTAAACTAACGAAAATTATTATTTATTTTGCAAAAATTCTGAGAAATCACAATGGCACTTTTAGTTATGAACTGAACAAGTTATTTCTGGGTTCTTTAGGAATGTGAAGTTACCTCTCAAGGATAGGATTCGCTAATGATATTTCTGTACAAAGTTTAAGATTCTTATTGACTTGGCAGCATGGCTGAGAGCCGCGCCTACTGAACTTGAATAATAATCCGTTAGAATGTTGCTAGGTACGATCGAGGCTGTCGCGTGTGCAATGCAGTGAAGTGTAGTGTTGTGGAGGAAATGTGGGGCTTGCAAGAGCCTTAGCGCACAATACTGTATGCTGCGATGACTGCTGTCTGCGCCGCTCGCTGCTGACAAATAAGATAACTCTCGTTCTATCTGGATTGACCTTCGCCAATCAAACTCTCCCTATGCCTTGATGAAGTCAAGGATTCCTATTCGCCCCTACTCTATTGGCGTGGTACACCGGTCAGATAACCACTCCACCTCGATGCCACTCAAAATTCGCTCACAGGCAGTTAACTATAACTCTGTCCGTTCACACCACACAATAAGTGTGGCGGCTAACACAGTGAACAACGCTTAGTCACAAGGACTCAGTATAGAGTTGCAGTCCGATTCACTCTCGACAGAGGTGCTCTCCCAGTGAATTACTGAGGAGAGACTTCTTCCTCGCTCTTTGAGTACACGTACGAGCGCGCACGCTCTCGTTACGTGTTCTCGCTCCAAGAGCGACACTGGAACGGCGCCTCTCCACACCAGATGTGAAGGGGTATATCTTTCGGTCTCTTCCTTTACTCCTTCAGCTCAAGGCGTCAGGAATATCGTCCGCCAATCAGCATTGCTCTTCTAAAACGGGAGAATGACGTTTCGTTTAAGGCGACCAATCCGGAAATCTGTAGTATCGGCGTTTGGCGTTTGCTGTTTCCATGTGAAAATCTCTGAAACTGCGTGCTATGTTGTAAAGAATGCGTAGGCTGGGCACTCCCACACAGTGTAGCGGAATTTGCTTTTAAGCCGAACACGGGTCGTTCTTCCTTTCACTCAGGCAAACACTGTCTGGTCTACGGGCGGTCACTGGCCGACTAGATAGGCTGAGTCGTACTCTGAAGGGACCGGCCCCCTGGCGTGCGGTGTGCGTCTCCCGAACTAAAAGCCCCTGTAACCATCGTGTCTTGAGTGTGTGTGTGTGTACGCCAGCCTCAAGTATATCGATGTAGGTGCGCATTTGGGATATATTAGTTATTTGCATATCGGTTACGTGAATACATACAACATTGACTTTATCTTATCGAGTTTGGGTTCGAATGAAGGATCTTGATGTGTGGAATATGACTGTGAGGGCGGAATATGTAAGAAATGAAGGTCAGGAGACCACGACGTCTTACAACAGTGCAAAACCTCACAGAGCTCGCTGTCACGTGCGTGGTTCGAAGAGCACCAGTATGAGTTTACTGTACTCTCCCGGCCACCGGACTCCCCGAATTTAAACCCAATAGAGGATATAGTGATCTACCTCGATCGGGCTATTCGCACCATGGATTGTTAGCCGAGAAATGTGAAGCAGGTAGCCACGGTATATGAGTCGGCATGGCTCCAGGTCCCTGTCGGTACCTTCCAGTACCTCACTGGCTCCCTCCCTGCACGCCTCGCTGTGGTCCGCGCTGCAGGAGGTGGTTATTCAGGGTTTTAACTGGTGGTAACATTATTGTGACTAGGCAGAGTATATTTTTCGTGTTTTGGGCTGCAAATGCATCGAACGTTCACCGTAGCGCTAACAGCGTAAATAGCCAGAAACATCCGTTGTTATATGTTTACAAGATCGCAGAACAATCGGTGGAAGCAGTCACATCTCAAAATATATATGAGTGTCACTGCAGGGTGACTTATAGTAAAACGACCACCTGAAATAAACCAGAGGCAGATGTTACGCTGACGATCATGGGAAGAGTCCGCTGGAAACGTGTCCACCAAGAAAAGAGGTAGCTTACAAATCCTTCGTTCGACTAATAGGCTTGAAACTGCTCGTCCGTCTGGGATCCTCAGGGCCTAGCCGATAGGACTGATAGAGAAAATCTCAACAAGAGCAGTACGTTTCGTTACTGATTCAGTTAATAAGCGCGAAAGCGTCACAGAGATTCTCAGACAACTCCAGGTGTTCTGCATCTCGATGTGATTTACTGATAATGTTTCGAGACCATTCCTTCCTGGAAGAGTTAAGCAATGCATTTCTCGCTTCTACTGTATGTACATCTCGCGAAAAGATTCGAGTACATTAGGAGTCTTACCAGCAACAGTTCTTCCCGCTAGCCATTGGCGACTGGAAGAGTAAGACGGCGGAGCGACAGTGGTAGACAACATACCTTCCACCACACACTGTAAGATGGCGTGCGAGCTACTGATGCAGATGTAGGGACTAGTGGGCAAGGCGGTCACAATCGAATTCGGAAAGGGTGGGTCTCTGAGCACCATACGGCCATCCCGGTTTAAGTTTTTCACGATTAATCACTTGGCATACCGTTTAGTTCGATGAGAGCCGTGCCCAAGCGGTTGGAGACACGCGTGCTAAACAGGCCAACATCACGCGCGTGACAGTCGCAGCACGGGCGACATTCTAATAGACGTTATTTAGCTGCATTCTCATTTACGTC
This sequence comes from Schistocerca serialis cubense, assembly GCF_023864345.2. Taxonomy (NCBI): domain Eukaryota; kingdom Metazoa; phylum Arthropoda; class Insecta; order Orthoptera; family Acrididae; genus Schistocerca; species Schistocerca serialis. The sequence goes on along the minus strand of NC_064645.1, from coordinate 362,149,215 downwards.
TTGCGATACTGTCTTTTGGATACATGTCAAAATATAAACATAAAATTTGTATACAGAAACAGTACTGTAATACACTACTGGCCATTAAAATTGCTACACAAAGCAGATATGCAGTTGATAAACGGGTATTCAGTGGACAATTATATTATACTAGAACTGACATGTGATTGCATTTTCACACAATTTGGGTGCATAGACCCTGAGAAATCAGTAACCACAACAACCAACTCTGCCGCTAATAACGGCCTTGGTACGCCTGGGCATTGAGTCAAGCAGAGCTTGGATGGCGTGTACAGGTACAGCTGCCCATGCAGCGACAAGATACCACAGTTCATCAAGAGTAGTGACTGGCGTATTGTGACGAGCCAGTTGCTCGGCCACCATTGCCAGACGTTTTCAGTTGGTGAGAGATCTGGAGAATGTGCCGGCCAGGGCAGCAGTCGAACAGTTTCTGCATCCAGAAAGGCCCGTACAGGAGCTGCAACATGCGGTCGTGCATTATCCTGCTGAAATGTAGGGTTTCGCAGGGATCGAATGAAGGGTAGAGCCACGGGTCGTAACACATCTGAAATGTATCGTTCACTGTTCAAAGTGCCGTCAATGCGAACAAGAGGTGACCGAGACGGGTAACCAATGGCACCCAATACCATCACGCCGGGTGATACGTCAGTATGGTGATGACGAATTCACGCTTCCAATGTTCATTCACCGCGGTGTCGGAAAAACACGGATGCGACCATCATGATGCTGTGAACAGAACCTCGATTCATCCGAAAAAATGACGTTTTGCCATTCGTGCATCCATGCTCGTCGTTGAGTAAACCATCGCAGGCGCTCCTGACTGTGATCCAGCGTCAAGGGTAAGCGCAGCCATGGTCTCCGAGATGATAGTCCATGCTGCTGCAAACGTCGTCGGACTGTTCGTGCAGACGGTTGTCGTCTTGTAAACGTCCCCATCTGTTGACGCAGGGATCGAGACGTGGCTGCACGATCCGTTACAGCCATGAGGATAAGATGCCTGTCATCTCGACTGCTAGTGATACGAGGCTGTTGGGATCCAGCAAGGTGTTCCTTATTACCTTCCTGAACCCACCGATTCTATATTCTTCTAACAGTCATTCGGTCTCAACCAACGCGAGCAGCAATATCGTGATACGATAAACCGCAATCGCGATAGGCTACAATCCGATCTTTATCAAAGTCGGAAACGTGATGGTACGCATTTCTCCTCCTTACACGAGGCATCACAACGTTTCACCACGCAACGCCGGTCAACTGCTGTTTGTGTATGAGAAATTGGTTGGAAACTTTCCTCGTGTCAGCACGTTGTAGGTGCCGCCACCAGAGCCAACCTTGAGTGAATACTCTGAAAAGGTAATCATTTGCATATCACAGCATCTTCTTCCTGTCGGTTAAATTTCGCGTCTGTAGCACGTCATCTTCGTGGTGTAGCAATTTTAATGGCCAGTACTGTAGAAATTATCATGTTCTTGGGCGTCTTCAGATATGACTTATTCATGTAATAACACGACGCCTAAAAATTGCTAGTGTCAATAAAACCTTCAATTACAAGAACAAATCCTCCCCTTGAAAGAATTTCTAATAGTAAAATATCCAGAACCCTAAAAATTAGTAGTCCATCATTGTATGATACTTTCAAAAGCATTATGATAGATGTAAACCCACCTTACACTCAATAGCTCCCCCGCAATTTCTTATAACCTTACACATCCTTGTCGGGTGCTTTTTTTTTGTTAGGCTTGGGATAGATATGTTATGGTCATTGGGCCCAATATTGTGCTTGGAGTCTAAGAGATGTTTCACCTAGCGAAGGTTTTCCGCGAGTTTCATACTCCCGTAATTGAACATTTTCAAAAATTTCTTTTGTTATATTTATTCTGTAAACAATGTATGTTTTCTTTCTTTGATCGTGCATTGTTTTATGGATAATGTACATGTTTAACAGAGCCGTATCCGACATACAGATGAAAGCTTTTGGTGTCCTCTGAGAATTTTTCTTAGGACTGGGAAAGTGATCAACATCTGATCTTGACAATTTCACCCGTTTCGTTATTGCGTTCGAAGATGCATTTGGGCTTCATTATTTTTCTAAGCTGTTTGGCTATCTGTTCAACGAACTTTACATTTCTCTAAACTTTGGTCTTTTATTGGTGTCACATACACGACACTCTATCTTTACATCTCAGAGCCAACAAATTATTATATCGTCTCCATAAACATTTCCTTTCCTCAAACGTTGTTTTTAGATATTTTTGGCATACTTCGCCAATTTCCGAGTACTGCCCCGATAAAATTTGTGTTTTCCTAAAGTAATTTTAAAAACAACTTGGGGGGAGTAACAATGTCAAGAAACAAAGTGTACTGCTTATTCAGTATTGAGTTTCACAAGTCCATGATATCATTCTCTGATGCACTAATATTCCGATCAGTTTTGTTTCTGCGCAGTGTATATTGCCCAACCGTAACAAAAACCTGTATTTGCCTTTCATAGTCTATAAATGTTTAATCAAAATCTCACTCTTTTCGATGTATTACATTGTTTATGCGCTAAACGTTCTTTATACGTATATCATCAAGATTAGTCTATCAAGATTAGTCTATACTGACACCATCATCCTGTGTATAAATTTATTTAAATTTCTCGTTACAAAGCTGAATGATAGGTCTCATCTTTCGATGCCACTAACAACTATCGACTGTCCCATTTTTGATAAAAATGTAATAATCTCTAAATTTGTTTGAATGTTTTGTAATGTTTTACTTTTTAAAATATTTGCGTTTCGACTAGTTGTCTTGTAGGACAATACATTTGGATACTTCGTTTTCTGAACTGAGCCACCAAAATACACAGTGCTTAGTTGGCCTCCATTTCTTCGAAAGTAAAAGGGTACCAAGCGTCGTTCACTTTCCGTTTATTTCATACATTATCACTTAACTGACATGCGAAGAGATTTGTTTCTGTAACAAGTATTTCCCAAAGTTATCATGAAACATAATATAAAATTGCTCTAATAATCCGGGGTGTTCACTTAAATGATTTGAAACAAATGCTTTCATGCTACGAATCTCAGAATATTTCCAAATGGTTGCCATGTTATTCGTTTCCTGCCAAATCCATGAAATGCACTATTTATTTCTTGAATTTTTCCTTTTAATGTCGACATCTATAATTATTTTCTACAATCACGTCGCTATGATTGGATTCTTCATCACTACTCCATGTAAACGCCCTTCTGTTAACATGATCTTAAGGTTTAATAAATTTTCTTCAAAAAAGGCAGTTCAAAACCATTAGCACGCTTGATTTCTAATGCAGATGTAACGAATTACGACGAATTCTCGCGGCATAATGGTGAAAACTAAACCACGCTTTTAAGTGACAAGTGTTCGTCTCAAGAGTTCACGTTTAGCCCGCATTTGTTTCCACGTGTCTGACTCGAGATGTTCATGTTCGGTCTAGAGTTTTTATCTCGATTCAGACTCGTCAAAGTACACCAAAGGGACAAAGGAAATCCTTTTCTGATAATGTGGCGATAGTTCGTTCAACCAGAGCTTTCCCAAGTGTATTTTTATGCCCATTCCAACTCAACGCTCCGACAGAGCGACGTAGTTTTTGAAGGGGCTTTAAACTCTTACATCCTCACCATTTGTAAAAAAAAGTAAGTTCTAATCAACCATAGACCCAGAACACACGAACCACACTCTCATATTTCACAGAGAGTACTTGCCGTGTGCTTGGCCACCTGGTTTTGTCGGTTTCTGGCCATTTACCAAGAACTCGCGGCAGGATACGTAGCGGAGTTCCCATTTGTTTATGATGCTTAAGGAAGAGAAATGCTTTATTCGACAGATGAGCTTTATTTTCCTTTGCTAAGTTGTTGCGTAGGAATTCCAAATGGGTATTCAGCTGCGAAACCGGCTTGTATATCTGTTCTGCATACATTTGTCGTGCAACATGGCTATTTATCGTCCAGTTTACATCGTAATTAAAATAGTTTAGTGGCTGGCAACGAGAGATAGTAGCGGGGAAACTGACCTTGATAGATATGTTGAGTGCAGGAGTAACGGCATTCTCGAAGAGGAATGCATCTACGTAACGACTCACCGCGAAGAATATACAGTGTGATGGAGCTAAGACACGCCACCTCAAATATATCCAAAATGAATAACATATCCAGGTGCTGTTTTCGCCAAGTTACAGCAAACAATATGGCAATTTCCCGAAGTTCGTAAGTATTTTTTTTTCACTATTGGAACTGTCTTTCTGTGGTATTTGATAGAAGCTTCTAAAAAAGAACTTCAATGACATAACTTACATGGGAACTGATCAAATAGTATTCAAATTTTCTCCTAAGGCGGTCTGTCATTACATTTACACGATGTGTGGGACGTCTGTAAGCCTCTTACCGCACTGACTGCATAATGTCCAGAGGATCTTAGGAACTCGAGATGTTGCTGTTGTTGTTGTCTTCAGTCCTGAGACTGGTTTGATGCAGCTCTCCATGCTACTCTATCCTGTGCAAGCTTCTTCATCTCCCAGTACTTACTGCAACCTACATCCTTCTGAATCTGCTTAGTGTAGTCATCTCTTGGTCTCCCTCTACGATTTTTACCCTTCTTCTTGTCAAGTTGTGCCACAAACTCCTCTTCTCCCCAATTCTGTTCAATACCTCCTCATTAGTTAGGTGATCTACCTAACCTTCAGCATTCTTCTGTAGCACCACATTTCGAAAGCTTCTATTCTCTTCTTGTCCAAACTATTTATCGTACATGTTTCACTTCCATACATGGCTACACTCCATACAAATACTTTCAGAAACGACTTCCTGACATTTAAATCTATACTCGATGTTAACAAATTTCTCTTCCTCAGAAACGCTTTCCTTGCCATTGTCAGTCTACATTTTATATCCTCTCTACTTCGACCATCATCAGTTATTTTGCTTCCCAAATAGCAAAACTCCTTTACCACTTTAAGTGTCTCATTTCCTAATCTAATTCCCTCAGCATCACCCGACTTAATTCGAGATACTTGAGTGTATTTAGATTCCCATAAAAAAACAGGGACCAACGATGAGGGCCTTGAGAAACGCGCACCAAACTTTGATAGATAAAGAGCGTTGTTTTGATCCTCTTCTTTGACAAAGCGTGCATTTTGAAAGGACGATTAGTGCATATTCCGCAGATTGACCTACCCATGGTCTGTAAAGAATGCTGCTTCCTTAAACAAAATTTTTCACATATACGCCACACTGTATCTAGTTTGGAAGAAACTACGACGAAGCTGCAGATGCAGCGAAATGTGAAGAGGACAAAATGCGACAGAATGCAGGGTGCGCAGAACTCTCGTTCAGTTGACGCCTCCCGTACTTTCGAGATGCCTCTTAGTGACATCTGCACGGTGCGTTACTGCTACTAAAATAATAGTTTTAGTTCTTTCATCAGGTGGTCTTCTTTTTCCTTGGCGTGTTTTATTCTCCACAGTTTCAGTTTCTAGAACTTTTTTAAAAAATGTTTGCAAAGACACACCGCGAGGCCTTTCCACGATCTGGATACTCTTCAACAAACAACCGAACCGCTGCGCTAAATGTTTGGTGACATTCACCGTAAACGTACATTCGTAATTAACAACGGTGTATTCAGCATTGTTAATTACGAATCCCGGCCGTGGTGACCGAGCGGTTCTAGGTGCTACAGTCTGGAACCGCGCACCCCTACGGCCGGAGGTTCGAATCCTGCCTCGGGCATGGATGTGTGTGGTATCCTTAGATTTGTTAGGTTTAAGTAGTTCTAAGTTCTAGGGGACTGATGACCTCAGAAGTTAAATCCCATAGTGCTCAGAGTCATTTGAACCATTTGATTACGAATACAGTAATGATAAGACTGCAGCGTGTACTTGTAATTTGGAAGTTTCGAACTCTGCCGAAAGTGCAACCTAACAGCTTTATCGTGAGATCACATGACAATCCCAGTGTAATGTTGACAACAAGGGCAGAATGCAACGCTCGCTCCAGAGATATCTACTCTGTAAGCAAGAATGAAGATGACATCTGAGGAATTATTGTAAAGTTTTATGACAGATGCTTTCGGAGCACATATAGCGGCGAAAATACATCAACGTATATTTTGAAAATAAATGAAATGCATTTAGAACTAACCTAAATAGAAAATAAATAATACATCTTGATTCTTGCAAAGTAGAAAACAGCAACCAGTCACTTTTAATAACACTATTCATTCACCTAAATAGCGCCTTTATCTATTTTGTAACGACGAGTTCATCAACAGACGGCTGTACACGATGAGATACGTTTTTGATGTTGTTGCCGTTACTTTTCGTTTTTACTCCCCCCTTTTTGTGAAAATTTCATGGGGTGGTGGTGCCCCAAAAACAATGTACGACGTAAGGAACGGCCTATTTAACAATAATTGTACGAAATAACAACGCAAACAAATCACTAACGTGAAACTGTTTTAGTTTTAGGTTACTTACATCGAAAATCACGCGATATTACGTTGCACTGTTGATTGCGTGTGTTCTCATCTAGATGATCACTCTGTCATTCACAATTGAGTACCTGGCAGACGGTTCATCGAACCACCTCCAAGCTATTTCTCCACCGTACCGCTCTCTGACGTCGCGCGGAAGAAGTGAGCACTTAAATCTTTCTGCGCGAGCTCTGATTTCTACACTCCTGGAAATGGAAAAAAGAACACATTGACACCGGTGTGTCAGACCCACCATACTTGCTCCGGACACTGCGAGAGGGCTGTACAAGCAATGATCACACGCACGGCACAGCGGACACACCAGGAACCATGGTGTTGGCCGTCGAATGGCGCTAGCTGCGCGGCATTTGTGCACCGCCGCCGTCAGTGTCAGCCAGTTTGCCGTGGCATACGGAGCTCCATCGCAGTCTTTAACACTGGTAGCATGCCGCGACAGCGTGGACGTGAACCGTATGTGCAGCTGACGGACTTTGAGCGAGGGCGTATAGTGGGCATGCGGGAGGCCGGGTGGACGTACCGCCGAATTGCTCAACACGTGGGGCGTGAGGTCTCCACAGTACATCGATGTTGTCGCCAGTGGTCGGCGGAAGGTGCACGTGTCCGTCGACCTGGGACCGGACCGCAGCGACGCACGGATGCACGCCAATACCGTAGGATCCTACGCAGTGCCGTAGGGGACCGCACCGCCACTTCCCAGCAAATTAGGGACACTGTTGCTCCTGGGGTATCGGCGAGGACCATTCGCAACCGTCTCCATGAAGCTGGGCTACGGTCCCGCACACCGTTAGGCCGTCTTCCGCTCACGCCCCAACATCGTGCAGCCCGCCTCCAGTGGTGTCGCGACAGGCGTGAATGGAGGGACGAATGGAGACGTGTCGTCTTCAGCGATGAGAGTCGCTTCTGCCTTGGTGCCAATGATGGTCGTATGCGTGTTTGGCGCCGTGCAGGTGAGCGCCACAATCAGGACTGCATACGACCGAGGCACACAGGGCCAACACCCGGCATCATGGTGTGGGGAGCGATCTCCTACACTGGCCGTACACCACTGGTGATCGTCGAGGGGACACTGAATAGTGCACGGTACATCCAAACCGTCATCGAACCCATCGTTCTACCATTCCTAGACCGGCAAGGGAACTTGCTGTTCCAACAGGACAATGCACGTCCGCATGTATCCCGTGCCACCCAACGTGCTCTAGAAGGTGTAAGTCAACTACCCTGGCCAGCAAGATCTCCGGATGTGTCCCCCATTGAGCATGTTTGGGACTGGATGAAGCGTCGTCTCACGCGGTCTGCACGTCCAGCACGAACGCTGGTCCAACTGATGCGCCAGGTGGAAATGGCATGGCAAGCCGTTCCACAGGACTACATCCAGCATCTCTACGATCGTCTCCATGGGAGAATAGCAGCCTGCATTGCTGCGAAAGGTGTACTAGTGCCGACATTGTGCATGCTCTGTTGCCTGTGTCTATGTGCCTGTGGTTCTGTCAGTGTGATCATGTGATGTATCTGACCCCAGGAATGTGTCAATAAAGTTTCCCCTTCCTGGGACAATGAATTCACGGTGTTCTTATTTCAATTTCCAGGAGTGTATTATTTTATTATGATGATCATTCCTGCCTATGTTCGCAATCGGAGGAGAAATTTGGTGATCGAAATTTCAAGAGAAGATCGGACCACAATGGAAAACACCTTTGTTTTAATGATTGCCACACCAATTCACGTATCATGCTCGTGGGACTTTCCTGTTTCGCGATAATACGAGCTTCCCTTCATTGAAGTTTTTGACGTCCTCCCTCAGTCCCATCTGCTGCGGATCGCACACCGCTCGGCAGTACTCCGTAAGATGGCGGACAAGCGTTGTGTAAGCAGTCTCTTTAGTAGACCCGTAGCACTTTGCAAATGATCTACCAATAAATCGTAGTCTTTGGTTTGCTTTCTCTACAACATTATCTGTGTGATAGTCCCAATTTAAGTTAGTCGTATTTGGAATCCCTAAGTACTGAGTTGAATTAACAGCCTTTATATTTGTGTGATTTATCGTGTAACCAAAATATAGCGTATTCCTTTTAGTGCTCATGTGGATAACTTCACGTTTGTCATAATTTAGAGTTAATTGCAACTTTTCGCACCATACAGATATCTTGCTAATTATTTTGCAATTGTTTCTTATCATCTGCTGACTTTACAAGACAGTAAATGACAACATCCTCTGCAAACAATCTAAGAGGGCTGCTCAGATTTTGTTTTAAGCCGTTTATATAGGTCAGGAACAACAGATGGCCTATAACATTCCCTTGGGGAACGCTAGATATTACTTTTATTTTACTCGATGACGGGCTACTCAAATTTTCTCCTAAGCCATTTATGTAGGTCAGGAACAACAGAGGGCCTATAACATTCCTTTGGGGAACGCTAGATATTACGTTTTATTCGATGACATCCATAAGTTACTACGATCTTTCTGACAGGAGCTCATGGATCCAGTCGCACAACTGAGGCGATATTCCACAGGTACGGAATTTGATCAGAAGTCGCTTGTGAGGAACGGTGTCAAAAGCCTTCATGCACTAGTGAAGATTGTACGAGGTACTTTTTTCATACATATGTAGGCACCTAGTGTGAAGTACCGCTCACAGCAGTAAGCCTCGCAAAATGAAACAATGTATACAATAATGTCGATATCACAACAATAACGATGCCAGAGTTTTTCTCTCTCAGGAATGTTTCAATATGTAGACAGACGTGACAAAATTTACAAATTTATATTAAGTGACAGTGATTACAATTACGATAAACAAATAAACAAACCTGTTTATTAGAAAATGTTACATTATTTAAATATTATACAGACAGTTTTCGACAAATTCATCATCTTCCAGTTGGATGCAGGTTTTTCAGTGCACCATGCCACTCCGTAATAATCATTAACTTTCGGTTCGACCATACCACGAGTGAATAGTAAGCAATCGGCAGACAGACTGCATTTTCCCAGTATTCTACCAATAAACCGAAGCTGACCACCTGCATCACTCACGAGTGAGTGTAAGTGGTCACTCCAGTACATGTCCCATGTCAAGGTATTTGTAAGAGTTAACCGACTGCAACTGTGCCTCGTTGATACTGAAGTCTTAGGATATTACGCTTTTTTTTCGTTTTGTGAAGTGGACTGTTTTTCTGTTGGAAGTTTGCTCTACACTTCAAGTATGATTTCATGTCTAATTCAAGGAAGCATTTCGATAAATAGCTTTGAGTTTTTTTCATAGCGAAGAGTCACATGTACTGTCACCACCTCAGTACGTCAGTACCAAATAATAAATACTCACTTCTTGAAACAAATCTTAATGTTTGCTTAGTTCACTCAAAATTCTCATACCATGCATACTGTAACTGTGGCTGCATGGCATAGCGCGTATTAGGCCGCAGTCTCTGTAACAAAGTATGACTGAATAAATGGCCTCTAGCATGGAACCATGCATTTCCGGACGTATGTTAATTAGGGCCTTTTTGTTCCCTACCCTCCCATCGATCAATCCCCAGAGTTTGTACAGTGTGAAAAAAAAACACCCTGTATTTTTCTTTACTACTAAGACACCCTTACAATAGAGTCAAACTGTGTTGTCAAAGACGCTCAAGTATGCACGAAAGCTACCTACGAAATGCCTATGATAAAAAAAACTTCATTCTGATCAAATAGGTACCTATCACTAGTCTTGTACTAAGCAATATTGCAAAGATGTTTATAGTCTTTAACGGTTCACGTCCGATCACCAAAGATCAGCGCTGTCGGGCTCGGCTAGCACTTGGATGGGTGACCATCCGGTCTGCCGAGGGCTGTTGGCCACAGGGGTGCACTCAGCCCTTGTGAGGCAAACTGAGGAGCTACTTGATTGAGAAGTAGCGGCTCCGGTCTCGTAAACTGACATACGACCGGGAGAGCGGTATGCTGATCACATGGCCCCCCCATCTCCGCATTCAGTGACGCCTGTGGTCTGAGGATGACATGGCAGCCGGTTGGTACCGTTGCGCCTTCATGGACTGTTCGGGCAGAGTTCAGTTTAGATTATCATCTGTCTTGTCTTTCAGATTATTTCGGCTCAACTAGGTACTTATTGTACCGAGACGCTTGAGCAATTGAGAGGCTGTCTCTGCGTGCTGTTCGTGACGTAATCAAACTATTAACGTGACCTGGGAGGTGCAACACGAAAGCTTTTATCTATTATGGACTATAATTTTCAAATAGTCTCTACTTTGCGTGCAAACTTACTCTGGCCCTCGGCGTGATCATTATCTCATTTCGGCTGTTCATTTCGTCAGCTGACGATATTTACAGTCATAAGAAATTACTCCTCGCGCGGATAATGAGGGAGATAGTTGTGGAAACGGCTCTCCATGCCACGTGTGTGGCTGTAATATGGGTGGTTACATCACACCAATGAAACTAACCATCCAATAAGCAATAACAGTAGTATTGTCACGTCCCTGAAAGCCCCAAATGTCGCAATGCTGAATCAGCAGTATACTTAAATTTATGTAACATTAACTATGGTTTTCACTACCTACGTCGATTACCGCAAGTTTTCTTTACTGGGAAGTTACGAAATGATTATTTACCTCAAATTCGACTGCAGTGTAGACGAGATTATGAATCATTATCTAGTATGTTGCTATTGCACAACCAAACAGTTAATAATTACAGGTCAGTTTTGATTAAGCTACAGTGGGGAAAAATAAGAAGAAAAATAAACTTCAGCAGCTCTGATCTCATAGTATAAATTAACTTAAACTTTTTTGAACCAAATAGATTGCTAAGCGATGAGTAGTAATTTCATTTTATAGGGCAAAATTGTTAGTCATTAACAGATACCGGCATAAGTATTCAGAAAAGAGACTGGGCACTAGAAACGCCCTACCTTGAACAACTAACACACACACTACTCGGCCACCCGCTTTCCGACGTTCACTGCTGTTGTTTCCAAACATGAATGCAGTGAAACTGTGTTTACGACCTCCGTTTGCCACCAGCGTAGTATTTAAATGTCGGACAAGGCTTTCTGCTCCCTTGACACAATGAAGACAGAATATGGGAGTGTAGTACTCTTTGCGAAAATTTCAACATCAGTGATAATAAGTTTCACTGAAATGCATTTTATGCCACATAATAGATTGCAGACAGCGGGTAGTACTTCTTTTTAACTTCGAACCGTCCGCGGTGGCCGAGCGGTTCTAGGTGCTTTAGTCCGGAACCGCGCGACTGCTACGGTCGCAGGTTCGATTCCTGCCTCGGGCATGGATGTGTCTGATGTCCTTAGGTTAGTTAGATTTAAGTAGTTCTAAGTTTTAGGGGACTGATGACCTCAGATGTTAAGTCCCATAGTGCTCAGAGCCATTTAAACCATTTTTCTAACTTCGAACCACCGTGTACTGTAATGAGTCCCAGCCGGCCGCGGTGGTCTCGCGGTTCTCGGCGCGCAGTCCGGAACCGCGCGACTGCTACAGTCGCAGGTTCGAATCCTGCCTCGGGTATAGATGTGTGTGATGTCCTTAGGTCAGTTAGGTTTAAGTAGTTCTAAGTTTTAGGGGACTGATGACCACAGATATTAAGTCCCATAGTGCTCAGAGCCATTTGAACCATTTTTGTAATGAGGCCTCTATGCGTAGTGGCGTGTAATACACGAGGCCCGCATACTATCGTTATAAGTAATGAATCTTTCTAGATTGGTTGGTGGAAGGAAATGTGACGGACAAACTTCCTGACCAACGATGTTACAGACGACATGACAGGCGATTATGCGGGTCTGGGAAGTGGTGCCTTGCCCGTACTTCCCCGGATGTTGCAAGGTAAGAGAAGCAGCTGAAATATACTGACGGAAACAAAACGCAGCACCGACAAATAATTAATGTAGAGTAATGAAATTCTGGGAACACGTTTATCTGGATAACGTATTTAAGAGATTAACACTGTAATATCACACGTTAATAAAAGCGCTAGACAAGCCATTGCAAACGTGAGATGCTGGTACATTAATAAGTGATGTAACACCTAAAATGTTGAATGCAAGCCGTGAAGATGTGCATGCGTTGTCTTGTACAGGTGCCGGATGTCAGTTAATGTGTTTTGTGCCTGTTTTGCACTTGGTAGGTAAGTAAAGTAAAGGGATGGTTAATGTAGTTTTTCGATCACTCTGGAGCGTCGTCCGATGATGTTCCATATGTGCCAGAATAGAGATAGATCTGATGATCAAGCAAGCCAAGACAACATGTCGACACCCTGTAGAGCGTGTTGGGTTACCACAGCTGTATGTGGGCGACTCCCAGGCATGTTGTTCATGAATGGCTGCAGAACAGCCCGAATCACCAGACTGACGTACAAATTTGATGTCAATGTGTGTAGGATAAACACGAGAGTGGTGCAGCTGTCATACGAAATTACATTCAGACCGTAACTCCTGGTGTAGATACGGTGTGTCTAGCACGCAGAAAATTTGGTTACTGGACCTCAGCTACTCTCCTTCTAACCAACAAGACCATCAGTGGCACACAGACGAAACCAGCTTTCGTCAGAAAACACAAGACACCTCCACCCTTCCCTCTTATGACACCACTGAAGCCTCAGATGGCGGTGGTTTGCGGCCAGCGAAAAGCAGGCTACAGGACTTCTGGCACGGAGCTACACTATGTGATCAAAAGTATCCGGACACCCCCAAAAACATACATTTTTCATATTAAGTGCATTGTGCTTCCATCTACTGCCAGGTACTCCATATCAGCGACCTCAGTGGACATTAGACATCGCTAGAGATCAGAATGGGACGCTCCGCGAAACTCACGGGCTTCAAACGTGGTCAGGTGATTGGGTGTCACTTCTGTCATACGTCTGTACGCGATATTTCCTCACTCCTAAACATCCCTAGAGTGATGCCGTCAGTCATACGACCACACCGTCGCCTGAGAGGTTGATCCGCCGGATGCGATTCTCTCGATAAACGGAACAGAAGTACGGCTGTGCTAGCCAAAGAGTGCACAGCCCGTCGCAGTACTTATGCTTGCCGTGAGGCGCCGTTAGGCCACTTCATATGTAGCAAGAGAGTAGTGCAGTTGTTCCAGTCTACAGTTCGTAGCCACGCTCAGTGGTCAGCCAGCGCTGGTGTTAGTCATCGTCTGCAGCTCAGTCATTGCTGCCACCAAGTCTTTGTAGCTCCGCTCCAAGTCAGTCTTCAAATTCACCGGATTCGACATTCAAGCTTACGAGTGATCAATTCGTCACTGCAAGATTTGTCACCTGTAAATTATGTCACTCTACAGACGCTTCTTCTGTAGTTGTCAAACAACTGATCATGGTCTACAGCACAGTTAAGTAATAAATACTTTCTTATTTTGTACTCCTGCTAATTAATCGTGTTTTCCTGTTCTAGCTACCAAGCAGTCTTGGCAGAGCAGAACCCACGTTTCCACCTCCTTGGCTACCTCATATTTGCCACCTCATGTTCATGGAGTCGATTATGGTGGAAGATCGAGAGCCATCACCTAGGTCCACCGTTTCAGATGTGATAGTGAAGTGGAAACGTGATGGGACACGTACAGCACAAAAGTGCTCAGGCCGACCTCTTCTGTTGAGTAACAGAGACCGCCCACAGTTGAAGAAGGTTGTAATGTTAAAAGGCACATATCTATCCAGACCATCAGACAGAAATTCCAAACTGTATCAGGTACTATTTCAGTCTGGCGGGAGGTGAGAAAACTTCGATTTCACAGTCGAGCGGCTGTTCATAATCCACACATAATGCATGAATACGCCTAACGACGCCTCATTTGGTGTAAGGAGCGTAAACAATGTACGATTGAACAGTCCAAAAACGTTGTGTGGATTGACGAATCATGGTGCATAATGTGGCTATCCGATGGCAGGGTGTGGGTATGGCGAATGCCAGACGAACGTCATTTACCAGCGTGCGAAGTGCCAACAGCAAAATTCGCAGGGGGTGGTGTTATGCTGTGATCGAGGTTTTCATGGAGGAGGGCTTGCACCCCTTGTTGTTTTCCGTGGCACTATCACAGCACAGGCCTACAGCGCTTCCCAATGTTGAAGACGAATTCGGGGATGGCGATTACATCTTTCAGCACGATCGAGCACCTGCGGCGGACAAGTTACACGAGAATAACATCCCTGTAAAGGATTGGCCTGCACGGAGTCCTAACCTGAATCCTACAGAACACCTTCGGGATGTTTTGGAACGTCGACTTCGTGCCAGACCTCACCGGCCGACATCGATACCTCTCCACAGTGCAGCACTCCGTGAAGAATGGTCTCCCATTCCCCAAGAAACCTTGCAGCACTTGACCGAACGTATGCCTGCGAGAGTGGAAGCTGTCATCAAGGCTAATGGTGGGAGCAGTTCCAGACGCTTCAGTCTGGAACCGCGTGACCGCTAGGGTCGCGGATTCGAATCCTGCCTTGGGCATGGATGTGTGTGATGTCATTACGTTAGTTAGGTTTAAGTAGATCTAAGTTCTAGAAAGGACAACCACTTGCATGAATATCAAGAGCTCAGATGGAAACCCAGTTCTAAGTAAAGAAGGGAAAGCAGAAAGGTGGAAGCAGTATATAGACGGTCTATACAAGGGCGATGTACTTGAGGACAATATTATGGAAATGGAAGAGGATGTAGATGAAGATGAAATGGGAGATATGATACTGCGTGAAGAGTTTGACAAACCACTGAAAGACCTGAGTCTAAACAAGGCCCCGGGAGCAGAGAACATTCCATTACAACTACTGACAGCCTTGGGAGGGCCAGTCCTGACAAAACTCTACCATCTGGTGAGCAAGATGTATGAGACAGGCGACATACCCTCAGACTTCAAGAATATAATAATTCCAATCCCAAAGAAAGCAGGTGTTGACAGATGTGAACATTACCGAACTATCAGTTTAATAAGTCACAGCTGCAAAATACTAATGCGAATTCTTTACAGACGAATGGAAAACTAGTAGAAGCCGACTTCGGGGAAGATCAGTTTGGATTCCGTAGAAATGTTGGAACACGCGAGGCAATACTGACCCTACGACTTATCTTAGAAGAAAGATTAAGGAAAGGCAAACCTACGTTTCTAGCTTTTGTAGACTTAGAGAAAGCTTTTGACAATGTTGACCGGAATACCCTCTTTCAAATTCTAAAGGTGGCAGGGGTAAAATACAGGGAGCGAAAGGCTATTTACAATTTGTACAGAAAGCAGGTGGCAGTCATACGAGTCGAGGGGTATGAAAAGGAAGCAGTGGTTGGGAGGGGAGTAAGACAGGGTTGTAGCCTATCCCCGATGATATTCAATCTGTATATTGAACAAGCAATAAAGGAAACAAAAGAAAAATTCGGAGTAGGTATTAAAATCCATGGAGAAGAAATAAAAGCTTTGAGGTTCACCGCTGACATTGTAATTCAGTCAGAGACAGCAAAGGACTTGGAATAGCAGTTGAACGGAATGGACAGTGTCTTGAAAGGAGGGTATAAGATGAACATCAACAAAAGCAAAACGAGGATAATGGAATGTAGTAGAATTAAGTCGGGTGATGCTGAGGGAATTAGATTAGGAAATGAGACACTCAAAGTAGTAAAGGAGTTTTGCTATTTGGGGAGCAAAATAACTAACGATGGTCGAAGTAGAGAGGATATAAAATGTAGACTGACAATGGCAAGGAAAGCGTTTCTGAAGAAGAGAAATTTGTTAACATCGAGTATAGATTTAATTGTCAGGAAGCCGTTTCTGAAAGTATTTGTATGGAGTGTAGCCATGCATGGAAGTGAAACGTGGACGATAAATAGTTTAGACAAGAAGAGATTAGAAGCTTTCAAAATGTGTTGCTACAGTAGAATGCTGAAGATTAAATGGGTGGATCACATAACTAATGAGGAGGTACTGAATAGAATTGGGGAGAAGAGGAGTTTGTGGCGCAACTTTACTAGAAGAAGGGATCGGTTGGTAGGACATGTTCTGAGACATCGAGGGATCACCAATTTAGTATTGGAGGGCAGCGTGGAGGGTAAAAATCGTAAAGGGAGACCAAGAGATGAACACACTAAGCAGATTCAGAAGGATGTAGGCTGCAGTAGGTACTGGGAGATGAAGAAGCTTGCACAGGATATAGTAGCATGGAGAGCTGCATCAAACCAGTCTCAGGACTGAAGACAACAACAACGACAAGTTCTAGGGGAGTTTTTTTTATAATAGAGGTGGAGCCCCTTCACGTCCTCACCGGCATGATGGCCAACACAAAAGGTCTACTGCCATCTCTGCATAAGGGTTAGTATTCACTAAAGTGAGGTGTCGCAGGATGTGGGTACTGCGATGTTTGCGTACGTCTGGTTAGGATTAACGATTAATACGCGCTCATCTGGAGATAGATTGGTCAAAATCTGACGAAGGGTAGCGGTTTGAAGCGCAGAGGAAAAAAAGTGCCAAGGCAAGAGCCAAGGGAAAAAAACCTCTGCGAAAGTTAGGTCGGGTGGTAAGAGCAGTAGCGGTTGTCTTGCTGCCTGCAATAGGTTGCGCAAGTATAGGCTTTGTTAGTAGTGGGTATCATGCATGTCGATACCTTGACGTTGTGCGTTTGTGCTGCTCGGCGGCTGGCGCTGGGTGCTGGTACAGAGTCCTCGTTCAGCGTCAGCAACCTGCAACAGTTAGGTTTGTTATCGATCTTGTGTCCGATAGGTCATATACCGGAAGCACAGAGTGAGGGAATGTTGGCAGATTGTTTGTGCGTCTGTGGGCGAGCTCGTCGGTGTCCCTGCTGCGGCCTGTTGGTCGCCTCTAATAGCAGCTGGTAGTTGCCAGTCAGTGTTGCTGATATTCAGGGCCTTACCGACGTTTGTCGCTCTTTGCGTATGTTAGTTTACCATAGGTGGCTATGCCCTAGCTAGCAGTGTCTTTGGCCGCTTGTGCTTCCACCTGTGGTTGTGATCGTAGTTTCCCAGAGTGAGGATGAAAGGATTGTTCGAGTGTCTGGAGTTCCTATATAGTCGTGTGGCGTGTTTTTTGAATACTTCCTTGAGGGTATCAAGGCGGTATTCATGGTGAAGATCCACGGTGCGTGTGTAGCGTGGAGCGTTGCTAATGATTCGTAGCACCTTGTTCTGTATGATCTGCAGACGGCGCAGTCATGTAGGAGCTGCATATCCCCAGACGGGAGCTGCGTACGTCATCAGAGGTCTAATCAGTGTCATGTATATGGACCTCAACACCCTCCTATTCAGTGTGCTTTCCCTGTTGAGCATTGGGTAGAGCTGTTTGAGCCTCGCGTTCGCTCGGTTGGCAACGTATTCGATGTGGTCCCCCCATGTAAGTTTCCGGTCCAGCCAGACACAAGGTACCTGACTTTCTCTCGGAAACGTATTGGGCGTGTATGTAGTGTTATTGGTCTACAGTGTTGGTGTTTGCGCAGTAGTTTCGGTCTGCGTGTGAACAGAACTGCTTCGCACTTGTCGACGTTTACTTTAATACGCCATCGCTCCAACCAAGGCTCAGCTGTTCTGAGTGCTGTCTGTATTCGTGAATTGATGTCCGATGGTTTCCAGTCTTGCGCGAGGATGGCTGTGTCATCCGCGTAGACGGCTAACGTCGTGTTTTGTGTCGCTGGGAAGTCATTAATGTACAGGTTAAACAAGATGGCCCCTAGGATGCTTCCTTGGGGTACTCCAGCTTGGATACCGTGTTGTGTTGATTGTTTATCCCGCACGTTAGTGTTGAAACATCTGTTTGTGAGATATTAGTGTATGAGACGTACGAGTCCGTCCGGGAAACCAGCTTCGTTTAGTTTGCGTATGAGTCCGTTGTGCCAGAGTGAGGGGAGTGATGACCTCAGGTGTTAAGTCTCATAATGCTCAGAGCCATTTGAACCATTTGGTAAGGGTGGGCCAACACCATACTAAATTCCAGCATTACCGATGGTGTTCGCCACGAACTTGTAAGCCATTTTCTGCCAGGTGTCTGGATACTTTTGATCACATAGTGTATCTTTGAGGTAACCGATTAATAACGGTTGGTTGTGTCACTGTGGTGCCAACTGCTGCTAAAATTGTGGCCGCAGATGCAGTGCGATGGGCCAGAGCCTTACACCGAATACAGTGGTCTCCGCCCTCGGTATCGTCACATGGCCGTCCCGAGCCCGGTCTTCTTATGACCGTACGTGCTCGTAACTACCGCCGCCAGTAGTCGTGTACAGAGGCTACAATCCTGCCATGTGTTTCTGCAGTATCGCAGAAGGAACATACAGCTTCTCGTAACCCTATAACAGGGCCTCGTTGAAAGTCAGTGAGGTGCTGATAATAGCGTCTTTGTCTCCTTAAAGGCATTCCTGACTAACATGATCTCACCATGTCCAACCTCAAAGGTATCTAACGCTCACGACCGTTATTGCGGGTATTTAATCAAAACCTGATTTGCATCCTTATACAGGCGCTACTAGGGCCACTAACTCGACTGGCGCAAAATTTGGATTGACGCGATCTTTCAGATGTAGAAACACGCCTGTCAACTTTCGTTTATGTCGCGTAGGTCCTCCTTGGTGTTGCGCTTTTTTCCCCGCCAGTGTTGCATTTACGTCTCTACTCCTAGGAATTATTAGCAGCAAATTTCTCCATGAAACACAACGCTTTTAGAGTAGCGTCTGCCGCTGGAGTTTTATGACCATCTCTGTGACGCTTACGTTCGCGACGGTTCACTCAGATATTAGCCTAGTTTTATCCACTTTTCACTTGCACCTCGAATTTTTAAATTCCAAAGGTCCTGTCTCTGGTCTCGGACGAAGAATTTAATACAGTCAAGAAAAGACGCAGAAAAACTGACCGATATTTTCGTGTCGGTATACTGCTCTCTACATCTACATGTACACCTCTGCTCTGCAAATCACTGTGAAGTGCATGTCAGAGGGTACGTCCCACTATACCAGTTATTAGGGTTTTTCTCCCGTTCCATTGTAGTATAGAGCGTAGAACGAATGATTGTTTCAATGCCTCTGTGAGTGCACTAATTATTTTAATCTTTTCCTCACGATCGCTATGGGAGTGATACAGACTTTGTAAGTAGACTTTCTCGGGATTGCTTACGTCTATCTTGAAGAGTTCAGCAGTACAATTTCTTCAGTATCTCTGCGACAATACCACCACTCAAACCAACCTGTGACCATCCCTGCTGCCTTGCTCAGTGTACGTTCAAGATCACCTGTTAGTCGTATTTGGTACGGGTCCCACACACTCGAGCATTATTACAGGAAGGGTCGCAGGAGTAAATTGCAAGCAGTCGGCAGACTGACTGCATTTCCCCAGAATTCTACCAATAAACCGAAGTGGACCTACTGCACTACCCACGAGAGAGCGTATGTGCACCCTCCAGTTCATGTCCCACATCAAGGTATTTGTATGAGTTAACCGACTGCAGCTGTTACTTGCTGTTATTATAGTCGTAGAATATTATGGTTTATTTTTCGTTTTGTAAGTGCACAATTTTACACTTCTGAACCGTTATGTGGACTGTTTTTCTGCTGGAAATTTGCTCTACACTTCAAGTACCATTTCAATGTCTCATACAAGAAAGCACTTCGAAAAATAACTTCGCATCGTTTTCATAGCGAAAAGTCACATGCACTGTCACCACGTCCATAGTAAACAATAAATACACAGTTCTTCATCGAAATGTTAATGTTTATTTAGTTCACTCAAAATTCACATAATCACTAACAGCTAGCATCCATTTCCAACCAATAATCCATCGATTGGTAACAGCAACAAAAGTCAGTCTGTTTACAGTCAGATTTCCTCATACAGTATGCAGCGGCAAGATTTGCTCGGCATAATATTACGAATATCGTTACTTCGCAGCAAAGTAACATCTCTAAGCACAGGCTGTATAGTACGTCAGGACTTGTAGGAAAAAAAGGTTAATTTCGACTTAGATTGCAAAAACCCTCAATAAAATCATTCAGAGTAGACATCTATTACACTGGCTGCACATTCTCTTAAGTCACACTTTCTTTATATAACTATAGGATTGCTGCAAGTAAAGCGTTTCTGAAGAAGAGAAATTTGTTAACATCGAGTATAGATTTAAGTGTCAGGATGCGAGGTGCTGGGGCTAGCAGTGCATTTAACACTAAATTCTTCTAGAATCTTCATATATAAAGGATGCTCTAAGCCCCCTCCCCCCCCCCCCCCCCCCTCCTATTCTAACTCCGACTTTTGCTGTTGCACATGGATTAAAAAGAAACGGGAACTGACTGTAATCGACCCTGCAAGTGGAATAGAAAAGAGTTTGGCACCTGCAATAATTTAAATTGATAAATAAGTTAAATAAAGGAAAGTTTCATTAATGTAGTGAGAAATGAAATGGTTGCTCTACCGATTAACAGAATGACAGTTCTGTTCAAAACAACAATATGATTTATTATGACTAAACTCAAAATAATAAACAAAACACATGAAACATTTACAATACATCAAATTGGCTCAAATTGGATACTCAAATAAATGCTGTGAAGGTGAAGTTGTCCCTAAACTAGATTGTGACATTTATGACGAAGTGGTATGTGGAGCCAATTCCTTGCAACTCAAATCTCAAGAGAAACACACAGCCAACCCAACATAAATTGCTGCTACAGTAGTGAGAAGTCAGACAATGAACACCCAAGACAGAACAAGTTAGAAAAAGATGAACAGGCACGCTCTGCTGTGCTCTGATTATCACCTAGGAAAATCCCTAATCTGCCAGTGCTGCGCACATTCATTATCAAGCTGTCTTCTTAACTGCAAGAACACGATCTGGCGTACCGGAGGCGATGGCTGGTTGCTTCGACGTCCCGTCGTGGTGATGATAATGTCGCGAGTATAGCCTGAAACAAATTATCCTGGTGTGATTATTCCAGACTAAAACTTCCTAGCAATACAAATGCGCCTCTGAGGGAGACGAAGAAGGCTCGCCACACAATCACTGACGGTCCAGTGATTGATTTTAACAAGCGAAATCACACAGTAACTCCGATACAGTCAACTTTAGCCAAAACTGCTCAAGACAGACAACATAGGCCGCTTGTACGCAGAACGCTCAATTGCCAACTGTAGTCGGAAAGTTACGTTGAAGTCGAAACTTCAGAAACTTCGTCAAGCAGTTACAATTAAATAAAAGTGTATTAGACAGCCAACGGAAGGCAGGCTGTCTAGAGTAGCAAGAGCTCAGTCTTGTAACCTACTCCGACAGAAAGGCGAGAGCCGACTCTCCCAAGAGCACCCATACAAGCCGAACACAGAACATTCCCGCCTCCACGACAGTGGCCGTGGTTAAACGTTCCAATTAGCAACTCGAAAACCGGTGGAAAATTCCACTCTATTGCCGAAGCACTACCATTCCACCAATGGAGATACTTGGCGCCAATTTCTGCGCCAATTTTGCTATGTCACGGAGCTATGCCCTGAGCAAGCCAATCACAGTTACGATTTTGCAGAAAACGCGGGAATTTGCCCGCCAAGACTGCCTGGGAACACAAATCATTCCCACGCCTCGCTGGTAGCCCGCCAGAAAGTGTTTTCACTAAGTTTCTGCGAAGTAACGGAATCTCTAGCCCAGCCGCTCCTTCAAGCCCCTGTGGGCATGTTGCCGCCGCTCTTATGACAATGTCGGCGTCTGGAAAGCATCCAGTCGACTCCCTCACACCCGTCGGCTTAACCCTCTCAAAATCCGCAGAACCCGCCTGTCACTGGACCACCCGGGTGACTAGAGATGCTTCATGGGAAGTCCGTGTGTGAAGGAATAGCAACTTTTCACCACATGCAATTAGAGAGGAAAATCGAATTACTCAGTGTAAGATAGAAATATGAGAGGGGGCTCATGCCACCTCTCAAGGAGGTCGTTTCTAAAAGTATTTGTATGGAGTGTAGCTATGTATGGAAGTGAAACATGGACGATAAATAGTTTGGACAAGAAGAGAATAGAAGCTTTCGAAATTTGGTGCTACAGAAGAATAGGTAGATCACATAACTAATGAGGAGTTACTGAATAGAATTGGGAACAAGAGAAATTTCTGGCACACCTTGACTAGAAGAAGGGATCGGTTGGTAGGACATGTTCTGAGGCAGCATGGAGGGTAAAAATCGTAGAGGGAGACTAAGATATGAATACACAAAGCAGGTTCAGAAGGATGTAGGTTGTAGTAGGTACTGGGAGGTGAAGAAGCTTGCACAGGATAGAGTAGCATAGAGAGCTGCATCAAACCAGTCTCCAGGACTGAAGACTACAACAACAACAGGACTGCTGCATAAGTTCGTAGCGTTTTTCAGTAAGTGTAATAAATACGACGGATAACAGACACTTTAGTCATCAATAATATATTCTCGTATACTGTTCATAAGTATGTCAACACTGCGGTAATTTCTCGATACGACGACTGCAGAAATCACGCGGTTTTTGAGGCGAATACTCGTCGAGCCATATTCGGAGAGGATTTTCATCCGGAAACCTTTTATTCGGAAATGTTGTTTGACAGAGAGCGGAAAACATGAAAATCTGAGATCAGGCGAATAAAGTGGATGCGGAATGACTTCTCAACCCAGCTCCTGTATACTGCTTTTTGTCAGCCTAGCAGAATGCGAGCGGCCGTTATAGTTGAGAAGCATCACTTCGCGCAGTCTTGCTGGGCGTTGTTCTTGGACTGCGTCTGCAAGGCGTCTCATTTGTTGGCAGTAATTTTCGGCAGTGATGGTTTCACTTTAGGGAAGCAATATGTGGTACATCACACCGTAGCTGTTCGACAAGATGCATAACATTCTTTCGCGGATGCGCGCAGGTCTACGTGAGGGGAGTTATTACTTAGTTTCGTCTCAGCCACTCCATTCTTTCCTTATGTCAGCATAAGGACAACGTTTTTCGTCATCAATAACGATGCAGGGTAGGAATGGTAGGGATTGTTAAAGAGACCGTTGATGGCCAGAAAGCACAGATTCTCATTTGGCCACCCGCTGATTTTTGTGATTTTGGATTAGAGCAAGCGATACTCACACATCCGATTTTTTAGCCTTCCCCATTGCATGTAAATTTCACGCGGTGGTGGAATGATCACAGTTTGTCACATCTCACATTTCTCGAGTACACTGACTTGAATTATTGCGGAATAATGTGTTTAATCGATCTGCATCCAACTTCGAAGTTCTTTCTGAACGTGGGGAGTCACTAATGTCCAAACGGTCCTTCTTAGGAAAAGAAAACCATTTTCTTGCTGTGTTCTGTCGAATGGCGTTATCCCCAGACACAGCACAAACTTTTCTCGCTCCCTCCGCTGCTTTGACCCCTCTACGATACTCAAACAGAAGAATATGTCGCAAATCTTCCGATTTCTGTACTTGGAATTCCATTTTCTAGCGTCCACAGCTCCAGTCGTTATCTCCAAGTGACAAAACTATAAGATGTAAACTCAAATAGCAGTTGTGAACTACAGGTATAAAAACGAGATTCGATAAGTTAACCCATAGCTATCGGAATACCAACATGCAAAACAGAAACGCTACAAAGTTATGCGCCAGCCTAATGCATTTTTGGAGCATTCTCCGTCAACGAGAACTGCGTCCCGACCCTTCCATCAGTAGTCCGGGCAATGTACTGTCTCCAGAACTCGGGAAAACACTTCTTATTGGCTGTCATAAACTATGAACAATAAGCGATGCTGTCGTCCTCGCGTACTTAGGTACTCTCCCTGGTTACCCAATTACTTTTAGCTCTCTGTCTAATAATAGCCTGTTATAAAGTCGCTCTCCAGATGAGGCTGCTAACACATAATTTTTCGGTGGCGCCCTTCTCGGAAATAGTTGATTTCATTTCTGGTGGCTGGAACAATGTTGAGTACACACTAAACACAAGACTATAAGAGCTATAGAGTAAGCTCCCACTACCGACCGTCTTCTCAACACTGTACTAACAAAATTTGTTTATTTAATTGTACATGGCAAATAAGCTAAACCTAAAAAGGCTTTGACTTAGCACTTTCCAAAACAAGCAACATCTGAAAATAAAAAGCGTCGATAGAACCAATCACGGAATTCGAAAACTAAAAGACAGGAACGAAGCTAAATGTAACAACATAAAAGGGTATGTAAATAAGAAATTGACAAATTAACCATTCGTATATATGAACGTTTGTTTCTTTTCAAGTCCCGTATCCATTTCTCATTTCCTACATATTGCGCCAAAGAATCCGGTATAGGTAAGCGTACTCACACAGATAAGTAAACAGGCAGAATACGGCACTGCGGTCGGCAACGCCTATACAAGACAACAAGTGTCTGGCGCAGTTGTTAGATCTGTTACCGCTGCTGCAATGGCAAGTTATCAAGATTGAAGTGAGTCGGAACGTGGTATTAGTCGGCGCACGAGCGATGGGACACAGCATCTGCAAGGTAGCGATGAAGTGGGGATTTTCCCGTACGACCATTTCACAGGTGTGCCGTGAACATCATGAATTCGGTAAACCCTCAAATCTCCGACATCGCTGCGGCAGGAAAAAGATCCTGAAAGATCGGGACCAACGACGACTGAAGAGAATCATTCAGCGTGACTGAAGTGCAATCCTTCCAGAAATTGCTGCAGATTTCAATACTGGGCTATCAACAAGTGTCAGCGTGCGAACCGTTCGACGAAACATCATCGATATGGACTTTCGGAGCCGAAGGCCCACTCGTGTACCTTTGATGACTGCACGGCACGAAGCTATACACCTTGCCTGCGACCGTTAACACCGACATTGAATTGTTGATGACTTGAAACATGTTGACAGATCCGATGTCTCGAACTGTGTCGAGCAGATGGACGTGTACGGATATGGAGACAAACTCATGAATCCATGGACTGTGCATTTCAGCAGGTTACTGTTCAAACTTGTGGAGGCTCTGTAATGGTGTCGGGCATATGCAGTTGGAGTGACATGTGGCCTCTGATACGTCTAGTTACGACTCTGACAGGTGACACCTACGTAAGCATCCTGTCTGATCACCTACATCCATTACATGTCCATTGTGCGTTCCTACGGATAGGAAAACTACAGCAGGACAATGCGACACCCCACACGTCCAGAACTGCTACAGAGTGGCTCCAGGAACACCCTTCTGAGTTTAAACACTTCCGCTGGCCACCAATCTCCCCAGACATGAACGTTAGTGAGCACATCTGGGATGCATTGCAACATGCTGCAGCTCGGAGTGGCCGCGCGGTTAGAGGCGCCGTGTCACGGACTGCGCGGGCCCTCCCACCGGAGGTTCGTGTCCTCCCTCGGGCATGGGCGCGTGTGTTGTTCTTAGTAAAGGTTAGTTTATGTTAGTCTAGGTACCGATGAGCTCTGCGGTTTGGTACCTTAGGAACTCACACGCATTTGAACAATTTTTTTTTTCTCAACATGCTGTTCAGAAGATTTCCACTCTTACGTATTTATGGACAGCCCTGCAGGATTCATATTGTCAGTTCTCTCAAGCAGTACTGCAGATATTTATCGAATCCATGCCATTCGTGTTGGGGCACTTCTGCGTGCTCGTAGGGGCCCTACACGATATTAGGTAGGTGTACCAGTTTCTTTGACTCTTCAGTGTTGTAAACACCCTGTACGTACAGTTACAGTCCTGCAAACTCCCTTAGGCTATTACATGTCGGGCTTGGGGTCCTACGACGAAAGTCTGTTGAAACTTACGTAGCGGTGACACTTGGGCAGGACACGCCCGGCATAGCACATACGAGTAACCTTACATCTCATTCGTTTTCTTTAAGTTCGCAGACTATTCTGTGTACAAAGACGGAACTGGCAACTGGCATCAGTGTCTTCTGCAAGGGCTGCATTACGTTTTAATTGTAATTTTATTTGCAAGAAACATTTCTGCTATTAAATTTAGGTAAACCCATCATTCGAATGAAACCTTAAGAGCAAGTTACATCATATTTTGATCTGCTGGAAACGGGAACTCAGTCTGAGAACTCTACCTAGAGATAATTTTATTTAAATGTGACGCAAGATGTTACACTCGCACTTGAAGATCTCAGCGCTCGCCCATTTCACTTAATTTACCTTGTTGTGTTTCCTGATTAAACCTTCTACTTATTTGTGACATAAAATATGCCTGTTAATCGAGGTGAAGGAAGTTACTTTGTCGATTCGGATAAAGAAGAGTAGCGACCCAAAATGATTTGCGTCACCATTGCAAGTTACAGTGCAGGCAGTGGGAGGGTTTCCAATTCTGCGATTAAAACTGAGTTCCTGAGATGAATTTAATTCGGACTCAGTTGCTAACAACGGCCTTGTTATTAATAATCGAAACGCAGGAAGATACGATTCTGCTTGTGCAGCTAATTAACCCTCTGAAGAGTAGAGGGAAGGAGTGTAAATCGACGTTGAATTGGGGGTTGCTTTTACATCACAGTGAGCGACGTAAAGTTCAGGATAACGGAAAGCCTATCCAAATGGGTGGAATGCGCACCAGTCATTTGCAGAATCGTGAACTCGCCGCAGTCGCGAAGGGTTGTCTCGAGATATTCGAGACACTGCCTTATATTAAAAATGTATAAGGCAAATTTTATTATCAATGCCTTAGAGGTATCTTTCAAAGGAATACTGTTCCTGATAACGTCACATTCACCAGATAAAATGTTACTAAGTAAAAATAGCTGAAAGACGGAGAAAATAACTGAACGCCTGTCTAGTGCAGCCAAACCGGAAGGTGTTGCCTCTGAAGTGCGCGTGTCACCCTTCCATAATTTACGACTGGCATGTCGTCGAAAATCGACGATGTTCCCAGAGCTTTTAGGTGAAATGAGCAAGCCAATCTGATCACAGCAAGCGATTCTAAAATACATGCATGAGTACTTCCGTGACCACAGCGCAGACTTTTACAGGCTTGCTTGACAACTTTCGCACCCACATACAGGCGAAATACCGCTCAATGATAAAGAATGAAAAACAGCAGCTTTCAAAGCAGAGAAATGGAAATCTCCATGCTGTAATGGAGTTAGCACCGTGTTTTAAGAAATTTGGCGCATTTCTAAATACACTTTGCAAGAGATATCGAATGAAATACGGGACGGAGCAACTTTGAAACGCGAATTCGAAGAGGGACATTTAGTTATCTCGAAGAAACGAGAGCGCCAGACGTTTACTAAATTGCGAGCTGTCACATACGTCGACGTTGACATTAAGATAGTAATGTGAGCACTTAAGATACACGTGCACCCTGTTGTATAAAACTGCTGGGGACCCTTCTTACAAAAACACTTGTCACTGGGCGATTAGCAAGACTGGGCTGCTCATTTTCAATAGCCTCATGCGATTGCCGCTGAGGCAATCAGCCTTACTAGTGTGAAATATCACTGTGCTGCTCTTTTCATCAACAGTATGCGTAAGGAATCTCAGAGAACGTGCCCCAACCGTATCCAGCGTTTAACTGAAACCTTCAAACCACAAAGGTGGACTGCAACGATCAGCAGTACTGGGACACCATTTTTACATGGACAGACAGGGTGGTCAGAAACAACCCGAAAAGCTTGTAAGGATGTTGCGTGGTAGGTTGTGCTAAAAAATAACTTACGAAAACAACTCGATACGTTGCGCCGTTTCCGAGTTAATTGGCACTGAAGTGAACCAGTGAGGCAGTTGCGCAAGCATATTCAAGCGGCCCTCCAGGGACGATGTCACCAAACGCGTGCTTCGTTTGTTTTTCTAAAACCGAACAAGCGGGCGATAAGAGAAGTGGACATGGAGCGGTGTTAAGAAGGCAACCCGAGCTAATGGCTGAGCAGTCTCGTGCGCTGACATCTACGGTCTGACAACAGCTAATTATGTCTGGTGGGCCGCTTGAATTTGCGCACACAACGGACGGATTGCCTAACTTCAATGCTAATTAACTTGAAAGAGTGCCAGTGGGTCGAATATTTTCTCAAAACGACCTACTCTGCAACACTCTTACAAGCTTTTCAGACTCTTTCCGACCAATATCTTTTGGAATTCAGCCACACGCGCGCCAACCCAGACCGACCGAATCAACACTGTACGAGAAACATTTATAGCCTTACGATGGCAATAACTACATGCAATCCCATTGAGATTAAGGACCCACAGGCTGAATGGAAAACACTACGGTGGAATACCCGTGAACCCTTTTTATCAAGCAGCATACGCACTCTCTGGTATCTTCACGCCAATGATAAGATGTAGACGAATGGAAAGTACGTAAGATTCAGTTCAGTACGACTGCATCATGTGCGTTTTGTGTGAGAAACGACTGCCTGGTCCCAAAATACACCTGCGGTAGTGCGCTCGCCCCAAAATTAGCACTCCTTGAACGGAAAAACAGGAGCAATATATCAACTCGAGAACTGCCTCGACTAGACAAACTTACGCTACTAAAACGCTGCCATATGCGTGACTAGACACAAAGCAGTTTATATAATACCTACAAAACAGACAAGCTAATAGAAATGATTTTCTGGTCTGTATTCTGCCCACACAAATAGTAGTATCACAAACTGAGTCCGCCTTGATGCAAACACTGTGTTATTTGTTTATTTCTTTATTATCCCAAACTAGTTTCTGCGACAAATATCACCATCATCAGTGGTTTTTTTTTAATCTAAAACATGCGGAAAGTGGTATGGTTGTACAAACACAGTAAATAATTACATCTTTACAAGTCGCCTTTCGAAATATAGTTTTATATTGATACTTTTATACAACCTTACTTATTGTATGCTACAGCATGTTTTAAGCTATAATTGGCGCTGTTTGTGACATATTTTCTGTGCTCTTTTTCTGTTGCTCTCTTTTTAGACTTAGCGAACATCATGTCATCTGCAGCCATGTGAGCGGCTGTTAGTATACAAAAACTCAAAGGTGAACTTCGTACGCCAGCAGTATATACTTGGGGTTGTGCTAGTGTTTGTGGAAACCAGTTATTTTGGTGTGTATTTAGCTGTTGCTTAGCTATTCGTGTACTCACGTTAGTTGGATGGTGTGTGGCTACTTTTTACACAGAAAAACAAAACTTTTGCACTTTGTTTCTGATCCATAATATTACGCCATCTTGCTGTTCGCGTGAGTCGCGAGAGGCGTATCGCAAGTGGCGAGAGAGGCTATGAAAAACGGTAGCGCGAATTACGACGACTTCTGTACATTATTTATGTCTCTGTGTGTGATGGGGGAGTGGTTCTTTTGCGTGAGTGTGCTTTCTGTTCTGTGTCCTTGCTCAGTTCTCTCAGAGCGGTAAAGAGTGTGTTGTTGCAGAGTGTTGTGTTTTCATTTAACACATTGCATTCACGTTTTTCATTTTCACTGCGAGGATAGGACCACGTCCGGTTATTTATTATGGCTGTTTTTCGTTGTACTTCCAGATAACGTAATGATGCCTTAGCCGGGTGAAAAGCGTCGTTTCTGAGCCAAAAAAAGAGCATTCTGCAACCTAGGACTGTCATCATACGAGATGAGAATCAATTACCCAACTCTAACGCTATATGGAATTATACTTGTTGTAATATAATCGAAATCCGCCACACTGTGTCACGACTCGATTATTATTACGACACTATTACTCTTGATATCGTAGCACTGTCACCGAAATTAACCTTAACAGCCTAGAAACCTTAAATCTAAAGGAGAACGTATCAGCATAATTTTACACTTCATCCCACTTCACTCTTAACTTCGAAGCCCTTATTGGGCTTGGACATGAAAGCTCGTTTCATCGAGTACACAGCAATCAAATACAGCGTCTTTTCATCACAAACGAGTATCTGATGAGGTATCTCCTTTCCCAAAACGTCACAGAAGTCCTATGATTACTTAGTGTTTCACGCCATTATTTTTTTTCTATTACAAGTTGCTTTACGGAAGAAGAGCGTCGTTGTTTGCCGCACTCTAAGCGACGTTACACACTCTTCCTTGTGACCACTGGCTACTGGGCAGCAGCGCCATTATGCAAACAGTCCTGCAGCTTCTCAAGAACACGTCATGTACTAACTTTGCACCCGTGGTGTTATACATGTGATTTACAGCAGTTCACTCTCATGTCTCTCGACTGGTTCCAGCAACACGACTTAAGGTTTTAATTTATTTCGTCCGTTAGGCTGTCACTTCATGAAGACGCCGACTTTTATACAGGGTAATTCTGTTGAACTCTTGTGTTATTTATTGCTCATTTACTTATGAACCTCATCTGCAATAAAATATTTCGACTGTGTGCCCAGACTTGTCACGGATCTCGTAAAACGAAATCACACGGGACTCGTTTACTGCCATACGTCGTAGGAACATAAAACATAAAAGACACGAACGTGTTTAACAACGGCGGTTCAGCAATGGCTGTAATGAAAAGACATAGTCGTCGAAATTTAAATTTACCTTTTCACGCTTAATCGAAAAATTGGTTTCCCATATTGATAATATTAACCTTTATATCGCTGTCTACGATCGAGTTTACAACACACAAAATGATACAATAAAAGACTATTTAACACATATACTCAGTGATGGTCATGTAGGAATGTTTATCCTCTTGCACAGCTAAAACACGAGAGACAGACAGAGAGATTACAAGAACTTCCTGTGCGCTGCCAAAAGAAAAACGTTATATGAGCATCGAAAACAGTTGAAATCGGGCAGCGATAAAAACTGAATCTGCGTCTTCCATGGAGGTAAAAAAAGATACTCGAGGCCGACGTCCGACAACTTAAATACCCCAAAATATTAGATTCACCAGCTGTGTACCTCTAAGATTCACTGTCGTTGTACTTCCCGTTGAGGTCACTCCGACGTGCCCGTGTCCAGTTTCGGCTGTTGGGAATACTTATGACCTTCGTCGTCGTACCTCAAATAACATCTGGTGTGTGGAGACGTTGTTGTTTCACGAAAGATGGCAGTCTGTGTCGCTTACGCGAGTACTAACCGACACGATCGTAATCTAAAGTTTAAAGGAATCACGGTTGATTCGTAAGTGGAGCAGTTCAAGCGATATTTTCTTTTGTTTATATGAAGTGTGGTTGCGGTGTTTACATTTATTGTAGCAGTTTCTCTTTACCCCGTTAACTGCTACTGTTGGCCACACACTGAGTGACGCGTCATAGGAGGGATTTCAGAGTGAGTAGATGTGTAAATTACAGTGAGACTAAAGCACCGACAATCTAAAAAAAAAATGTGGAGGGGTACTTGTATGCAGTACTCTTTCTACGACATTTCAATAATCGTTCACTTTGTTGACATGCACTAGATACGATAGCATGCTTGCTTCTTTCCTCGCCGAATACGTTCTTTTTATTTTATTTATTTCTTTATTTTTTTGAGTCATCAGTCTTCTGACTGGCTTAATGCGGCCCGTCACGAATTCCTCTCCTGTGCCAACCTCTTCATCTTGCAACCTACGTCCTCAATTATTTGCTGAATGCATATCAGTCTCTGCCTTCCTCTACAGTTTTTGTTCTCTGCAGCTCCCTGTACTACCAAGGAAGTCATTCGCTCGTGTCATAATAGATATCCTATCCTATTTTTCTTCCTGTCAGTGTTGTCCACGCTTCCTTTCCTCTCCGACTCTGCGCAGAACCACCTCACTCCTTACCTTACCTGTCCACCTAACTTTCAACATTCGTCTGTAACACCACATCTCAGATACTTCGATTCCCTTCTCTTCCTGTTTTCCCACAGTCCATATTTCATTACCAAACAAAGCTGTGCTCCACATGTACATTAACAGAGATTTCTTTCTCAAATTAAGGCCTATGTTTGATACTAGTAGACTTCTCTTGGCCTTGAGAGCGAGAGCCCTTCTGGCCAGTGTTAGTCTACTATTGATGTCCTCCTTGCTCCGTCCGTCATTGGTAATTTCGTTCCCTAGGTAGTAGAATCCCTTAACTTCATCTACTTCGTGACCATCAATCCCAGTGTTAAGTTTCTCGCTGTTCTCATTTCTGCTACTTCTCATTACTTTCGTCTTTCTTTGATTTACTCTCAATCCATATTCTGTACTCATTAGATTGTTCATTCCATTCAGGAGATCATGCAATTCATCTTCACATTCACTTAGGACAGCAATGTAATCAGCGAATCGTATCATTGATGTCCTTTTACCTTGAATTTTAATACCACTCTTGAACATTTCTTTTATTTCTATCATTTTTTTTTTCTATGTACAGATAGAACAGTAGAAGCGAAAGACTACATCCCGGTCTTAACACCATTTTTAATCCGAGCACTTCGTTGTTGGTCGTCCATTCTTATTATTCTGTCTTGGCTATTGCACATATTGTATATTACCCGTCTCGCCCTCTAGCGTACGACAATTTTCCGTAGAATTTCGAACTACTTGCACCATTTTACATTGTCTAACGCTTTTTCCTGGTCGACAAATCCTATGAACGTCTCTCGATTTTTCTTTATTCTTGCTTCCATTATCAATCTCAACATCAGCATTGCCTTTACCTTTCCTATTAGCCAAACTGATAGTCACCTAACACATCCTCAATTTCCTTTTCCATTCTTCTGTATATTATTCTTGTCAACGAATTGGATGCATGAGCTGTAAGCTGATTGTGCAATAATTCTCGCACTTGTAAGCTCTTGCAGTCTTCGGAATTGAGTGGATGATATTTTTCCTAAAGTCAGATGTTATGTCGCCAGACTCATACAGTCTACACACCAACTTGAATAGTCGTTTTGTTGCCACTCCTCTCCAATGATTTTAGAAATTCTGATGGAATGTTATCTATCCCTTCTGTCCTATTTGATCTTAAGTCTTCCAAAGCTCCGTGAAATTCTGATTCTAATACTGGATCCCCTATCTCTTCTAAATCGACCCTTGTTTCT
Organism: Schistocerca serialis cubense; assembly: GCF_023864345.2. Taxonomy (NCBI): domain Eukaryota; kingdom Metazoa; phylum Arthropoda; class Insecta; order Orthoptera; family Acrididae; genus Schistocerca; species Schistocerca serialis. The sequence goes on along the minus strand of NC_064645.1, from coordinate 362,115,833 downwards.
TCTATCACATTAGACTAATCTTCCTCCTTATAGAGGTCTTCAACGTACTCTTTCCATCTATATGCTTTCTCTTCTGCATTTAACTGTGGAATTCATGTTGCACTCTTAATGTTACCACCGTCGCTTTCAATTTCACGGAAGATTGTTTTTACTTTCCTATATCCAGAGTCAGTCCTTCCGATAGTCATTTCCTTTTCGATTTTTTCATATTTTTCATGCAGCCGTTTCGCCCTTGCTTTGCTGCACTTCCTATTTATTTCATTCCTCAGCGAGTTGTATTTCTGTATTCCTCAATTTCCCTGCACATTTTTGTACTTCCTCCTTTCATCGATTAACTGAAGTATTTTTTTTTTTTTTTGTTAACCATGGTTTTATTCGCAATTACCTTCTTTGTACCTATGTTCTTCTTTCCAACTTCTGTGGTTGCCCTTTTCAGAACTGTCGATGCCTCTTCAACTGTATTGCCTACTGAGCTATTCCTTATTGCTGTATCTATACCCTTAGAAAACTTCATTCCTTAGTACTTCGGTATCCCACTTCTTTCCGTATTGATTCTTCCTGACTAATCTCTTAAACCTGAGCTTACTCTTCATCAGTACCACATGGTGATCTGAGTCTATATCTGCTCCTGGGTATGGCTTACAATCCAATATCCGATTTCGGAATCTCTGTCTGATCATTCTGCAACCTAACTGAAATGTTCCCGTATCACCCTGCGTTTTCCTGATATAGCTTATCCTCTTATGGTTTTTCAACAGACTATTCGCTTTAACTAGCTGAAATTTATTGCGGAGTACTATTTGTCTTTCTCCACTCTCGTTCCTAGTCCCAAGCCCGAGATCTTTTCTTCTACTCCTTCCCCTACAACTGCGTTCCAATCCCCAATGACTATAGATTTCCATCTCCCTTTTCGTACTGTATTACCCTTTCCGTGTCCTCATACACTTTCTCTCTCTCTTTATCTTCCGTTTGCGACGTCGGCATGTAAACCTGAACTATCGTTGTCGGTGTCCGTTGGTTGTCGATACTTATAAGGACGACCCTATCACTGGACTGTTCACAGTAACACACTCTCTGCCCTACCTTCATATTGATATGCCCATTATAACATTTTCTGCTGCTGTTGATATCTGCTTATACTCCTGTGACCAGAAATGCTCGTCTTCTTTCCATTTCACTTCACTGACCACTGCCATGTAGAGACTGAGACTTTGCTTTTCCCTTCTCACAGTTTCTAGTCTTCATACCATGTTCGAGCTTCTGACATTCCGCGCCCCGACTCCTAGAACGTTATCTTCTCGTTAGTCATTCAATATTTTTCTCTTGGTAACCTCCCCATTGGCAGTCCCCTCCCGCAGATCTGAATGGGGAACTATTCTGAATCTTTTGTTAATGGATGAATCATCATGACACTGTTTCATTACAGGCCATGTTGTGTATCCTCATGCCGTTGAACATTGCCGATTCTTCCGCCTCTAGGAGCAGTTTCCCACCCCAAGCACAAGAGAGGGCCCCCTGAACCTCTGTCCGCTCCTCCGCCCTCTTTGAGGGTAGCCTCTTATGCCGTAAGTCTTCGGCCGCCAATGTTGATCGTTAACCAAAATGTAGCCGGTGGCCGGATTCTAACCCGGGATCTAGAATGTTTTGATTACAATCAAGGACGCTATCCCCACACCACGATTATGGGCTAACACTGTAGATGTAAGTAAGCTTTATGCAAAAAGCGATTCTTAAAATTGTTATGCACACGAGGTGAAAGCTGAGAATGTAACGAACTAGAAGCAGTACCGGCAAACAAAAAAACATTGGTTTCGGAGTTCCAACTTCATTTGCTATCGATACAAATACAGTAAAGGTGGATTTAAACGGATTACGAAGGTATCCTTATCACATTACATCCTGCTTTTCTTGGTTATTCAAAATGTATTAACAAAAACAACTTAACGAAGTCAGACATGCGTTGTTGCTAGAGCAAATACGCATTCAAGAATAGAAGAACTTCCGAAATTGTCCTTCTGACACTATATTATTAATGTAAGCACTGCACTTTTTTGTTCATTATTTCTACCGTGTGCGCGCAGCAGCTGTTTTAAATACTTAAAATAGCTGCTGTGTGCACACGCTATAAGTAATGAACAAGAAACGATCAGAAACAGTAGTCTACTACTGTTTTGGCTATTTAAGATGGCGGCAGGCCCAGCCCACTCTGGCTTCAAAACAGCGTACAGCGTAAGTCCATAGTGACATCTTCCTTCTCTTTTTACCCCCATTGCGTCTCCCTACTTGCGGCCTGTTAATGATTGTCTGTGGCCACTGCTACATACAGTTTATTCGCATCAGCGTTCTGGGCTGAGCGGGTACTACATTCTCCATCTCCTGAACTCTTTAAGATATCGTAATTCTATTTTGACCAGATGAATTCTGAAAAATTCCTCACTAAGTATCGTACGGTTTCTTTTCGTAACTACCGGGTGATCAAAAGGTCGGTATAAATTTGAAAACTGAATAAATCGTGGAATAATGAAGATAGAGAGATACAAATTAACACAGATTCTTGGAATGACATGGGGTTTTTTAGAACCATAAAAAAACAAAGTTCACAAAATGTCCGACAGATGGCGCTGGACAGCAAAACGTCAGTGACTGCGCATGACAATCGTGTATAAAAGGAGCTGTAATGCGAGACAGAATCAGATGCGCCAGCAGTCGCAGCATGTTGACGTTACCTGAAAAGTAGCTTTTTGAAGCTGTATTATCAGAATGGGGAATGTGCTAGTTCAGCGTTACGATCCTATCGCCATAGGAAGGGGATTCGAACCGGTAAAGGTGCGTTGACAAATGCAGCTGTGGCGAGAATGATTTCGAAGTTCGAAGCCACGGGTTGTTTAGACGATAGACCCCCGTAGTGGCCGACCGAGTACAAGGCGTAATGCTGCTGAGACAGTTCAGGAAGAAATGGAGACTGTAGCGGGTTCGTCTATGCACGGGGAAGTCAGCGCTCGTGCAGTCGCACGTCGCACCGGCATTCCATACACTACTGTTTGGTTGGCACTGAGGCGTACCCTCCGATGCTCTCCATACAAAATTCATCGGCATCATGAACTGTTACATGGCGATTTAGTGAAGCAGGGGGCATTTGCGGTGTGGGCGTTTCAAAAGATGGCGGAAGATGACGATTGGTTGAATAACGTGCTATGGATCGACGAAGCTCATTTCACGCTCCGAGGGTCTGTCAACGCTCACAACTGCAGAATTTGGGCTACCGAAAATCCTAGAACTGTCGTGGAAACTCCAGTGCACGACGAGAAAGTCACGGTATGGGTTGGATTGACCACATTTACCGTTATCGGGACTTTTTTCTTCGAGGAAATGCGTGATTCTGGTTTTGTAACCGCTACCGTGACGGGTGAAAGGTACGTCGATATGTTACAGAATCGCATCATCCCCAGCCTGGTTGATTAACACCTGCTGGAGCGTACGATGTCTATGCAGGATGGCGCTCCACCCCATATTGCTAGACGCGTGAAAGATCTCTTGCGCGCGTCGTTTGGTGATGATCGTGTGCTCAGTCGCCACTTTCGTCATGCTTGGCCTCCCAGGTCCCCAGACCTCAGTCCGTGCGATTATTGGCTTTGGGGTTACCTGAAGTCGCAAGTGAATCGTGATCAACCGACATCTCTAGGGATGCTGAAAGACAACATCCGACGCCAATGCCTCACCATAACTCCGGACATGCTTTACAGTGCTGTTCACAACATTATTCCTCGACTACAGCTATTGTTGAGGAATGATGGTGGAGATATTGAGCATTTCCTGTAAAGAACATCATCTTTGCTTTGTCTTACTTTGTTACGTTAATTATTGCTATCTGATCAGATGAAGCGCCATCTGTCGGACATTTTTTGAACTTCTGTATTTTTTTTTTTTGGGGGTCTAATAAAACCCTATGTCATTACAAGCGGGTGTGTCAATTTGTACCTCTCTATCTACATTATTCGGTGATTTTTCAGTTTTCAAATTTATACCAACTTTTTGATCACCCAGTATATTAAATACAGAGATCTCAGAATTTCCCTTTCCACATACAAGTGCAGTGATTTCTGCTGATACACTGTAGACTCACCGCTACGAGACGTACAGGTAGAGCATCGATGAGGTTCTGGAAACAACCGACAGGGATGCGGAGCTGTTGTAGATTCCAACGTTGTGGCCAGCTGTGATTGGTTTCTGTGTTGAGGAGCAATGGGGCGAAAAGCCCAGTGGAGGTGCTCCCACGAATCCTCGACTGAGCTTAAATCCGAGAAGTCTGGTGGCCAGGGGAGTACGGTAAACTCATCGAGACGCTCTTCGAACCACGAGTTCTTTGACACGGTGCACAGTCTTGCTGGTAGACGCCATCGTGCCGAGGAGAAACAAATTGCATGTAGGGGTCGACGTGGTCCCCAAGGATATGCATACACGTGTTGATGCACTGTGCCTTCCAGAACGACGAGATCACGCGGGGAATGCCCTGCGAGGTGAGCCCTTCCGACGACTGTTGCAGGGAGTTCGTTTTCAGACATTTCACGTCTTACACCCCAATGGTCATCTGCCCGATGAAGCATAAAACGTGATTCATCTCGAAAGATCAACTGTCGCCACTTCATGAACCTCCAGTTTCGGTACTAGTATATAAATTCCAGCCATCGTCGCTAATGAACAACAGTCAACATGGGTGCATGAACCAGACACCTGCTGCGAAGGCTCCTGAACAGTCGTTGAGGAGATAATGTTGGTGCCGGCCAGTGTGGTCTAGCGGTTCTAGGCGCTTCAGTTTGGAACCGCGTGACAGCTACGGTCGCAGGTTCGAATCCTGCCTCGGGCATGGATATGTGTGATGTCCTTAGGTTAGTTAGGTTTAAGTAGTTCTAAGTTCTAGGGGACTGATGACCTCAGATGTTGAGTCCCATAGTGCTCAGAGCCATTTGAACCATTTTTAGATAATGTTGGTAGCCTCTTGGTTCTTTTTGGCGGTCAGTTGTTTAACAGTTGCACGTCTATTCGCCCGCGCACATCACTGCAGCCGTCGTTCACCCTTGTCATTAACGGGCAGTGAGGCACCAAAGTTGCCTCCGTGCCGGTTTTGGATAGCGCCATTTTGCCACGCGCATTGTACGTTAGTCACGGCAGCACGCGAACTGTTAACAACCTTAGCCTTTTCGGAAGTTGCGCTGAACCACCGATCCTGTCGCAGCAGCTCAGCAACGATGTCTGCAGCAGGGGAAAGAAAGGCAATCTGCAAACCAACAGGCTTCACAACAGCCTAACCGTGTACTCGATATCGACGGTCTGTCGCATATCAAATTATAAGTTCTTTTCCCAGTTACTCGAAAAATCCATAAAGAAAAATATTAAGCTGTAGCAGATTCAACCTAGAAGATAAGGATAGACGCAGCAAAATTCACCAGTCCCTGTTGTAGAAAACTCTTATCGTAAAAAAATTTTTGACAGTTCCTCGAAGTCACCGAGTTTCTATATGTTCGTTGTGTGGTCTGACACTTCGTGATATCTTTGCCAGAATAAATTGAAATTCTCCTAATTTTTCCTTAACTAATTAATTAATGTCACTACACAACCAATCTTGTTCTCATTTAATAAAATATTCCACTTTAAAACCGATCTTCTTGACCACAATCGCCGATAAAGTTTTAAAACAGAATTTTGATACACTTCACAGTATCGATTATTTTCAAAATGTCAATACGTGTCGACTTCTCATTAACAAAACTTTAAAGTAGTTAATTATTGAAGATCGTCCACACTCCTGATAAAATTCTGCCAGAATCTCTTCAAGAAGTCTGAATTTTAATAAAATTTGCAAATTTCACACATAAGTAATATTTACGATGTATGTCGTAACAACAGAGTCAACTGACTGTTTTTACTTCCAACTCGAAGTTTATGTAACAGTTGATAACCAATTAACATCCAATTACAAACTTTATCATTCCACATTCAACATTGAACTCCTTTTCATTTTATAAAAATAAAAAAAAAACATAAAACATCCTTTAATAATGGTCAGCATGATGTTTCAACGGTTCTTCCAACCGCCGGCCGTCGACCACGATGCAATAGTGGTTAGCTCTCGTCGTCCGCCGCGTCTGGAGTCCCCACTGGATCATCTTGCTGCCAAGCGCGACATGAAGGAAAAGAAACTAAATCTTTTTAAATAACAAGTCTCCACTTAACATACTACAAATAAATAAATATATATATTAACATTTCCTACCTGGCGTCGCTCAAGCGGTAAAGAAACGCGATGTTTCCTGATTAGACTTCTGAAACACCACAAAGTCCTTTCGACCTTGGCCCGAAAGTCAATGATCATGCCCCTTTACACGTCAGATAAACCACTTCTTTTCCACATTATGACAACGACTTCCAGCGTCCCATCGACAGGCTTTATACACTGATCAGTCAGAACATTATGATCGTCTACCTAATAGAATCCAGCTGGGGCACGGATAACTGTGGCGACGCGTCGTGGCATCGAAGTAGTGAGGCCTTGATAGGTCGCTGGAGGGAGTTAGCACCACGTCTGCACACACAACTTACCTACTTCCCGTAAATTCTGGGGAAGGGAGCTATGAGCTTTGACGTCGTGTTCAATCACATCACTCATCGGGTTCAGACCTGGCGAGTTGGACGGCCACCACATCAACTAGAACTCGACACTGTGTTGCTGGAACTAGCCCGTAGCACTCTTGGCCTTGCGACATGGCGCATTGTCTTGCTGAAAAATGCCACTGCCGTCGGGAAACATTATCGTCATGAAGGGGTGTACGTGGTCGGCGACAAGTGTACCATATTTGGCCGTCATGGTGCGTTGCGCGAGCTCCGCTTGATCTACGGATGACCACGGGAATGTTCCCCAGATCGTAATGGAGCCGCTGCCATCTTGTCTACGAGCTGCAGTACAGGCTTCAACGAGCTGTTGCCGTGGACGACGACGGATTCGTCCGCTAGCATCGGCATGAAGAAGATATCGGGATTCATCTGACCATGCAACGCTCTATCACTGCGCCAGCGTCCAGTGCCGATGTTCAAGTGCACATTTCAGTCGTAGTTGCCGATGTCGTGATGTTAAGGGGACCACACCGTGGTTCATGTGAAAAAAAATCGATTATCGGTTTTCATCATATTTCGATAGATTAAGGTTTTATTTAAGTACTTCAGTCCGGAACCGTGCGACTCCTACGGTCGCAGGTTCGAATCCTGCCTCGGGCATGGATGTGTGTGAAGTCCTTAGGTTAGTTAGGTTTAAGTAGTTCTAAGTTCTAGGGGACTGATGACCTCCGATGTTAAGTCCCATAGTGCTCAGAGCCATTTTTATTTAAGTACTCTGAAAAGAATGTTGCTGAAATTTTTTTTCCAGCATTTAAAGAGCATTTTCCTACCACGTGCGTTTATGTGCCACGCCCAATTTTCTGTCACTCACTTTTCTGCATATATTTTAGATATTTATATTCCCCACATTGCACGTTAGAGAATTTTTTTACTACAGAGTGAATTGGCTATCCTTGGAGTGCAACGGTCGGTATTCTTTTGTTTCTGCTGTTTGTAAACAACACGCTTTCAAACACGCGGTTAGTTTTGTTCAAGTGTGATTGCGAGTAGTTGTTACAGAAAACTTGCAGGTATACTATGGGCAGGAAATTAGGATAAATAAAGAAAACCTGGAGGCAATGAAGAGAGATGTTTGGGCCATATTCTTCCATAAGTCCTCTACTGATGATAAGCCATGTCATGGATTGTGTCCATCAGGAGAAAATTCGTGGTGCAGATGCAATAGGGCTCAGGCAACTGGAGAATCTTATTCTCACCAGCATTCTCTTCCTGCTGCTGTTATTACAGTAATTAAACCTATTTTCAGAGACTTGGCTCATCCTGACCTTCTAAGGAAATGTCTGCATGGGCAGTCACAGAACCCAAATGAATGTTTCAACAGCATAATTTGGAAACGCCTTCCTAAAACTGTATTTGTAGGCATTCTCCAACTTCCTACCTACACGTGGTGCCCCTGTTAAGCCGAGCAACTCAGCGGAAGGCTGGGTAACCAACCCCAGCGGGAAACTGAGTCGGTGAGCAGATAGGAGTTGGAGGACAGTGGAAGGCAACGGGAAACCACCACTGAACTATCCCAAGAAACCCCATGGTTTCACTCAGCTGAAAATGTTCAGGAGTTTCAAGTTCTCCGATCGCATCTCCGGGGGGTAACAGGTTGAGAGGAGCTTCACGAAGAGTAAAATGGTGCAAAGAGAAGCACTACATAGGAACATGGAATGTAAGATCCATGTATCAAGGAAAACTAGACATAGTGAAAAGAGAAATGGAGAAAATTAACATCGACATATTGGGAATAAGTGAAGTGAGGTGGACTGGCATGGGAGAATTTGCTTCGGATGGCCATATGGTGTATTATTCTGGACACGATAACAACAGAAGTAATGGAGTAGCTTTCATAGTTAGTGGTAAAGTGAGAAAAGCTGTAATGGGATGCAAATATAAAAATGATAGAATGATGTCCATCAGACTTCAAGGTCAACCCCTCAACATCACAGTACTTCAAGTTTATGCGCCAACAACCGATGCTGAAAAGGAAATTATTGACCAGTTCAATGGAGATTTACAAGAATTACTACTGTCAACACCAAAAAAGGATATCGTCTTCATAGTTGGAGATTGGAATGCAAAAGTGGGAAATCAATCGGTAGAAGGTATAACAGGGAAATGTGGTATTGGTACAACAAATGAAGCATGACAGAGACTCCTAGAATTTTGCCAAGAAAATTCATTGATAATTACTAATATACTGTTTCAACTACCAAAACGACGCCTATATACCTGGACTTCGCCAGATGGCCAAAACCGGAACCAAATCAGAGGTGGAAGAGCGTGGTTCAGTCAGCTACAACAAGACCTGGGGCTGACTGCGGATCAGATCATGAGCTCCTGATTGCAAAATTTCGGCTGAAACTTCAGAATGTAGCAAAAAGTATCCCAACTTGCAGATACGACCTTAACTCTATACCCTCCGACTACACTGTAGAGGTGCAAAACAGATTTAATGTATTAGAGCTAGAGGACAAAAGCTTTCAAGAGATGTGGACAGAAGTAGGTAATACTGTCAAGGAGGCCGCAGAGAAACACACTCTCAAGAAAAGGAACTGCAAGAAGGCTAGATGGCTATCTGTTGAGGCATTGCAAGTTGCAGAAGAATGAAGGAAAGCAAAAATCAAGGGAGATGGATCAACTATGTTAGAATTAAATAAAGATTTTCAGAAATTAGCTAGAAGAGATAAAAATACATTCTTTAATGAACAGTGCAAGGAAGTTGAAGATAGTAACGGAATGGGGAAGACAAGAGATCTTTATAAGAAAATTAGAGAAATTAAAGGAAAATTACAGGCAAAAATTGGAATGACAAAAGATAGGAACGCGAGAGATCTGAGTGAAGCAGAGGATGTTAAGGAAAGAATATGTAGAAGACCTATACAAGAAAGAACTCCATAATGACGGGGCTCATACTGCTGATGTTAATGTTAATTTAGAACTAGAGCCAGATATTTTGGAGAGCGAAACCCAGTGGGCCCTTGAAAATATGACTGATAACAAGACTAGTGGACATGATGAAATACCAGCAGAATTGTTTAAAGTCACTGGAAAGGATGCAGTGAAAATGCTGCACTCAATATTTCAAAAAATATCGATCACGCAGCAGTGGCCAGAAGACTGGAAAAGATCAGTATTCATCCCCATTCCAAAGGCGGGAAGTTCTAAAGAATGCTCAGATTACCGAACAATCGCACTTATCTCACATGCTAGCAACGTCATGTTGAAAATCTTACAAAATAGACTTCGCCAATATCTAGATCGAGAGCTACCAGAAGAACAAGCTGGATTTAGGAAAGGAAGAGGAACTAGAGATCAAATTGCTAACATTCGGTGGATTATGGAAAAAGCAAGAGAATCCCTCTGCTTTACTGACTACGCCAAAGCCTTTCACTGCGTCGATCACAACAAATTATGGAACAGGCGAAATACCCTCAGACTTCAAGAAGAATATAATAATTCCAATCCCAAAGAAAGCAGGTGTTAACAGATGTGAAAACTGCCGAACTATCAGTTTAATAAGTCACAGCTGCAAAATACTAACGCGAATTCTTTTCAGACGAATGGAAAAACTGGTAGAAGCCGACCTCCGGGAAGATCAGTTTGGATTCCGTAGAAATGTTGGAACACGTGAGGCAGTACTGACCTTACGACTTATTTTAGAAGAAAGATTAAGGAAAGGCAAACCTACATTTCTAGCATTTGTGGACTTACAGAAAGCTTTTGACAATATTGACTGGAATACCCTCTTTCAAATTCTAAAGGCGGCAGGGGTAAAATATAGGGAGCGAAAGGCTATTTACAATTTGTACAGAAACCAGATAGCAGTTATAAGAGTCGAGGGGCATGAAAGGGAAGCAGTGGTTGGCAAGGGAGTGAGACAGGGCTGTAGCCTCTCCCCGATGTTATTCAATCTGTATATTGAGCAAGCAGTAAATGAAACAAAAGAAAAATTCGGAGTAGGTATTAAAATCCATGGAGAAGAAATAAAAACTTTGAGGTTCGCCGATGACATTGTAATCCTGTCAGAAACAGGAGACAGCAAAGGACTTGGAAGCGCAGTTGAACGGAATGATCAGTGTCTTGAAAGGAGGATATAAGATGAACATCAACAAAAGCAAAACGAGGATAATGGAATGTAGTCGAATTAAGTCGGGTGATGCTGCGGGAATTAGATTAGGAAATGAGACACTTAAAGTAGTAAATGAGTTTTGCTATATGGGGAGCAAAATAACTGATGATGGTCGAAGTAGAGAGGATATCAAATGTAGACTGGCAATGGCAAGGAAAGCGTTTCTGAAGAAGAGAAATTTGTTAACATCGAGTATAGATTTAACTGTCAGGAAGTCGTTTCCGAAAGTATTTGTATGGAGTGTAGCCATGTATGGAAGTGAAACATGGACGATAAATAGTTTGGACAAGAAGAGAATAGAAGCTTTCGAAATGTGGTGCTACAGTAGAATGCTGAAGATTAGCTGGGTAGATCACATAACTAATGAGGAGGTACTGAATAGGATTGAGGAGAAGAGGAGTTTGTGGCACAACTTGACTAGAAGAAGGGGTCGGTTGGTAGGACATGTTCTGAGGCATCAAGGGATCACAAATTTAGCATTGGAGGGCAGCGTGGAGGTTAAAAATCGTAGAGGGAGACCAAGAGATGAATACACTAAGCAGATTCAGAAGGATGTAGGTTGCAGCAAGTACTGGGAGTTGAAGAAGCTTGCACGGGATAGAGTAGCATGGACAGCTGCATCAAACCAGTCTCATGACTGAGGACCACAACAACAACAACAACAACAACAACTGAAAAACATGGGTGTACCAGATCACCTCATACATCTGATACGGAGTTTATACCTTGACCAAGAAGCCACCACGGTGAGAACTATGTATGGAACAACGAAATGGATAAAGATTCAGAAAGGGATCCGGCAAGGCTGCATACTGTCACCGTACTTATTCAGTCTGTGTGCAGACCATGTTATGAGGAATGCGGAACTAGATGAATGAGAAACAGGAATTAAAGTAGCTGGAATAAATGTAAACAACCTTAGGTTCGCGGATGATACGATCCTGTTGGCAGAAAGTGAAGAAGAATTGAGAACACTCTTGCTGAAGGTGAAAGACGAAAGTAAAATGGCCGGTCTTAGGCTGAATGTGAAGAAACCGAAAATTATGGCAACTACACCTACCAATTAGTGGGATATAGCAGGAGAAACATGGAGGTAATTACCACATTTAGTTATCTCGGCTCCCAGATCTCTGCGGATGGCGACTGCAGCCATGAAATCTGGGGACGCCTGTTGCTCGGTAGACAGGCGATGTCAAACCTTGACAAGGTTATAAGGACCAGAGGTATAACACTAGCAAAAAAGATCCGTGGTGTGAGGGCTATGGTCTTTCCAGTTGTGATGTATGGATGTGAGAGCTGGACCATTAGATAGGCTGAACGGCGAAGAATTGACTTCTTCGAATTGTGGTGTTGGAAGAAACTTATTAGAGTTCCATGGACTGCAAAGAGAACCAACCGATCAATATTGGAGCAAATAAAACTAGATTTCTCCCTGGAAGGTCTAATGTTAAGACAAAAGCTGACCTACTTTGGACACACAATGCGAAGCCATGCCTCGCTGGAGAAAACATTAATGCAAGGGAAGATTGAAGGAAGTAGAAGAAGAGGACGTCAGAGGATGAGATGGATCGGTGGCATCACAGAAGCAATGTGTTCCAACCTGGAAGGTCTACGGGAGAAAGTGGAAGACAGGAAGACGTGGCGTGATTTGCTTCATGGGGTCACGAAGAGTCGGAACCGACAAAACGAGTAGAGAGAGATAATGAAACTAGGAGTTCATGGTATTGTTATTACATTCAGTTTTTGTAATATTGGAAAGTGTTGGGTACTGAAAAAACTGGGTATTAATCCTGGTGAAAATATGATCACTGGTCTGCAACATTGCGGTAAAATGAGGATAGCGGATGCAGACAGGTCTGCATCTAATATGGCCAAGAAAGCAAGACAAACATCCAGGAAGGTGAAAAAGAAACTGGAAGACCTGCTAGAGGCCAAAGAAGGGCCATCATACGCAACAGGACAGTTTTAATTAACTGTAAGTAACAAATTTCAAAAGTTTTTCTTTAAAGTAAATTTCCCACAAACATATGCCCCATTATATCAGAAACTATCATAGATAAACTAATGAAATTTTCAGAGACTCTGCATAACATAAAAAGCCACCTCTGGTACTACATTCATTAATATTCCCCCATTAGGAAGTTCACAAAAAATATTTTATGCAGAAAAAAATTAATATTTTTTATTAATAAATTTTAAAAAGTATTTCTTAAAATCTACAAAATGGATAAAGTAGATTTTAGTACAGTTGTCTCTATTAGCATCATGTAACATACAGTAAAGATATTAAGGTCCTACATCAAAAAGTTTTTTTCAGAAATGGGTCAAATATATGTCTAAGCTAACATTGGTTGTATAGGCAGGGTGTGGTCCCCTTAACATTGGCACTCGCATGGCTCGTCGGCTGCGGAGGCGCATAGTTAGGAGTGTTCGGCGCACTGCGTGTACAGACACACCTGTACGCTGCCCATCATTAAAGTCGCCACAGATCGCCGCCTGTCCTGCTTTACCAGTCGGCCAATCTACGAGGTCCGACATCGGTAATGAGGGCTGACCGCCTAACTCTATGACGTCTGGACGTGGTTTCACCACGTGTCAAAGACACTCACCTCAGCACTCCTCGAACACCCGACAAGTCGTACAGTTTTTAAAATGCTCCTGCCGAGCCTCCGGAGCATCACAATCTGCCCTCGGTCAAACAGAAATAGATCGCGGACCTTCCCCATTCTACACATGGATAGCACATCCACTTAAACTACATGCACTGTGCGTATATTTGACTAGCAGCCATTCCTCGGAGGTCACGCTGCTGTCGGCTGGACGGTTTTATATCGTTAGTAGGTCGGTAAACATAATGTCGTGGCTCATCAGTGTATATCCTCCACTGCTAGAGCTGCCACGTGCCGTCTGTGGTTACTACACACTGACGTCGAACACAGGCAGTGGTCACACACTGCGCTTTTTTCTAATACGTGCTTGAACTGTAACAATTCCTGTGAGCCGGGGCTAGCTCGTGTTATGCTTCGCATTAAACCTTGGTTGCTATTCTGTGATTAGTCTCCCGCGGTTATCGCGATTATGCTGTTATCCTCTCTGTCCGCGAGTCGCAGCAGCAGCGTGTATCGATATTCACACCCTTGTACTATCTTTGGCCTCGCGCTTATAGTTTCCGGCTATACCATGTGCGGGCAGTTGGACGGTTGTCGTGGAGCAACGAGGATGTCTCCGTGGTGTGAGTCTGGCCGGGGCCGCTGGTGGCGTCCACGCGCAGTCAGAGTGTGAGGGGCTGCTCCCATTGCTACAAGGTCTGTGGCTCACCAATCCAAGACACGAAAGTTAAGTCTTTACTTAATCTACCAGCCAGCCCTAACTGTTCACATTGTATCGTTTGAATTTTGTTGTGGGCTGTTGGGACATTCCTGCAAGCAAAAACGTGTGTTTTCAGGCTGCCGAATTTCTAGCCGCCCTCCTGTGGAGTTTAACTTTATTATTTTTGAATCGAAGTGCACCAGCGGAATCTTCTGCCTTGTGGCCGTTAACATGCCAGTTACGCTGCCCTGGCCGTTGACGTAAATTCTGGCAGTGTATTTTCCTCGTTGTGTTGTGGCTCTCCAGCATGGCGTGTAGTTTGACAGCTCAATGTGTAATTCGTTGTGGTCGCCGATACCTTCTGCGTTGCTTCATTGAACTCCCTGTTGTGCTCTGGTCGGGTGGAGCGGAAGTTATCTTGTCGCTTGGTCCATTGACTGACTGTCGGTTGGGTTGCCGTCGGATTGAGAATTGTTGAGCCGAATGCCTGCGTTAGTGTTTGAATTGGAGGTCGAACCTTGGAAACTTCTGAGCGCCGTTTGATGTGCTGTCTTTTCTTATTTGTCCTTGTTGTTTGTTTATGTGTGGCTTCTAGCCGATTTTAAATTAAAGTTGTTTTACCCTTAAGGTGTGAGATTGTTTGGGCCTTCAGCCTGATTTAAAGAAATTTTAGGATAAGGCCTTCTGCCTTTTAAAATTCAAATTCTTGTTTTTGAGTCTTAAGTGATTGGCCTTCAGCCGGTTTTAAATTAAAGTTGTTTTCCCCTTGAGGTGTGAGATTGAATGGCGCATTTAGCCGCGAATGAAGTTCAAAAATTAGTATTTGGCTTGCTCTGTTTTTAATGTTTTCTTTGCTCTTTTAATGTTTGTCAGATGAATAAAGTAGTATGTTCGAGTGCAACTGACAGCCACTCATTTTGGCCCCTTTCCACAAATTAAATCATCTGTCCTGCCCTTTGGGTATCGCAGGGGATCTCATCCTGTTTCTGAGATGAAATAAATAAAACTTTTATTTTAATTTTTTTAACTCATTTCAAAGCACTTTGCCTTTAACTGTTCATGTCTTGAAAATACCATTTCGTATGTATTTTTATTGTTCCAGCGGCCACACGAAAAATATTGAGGGCTGATAGTTCGGCAATACAAAGACCAGAAATCTTGTAACAGTTTCTTCGTTATCTATTCATTATTACACGTCAGAACCCCACTGAAATGTTTTACAGATCACTTACACGTTCTTGGGTACATTTTACGTAAGTGTTTTGTGAAACTGATCAGTCATTTATCACTGAACAATGACGCAATCATTCGTCTCACTGACCTGATGTCGTGGCCCCACCATTTAAATACGACGATGAATCGTCGTATAAACTCATACTGCTTTGTAGCTCTCCCTAACTGCAAGCATACTATTGGGAAAGATTAATTGTTCTGTTCGTCGTCACTGGAGCTTTCTCTTTCTTGTCGCGGTATTCAAGTTACGCAGAAAATTTTTGCACCAATAAACTATTTATACGCGACCTCCTGAGAAAATATTTTACTTACGAGGGTAATCCCAAAAGTGAGTTCCCCTATTTTTTTATAATTACATAGATCTGTTTATTTCTACAATGGTTTACATCATTTTACAGCTTGAACATTTAGCTATTTTTCGACATAATCACCATTTCTGTCGATGCGTTTTTGTAGACGCTGTGGCAGTTTTTCTATGCCCATGTCATACCAGCTCGCCGCCATGCTGTTCAGAAAGTTATGAACCTCTGCTTTCACCTCATCGTCGGAGCTAAACCTCTTTCCGGCCAAATGTTCTTTTAATCTAGGGAACAGGTTATAGTCACTGGGCGCCAAGTCAGGACTATAAGGTGCGTGGGTGACTGTGTTCTACTGAAACTGTTGCAGGAGAGCAACGGTTTGCCGAGCGATGTGTGGACGAGCGTTGTCGTGGAGAATATGTACGCCCTTTCTCAACATTCCTCTTCTCCGATTCTGAGTTCCCCGTTTGGGGGGACAGTACCTGTCAGCGTTAATTGTGGTCTCAGCGATTCAACTCCGACGACGAGGTGAAATAAGAGGTTCATAACTTTCTGAGCAGCATGGCGGCGAGCTGGTATGACATGGGCATACAAAACCTACCACACCGTCTACAAAAATGCATCGACAGAAATTGTGATTATGTCGAAAAATAGATAAATGTTCAAACTGTAAACTGAGGTAAACCAATGTAGAAATAAACAGGTCTATGTACTTATAAAAGACCTTACTTTCGGGATTACACTCGTAGATATCTCAGTCATAAAACAGACAGAAGCCGTGACACATCCATCTGTTGCAGTTCAGAGTGTCACCTGTATACGTGAGGTCATTAATGTTTCTGGCTTCTAAAACGATGCCCTTGCACCAGTCTTCAAGTACCTCCCTCATACTGTGCTCACTATACACGTATGCGTTGAACAGCAGTGGAGACAGAATGCAACCTTTTCTCACGCTAGCATTAACAGAAAAGATATCTGAGAACATTTTACTAATTTTTATTGTCACAAATATCAAACATCGGCTATTGCCAGTAATTATCAAAATGACTGAAAAAGGTGGTTCACATTTATAATGACAGAGGCGGTGGCAGAGGCGACGGCAGTACCGATAATTCCTTCTTCTCTAACATACGACGGCGATTGCCGCTACCAGCACTAGAAACGTATATTAGCAATTTCTTTCATCATGGTACTCAGCCATCTTTAACAAGATCACAGCTAACAAGAGATACAATCACCTATCCTGTAACACAGAGGCAGGTCGTTGATTATTTAGTAAAAACGAGCTCGTGATACTAGCCAACAGGTAACTATAGACATGCCTCAGAAACAAGGTAGTGGGATTCAACAATTTTCACTGCCTATAAAGTACAGTTCGTAAATCAGAAGAGTTACGTCTGCAAGCTACGGCCTCTAGCGGGAACGTATCACAGTACAAAACTTAAGTTCGTTAAATTTGCTACAGTTGTAGAATTACTAAAAGATATTTGTTTTCCAAAAAAAAATCTTTCACCCAACTGCCTTAGCGGTTGAACTGCCAAAAATGTTGAACCACGTATTTTTTATTTTCTGACTGAGAAACTCAAAACCAGTTTTCGTAGTTCTCCTCAAAATTCCCTTAATAGCGACATACTTTCGAAAAGCCTTTCATCGTCTACAGTATTTCACTCCATTAGTAGTGGTACTTCGGACAATCCCTTCTTAAACGGTGCCTGCAGTATAAGATTCACACCCTCTCCAAACTTCAAGTTTCTATCCTCAACAGTTTGGGCTGGGCACTGCTGACTCAGTGAATCTGTCTGACCCTATTTCACCCCCTTAGGGGTTGAATTTCCAAAAACAGTGACATCGTGTGTTTTATTTCTAACAGAAAAGCAAAATAAATATGTTCATAGATCTAGCTTCAAAAGTGCTTACATAATGAAATATTTCCATAAAAACTTCCATCCCCCGTTTACATCCCTATATGGGATGAATTTCCAAAAATAGTGAAACACGTTCTTTTCACTAACAAAGAAGCCAAAATTAAATTTTAATAGATTTAGCTTCAAAATGCTTTGATAATAAAACATTTTCATACAAAATCTCATCCCTTATTACACCCCTTAATGTATCAATTTACAAAAACACTAAAACCCGTATTTTTTTTATTTGTAACCGCGAGGTCAAATACCAACGCCCATAGAGGTAGCTCTAAGAATACTTTAATACTTCCTTAACAATGATATTTTTTCAGAAAAGCTTGCAACCAGTATTTCTCCCCCATAGGGTCAAAATTACCAAAAATAATGGAACACGTAACTGTCTATTTCTGACCAAGAAACTAAATACCAATTTTCGTAGGTTTAGCTTCAAAATTGGCTCAATAGCGACGTTTTTCAGATGAACTCTTCATCCCTATTTCACCCTTTTAAGGTTGGAATTCCGAAAATCCCTTCTTAAACGACGCCTACGGTATAAAATTCATAGCTTATCCAAATTTCAAGTTTCTGTGCTTAGTGGTTTGGGCTGGGTGATGATGAGGGAGTCAGTCAGGACATATCCTTTTATAAATCGAGATACAAATCGCAAGAATGTAACTCAAGGTTAAATGAGACCAGGAACTAATTATTAGATTTTTTTTTCAGGAAGGCTGTCGAGTACAGGGAGCCGATATTCAGGGGCAGTGTGCAATAACTCTGATATGGATCAACAGTGTCTCAATTATATTACTTAGTATATTATCGAGCCACTTACACAAGAATGATTTATGTGTTTATGTAATGAGATAAGAACATTCTGACTCTGTTCACAGTAATCGTTGTTAGAGATCAAGTTTCCACCGACGGGAGGCGCTCCAGTCCTCTGTGACTTTCCAGTACGAAGGTCACGAGAAGAGAGAGAAAGAGAGAGAGAGAGAGAGAGAGAGAGAGAGAGAAATCAGCGTTTTTTAAAACAAGCAGCGAGACTTGTTTAGCACCAGCGATATAGCTTCTTATCTACATATGTGTTTTACCTCGTTATAAGACAAAGAGATCTTTTATTAAAAAAATTATGATCCTTACTCTTTATATCAGACGAACTGATGCCGACCCAGATAGCGATCCGTGCTACAGCGCCACTCCCGGGACGGGGAGTTGCGCCCGCCCCGGTATCGGACCTACCCAGCGGATTAACGACGGGTTTGGGTATTCCAGCGAGCGTGGTTGTGGTTTTTAGGCGGTTTCCCATCTACTGCTACGTGAATACCGGGCTGGAATCCAAGTCCCGACCAGTTATACGATTCGCAAACGTTTAGGAGATATTCGGTCACTTTCCCTTGAATAACGCGATCTGCGGACAGTTGGAGGTTTACGTACCGGGGTGTCGATGGAGAGGGTGTCCGACCACCTGTTAAATTAACGATGCCAAGTCTGTTAACAGCTATGCCGGCCATGCGTCGATGCTGGACAAAGGCACAAAAAAGAGAAGAAGAAGAAGAAGAAGAAGGTACACTACTGGCCATTAAAATTGTTACACGACGAAGATGCTACAAACGCGAAATTTAACCGACAGGAAGAAGATGCTGTCATATGCAAATGATTAGCTTTTCAGAGCATTCACACGAGGTTGGCACCGGTGACGACACCTACAACGTGCTGACATTAGGAATGT
This sequence comes from Schistocerca serialis cubense, assembly GCF_023864345.2. Classification (NCBI taxonomy): domain Eukaryota; kingdom Metazoa; phylum Arthropoda; class Insecta; order Orthoptera; family Acrididae; genus Schistocerca; species Schistocerca serialis. Next base: position 362,096,573 of record NC_064645.1, on the reverse strand, counting down.
TTCCAACCGATTTCTCATGCACAAACAGCAGTTGACCGGCATTGCCTGGTGAAACGTTGTTGTGATGCCTCTTGTAACGAGGAGAAATACGTACCATCACGTTACCGACTTCGATGAAGGTCGGATTGTAGCCTATCGCGATTTCGGTTTATCGTATCGCGACATTGCTGCTCGCTTTGGTAGAGATCCAATGACTGTTGGCAGAATATGGAATCGGTGGGTTCAGGAAGGTAATTCGGAACAACGTGCTGGATCCCAATGGCCTCGTATCACTAGCAGTCGAGATGACAGGCATCTTAACCGCACGGCTGTAACGGATCGTGCAGCCACGTCTCGATCCCTGAGTCAACAGATGGGGACGTTTGCAAGACAACAACCATCTGCACGAACAGTTCGACGACGTTTGCAGCAGCATGAACTATCAGCTCGGAGACGATGGCTGCGGTTAGCCTTGACGCTGCATCACAGACAAGAGCGCTTGGGATGGTGTACTCAACGGCGAACCTGGGTGCACGAACGGCAAGACGTCATTTTTTCGAATGAATCCAGGTTCCGTTTGCAGCATCATGATGGTCGCATCAGTGTTTGGCGACATAGCGGTGAACGCACATTGGAAGCGTGTATTCGTCATCACCATACTGGCGTATTACCCGGCGTGATGGTATTGGGTGTCATTGGTCACACGTCTCCGTCACCTCTTGTTCGCATTGACGGCACTTTGAACAGTGAACGTTACACTTCAGATGCGTTACGACCCGTGGCTCTATCCTTCATTCGATCCCTGCGAAACCCTACATTTCAGCAGGATAATGCACTACCGCATGTTCCAGGTCCTGTACGGGCCTTTCTGGATACAGAAAATGTTCGACTGCTGCCCTGGCCAGCACATTCTCCCGATCTCTCATCAATTGAAAACGTCTGGTCAATGGTAGCCGAGCAACTGGCTCATCACAATACGCCAGTCACTACTCTTGATGAACTGTGGTATCGTGTTCAAGCTTCATGGGCAGCTCTACCTGTATACGCCATCCAAGCTCTGTTTGACTCAATGCCCAGGCGTATCAAGGCCGTTTTACGGCCAGAGGTGGTTGTTCTGGGTACTGATTTCTCAGGATCTATGCACCCAAATTGCGTGAAAATGTAATCACATGTCAGTTCTAGTATAATATATTTGTCCGATGAATAGCCGTTTATCATCTGCATTTCTTCTTGGTGTAGCAATTTTAATGGCCAGTAGTGTATAAGACGAACTGTCGTGGATCTAGAGTGCCTGTTATGTTATTTACATTATCGAGCGGTCTGTACATGAAATCATTGTTCATGTGTATAAATAATGAGACAAAAATATTCTGTGATAACAGCGCTCGTTGCACAGAGTGGGTTTCGACCGACGGGAAGCAATGGCAATAACTCCGGAAGACGTGCTCCAGTTAACGAGTCTCAACCGCCATTAATAGAACACCCTCAAGTCATTTACAGGCTGTTAGAAGTCTGTGGACGGCAAGAGCAACCGTAAATCAAAGTCTGACTCGAGAAGACTGACAGGCGAGCCGCTAGAGAAATTTAATTCCTGAGGAGAATGGAAGAAGATGTGTGGCACTTCCAAGTACAGGAACCACAGTCTCGTGACTGACACAGCCAGTAACATGGAAGGTTCAGACGTCTCTAGAATACTATCAATGACGCTTAAATGGATGAGGATTGGAATGAGATCTAGCAGCAATACGACGACGGTGTGTAACTTACAAAGCGCTGCTCTGGAGAGGTGTAATCTATGCGACATTTACTGGAGTGCACTTAAATGCAATGGAAAGATACTTCGCAGACTTACACGTTCGTAAGTGCAGCGCTCGACTGGTATTAGTGCAGTATTAAACAATCAGATGATCTTACTTTTTAATCTTTGTTTTTTTAAATGATGGTTTAGGTTTTCTGAAACGTCCACATACTTTTTTTTTGTTTTTGTTTTGGCGCAGACCGGATCAATGAAATAAGCAGATTGACATAGCACTCTGAAAAAACACTGTGACACATTCGTTGAAAATACCCGTGCACTACAAGAAAAATTAAACAAAATTCGTTTTCGGGTCTAATATCACTCGAAAGCGAGAACGGAAATGAATAATCAAAGTAAACGACTAGAGCGTTCTTTTGGTTATCTTAAACACTACCGTACAGCAAATGTATTTAATTAATCATACTCCCTTCCAGGAAAATACTCTGATCTCTGGGAAAAACAATGGTTACGGGTGAGAGTGGACGATAGGGGTAAGAGGTGAAGGCAGAAGTCAATATTACTTTAGTAACGTCGTCTGCTTGTGACATTACTGAATCATGTTACATTGGAGATCCGTTGTCGATATTATCATTCTTCTACAAGCAATAATTCTACAGTCAGTCAAAAATTCTAAGCCTAATACTGTAACCACTGATACGTGAGCTTCAAAAACAGCCAGAGACCAAAGAAACATCTTCGCGCAGTCGTCATATACATGCGACGTGACATAAAACTTGCACTCCTAAGTGTGTTGAACCCTAATTCTCAAACGTAGGCGAAATTCAAGGTCACCGAAATGCTTAGTTGATGTGTTTTTATAGGCCTCCAAAATTAAGCACTCACATCCCTTCAGTCAACATTACACTTATTTCAGTCTCAAATTCGACCCCGATACAATGGCATGGTCGAAGTACACCTCCTTCTTAATAGTTGGTTGGTTGGTTTGAGGGATTAAAGGGACCAGACTGCTACGGTCATCAGTCCCCCTTCTTAATAACCCGAACAAGATATTTTAGATGCAACAATATTAACATTTATGTTAAAACCGTACGTCGATAATGGCGGCATAATCCACTTCAATCTTCTTTAACGCTTGACGTTTCGAACTCTCTACTCCCAGGTTCTTCAGGATTCCACTGATATTGTCGGATGGCAGATGGGGCCATGGACACCAATGGGATCCTGAAAAAGATCTAGGCAGTCTAATACAAACGTCGACCACTGAATATGTTTGAAGAGTTATATGATGCAGCCTAACGACTCACAACATTTTACCATCACTGTCAACGGACTTACTTAGCATGGCCATTCCTCTATTATAACTCTTGCACAAAATGGTGCGCAGTCACACTATCGCAAATGTAAACTCTACGCAAAATGAGGAGAAACTGCGCGATATTTAACAACTGTGCACATATAATATTTTGTGTAAGCTCCGTGCGGCTCTGAGTGTCAAATTGCCCCATAAATCATGTAGGACTATTAAACGAATTTATTACGACGATCTAACAGCCGACTGGCAGCAAACAACCAGGTAGCCCGCAATAGATTATAAAATTCACTGATTTCTTCCACGAACAGACTGCCATAGGTATAAACCAACCGAGCAAACTTTCTTGGCCGAGCTGTGTCAGCGATTAACGCTAGGGATACTGTTAAGAGAGAACCTAACGCTATTAACAATACAGAAAAATGTGGAACAGAGTAACGTAACACATGAAAATTGCCAATATAAGGCACGCATCGTCAGTTGCGTGGAGGATTACGAGCTTCACGATTCTGTGGAAGACGCTCTGTACAGTGGGAGACTGTAGAGACCAAGGCATGAATGACAGCTTGCTTTCTTTTTTTATATCAATATCTGTTCCTTCCTGCGGTACGATTTTGTACTTTCTCTTAGGAATCTCATTTCAGTCGCTGGAAATTCATTTCTCTGTCTTTCCTAAAGGTTCACGTCTCACCACTGTAGAATGCAGGAACTGCCATTGTTCTATAAAATTTAATCTTAATTTCTTTCCTCGTCTTATTTCCTCAAGTCCGCATTACATTGCGACACACATAACGGAATTTTGGATTTTCGTTTTTTTCGCCATCATGGTTTTTTGTATATCTTACGTGTTGTCCGAGATAAAACTTGGTACTTGTTCTGTTATCTTGTCACAGATGATTTTTTAAGCATATTTCCCGTATTCGACTCCTCTAAATGCCATAACTTTTATCTTATCGTATCTTCCAATTATATTCTTTGCAAAGTAACCACTGTAGAGAACAGCAGTTTATAGCTTTTCGTTACCATACATAAACAACTGGCCCTCAGCAAATAAACAAGAAAATTAAAAAAAAAGTTGAACCGATAAATGATACAATGCCGAAATGAATGAAAGGACAATATGGAATCAGTGGCGATTGCCACTGAATCTGTGAAATGTTTGGCACAAGGAAAAAGATGTCTTGGAAGACTCAATAAAATATGGTACAATTAACGCCGACGCATATATGGTATGCGTAATTCCTGAAACTGAAGATGATGATGCTCTGAGTTTGTTGGTACCATAATTTCACACTTGCATTCGACGTCCTACCAGGGCTACGCTTCTGTCGAACGTTCATGTTGCGAGCAGCGAAACTCAGCACATGAAAAGGTGCGATTTTTAACAACTGGACTGTCAGAAGCTTGAAGGTAGTAGGAAAAGTAGAAAATCTGAAAACGGAAATGCTAAGGCTCAATCTAGATACGGCAGAGGTCAGTGAAGCGAAATGGGAAGAAGACAAGGATTTCTGGTCTGTAGGGTAAAATCAACAGCTGCAAAAAATGGTATAACGGGTGTAGAATTCGTTACGCATAGGAAGGTAGAACAGAAAGTGAGTTACTATGATCTGTTTGGAGATAGGTTTATTCTCGTCAAAATCAACAGCAAACCAGTACTAGCAACAACAGTTCAGGTATACTTGCCGACGTCGCAAGCCGAAGGTGAAGAGGTAGAGCAAGTATATGAGGATATTGTACGGGTAATTCAGTACGTAAAGGGTGATTAAAATCTAATATTCAAGGAGGACTAGAATTCGGTTGTAGAGGAAGGAGTAGAAGAAACGGTTAGGGAGAATATGGGCTTGTTTGCAGGAATGAAAGGAGAAAGACTAATTGAGTTCTGCCACAAATTTCAGCTAGTAATATCGAGTACTTTATTCAAGAATCAAAAGAGGTGGAGAGATACTTGGAAAAGGCCGGGAGATACTGGAAAATTCCAGTTAGATTACATCATGGTCGTGCAGAGATTACGACATTAGATACTGAATTGTAAGGCGTTCCCAGGAGGAGATGCAGTCTCGGATCACAACTTCGTAATGATGAAGTGTAGGCTGAAGTTTGAGAGACTACTCGGGAACAACCATGAGCAAAGAAGTGTGACACGGAAGTACCAAAGAACGAGGAGATACGTTTGTAGTTATCTGAGGCTATAGATTCTTCATTAAGGAATAGTTCAGCAGGCAGTTCAGTTGGAGAGTCTGTGAAAAAGGCAATCGCAGAAGTTGCAAATTAAAACGTAAGTATAAAGAAGGTAGTTGCTAAGAAACTACGGGTTCCAGACGAAATACTTCAGCTGATCGTTGAAAGAAGGAAGCACATAAATGTTCAGACAAATTCAGGAATGCAGAAACACATGTTACTTAAGAATGCAATAAACACGAAATGCAGAGAAGTTAAAGAGAAATTGCTGCATGAAAAATGTGAAGAAATTAAAAGTGAAACGATTGTTGGAAGGACTGACTCAGCAAATAGAAAAGTCAGAACAACCTTCCATGAAATTAAAGGCAAGAGTGGAAATATTAAGAATACCGCTTTTAAATGCAGAGAAAAGAGTGGATAAGTGGAAAGAATACATTGAACGCCTCTGTGATGGGAAAGTCTTGTTGATGGCTTGCTAGGAGAACAACCACGAGTCAACATACACGAGATAGGGAGTCCAGTATTAAAACCAGAATATAAGAGAACTTGGGAAAAGTTACGATTGAATAAAGCGGAAGGGATAGATTACATTCCATCATAATTTCTAAACTCATTGGGAAAAGTGGCAACAAAACGACTATTCAAGTTGGTTCTTAGAATAAATGACTTTCGGAGAAATGTCATCCATCCAACTGTAAAGATTGCAAGAGCCGACAAGTGCGAGAATTATCGCACAATCACTTTAACAGCTCATGCATCCAAGTTGATTACAAGAGTAATATACGGAATAATGGTAAAAAATAAATTGAGAATGTGCTTGGTAACGATTAGTTTGGCTTTACGAAAGATAAAGACACCAGAGAGACAATTCTGATGTTGAGGTTCATAACGAAAGCAAGACAAAAGGAAAAAAATCATGAAACGTTCATAAGATCTGTCGACCTGGAAAAAGCGTTCAACAATATAAAATAGTGCAAGATGTTCCAGATTCCGAGAAAAGAGAGGTAAGTTATAAGGAAAGACGGGTAATATACAAAATGCACAAGAACCAAGAGGGAACAATTAGAGTGGGAGATAAAGAACGAAGTGCTCGGATTTAAACGAGCTTAAGACATGGATGTCGTCTTTCGCCCCTACTGTTCAATCTATACATCGAAGAAGCAATGACGGAAAGGTTCAAAACTGGAACTAAAATTCAAGGTGAAAGGATATCAGCGTTAAGATTATAAGATTCGCTGATGACAGTGCTATCCTGAGTGAAGAAGCATTTCAGGATCTGCTGAATGGAGTGAGAAGTCTAATGAGAACATAACATGCACTGAGAGTAAGTCGAAACAAGCGAAATAAATGATAAGTAGCAGAAATGAGAACAGCGAGAAACTTAACACGAAATAACTGAAGTTCAGGAATTGTGCTACCTAGGCAGCAAAATAACCCTTGTCGGTCGGAGCAAGGAGGACATCAAATCGGACTAGTACCGGGTAAAAGGGCATTCCTGGCCAAGAGAACACAGGCATTAATTTGAGGAAGAAATTTCTGAGAATGTACGTTTGGAGCACAGCAAGCCACGGTAGTGAAACACGGGCTGTGAGAAAACGAGAATGGATGAGATTGGAAACATTTGTGGTGTTGCAGAAGAGCTTTGAAAATTTGGTGGACTGGTATGGTAGGGGCAAGGAGGTTCTGCGCAGAATCGGAGAGGAACGGAATATTTGGAAAGCAGTGACAAGGAGAAGGGACAGGATGAGAGCACATCTGTTAAGACACGATGGAAAGACTCCCACGGTGCTAGGTGGAGCTGCAGAAGGCGAAAACTGTAAAGGAAAACGGAGAATGGAATACACTTGGGAGAAAATAATTGAGAACGTAGGTTACAAGTGCTGCTGTGAGATGAAGAGTAACTCGTGGCGGACCACATCAGAAGACTGATGACTCAAAAAAAAAAAAAAAAAAAAAAAAAAGCCTTTTTCAATATTGGAGTGGCCGTAAATACGAGATGGTACACAAAAAATCCTGGAACTGAATTCCAATTCCGTGCGCATATTTTTAAACGTACATTGAAATATGGCTAGCTGTCTCCCCAGACATCGTTCTTGAATCAGTGTGGATGGGAGCTTAGCAGCTTGGTTAGTTAGTTGCTGGTGAGCTTATTTCCGTCCTCACGTTTCCCTCAGTTTGTGGTTTTGCGATGGCTGACCTGAACGAGCAGCGTATCTGTGTCAACTTTAACTTTTAATCTTAAATCTTACGAAAACCACTGCAGGAAAGCACTAAATGTTGAAGCAATCGTTTGAAGACACCACTTTAAGTCTGGCACAGATTTATGTCGTATAGGTCTTTCGAAAACGGGCACAAATCGCAGTTAACATCGATATTACGTCCTTATTAGGGACGGTCAATAAACAGTTGTGTTGTTTTGAGAGGTCTTTGAGAGGATATATGGAAAAATAGTCCAAAGGAATAGTGTTGCGGACAATGCACGATTCTATACAGCCTATACTATTCAGGAATGTCTCACTAAACAGAAGTATGACAGCTGTTTCCCAACAGCCGCACTCATCAGACTTAACTCCGTTTGACTTCTTTCTCTTCCCAAAGATTGAAAAATTCAGGTATGTATCAACTGTAATCTGGTTAAAAAACTGCCTTTTTACATTTAAAAACAGAGTAAACAGCGAAATGAAGGAGATTCAACAGGGAACCTCAGAGGATACTGAACATTCAAAAAGAGAAAGAAGTTTTGTATGCATTTAAAAAGTGGCAGAAACGTCACTATCGATGTACTTCCTCCCAAAGCGACTATTCTGAAAGTGATGGTGCGGGAAAAGGCCTATATAAAAGTAATAATTTTAATTTATATATTTATGGCAGTTTTGAAAACCACATCGTATCTTTATTAATAAGAGATGGCATTTACTGGAAAGTGGACAGTGCATACGGATACATCGACAACATAGCCGAGTGCAATGACGCAGACATATTCAGCGAAACTTGACAATTCAACAGTTTGTCATTAACTCACGTTGCTCGACACCGGCATATTCCTTGATTAACACGAGAAATAAATTCCTAACAGTCACAACGACTTTGATCCGCAACGTGAATTAATGACTGCCGAAATGTCAAGTTTCGCTGAATATGTCTACATACTTAACAATGTATTACGTAGAATGTCAACACCTCCTTGTCAGCATACTAAACACGTATTATCTCTCCAGCCTCACTTAACATATTACAGCTTAATTTCGTTATACCTCTTAAAATTTATCAAACGCCGCTTCAGTTTGATCCCTTGACATAGCAACGGCAAATTGACACTTAAATTGGCGTCACGGTACCACATTTTTGACATCAGCGGAGATGTTGCACCTGGAGGGTAGTGTAGCTTGGAACACACGAAGTTCCTTGGTCGGTGCTTCGGTCCGATGACTGATTTTGCAAACACATGAAGAAATGAGCACTAAAAATCGCCATAAGCTGTTTCCACCATTTTATACAGGTTTTGTTGTTGTTAGAAATGAGGCTGTGTATTCAGCAGTTTTTGTTAATATTTCGAGTTCTCCATATTTGAGTGCTATATAGTATATTAAAAACTGTGTTGCATACATTCTTAATTCATTAATTACAGAATTTTGTGGCAAGTAAAATTCTATAAAGTTTTGCAATAATTTACACAACGTGTGTATAGTTGAGGCACACTTCATCGCTAGCTCAACGTCTTGTACCTTGGACAGAAGGCCTTTTAATGTATAAAACTGCCGAAGTTGCAGTATTCAGTTTTTTATTTAATTGAACACTTGTTTAGGGTTATCTGAACCCTTTTTAAAATCATCCAAACTGACAAAATAATGTATTCCGTAACAGCACGCAAACCATGTAGGGACTGCACTTACATGTATATCAGTATTAAGTTCTTCTGTGAACAATAGCAGGAAAAACGTTCGTCAAAAGGTTGTACTTCAATATACGTGTATGTACAATCGTAACATGGTTTGCATGCTGTTATGTAATACACCATTTTGTCTATCTGGATGTTGTGAATGTGTGTCAGCCATTACATAGAAAAACTGGGTCTTGCAACTTTGGCTGTTTTCTACATAAAACTGGTTACCACAAGTTGCTGTCCCATTATCAACCCAGCATGCTGGAAATCCAGAAGAAGGTCTTTTACCGTGAAACATCGGATATTTACAAACTGACTAAGTTTCAATTATGTCTTAACAATTATTCCTATCTTGCAAATGGAAATTTGTATTAGTTTCCAAAGCTTCACTTTGAAAATGTATTTAACTTTTCAATTGTTTTTATAACACTTCTGCTTAATTTGATTTCATTTTTCCTGATTATGTTGGTGTGTGGTAGAGTAGTAGTGTAATATGCAGACGACCAAATATAATACAGCACTGATAAGATTTTGTCGATTGAAACGCTGTTAAATTTCAATAAAATATTTATTCGGAGTTAATGACCATGTTTTATGTTGGAACAAGTTTTCACATTCGGAAAAGCCAAATTTTTCCGAAGTAATTTTTGAAATTTCAGACAAAGGCTGCAACACAAAAAGTGAATGCCATCATTTAAAAATGGAATAAGAAAGTCTATTAAACTTCAGTCACAGGTCTGGCTAAAGCCGAAAGTCTGTGAAGTGTTCCATGGTACAAGACCATCCCCAAATGCAGATTAACTAATTGGAAACTGTAAATATAATGTCTTTAGGTATGAATTTCATTAATATTATCATTTTCTTAGGATTTCCTCATTTCGTTTGCAATTATTTTTGTTCATTGGGGTATTTATAACGATAGTGACGACTCTGGTTTGACAGTTGTTCAATTTTAAGGGTGAAAACATTCACCATAGCTCCAAATATACGCGGTGAGATCATAGAGCTATGAGCACCGCTTCGATAATTTTCGCGAAACGTTAGTTATCAGCTGCCACAGAGAGCAAAGCGCCACGGTATACGAATGACATTTCCATTTATCGGTCGGGATCTGTTTATAGTATTTGTCCAGGACTCACCTTCTTTAATTTGAAAAAAATCCACAGAAAAGATAAAAAAGGATTCCCGTCCGGTGATTTCAGTTCCGCTTCTGCGAATCCTCTTCTTACTATGCTGTACAAAGGCAATATACTGCACCAGAATGTTGTAATAACTCAAACATGCATGGCGGTTTAGAATTTTGAAGTAGACGCTGAAGTAAAATTGCAAATTCTCTTTATACAGCGACCCAGATGTGTTGCTCAGTTTGCTAAGTAATGACGACTTAATTGTAATTCAGTTGGAGTTAGACAGTTAAAATTCTGAAGAGGGGAGAAATCCTCATCATCGGACTTTAGTTATCTACACTCCTGGAAATGGAAAAAAGAACACATTGACACCGGTGTGTCAGACCCACCATACTTGCTCCGGACACTGCGAGAGGGCTGTACAAGCAATGATCACACGCACGGCACAGCGGACACACCAGGAACCGCGGTGTTGGCCGTCGAATGGCGCTAGCTGCGCAGCATTTGTGCACCGCCGCCGTCAGTGTCAGCCAGTTTGCCGTGGCATACGGAGCTCCATCGCAGTCTTTAACACTGGTAGCATGCCGCGACAGCGTGGACGTGAACCGTATGTGCAGTTGACGGACTTTGAGCGAGGGCGTATAGTGGGCATGCGGGAGGCCGGGTGGACGTACCGCCGAATTGCTCAACACGTGGGGCGTGAGGTCTCCACAGTACATCGATGTTGTCGCCAGTGGTCGGCGGAAGGTGCACGTGCCCGTCGACCTGGGACCGGACCGCAGCGACGCACGGATGCACGCCAAGACCGTAGGATCCTACGCAGTGCCGTAGGGGACCGCACCGCCACTTCCCAGCAAATTAGGGACACTGTTGCTCCTGGGGTATCGGCGAGGACCATTCGCAACCGTCTCCATGAAGCTGGGCTACGGTCCCGCACACCGTTAGGCCGTCTTCCGCTCACGCCCCAACATCGTGCAGCCCGCCTCCAGTGGTGTCGCGACAGGCGTGAATGGAGGGACGAATGGAGACGTGTCGTCTTCAGCGATGAGAGTCGCTTCTGCCTTGGTGCCAATGATGGTCGTATGCGTGTTTGGCGCCGTGCAGGTGAGCGCCACAATCAGGACTGGATACGACCGAGGCACACAGGGCCAACACCCGGCATCATGGTGTGGGGAGCGATCTCCTACACTGGACGTACACCACTGGTGATCGTCGAGGGGACACTGAATAGTGCACGGTACATCCAAACCGTCATCGAACCCATCGTTCTACCATTCCTAGACCGGCAAGGGAACTTGCTGTTCCAACAGGACAATGCACGTCCGCATGTATCCCGTGCCACCCAACGTGCTCTAGAAGGTGTAAGTCAACTACCCTGGCCAGCAAGATCTCCGGATCTGTCCCCCATTGAGCATGTTTGGGACTGGATGAAGCGTCGTCTCACGCGGTCTGCACGTCCAGCACGAACGCTGGTCCAACTGAGGCGCCAGGTGGAAATGGCATGGCAAGCCGTTCCACAGGACTACATCCAGCATCTCTACGATCGTCTCCATGGGAGAATAGCAGCCTGCATTGCTGCGAAAGGTGGATATACACTGTACTAGTGCCGACATTGTGCGTGCTCTGTTGCCTGTGTCTATGTGCCTGTGGTTCTGTCAGTGTGATCATGTGATGTATCTGACCCCAGGAATGTGTCAATAAAGTTTCCCCTTCCTGGGACAATGAATTCACGGTGTTCTTATTTCAATTTCCAGGAGTGTATATTAAAAGTTCTGCTGGAGCAGGTGCTATTGATTAATTTTCAGATTACTCCGCTTTATCGTATGGTGTCAGGACATTCGAATGCCAAGTGAAACCGGGCCGCCTCGTCAATACCTTACAGGGATAGTGAGCCGAAGTATTTGCTGGCTCCAGACCTCACTTTCTCTCGCTTGTCTTTCCTGCATTCACGGTAACAAGCGGTCTACACATGAAGCCACTACAGATCTGTGCATTAGTGCAAATTAATGCAATCGAGGAGGGGGTCTAAATTACTACGGATCTTCAGTATCTTTACGGCGTCCTATGAACCATACCCAATGAAATATGCGCGCACTGAAATTTGCATCCACAGAATGTCAAGAAGCGCTCCCCTGAACTCGCGAAACTTGCGTGACAGATGGAAAAACAGTGTACTCTTACATTATGTTTTGCTTTATAATAACTACTGATAGAGAAGAAGAGATGCTAGAAGAAAAACTAAAATACCAAAATTTTTAGCATCGGAAGATATTATTACGAGGGTAATCCCAAAAGTAAGGTCTCCTATTTTTTTATAAGTACAGAACTCTGTTTGTGTGGCAGTTGGTCACACTGTTATGAAGAGTGCTTCACGCGCTGTGTGTAAACATGCGCACGCCGCGCTGAGGCGCTTAGTCTTGGCTTGGCAGCCGTTGAGAATGGAGCTCCAGTTGGATGTTACCACCATGTGCGAACTGCGCGCAGTTATTCGCTTTTTGAACGCAAAAGGCACTCGCCGATTGAAATCCATCGCCAATTGACGGAAGTGTATGGTGAGTCGTACATGGATGTCAAAAATGTTCGTAAGTGGTGTAGAGAGTTTGCTGCTGGCCGGACCGAAATTCACGACAAACAAAGGAGCGGGAAACCGTCAATTTCTAAGGAGACAGTGTTGAAGGTTGAGCAAAGCATGCGTGAAGATCGGCGGATCACCCTGGATGATCTCTGCACGTTGGTTCCTGCGGTTTCCCGAAGCACAGCTCACTTTGTGGACTGCTTAAAAGATCATTTGGCCGGAAAGCGATTCAGCTCCAACGACGAGGTGAAAGAAGAGGTTCGTAACGTTGTGAACAGCATGGCGGCGAGCTGGTATGACATGGGCACACAAAAACTGCCACAGCGCCTATAAAAATGCTTTGACAGAATTGGTGATTATGTCGAAAAATAGCTAAATGTTCAAGCTGTAAACTGATGTAAACCATTGTAGAAATAAACAGGTCTATGCGCTTATAAAAAAAATAGGAGAGCTTACTTTTGGGATTACCCTCGTATTTTACTTTCTGTCAGACGCAGTCACAAAAAATGTACGTATACAGCAGCTTCAGAGACTCAAGAACCAATTTGAAATCACGGAATGTGTAAATCGTATGTCTTCTACTTGTCAATGTACTCTTTAAAGTAAACATAAAGTAGAATACCGTCTATACCTGCGGATCACAATGTAATACACGCAGTGTTCATAAGATGTGTTGTCATTCCAACTAAACGTCCAAAAGTATGCAAGTACTGTACATAGGGTACATAAGCTGTATATATGATGGCCATTGGGGAAGTAAGGTCCGATAAGTTGTGAAATGGAAACGACAGTGCAAACCCGATGAAGCTTTGCATAGATGGCTTGAGCAATGCCTGTGATATGCCCGTCTATTGCGTCATGTGGCTCTTTTCAGTTCTGGGGCCACAGGAGGAGGAGGAGGAGATAAGCGTTTAACGTCCCGTCGACAAAGAGGTGATTAGAGACGGCATGCAAGTTCGGATTAGGGAATGACGGAGGAGGAAAGCAGCCGTGCCGTTTCAAAGAAACCGCCCCAGCATTTGTCTTAAGCGATTTATGGAAAATCATGGAAAACCCAAATCAGGATGGCCAAACGCGGGTTTGAACCGTCGTCCTTCCGAAAGTGAGTCCAGTGTGCTAACCACTGCGCTACCTCGCTGGGTTTGAGCACACAGTGTGCACGTAAAGATGCGTAGAACAACAATTTCTCCCACCGAGTATGGGTGCCTGCTTAGAAGTTTTGCCTGATTTCGTGCAGCACCGCATAACGGTTCTGCCATGTATTTCCTTCCTCATGACAATTCTCTGCCACACACTGCAGAGGTAACGAGCACGCTCCTGCAGCGTTTTCTGTGGGAGTGTTTGATCCACCACCATACAGTCCGGACTTGGCTCCCTCTGATATTCACCTCTACTCACATGAACCGCTGGCTATAAACCCAAATACACTCCTGGAAATGGAAAAAAGAACACATTGACACCGGTGTGTCAGACCCACCATACTTGCTCCGGACACTGCGAGAGGGCTGTACAAGCAATGATCACACGCACGGCACAGCGGACACACCAGGAACCGCGGTGTTGGCCGTCGAATGGCGCTAGCTGCGCAGCATTTGTGCACCACCGCCGTCAGTGTCAGCCAGTTTGCCGTGGCATACGGAGCTCCATCGCAGTCTTTAACACTGGTAGCATGCCGCGACAGCGTGGACGTGAACCGTATGTGCAGTTGACGGACTTTGAGCGAGGGCGTATGGTGGGCATGCGGGAGGCCGGGTGGACGTACCGCCGAATTGCTCAACACGTGGGGCGTGAGGTCTCCACAGTACATCGATGTTGTCGCCAGTGGTCGGCGGAAGGTGCACGTGCCCGTCGACCTGGGACCGGACCGCAGCGACGCACGGATGCACGCCAAGACCGTAGGATCCTACGCAGTGCCGTAGGGGACCGCACCGCCACTTCCCAGCAAATTAGGGACACCGTTGCTCCTGGGGTATCGGCGAGGACCATTCGCAACCGTCTCCATGAAGCTGGGCTACGGTCCCGCACACCGTTAGGCCGTCTTCCGCTCACGCCCCAATATCGTGCAGCCCGCCTCCAGTGGTGTCGCGACAGGCGTGAATGGAGGGACGAATGGAGACGTGTCGTCTTCAGCGATGAGAGTCGCTTCTGCCTTGGTGCCAATGATGGTCGTATGCGTGTTTGGCGCCGTGCAAATGAGCGCCACAATCAGGACTGGATACGACCGAGGCACACAGGGCCAACACCCGGCATCATGGTGTGGGGAGCGATCTCCTACACTGGCCGTACACCACTGGTGATCGTCGAGGGGACACTGAATAGTGCACGGTACATCCAAACCGTCATCGAACCCATCGTTCTACCATTCCTAGACCGGCAAGGGAACTTGCTGTTCCAACAGGACAATGCACGTCCGCATGTATCCCGTGCCACCCAACGTGCTCTAGAAGGTGTAAGTCAACTACCCTGGCCAGCAAGATCTCCGGATCTGTCCCCCATTGAGCATGTTTGGGACTGGATGAAGCGTCGTCTCACGCGGTCTGCACGTCCAGCACGAACGCTGGTCCAACTGAGGCGCCAGGTGGAAATGGCATGGCAAGCCGTTCCACAGGACTACATCCAGCATCTCTACGATCGTCTCCATGGGAGAATAGCAGCCTGCATTGCTGCGAAAGGTGGATATACACTGTACTAGTGCCGACATTGTGCATGCTCTGTTGCCTGTGTCTATGTGCCTGTGGTTCTGTCAGTGTGATCATGTAATGTATCTGACCCCAGGAGTGTGTCAATAAAGTTTCCCCTTCCTGGGACAATGAATTCACGGTGTTCTTATTTCAATTTCCAGGAGTGTATTTATACAGGCAATGAACTGCAGAACAGCGTAGAGAAGTGTACGAATGCATGCTTTCATGGCGATATCCGTTAATTAAACGTTCTCGGGTTTCAAGCCGCGTCAAGTGGTTTACTGCCCAAGAGCTTTCGGCAGAGATCTCGTCTGCCATTGTCAAGTGGATGACTTTCGTGTGGTTGTCATTGCCGTGCTTATATAGCCATAGAGATTAAAATTTCTGACAACACACTCAATAGAGACGGTGGATTGCAGCTGAGTACAGCTTGGGATCCGGTATTGAGGGAGTCGAAGCGGGCAGTCGCGCGGCCAAAACATTACCATATACGGTGCGGGACCAAGCACCAGTGACGTCGCGGCTATATGAGCACTGCAGTGACAACCACACGACAGTCACCCACTTGACAATGGCAGAGGAGACCTGCCGAAAGCTCGTGGACAGTAAACCACTTGACGCAGCTTGAAACCCGAGAATGTTTTATTAGCGTAGAGAAGTGGTGGAACGCACAGGCTGCAGCCTGCTACGACGAGGGTACTAGAAAGTTGGTACAACGCTACGACATTTATGTAAGCCGGAGCGGCGACTACGTAGAAAAGGAGCTGGAAGGTGTAGCAAACTGTTGCAAATGAAACATTTTTGTTTTTCAGTGTGGTTTCCATTTCGTGATCAATCGGACATCACTTTCCGAATAACTCTCGTAGCTTCCCCTCCCACTTCTAGCGTCATCTATGTATGACTTTATAATATCAAAATAGTCAATATAATTATAACTCACCATTTCACTGGCAGTATAATCAAGAGCAAGATACACGAATATTACAAAACAGTATATTAAAATATACTTTAGAATAGTGGTTCCCAACGTTTTTGAGACCATTACACTTGAGTGTAATCAGATATTATCCAGAAACACGCCCTCCCCCCCTAAACCTCCCCCGCCGCCTCCTCTGTCTTCATTAGTGCCTAAGTAGATCGAAAAAGAACCTTCTCCGAACAGATATTTTTAAAATGACGAAGGAAGCGTTTTATTAAACCAACAACTGTGAGAAAATTAGTACTGCGTATTTCAAAGGAACTATCTTTATAGAGTGATAAAGCAATCTCTCGATGCACCATACGTGCTGTCTACAAGTCCTTCTCAGAAAGGTAAGTTAGCTATCCACATTCAGGGCAGACACTTGTCACAAAAAAAACATACTTCCTCTGTACCACTCCACCACTCCTCTGCCGCGCGGTCTCTCTGGTCTTGTCACGGGCTCCCTCCCCCCCCCCCCCCCCCCCTGTCGGTTGTTCGAGTCCTCATTCGGGCATGGGCATGGGTGTGTGTGTCGTCCTTAGACTAAGTTAGATTAAGTAGTGCGTAAGCTTAGGGAAAGATGGCCTCAGCAGTTTGGTCCCTTAAGACGTTACCACAAATTTCCTAATTTTGTACCACTCCTCTCCCTAGCGACGGTTGCTTCGCCCTCACCTAGCTCCCCTATTTAGAATCAACCAAGTTAAAATGTGTGCATTGTACTTACTGTTTGTAAATCTCTCATTATTTCTGAAGAGAGAAAAATTGGAAGACTTTCGACTACCAACGGTCGCTCAGGATTAGCCGAGAGGTCTAGGGCGCTGCAGTCATGGACTGTGCGGCTGATCCCGGCGGAGGTTCGAGTCCTCACTCGGGCATGGGTGTGTGTGTTTGTTCTTAGTATAATTTAGGTTAAGTAGAGTATGCGCTTAGGCACTGATGACCTTAGCAGTTAATTCCCATAAGATTTTACACACATTTAAACTTTTTTTTTTGTCTACCAATGCTATGTGTTTGGCCACTGCCAATAATATTAGTAGTAGTACAAATAACAATAATAGCACACTGATGGAAGACATCGCAACACCAAGAAGGAGTTGTCCATCATAAACGAAAATTGATAGGTGTGTCTCTACATCTGAAGGGTTAGGTCTACTCAAATTTCGCCAGTCGCTTAAGAGTTAGCGCTACTAGGAGGGTGCAAATCAGGTATGCTTCAAATGCACGCTGTAGCGGTCGTGAGCGCTCTTTACCTTTGATATTGGATGTGGTTAGGTGTTGTTAGTCAACAATACCTTTAAGACGCCATTACCAACACCTTATGAGTTTGGATGAGCTCATGTAATAGGGCTACGAGAAGCGGGATGTTGCTTCTGCGATACTGCAGAAAGGACTGACAGGAACGTAGCCACTGTACTTGATTGCTGGTAGCCGTGATCACGAGAATGTACTGTCGCAAGAAGTCTGAACTCTAGACTGCCACGTGACACTACCGAGAGGGAATACCGTAGTGTTCGGTGTATGGTTCTAGCTCATCGTACTGCATCTCGAGCGGCAATTTGAACATCAGCTGGGATCAAAGTGACACAACAAATTGTTACAAATTGGTTACTTCAATGACAGCTCCGAGCCAGACGTAGCGTGCATTCCACTGAACCCAAAGCACCGCCATCTGCGACTTCGGTGGTGTCAAGCGAGAGCTCACTGGAGGATAGGGTGGAGGTCTTTTTTGTTTTCTGATGATCAATGCCAGTGATGGCTACAAGGAAACCAGTCGAGGGCCTCCGACCAGCCTGTCTGTGTGCTGGACAAACTGAACCTGGACCTGGAGTTATGGTCTGGCGTGCGATTTCCTATGACAGCAGAAGCACTGTCGTTGTTATCCCACACGTCCTGACTGCAAATGCGTACGTCAGTCTTAAATAATAATAATAATGTCATGTGGCGAGGGCCTCCTGTCGGGTAGACCGTTCGCCTGGTGCAAGTCTTTCGATTTGACGCCACTTCGGCGACTTGCGCGTCAATGGAGATGAAATGATGATGATGAGGGCAACACAACACCCAGTTCCTGAGCGGATAAAATCTCCGACCCAGCCGGGAATCGAACCCGGGCCCTTAGGATTGACATCCTGTCGCGCTGACCACTTGCTTTCTTTTTTTTACATCTGCTCGGGGCGGACGTCGCAAGACATCCGTTTAAGTTCGTTGTTGATCGTTTATCCGAGTTTTTTTTTTTTTTATTACACAGGGTAGATAACCCTCTCACCGAACACTCTGAGCTACCGTCAGTCTGATGATTCTATCTATTGTGCTGCTATTCATGCCATTCATGAACAGCATTCCTGGGGGTGTTGCCCAACAGTATCACGCTCGCCCACATACCGATGTCGTAACCCAACATTCTCTACAGGAGGTCGACAAGTTACTTTGGCTTGCTCGATTACGAGATCTATCTCCATCGGAGGGAAATTCCAGTAACATCCACAAACAGCCTTAACACTCCCTGTAGTGATCGACCAAGTGCAACAGGCATGGAATTCCATCCCACAAACTGACATTCGGCACCTTTACAACACGACTCCACGCACGTTTGCATTCCACATTCTTGTGGTTACACCAGTTGTTAATGTACTAGCACTTTACATCTGCAGCGGATTATCTCCGGCTTACATTAACCTGTGATCTTGCAATGTTAATCACTTAAATATGTTACGTAGACAGATTAGTTCCCGAAATTTCATTAATCCCTATTAATTATTTTTTGGTACTGCGATTTTTTCCGTCACTGTAGTACAGTGTACGCGTTACAGCAGTGCAGTACTCACTATATAGTTACTGTGGCATTGCGCTGGTGCATTGTAGGGATGCCTACAACTAGAAGAAGATATTTTCATGCGATACTTAAGCATATGCGACGTACACGTCTCAACTTTATTGTCATAGGTCCTTGGTATAACTAAAAGTCAGTGTGAGGAAGATGCTGTTCGCACATTCGTTTCTGAAGTTGCGATCTCCGCCATGCAGTGTAACACGTTAATGCTACATTTAAGAGAAATTTAATTATTGGTAGCATTTGTAACCAGTACTTTAGTCTGACGAAAAAGCGATAATAATTATGATGTTATAAAATAATTTAGTTCCACGAACGAATCACAAACCAAAGCTTTCGTTTTTATCCCTCCGAAAATTTCATTTTACCTCTCAGGAGTTAATAACGCCCACGTCAAGAATTGCTGCTGTAGATGGACAGAGCATGCATCATGAAATAACTACATAATTACAAAGACATTGATACGCCCTCTAAACCGGCTGGGCAGGACAGGTGATTAGGATTGTGGAAAATGCCAAATAAGGTGTCGGTCAGTTTCACTCAAAATTGTAATTTATTGTAATTTAATAACACCTTTAAACCAAAATGGCACATAGCCGTACTTTTCCAGCAAATAAAATAATATATATATCACAGCTAGGTGGAAAGCCTCAAGGCAAAAGTAGATAGAACAACATATGCAAGGTGCAATACCAACAGCTGAAGGCCACAATTTAATTTCTAAATTTTAAAATATATTACCATAATCTTTAAGGCAGAAGGCCACAATGTTTTCGCTTAAGGGTAAATTTTGTGAATAAGGCTTTAAGTGGCTGAGGGCCCACAGTTGATTTTCCAGAAATTCAAAAATACCTTAACCTTTAAATTTTCATTGGCCAAACACACACAAAATGAAAAAGCAACCCAACGACAATAACTAAATTTAAGAATAAGGTTTTAAGTGGCTGAAGGCCCACAACTGATTTAAATACATTGATTTACATTAAACACAATAAAAAAAATTTCTTTTAAAACATTGTGTGATGTTCGTACTGTAACACCTTTGGTACACACACCATCAGATTATTTGACTTGTCACTCTAACGAAGTAGGCGAGTGTCAGCAATATGTCTCGTGGTCTTATCGTGACGTGTTTATCTTCTGCCGTTAGGTCAGACGATAGAAATGCCACTTGCACGCTTAGAGTACCAGATTAACAGTGACCAACTTAAAACAGAACTTGATTAATTTTCACACACATTTATTAAAATAGTGACAAGCATAAACCTTACATAACTTGATTCTGGCTGCTATTTACAATTGACAATTTGAAGTTCCTTCGGTCTTGGTATGTTAATCTTATTCTCACATATCTCAGATACTTGACAAAGTGTCTTTTCATTTATCTTCATGGCTATGTACAGGAATATGATAATCTTCTTAGGTGCAGATTGAAACTTGACTATAGACTGATACAGACTAATGCAGACTGGTACAGACTGGTGGAGACAAATGCAAACTGGCAGAGACCGGTGCAGACAAATGCAGACTGACTAATTGGAGGTCTGTACACTCATTATAATACCTCACGCATTCAGGTATCACTGCATGAGTGTGATCCGTGAGGAGAAAAGGTTCTATGTTAGCAGCAATCTCATTGGCTGCGTTACATATTAATACGTGGATCGGCGGAAGCAGAATTTGGTCCGTCTCTAAGGCAGCACCATCTCGTAGTGCGGAGATGGCTGAGCGCTGCGCCTATGCTGTTGTGCTCATTGGGGCGTGTTCTAGTGGGAAAGTTGTGTACGCGCTAACAACGCGGAACTATGTACACAAAACATTAGCTATAATAGATTACCAACAGACCATTAAACACCCATAAAAAAGACAGAACACAATGGCACTCAGACACCTCCAGAGGAGGGAGGACAGGGGAGGGGGGGGGGGGGTAGGGACTGCCGTCGAAACATTAAGGTTCACTTAGATGACACAGGTAGTGGGCCCAACTACACTTGATCCGTCGGTAACACAACCAAGAGACAGTCACAGACCGACTGACCAAACGACCACCTACCCCACCAAATGGTATATAAAAACTCAAAGACGAAACTCTTACGGACGTAATTATCCACAATGCAATATGTATTAAGCTGTCAAGACTACACATCATGTTGGACAGCGGCAGCAGGTGAGGAAATGACGCTGCCTGAAATTGCGTTAGTGGCCAGGGTAGGTAACCGGAACAATAACGGCCAAAAGGCAGGAAATTCCGCTGGTACACTTGAATTTGAAATAGGTAATGTAGTTAACTTCACCAAAAGGGAACACTGCCTGAATTTACGTCAGTGGCCAGGGCAGGTAACTAGAACACTAACGGCCACAAGGCAGAAAATTCCGCTTGAATTATAGTGAATCAATACACACTACTGGCAATTAAAATTGCAAAACCAAGAAGAAATGCAGATCGTAAATGCGTATTCATTGGACAAATATATTATACTAGAACTGACATGTGATCACATTTTCACGCAATTTGGGTGCATAGATCCTGAGAAATCAGTACTCCAAACAACCACCTCTGGCCGTAATAACGGCCTTGATACGCATGGACATTGAGTCAAACAGAGCTAGGATGGCGTGTACAGGTACAGCTGCCCATGCAGCTTCGACACGATACCACAGTTCATCAAGAGTAGTGACTGGCGTATTGTGACGAGCCAGTTGCTCGGCCACCATTGACCAGATGTTTCCAATTGGTCAGAGATCTGGAGAATGTGCTGGCCAGGTCAGCAGTCGAACATTTTCTGTATCCAGAAAGTCCTGTACAGGACCTGCAACATACGGTCGTGCATTATCCTGCTGAAATGTAGGGTTTCGCAGGGATCGAATGAAGGGTAGAGCCACGGGTCGTAACGCATCTGAAATGTAACGTCCACTGTTCAAAGTGGCCGGCCGCGGTGGTCTAGCGGTTCTAGGCGCTCAGTCCGGAGCCGCGCGACTGCTACGGTCGCAGGTTCGAATCCTGCCTCGGGCATGGATGTGTGTGATGTCCTTAGGTTAGTTAGGTATAAGTAGTTCTAAGTTCTATGGGACTAATGACCATAGATGTTAAGTCTCATAGTACTCAGAGCCATTTGAACTATTTGTTCAAAGTGCCGTCAATGCGAACAAGAGGTGACCGAGACCTGTAACCAATGGCACCCCATACCATCACGTCGGGTGATACGCCAGTATGGCGATGACTAACACACGCTTCCAATGTGCGTTCACCGCGATGTAGCCAAACACGGAACCGACCATCATGATGCTGTAAACAGAACCTGGATTCATCCGAAAAAATGACGTTTTGCCATTCGTGCACCCAGGTTCGTCGTTGAGTATACCATCGCAGGCGCTCCTGTCTCTGACGCAGCGTCAAGGGCAGCTGCAGCCATGGTCTCCGAGCTCATAGTCCATGCTGCTGCAAACGTCAAACTGTTCGTGCAGATGGTTGTTGTCTTGCAAACGTCCCCATCTGTTGACTCAGGGATCGAGACGTGGCTGCACCATCCGTTACAGCCATGCGGATAAGAAGCCTGTCATCTCGACTGCTAGTGATACGAGGCCGTTGGGATCCAGCACGGCGCTCTGGATTACCCTCCCGATTCCATAGTCTGCTAACAGTCATTGGATCTCGACCAACGCGAGCAGCAATGTTGCACAGGGAGCGCCAGCGGACCCAGCCGTCTGCACCGCACGGAGACCCTCCTTGGTCCGCACCAACCGACCGACTCCCACAGACCCCCTAGCCGGAAACAATATGCACAACACCAAAGATGGTACACGCTGCAAATGTCGATACACATCGCTGCTGCCACTCGTAGAAGGAGGAAGAACCACGGCATAACTGCAACAATGGAGGGAAATCAAACACAGACAGACAGTCAAGTTCAAGAAAACGCATAGTTCGGAGTGAGCAAATAAATGGTTCAAATGGCTCTGAGCAATATGGGAATTAACATCTGAGGTCATCAGGCCCCTACAACTTAGAACTACTTAAACCTAACTAACCTAAGGACATCAGACACATCCATGCCCGGGGCAGGATTCGAACCTGCGACCATAGCAGCAGCGCGGTTCTGGACTGAAGCGCCTAGAATCGCTCGGCCACTGCGGCCGGCTCGGAGTGAGCATGGCTCAGACAGTCCTAAGGTACAGTATGTTGAAAAACATGATATTTTATACTAAGATAGAGTATATCCATCATCAGCATCGTCACCACCGGATTTCCAGTCCAGTTACGAGTGCTCTCCACAAGTTACTGCCCTCCCACGACTGTATCCCAGCAGACACCTCGTGTACTCGACTCCTCTTCCACTCAGTACAGTCATCTCATCCTTGGTCTTCCTGCCTATCTTATACCAATAACATCTGTGTGCAGCCATTGTTTTGCTACTCTTCTCTCGTCATCATCAAAGAACGAAAAGCAGAATTTCTACTAAAAAAAACAGAAGCAGTACAACAGGCGTATGTAAAAGGGCATAACGTAAAACGTTATTTGGACCACTGGTGGCAGTTCTCTTCTGACATCAGGTTGTTAGCGCTTCTGGTCCTTTGCATGGCGGAGTCGACGCGTCTCGAGCACAGCGGCACAGATCTCATTGCAGGTGCTAGCGAGCTCCATAAGAAACAAGCTGCAGCACTTGCAACAGTCGAGCAGATCATCATAAATGTTAAAGTAGGCAACTTATAGCAGTTTCATTTTGTTCCTTAAATATTCTGTCTGGCTCTTTTTTTTTTCAATTCTCCAGTTATTCTGAAACGTCGAGTCGTTTTCCGTTTTCTGCTTTGTGCATCATTTCTATTCGCTCTCCAATGTTGTCTGTGATAAGTTTCCCTTTACACAAGCGCAAACCTAACACAGTTTCGTTGGTCCATATTAATGCTCGTTTGAACTAAGACCTTTGCAATTTTCAGTCTTACGAATTTCTCGTCACTACGTTGATTTCTGTTACCAACATGGACAAATCACACTCCCGTCTACTTGCTTCTCCTTAAGATATACGAGGAATCTTCATAGTGGCCACATGGCTTACCGCGGAATGTCACTGACACTTTCGTATCGTTGTTGTTGTTGTTGTTGTGGTCTTCAGTCCTGAGACTGGTTTGATGCAGCTCTCCATGCTACTCTATCCTGTGCAAGCTTCTTCATCTCCCAGTACCTGCTGCAACCTACATCCTTCTGAATCTGCTTAGTGTATTCATCTGTTGGTCTCCCTCTACGATTTTTACCCTCCACGCTGCCCTCCAATGCTAAATTTGTGATCCCTTGATGCCTCAAAACATGTCCTACCAACCGATCCCTTCTTCTAGTCAAGTTGTGCCACAAACTTCTCTTCTCCCCAATCCTATTCAATACCTCCTCATTAGTTACGTGATCTACCCACCTTATCTTCAACATTCTTCTGTAGCACCACATTTCGAAAGCTTCTATTCTCTTCTTGTCCAAACTGCTTATCGTCCATGTTTCACTTCCATACAAATACTTTCAGAAACGACTTCCTGACACTTAAATCTATACTCGATGTTAACAAATTTCTCTTCTTCAGAAACGATTTCCTTGCCATTGCCAGTCTACATTTTATATCCTCTCTACTTCGACCATCATCAGTTATTTTACTCCCTAAATAGCAAAACTCCTTTACTACTTTAAGTGTCTCATTTCCTAATCTAATCCCCTCAGCATCACCCGATTTAATTTGACTACATTCCATTATCCTCGTTTTGCTTTTGGTGATGTTCATCTTATATCCTCCTTTCAAGACACTGTCCATTCCGTTCAACTGCTCTTCCAAGTCCTTTGCTGTCTCCGACAGAATTACAATGTCATCGGCGAACCTCAAAGTCTTTACTTCTTCTCCATGAATTTTGATACCTACTCCGATTTTTCTTTTGTTTCCTTTACTGCTTCCTCAATATACAGATTGAATAACATCGGGGAGTGGCTACAACCCTGTCTCACTCCTTTCCCAACCACTGCTTCCCTTTCATGCCCCTCGACTCTTATAACTGCCATCGGGTTTCTGTACAAATTGTAAATAGCCTTTCGCTCCCTGTATTTTACCCCTGCCACCTTCAGAATTTGAAAGAGAGTATTCCAGTTAACGTTGTCAAAAGCTTTCTCTAAGTCTACAAATGCTAGAAACGTAGGTTTGCCTTTTCTTAATCTTTTTTCTAAGATACGTCGTAAGGTTAGTGTTGCCTCACGTGTTCCAACATTTCTACGGAATCCAAACTGATCTTCCCCGAGGTTCGCTTCTACCAGTTTTTCCATTCGTCTGTAAAGAATTCGCGTTAGTATTTTGCAGCTGTGATTTCGTATCGAAACAGTGAAAACAGAAACGCACAAGGTGCACGAACTGAACTGGTGATTCCTTAATGGTCAGCACGTGTCCTATCATGCTACCCCTTATTTTAGGCGAGTGGTGCAGTAAAATTATTTTCTTATCGATTTGACTCAGTAAAATTTTTCTTGGGTATCGAATTCGCCCATGTAATCTCCAGCATTTTTCTGAAACACGAGATTACACAAGCTTTTATTCTCATCCTATCTGTGCTGCTAGCCTTCCACGTTTCATTCTCAGAAAATACACGAAAGATTGTCCAAAAAATTTATATTAGGTCCTAACGTGCTTCAGCTTTTATAAAAAAATTCTTACTACTGCTATTCCAGATTTTATATCCACTTTACTTCTGCCATGGTCAGCTATCTTGCATCTGTCTTCTGAACCAACCTCCTTTTGCATTTATTAATCTTTATTTTATAACCTCTTATCTCTTCCGTTCAACTGATGTTTCCCATTCTTCGCGGGTCTCGCTCTTACAATACCTCCTGAGCATATAAAAGTTTGTATTTCTTCTCCTTAAGCTTTGTACCACCTTTTCGCCTCTCCATCTTCTTGGTGTCCTACTAACCGCGGATAACGCTACTCTTGTATCCAAGGTTCTCGGGTGTGCAGCCGGATCCGATCGTTGAAGTTCCACGATATTTCGGCGAATAAGCGTTCCGCCATCATCAGGTGGTGCTGATGGAACCACCTGAGGATGGAGAACGGTTATTCGCCGAAATATCGTGGAACTTCGACGATCGGATCCGGCTGCACACCCGAGAACCTTGGATACAGCACATTCGCCGGGAAAGCCTCAGATCACATATAACGCTACTCTTGTTTGATGAATGAGGTATTCCAACAAAAAATAGAAAAAAAATCACGAAAAAACATTGTGCTTTGCTTGAGTTATCTGACTAGCTCAGATATGAAATAATACTTTAATTAGTTCGATATAAAAATCCGTTCGACGTCCGTGAGAGGGATGCTAATCGTACGCAAGTTGGACACCAACCTTCTCGCTCTCTCACAGCGTGCATCCAGCACAGCCATCACTTGTAATACAAATATAGCTCTTATTGTTGACAGTGTTTATTGGTTTCCTGGCATGCTGCTACTTTGAATTATTCTGCCTGCGGAACATTATCAGCGATAGTTAAAAAAATCAAGGAAATAAAACAGTAGATATCACATTTTATCTGATTAATGTAGGGAGAAAAAAAAGCAACAGTGGTCTTAGCTCATTGTTCCCCGCACCGAACCTGAGTTTGTTATGCCGTTTCAGTCGCTGTGATTCTAGTAAAGCCAACTGCTACCCTTAAGTAGTAGTAGGAGACCCTCTAATATTCGTTATTAGACAAGATCTCTTCAGGTTCTAACGACCCGAACATTCTGTGTCTCTCAAACTCCAGTGCTTCGCATTGGAAGATTTGACGTAGTGCGGTTTCACCCTCCTCGCCATATAGTCTAGAATTCATCCTGCACACCCCTCGTGTGTTGGTATTCCTTCAAATACTCGTGTCCAGTAGTGAGGTCTGCCATGAGTTGAATCCGTTTTTTGTTCAAATTCAGGATTACAGAATTCTTCTTGAAACATGATAAACAGCACACAGTTGCATCAAAATTCATAGTGATCCAAGAAAACGCTTGTATCTTCTTTCCAGTTATGGGGGACAATCTAATACAACACTTAATAATTTCGGTCTGTGATGAT
This sequence comes from Schistocerca serialis cubense, assembly GCF_023864345.2. Classification (NCBI taxonomy): domain Eukaryota; kingdom Metazoa; phylum Arthropoda; class Insecta; order Orthoptera; family Acrididae; genus Schistocerca; species Schistocerca serialis. Next base: position 362,069,233 of record NC_064645.1, on the reverse strand, counting down.
CATTTCCAAGACCTGAGTACAAACACTTTTTCTAGAACATCCAGCCAACGAGCTTGAATATGATGCTGATGTTACAGGATAACATATATTGGGTCGATATGGTAGAACAACCGTTTGTGCTCAGATCTTGAGGACGACAGTCATAAGCTGAAATTAATTGTGCTTGTATAAAATTGTGATTTGTAACTGGAATAAAAACATAAAATCAATAATCCACGCCATCGTGAGCATGGTAGACTATCATCTTCCATTCATTTAGAAATTTCTCCATGTTGTTTCTTTAAATATTGACTACTATAGGGAATAAGATGTAGACCTGTCTTACTCTGTTCCCAATCACTGCCTCTCGTTCATGTCCTTCGAACCTCGTGTTACTGCAGTATGCTTTCTATGAATGTTGTAGACAAGCCTTTGGTTGCTGTATTTAATTCCGGACAACTTCAGAGTTTCAAAGCTTGCTTCCAGTGAACACACTCAAAAAATTCAAAAACTGTAAAGAATCGGTAATTAATTTTTCACACACTGAAGAGTCCTGAAAACAGAGCGATAGATATGCTGACAATGGGAAGTAAGGTTTCACAGTACAAGCAAAGGAAAAAATCCGAAAACAGTTAATGTGTAATAATACACAAAAAATAATATCTTTTGTGATTTGTTATCGGACGTCATACCTGGAATTAAAACAATCAATAGTTCTGCATTCAGACTACCTGGGCAACACAGGCGAAAGTCAAACAGGAGGCAAGGAATAACTTTATTGCCTGATGTTTGACTTTTAGCATTGTGACCCAGTCAGCAGAAATGCACAACTACTTATAGTAACGATCGCGCGCCGTCTGCGTTAGTTTATGTCACATTACATATTCTCGAAAGCCTAGAAATTCTTGGAACCGACATCTTGCCAGTGTTAATGACGATAACAGGCAAAAATGGTCGAATTCTCGATTCCCGAAATGTTTGAACTGTCTATAAACATAATGAAGTTTGTACGGAATCCCGACTGTGCAAGTCCTGCTGGCACCATAATAATTTGTACAAGGGTTGGAACTTAAATAGTGGCAACTATTTATTCACAAACGATACAAAAGAGTTACATGTTTGCACTTGTTACTGTACTTCAAAGTAGTCACGAGCGTTGTGTAGAACCCGTTGCCAGCAATGTGGAAGGAGTAGTATACCGTTAGCAGAGCCTGTTCTGTCGATGGTCCGTATAGAGCCATCTGCTGCCTGGCTCGAACAGTTCTGAAGCGAATGCCACAAAGTGGTTCCTTCGTCTTCAGAATCAAATCAAAGTCACAAGGACTTAAGACGGTGAGTATGGTGGATGGTACAGTACTCCCCAGTACCATCGACCGAACAGAGCAGCCACAGCTTGCGCTGTATGCTCCCGCACATTGTCGTGTAAAATGATGAGTGGGTTGCGCAGAAAGTGCCGCCGCTTCTTTCGCAAAGTTGGGCGCAGTTGATGCTCCAAAAACGAACAGTAATACTGTGCATTGACGGTCTGCTGTGGAGGAACGTAATGCGTTAGCGTAACACCATCACAGTCGTGCACGAGAATCACCATAACTTTCACCCTACTGGGCTCTGACGTACGTTCGACTTTCGGGGCAACCCATAATGACGCCATTCGTTGGACTGGTGTTTCAGTTTTGGCTCGTTCGATGTGACCCATTTTTCATCCAGTGTTACGAAACGGCGTAAGAAAGTCTGTCCTTCGCGCTCGTAGCGCTCCAAGTGCGTCTGAGCAGCGTCATAACGCATCCATTTCTGTATTTCCGTCAAGCCATGCGGAACCCATCGTTCAGCAATTTTTGCATGCCCAGGCGTTCCTTCAGGATGCGAAGAACAGTCGTATGCGCTAATCCGGTTTCGTGGGCGTGCTCACGAATCGTATGGCGTCGATCGCTGCCCATTAGCGTGGCAACAGCACGCACATCTTCCTCAGAGACTCTGGGACGACCTGCCCGATGCACTCCTGCCACAGTTTGCCGACCTTCGCTGAAACCTTTTACCCAACGTGCCACTGTTCTGTACGGCAATGCCGATTCCCCGACGGCTCTTGAAGCCCTTGGTGACACTGTCGTGCTGTAAGACCTCTGGCACATTCAATCTTGATCCAGCTCCGTTGTTCCTGTTTCGGAAACATAGTGACACCGTTACGTTAGACCCCTCGCTCACAAGTGACGGTGTTTCCCTCCATTGTGCGCACGCTGGTGACGTGGGACGGACGAGCCCATTTGTTCGGAGATAAGGATGGTATGTCAACAACGTGTGCTATCAGCGACAATAGTAAATTCCATTGCATAGTGGCTCCACAGAAGTGTTGCCACTATTTAAGTTCCAACCTACGTATTACACTTTTTTGTATTGCTAGGAACAATTAACGAGGTTTAAACAAACAGGAAAAGCAGACAATACCACTGCACATTTGTTCAAATGGTTCAAATGGCTCTGAGCACTATGGGACTTAACACCTGAGATTATCAGTCCCCTAGAACTTAGAACTGCTTAAACCTAACTAACCTTAGAACAGCACACACATCCATGCCCGAGCCAGAATTCGAACCTGCGACAATAGCGGTCGCGCGGTTCCAGACTGAAGCGCCTAGAACCGCTGGGACACACCGGCCGGTTGCACATTTGTATCGACGAAATGTGTACATAGTTTTTAATGTCGATTTCTTGTTGCAGAATGTTTTATTCTCTTCTGTGTACAGGGCTTTCTTCAAAATGCTCACCGCGATTATCTCACAGCTAGCACAATGGGACTGCAAGGAATTAAGACCAACGTTGTTATCGTCGTTTTTGCCCGTCGAGGCTTGTAATACGTTTTTACAAACTCTGTTCTTTCAAACATATATGCAGTAGTCAAATTATTTTTGTTTTCAACATTTAAGCCAGTTACGCTGCAAATAAAACCAAATAAAGATGAAAATATTGTCTCTATTAACATTTTCTCAAAAGGCGTGCATAGGGAAGGCAAAGGAAAATTTGAGATTGCAAATACGTTTCCCAGAAGTGATTGTAAGACGTACACGAGAACTTCTATAATATTAGATACTTTTATTATTTCACAGTTGATGATTTACGCATTTTTCATCGTAAACCCAGGGTGAGAAGCCATTTATCTTGCTTCTTCCACCCGCCATAAACGCTGCATTCTCACGATTAAATATTTGCTTTAAAGTCTCTGCAGAAAGCCAAACGCGGTTTCCATTGATAAAAGATTCTGTCATTGGACAATGTGGCAACAAAGCACGTGTTACGAAGTCTTGTGCACTTGAATTACAATCCCTTCTTGGGACGTTATCTGCAGGTACTTCGAGGACGCTGTAAGTAGAGTCCCTTCCTGGAAATTATATTTGCAATCTCAGAATTTTCCTTTGCCTTTCCTTTTATGAAAATCGTAATAAATACAATATATTGGGCATTATTTCGGCAGTGGAAGCAATGTAAAAACTGAAACTTAAAGAAGGAAAAAAATATTTGCACCTAGGGGCTTGACCCCCACGAACCTCGGATTACGCTAACGTAAACAGCTCATGTCTCTCCCGATCCGTGCTAAAAATACTGTTCGTTTTTGCACGCTTAGCTGTCTGGCGCTACCACTTCTGCCATTTTAATTCCTGGGCAAGCCCTGCATGTAGACTACCATCAATTTGAAACAAATTAGTGATGACGAGTAGGCATGGTCCCCCTTTTAGGGACCCTTTTGCGTGCACTGTGGACATTAACGCTCGGACTCACAGCTCATCTCTTCCACCAGAGCGAAGAGCTTAACACTGGGCAAGCTATACAGCGGGAGCAAGTAGTTGCTACGCCAGCCGCGCCGGCCAACTCGACCAGTTCCTTACATAAGACACTCGCTCCACCAACCTTACCTCCCCCCTCCCCCCCTCCCACGCACCTCACCGTTCGCCAATCGCTTTAGCTGCCCCTCTCCCACTGCCCCTCGTCCACGGACAACTGTCCACCAAACAGGCATAGCGCGATCTGGAGGACGGGTCTTGTAACAAACAGGTGCGCTAACCCAAGCAGCCAGGGCCGTAGGCTGGTTATTCCTGTTTCGTTGGACGCCGTGCTCCGCAAACTGCCTGCCCGTCTCCTTTCCGTTCTGCAGACAACTCGCACAGTCATTTCACGCCAGCTACGCACCACTGATGTGTCACTCTCACAAACACGTGACGTCTCGAAGGATTATGAAGCGCAACAATAGCGAGTGATGTGTACAGTCTGCCTCTGTAATAATGTGCAAGATTCGGCCACGAGGAGAAAAGCAGAGGCAAAAATATTGTAGTATCCCTACACACAAGATTCGTGGAATATTCGACTTCCAGCGAACACTCTCCGATGACCATTGTTCTTTTGTTCTTACGTCCCAGTTGAGATGAGAGAGGGGTTGGAGGGTGGCAAAAGGCAACGTTGGGTTCTAGCGTCCCTTCGTCGAAGGAATCATTAGAGACTGAGCACAGGAGCAGATTGGTGAAAACTTGGGATATGATATCGGTCGTGATCTTTCGAAAGGAAACGTCCAGGTGCTATCGTCAAGAGGGTTAGAAAAACACGCAAAACCAAAATATCAGTGGCTCGACCGAACTACCAACCGCTGTCTTCGCGAGCAAGCGTCCCGTGGTCTACAGCGTTCGGTTGCAGTACAGATGAAACAATTCTGCATGGTCTTGCCAACCCAAGCACACACGATCATGCATGTAATTTTTGACTCTCTGCACGGCAGTTTATTGCCACACACCACAAAGCTATTCCCAATAACTCAAATAAAAGGGTCAGCAACTGTGCCACGCCGGCCGAAGTGGCCGAGCGGTTATAGGCACTTCAGTCTGGAACCGCGCGACCGCTACGGTCGCAGTTTCGAATCCTGCTTCGGGCATGGATGTGTGTGTCGTTCTTAGGTTAGTTAGGTTTAAGTAGTTCTAAGTTCTAGGGGACTGATGACCTCAGATGTTAAGTCCCATAGTGCTCAGAGCCATCTGAACTGTGCCACATTTGGCATTACTACCCAGAAGGGATAAGATTCCAGAAATCATCATAATTGCTCGCTCCCCGATGGTATACAGTTTCACCAGTCTCGGTTTTCGAGGCCAGTTGTGATATGCAGTGAACAGAATGCAATATTCTGGCGTCACTCTCAGCAAGGCGACCCGGAAAGGTCGTTACGAAACTGCATAACAAAACTAAAGGGTCACTTCTTTGAAACCCTGCCATTTTCTCCCGTCGTGACGCATAAGTTTGAAAGTTTGGTCGAAGGTTCCTATAGCCTTCCTGTGTAACGGTGCAAAAATGTGACGCCTTGTGACATCTCCCTCGGACTCAGCGGCCTTCAAAAACCACAACCTCACGCTTAAAGAAAAGAAAAAAAAAAACGGTGAGGGGGGGGGGGGGGGGGTAGGGCGGGGAGATTGCAGAGCCCAGAAATGCATGTGCTGGAAGGTGGGATAATGATGTCACATTGACACAACATTTCATCACAGTTTCACGCAAAGCCACCGTGTACCTGTCGCACAGTGACAAGGTCGTCACACCTCTGCTTACCCACACCTCAGTCTTTCTCTGGACGTCTGTGTGAGAAGAGGCTAGAGTTGTGGTGGCCTCGGTTGAAATCAGCCGATTTGCATTTTGGTGTCTGAGTTAAACACTTCGCACACAACGCTGCTCAAACTTGACACAAAACCCCTCAGAAGGTGTCAATAAAGGGCATGAACGACACCAACTGTTTTACGAAGCGTTCATTTTCACACACATCGCGGTCGAAAACAGTTGGCAATGTGTTGCGCTACGGGACGAAGTTCTTGACAAACCTTTGACATTGCTGACGCCCCCGGACGACTCGATGCTTCTCTAAGGACATCACTGGCGTGAAACTCCATCGATTGTGATGCAATCCTTTGGAGAGTAGCTAGACTACGTTTTATTCTGTTATACTTTGTGGAACCACTAAGAACCGTTAAAAACCATTCACCGAAATTTTAAAGTGAACAGAGCAGAAAAAGTTGATTGCTTTTTCATCCCTCCTTTTGGTTACATTACAATGCACACGAAAGAAACAAACAAACAAGGGAGCCTGGAAAGACATTGCTTTCCCCGAAAGTCGATAACATTTTCTTTTTTTTTTCTTTTGTGCATTACCTTTTCATAGTACATGTATCATTTATTTCAACTATTCTTTATTTGTTAATACGTCAGATTGTTTCTTCATTCATTTTGCTACTGTTTTATATTTTATATTGTACGAATATGAATGTTCTGGTTTTATATGCTTTGTAAATCTTTGGTTAGGCTAGGAGAAGTACCGTGTCAGACAGAGAGAGAACGACTATCGATAGAAAGCGTGCGAGTTGTTGTGGTATCGTGGCCGGTTCGCGGGTGGAGAAACGTTGCAAAGTTCGGCGTGAAAGACGGTGACACGCGAAGGAACAATTAATTACAGTGCGTCCGCTGTGTTAATAGGAGATCGTGCATTATTAAGTGAACAGTAGAACCTGAAAAGTATATAGAGTGTTTGCGGTGACGATTTTACATATTGTGTGAACTTGTGACAATTAGCCGTGCACCAGACACTATTGTCGTGTGGAGACACTAACTGTTAGAATTGCGTGAAAGTGGAACAAACCAAAATGTTAAGTAAAAGAACAGTGCTGTGATTTGATCAAGAAACATTCATTATATCATCCAAACTGTCTTAAAGACGGCGACGTAAATTGAACTGATGTTTAACGGACTGTTATAGTGATAAATACATATGACCGTTTCCCTGTGGCAACATGGTGAAAGAACTGTGCGAAGTATTGGCATTAACCGGTTATATATCGTAAATACTAAAGTCATTGCATAATTCACACCTACCCGTACCGCATGATTAATAAACTTTTAATAATAAAACGTTGCGCGCGTAACGACAACGCACACACTGGTACTATTACTATCGCGCCAGTGCTGCCAGCTGATTCGACTACAACGGAGACGTGGACCACCGCCGTAACTGGAATATTAATGAAACAGGAGGATCCATCATTATCTTCACGCCACGAACCAGGATTAACTTCACACATCGTCCGTGCGGACCACTGCTGACGTCGTCGCACTGCCTGCAGCAACAGTTAAGACATTAAAAGAAAATTATTACGCTGTCTCTCATTTCAAAATTATAGACAATTGCAGTTAAATTATCTATTTTAAAAATACTGTCACAATATCAAGGTTCAATTTTGTTTAGTTCCAATAAATATTCTTTCCATTATTTAGTCTTCTTAAGTGTTGAAAACCCGTCAAATTAAAGTTCAATTAATAATTTTCTTTCAAAATTCTTCTCAGACATTTTGCTGCTCATCATAATTTTATTTTAATGTTTGTGTTTAACTTCTTTTGAAGGGAGTACATATTTCATTTTTTTTGCAGTAAAATATGCTAGTATAAAATTACGTTTGTAACTAGCTGATGCTGTCCACCATTACTTCTTGAAAACTGACCAATAGTATTTTTGCACCTATTTTCTCATTGGCTGTCAGCTTCAAAACAAAATCACGTATTTCGTGGGCATCTAGCAGATGCATGATGTCTATGTGGGCCCCTACAATATTTTTTTTTACTTTTGCATGTTTACTGGAATTATATTGACTTTAATTGTTCATTTGGCCCCCCTTAAAGTGATTTATGGCATCTATATAATAATTGTACTGAATTATCTAATTTTTTTATTTTATTATGTAAACATTGGCATACCATATTTAGCTTAAAATTGACGTCTTACAGGCCCCACATAAGATTCTGCACGTTCTGACAAAGACTATGCCTTTTTTTTTCATCCATGACTAACAGGGGGAGTCAGATTCCTTTTATAGGTCATGTTTTATTATTTAAAAGGGTTTTTTTTCAGAAGTAGAGAGACCAGTTTCTTTACAAGCCAAGAACATCCCGAGTCCGACAGTTCCCTCGGTGTCAGAAATGCACCTTTGTTGGACTGTTTAAAAAGTCCCTGACCAGTTGGAGGTCCCTACAGCGTAGTACAATCTGGATGTCGTGTGGTAAGGGCGTCTCGTGATGGAATTCCAACACCCTTCTACTACACTCTGTTGCGTGCCTAGCATCTTCATGATGTATCGTTTTGATCTGCAATCTCCAGAATAGCAGCAGATTGGCTAACGGAAGACAGCTTTCACCATACCACAATTCAGTAAAATAAAACAAACATTGCAGTTCTTCTGCAACGAGACGTCCATGAGCTTAAAGCACGTGTCATTTTCCACAGTTTTCTTATCATGTACTAAAAACAATGACAGTAACTCGAGAAAGAGACACACTGTACTGTGTGTGAGTTAGCTGCAGAATGATTTAACCGTACATCAAAAAAAAAATTGACTTTCACTACGCCACTGTTCTAGCACTTGCCTGCCGTATGCGAAAACTGAGGGGAGCCGAGAGGATTGTCTGCCGTGTCAGCACCTAGGTATCAGCGGATGGGTGTCTCTTTACAGGGACATTTTTAAAGCGCCCAACTAAGTTGTACGGACGACACCAAGGGTGTTGCCGAACTGGTGGTCTTCAGAGGGAACATTTACCATTTTATTCACGTTCGCGGTGCCCTTCACACGAACTTCTGACCTCTGGCCTTTTTTTCCTCGTTTCGAAACCTTGCTGTTTGAAGCACGTCGGAGCCCAACGGTGAAGTCGCAGAGTGCCACACTTTTAGCCATTACACAGAAATATTACACGCATCTTCGAATCAAATTTGTAACTTCTGGTTCGCGATGGGGGAAAAAAGTGGAGTTTTAAAAAAAGTGGTCATTTAACTTTTTCCGCGGTTTACTTGTGATGCTTCCTGTTGAAAATCTTACAGTAATGACAGGTTTGGCGCCCCTCTCAGCTTAGAGCGCCTCAAATGACGGCTTTGTCGCTTGGTGCTCGAACCAGCCCAGGGAGTAACACGAAACTAAATCAGTTCTTATCTCAGGAAGTCGTTTATTTTACTATCATTCATAGAGAATAAACGTAATTTTTCTTACGTTCATTTCTGCGATACTGCACTGCTACCCCATGGAATTATTCGTCACATTCGGCAAACATTACTCGTACTGCACAAAGCAATTTTAAATGTAAACACACATCTGAGGAAGAATCTGTCTGTTCGAAACCGGTATAACCGTTATTTGTACGTAATAAATGGAATTATTAACAGGGCTAGTTACTGTTACCAGTTTACTGTAAGAATGAACTTGTACACTCGATAGTTTAAATAATAATGAAATTACGGTTGAGAGCATTTTTTTGCGTCAATACTAAGTGAGTTGCTTGGATTAAACTGGACAGTTCATGTACGCGTACAGTCACGCCAAATTCTGGCATATTTCGCACTTTCCAGCAACATTAATGTGACCACCTGTCAAAAGCGTGAATAACAACCTATCGCAGAGCGACACGTGCAGGAAGAAAGTTCCAACATGCTACTCCAGGCTGGTGTAAAAACGAATGTGAACAGCGGAAAGTAATAAACGCAACAAGGATGATTTGACCCTGTCTGACTACGCCCTGAAGCAGATGTTAGTGTCTCTTATTGCTCTTTTTTTTACATATAAATCACAATCTAAGCACAAATGAATCATGAAGGCAACTAATACTACTAAATGATAAACGTTGTTGTTCAATATATATTTATTATAGATTAAAATCAACCCTTTAAGTAAAATTGTCTGTATTTCCTATCTAAAATATTTAATCAATTGCCCAACTCTGGCCCTTATTATGACTGCACAGCCTAATATCACTAACACGAAATGACTGACATCATCTACGTACCAAACACTAGAAGACACTACTTTCAAAGGTGATCTACGGTGGTGTGGAACCTCAATGGAAATAAACTAACATCATCACAGCTGTTTAGCTTCATAGCCACAATAAGCCGAAGCAATCTGCGATATTTCCGTACGTACTGTATCCGGTGCATCGAAGTTATGGTTCTCGTACTCGTCTGCGACGATGGAAGAACTCCAGCTACAAATAAATGCTTTCAAACACTAGAATGGCAGAAGGCGGTCCTCTGACTAACATACTCTAATACTGTCATCTCCTCTCTCTCTGTTCTACAGACGAGAAACGTGAACTCCTAGCCACAAGGACAGAGTTCAGATAACGTCTCAACGTAAGTATAGGCAGAAGAAGTGCTCTCAAATACTGAACGCTGCGTACTCAACGACGACTTACAACCCATAGGTGAAGTCCATAATCGTATAGGTTCGCAACAGTACAGTGCCTGACTGTTCTAACTATAAACTCTAGTGAGAGCAGAGACAGCAAGTCCGCCTGTACCAACAAAGCTGATATCTGGCGACCGTCACACAAGGGCGGTCACAGCGGAAGACCTCGTCTCTCCACCACTGGCCTTCCAGCAAGGCTCGGCTCCCCACCCTCGTGATTCCGGAAACGAATCATATTCCCGAAACCTCGGAATATTCTCCCTCTCTACAGATTCTTCCGAGCGCTGACCAACTATATTTTAGTCTTTTGACGTCGAGTGCGGAAAGTTTGCGAGTAAAGACCTATATTTGTACAATGGTACGCTTCTGAGTAAATATCCTTGGAAATAACCCAGCCTGCGTCGTTTCTTCGTTCCTTTCCCCTGCGTCGAAGATTTGCAGAGTTCGGAGGTATTATCCGGTTATCTTTCCGGCCTTACTATAATAGCGGCCGATAGCGACCGGCCGCCCCTGTATTGAGTCTTCGCGCTCAGGTGTCCAGACTGTCCGTCTTGGTACTTCCTGTGTTGAGCTGGACCTCAACACTTCTGTGGGCCTTCCAGTCAGGGGTTGAGTTCTGCCTGCAGTTCCATTTCCACTATCGTTCCAACCTCTACTAGTATAGGCAATCATTCATTACGCTGTTCTGATAATACAGACACTCCGTCACCTTTCATGCAATAAGAGTTAACAATTATTTACAAGGAGTACGTGGCAATGTCAGTCTCCTTTATATATTCATATATACAGTGAACAACCTATCACATGATACCTAATTGTGTTTGTATATCACAGCAAAGTATGTGGATGAGTGTTTGTAAGGTGCGTAATTATAGCCACCTTACAAAGTCAATGAAGTTTTTGAGAGCACCGACAGGGATGTGGACAGCTGCGCTAGGTTTCAGATTTTAGGTTCGATGACATCCACAGCCCGATCAAATGATCGCACACATTCTCGGATGGGTTTAAAATGGGGAGTTTCGTGGCGAGGGTATCACGGTAAAGTCAGCCTGGTGCTCTTCGAACCACGCAAGTATACTGCCACCTTAAGTGACACGTTAAGTTGTGCCATCGTCCTGAGTAAAACGAACTGCATGTAGGGGCTGACGTATTACCCAAGAATAGCTATATACTTGTATTGACCCATTCTGGCTTCCAAAATAATGAAATCAGCCACGGAATGCCACGAAAACATGCTCCAGACCACACCACTGCCTCCTTTACTTTCAGACGTTTCACACCAAAGGCCATCTGTCCGACGGAGCATAAAACTTGATTCATATCAAAAGACCAGCTGCAGTCATTCAGTGGACGTCCATTTGCGATACTGGCGTGCAAATTCCGGCCTTTGTCGCCTATGAACAGCCGTCAGAATGCATGCATCAACCAGGCGTTTCAATAATTCAAGAAAAGTCTTAATCGCATTTATTATTGTTATAATACCGCCAACCGGTTTCAACCCGACGTAGGGGTCATCTCCTGGGCGTTTACACCATTGATCGACTGCTGGTGGTGTCACTCCTGTCTGCATAACGGCACACAAATGGTGCAAAAGCCCAGAAGATTATCCCTACGTCGAGTTGAAACCGGTTGGCGGTATTATATCAATAACAAATGCGATTAAGACTGTTCTTGAATTATTGATTAATCATACTAATCGCTGCTTCTCTCCACAACCATGTTGTCCAAAAACCAGGCGTTTGTTGTGGAGGCCCATTCGCAGCAGCGTTCATTGAACAGTCGTTGAGGAGACACTGTCCGTACCCCTCGGTTCACCTGGGTGGTCCGTTGCTCAACAGTTGCACGTGTGTTCACCCCTACACGTCTCATCAGCCATCCTTTACCCCTGTCACCTACGGCTCGTGATGCAACACAGTTACCTCAGCTCCAGTTTGGGACAGCGCCATTTTGTCTTGCACGGTGTACATTAATCACGACGGCGCGCGAACAGTTTACAGACTTAGCCCTTTCAGAAATGCGTCTACCCTTGGCCCAAAAGCCAATGATCAAGCCATTTTGTGCGTCAGATAAGTCGCTCAGTTGCTGCGTTACGACAATGACTACCACCTGCCGTCTGTGAGTGCCAGCTGCAAGTTGTCGTGGAACATAGACGGTAGTCACATTAACATGAATGAACCGAGCAGTAGTTAGGCTTTGTGACAGTGACTCTCCAGAAGTTGAGCAGTGATGGTGGGAGCGTATGAATAGGACGCCACACTTGTATCAAGGCAATTATATTTTGTGTCATACCTTTATTTTATATTACTTTTGTAATACCTTCAATATCTATACTCTTGACGACGTCTGTAATTTCTTTTTCTAACTATAAGTTTGAATTTAGTTTGGCAGGCATTCTAATGATGGGTTGCGTTCCCAACGTTTGAATATAAAACTTTTCCACAACTGACCATTTCATTTCGAGTGCCCTGTTTAAAACTGACACAAAGAGTGACCTCAGTCTTAATCACGGTCGTGTGTCTCCTGCGCGAACTTTAAGCCGCAGGTTAATGTAAGTTTGGAAAGGAATGAGAAATAATTGGTCCCAAGTAAAAAATCGCTAAGCGAATCTTACACGTCCATTCAGTCCCCTGTTGCCAGTTTGGAGTGACAGATGAATACAGCAAAACGAAAGCCGAAGTTAAAATAGTATATAAGAAGGCTAAAAGAATGGACATGCAAGATTACAGACCAATATCCCCGACTTCGGTTTGTTACAGATCCTTGAACCTATTCTCTGAGCTAATATAATAAGCTTTCTTGAGACGGACAAGCTAATGTCCACGAACCAGCATCGTTTTAGAAAACATCGTTAGTGCGAAACTCAGTTTATCTTCTTCACTGCGAACTACGGATGAAGAGCAATAGGCAGATTCCTTTTTTGTAAATTTCCGGAAAGCATTTGGCACGGTGCCGCATCGCAGGCTGTTAACGAAGTACTAGCACATGGAATGAGTTCACAGATATGTGACTGACTCGAAGACTTCTTGATAAAACCCAGCGTGTCATCCTCGACGGCGAATGTTCATCAGAGACATGGGTACCGTCAGGAGTGCCCCAATGAAGTGCGGCAGGACCACTGTTGTTGTCTATATACGTAGATGATTTGGCGGACGGATAGGGCAGCAACAATCTGCGGTTGTTTGCTCATGTTTCTGTGGTGTACAGCAAGGTGTCGAAGTTGAGTGGCTGTCGGGAGATACAAGGCGACTTAGACAAAATTCCTCGTTGGTATGATGAATGGCAGCTAGCCCTAAATGTGGAATAATATAAGTTAATGCGGATGAAGAGGAAGAACAAACCCGTAATGTTCGGTTACAGTATTACTAGTGTACTGCTTGATACAGTGAAGTCTTTTATATATCTGTGCGTAACGTTGCAAAGTGATATGGAATGTAACGAGTCCGTGAGATCTGTGATAGGGAAGGTGAGTGGTCGACTTCGGTTTATTGGGAGAATTTTAGGAAAGAGTGGTTCACCTGTAAATCAGACCGCATATAGGAAGCTGGTGCAACCTGTTCTTGAATACTGGTCAAGTGTTTGGGATCGGGCTGTGAGATTTTTTATCGGTAGGTTCGAACAAAACGTGTGACGGAGATGCTTCGGGAATTCAAATGTGAATCCCTGGAAGGAATGCGACGTTCTTTTCGAGGAACACTTTGGAGAAAATTCAGTGGACTGGCATTTGGAGCTAACTGTAGAACGATTCTAGTGCCTCCAAAATCCGTTGCACGTAAGGAACATAAAGATAAGATTCGAGAAATTGGTTTCATAAAGAGTCAAATAGATAGTCGTTTTTCCCTCGTTCTACTTGGGAGTGGAAAAGGAAAGGAAATGATAAGTAGTGGTACAGGGTACCCTCTGCCACGCGCCTTATGGTCGCTTGCGGAGTATCTATGTAGACGTAGAATAAAAGGTACAGGAATCTTAGACAGAGAACTGATATTTATAATAAATCTAGGCCAGAACATACCACCGAAATTTTTAATTGCTATGAGGGAGATACAATAAAATGAAATTTTTGAGTACATAAGTGGGCCTGTGAAATGCATTCAGTATCATCATGTTTTAGCATCTGTGTTAATGACACTATCCATAAATGGAATTACCCCTAACCAATGAAAGCAAAGTAGTTTAAGTATTTTAGTTTATGCAGGCAATTTACCCTTATATGTAAGCCTGTACCTGTGATTCTTTCCTTCGCTACAGTTTTCAGCAGCAATTCATGTGGTACTGTGTACCCAGCCACACTATCTGCTCATTTAATTCCTTCTTCATTAAGCATCACTACTTTTTCTTGTCAGGAGGTTTATATTTTTTAGTGTTAGCAGTCTTTTTTCCCCTTTTTTCTTTAATTCCTACTGCCCTATGTACTCCTTTCAGCTACGTTCTTCTTGCATTTTCTTTCATCCATTCTACTTCCGAGACGTCAAAATTTGCCCACCTGTGAATTACTGCCGTATCCAAGTTTTGTTTTTAACCGTTCAGCATGACCGGCAGCTTGTGATGTCTTGAATAAAAGAAGTATGTCAATAGTTCATATGGAACAAGACGATCAATAAAGGAATGACTTAATCGTTGAATGATATGCTATAGGTTTAATTTTTTTCTTAAGATTTCATTTCCTTTGCTACACACTCAGGTCCGCAATCTATATGTGCATCCATGAGAGCATGAACATACAAGTAACATCATAAAATACATAACATCTCTCTCGGAGTAGCGTTGGCCACTCAATATGTAGACATAATCTCTTACACATACAACAGGATAGGATGAACAATGAATCTTGATCAAACTATGAAATGAGAACTGTGTAAGTGTTTTGTTTGTTTTGTGTGATGGTCTCCTATTCTTAATTTTCATGTGTGTATATATTGTAATGTGAACGTTCTTTCAACAATGCAGCGGCATGCTTATGTAAACGCTAAAACAACTGAAATTCTGCAACTGTATTACAATTAATTTTTGATAAAAATAATAACTGAATCTAAAACTAAAGAAGCTCTCATTTGAAACGCTGTACTATGCAGTGCAGTGAACAGTGCAACAATGTGTGACGTCACAATACATTTCTCTCAATTCTAACACACAGAACTAACAGAGTAAAAATCATCTATGAAATTACAAATTGAACTCTGAAGGAATAATTGCCCCAGACGCTTCCGTTAAAATGCCCTGCAAATTTATGTACCCTAACTAAGTAAAATTCTGAACACTTAATAGTACACACACTAACATATAACACAGCAGTGTAAGAGTATGAATGTCTGTCAAAGGAAATGTGACCTGAACTAAACCTTAACGGAACTGACCCCGATGATAGTTTGGAATACTGTGTGCTAAGTATTACTAAACTGGAAACTTTCGTGACTTACCTTGTGGCAACGGAAACTCGGTTGTGCTCAAAAGTAATGGATGTTAGAATGCAGCGCAACAGCAAACCGTGTGAAGAAAATCTTGCCAAAGTACAGCGCAAAGAAAAGCGACTGTGCTGTGCAGATTATATATTGAGCTTTAACTAGCTTTGTTCCACTGATTGCAATGCTGTGACACTCAGTCACAAAAAAAAACTTTAGTAAGTGGACGGTGAAAGAAACTGAACCTATTGAATGCTATAGAAGAGACTAGAATTTAAAAAACATGTTATGAAACTGACTTTTAACGACTGCAGCAACCTTCACCAAATTCACTTCCTATAAAAAAAATACAATTCTTCCGTCTAACTCGTTATTAAATGGTAAAAGAGTGGTGAATCTATGACTCTGACTACAAGCCAAGTGAGCAGATAATTTTGTTTGATCTCGTCTCTATAATGAAACAACCGACCCGATTCAATAAATAAAAATTATACAGAAAATTTTCCTTTCTCAAACTCACCATAAATAACATGCGAGTGAGCAGTGCTGTGGCAATATTTCCCGTATCTTCACACTTCTAAAATCGATCGTTACTAAACCATATCTCCAAAAACGAACATCCTCTGCGTCTCCATCTCTGTGTTCTGCTAGTTATTTTCCCAAAAGGCTCAGCAACGTGAGCGATACCACACTATCGATTAATACGCATTTTAATATGTGCGACTGCTACACTGGAAATGACAAACGACTAACAACCAAGGATCTCATTGCTCATACTGAGAACCTCTGTGGCGTAACAAATCTATTATTAAAGACATCTGTCCGAAAAATTTCCAGTGGATAAGTATGATGTATGACTCATCGAATAAAAAGAGACTCACTCTCAGCGACTGCCAGAAATAAGCTATAGGCATCGCAACAAGATTAACCTTTTACCTCTGTTTTATTATCGTAACTTGACGTTGCATTTTAAATACGTTTGAAAGCTTAAGTACGAAGACAACCATTCAGCAAACTGATGTTCTTAGACGTAATAAAATAGCAGTTTCAGAAGTAGCAACTAGAAATCCTAATGCTGTGTTCAGAATATCTAGATGACTGATAACTGAATGATGAATTTGAAAACAAGCGCTGGGACTTGCAATAGCAGCAGCTCTATAATAGCTTTGGTCTCACGACTCGTGATGTCAATTATGGAGATGTAATTTGGTAACGAAAATAATTTCGGAATAAAATTTCAACAAATAAAATTAAGATCATCGAAATGAATACCACAAGCTGCTAGAGTATACATATCAAGCAGGCACCAAATAAGTGTTCCAAAAATCTGTTTCCACTCTCAAAACTATCAATAAGACCAAAATGAAATTAAACTGAGCTAACTGGAAAGTGATCCCAGATGTTAATGTCCTATTTGAACTCTAAACTCGAATATCGTTAGTGGTAAGAAGACGTTACGCCGATACTCCACAAGTCACATTATGATGTATGGTGGGTAGTACTTCGGGTATCACAGTCGTTCCGTTCAAAGCCCTTGTCAGAAAAACCTCTGCATGAACTCGATTTTTTTCATTAATTCGTAACGGCCATTTCGCGAAATGTGTAGGGAAGAAAGTAATACGTTGCATGACTCATCGTAGAGCGTACACTCTCAGCATTTTAGAAGTAAGCCTCACCACTATATACGACACATATCGCGTACACTCTGCCACCGGTGTTCGATGAAATTATCCGTAACGATACTGCTCAGAAAGAAAGACCAGCCAGCTTATCTGAGAGCGCTAATGCGCTGCTTCCTGGACTCGGGTAGGCACACCGGCCCCGGATCGAATCCGCCCGGCGGATTACCGTCGTCGGTCGGTGTGCCGGCCAGCCTGGATGTGGTTTTTAGGCGGTTTTCCATATCCCGCTAGGTGAATACCGGGCTGGTTCCCACGTTCCGCCTCAGTTACTCGACTCGCAGACATCTGAGCACGCTCGCACTATTCCATGAATTACACTCGACGCAGACAGCTGGGGTACGCTAATTCTGTCCTGGGGGGTACGGGGTGGCGGCAGGAAGGGCATCCGGCCACCCCTTTCCACTAACCTTGCCAAATCTGTTCCTAACAATGACGACCCTGCGTCAGCGCGGGACATGGCACGAGTGAAGGAAAGGAAGAAAGAAAAGAAAGATCCTGCTCAGAAAGAATGAAACACTCAGATACCGGTCGTACGATGGTTTTATAAGACACTTCTTTCATGGGCGAATTTTTCCAATCACCTTATATACCATCAGATTTTCCAGCAAGATATTTTACGATCAGTTTCCAGGTAAGGTCTCTTCGACTGTCGTAACTGTTTTGCGGTTGTCACTGTATCCAGTTATTGATCACGACTCATGTACTTGAACAGTAATGGGATTTACTTCTACACATGTGCGGTACCGTACACCAGATTTGCTTGCGTTGACGGTCACCTATGAGGCCCTGCGACACGCATCTAGTCTCTCCAAGTCTCGTTGCCCTTCGGTAGACTCTTCTGCCGTTACGACTTCCCTGTGAGCAGCAGCGTCATTCGTGAACAAGTCCATCCACTAGCTCACTTATGCGAGGGGCCTTTAATAAGTTACGCAACACATTTCTTTTCCGACAGCAGGTTGGCTTTTTTTCTGGGTTCGAATACACGGTATTATTCCCCACTATTTTGGCTGCAAAAGCCTGTTTTTCAACATAGTATCCTTTCAATATGACGGCCTTGCCCCACCCTACTGGGAGTACCTGCATGCCGGCATGGTCTCACTCCACTGACCGACGTCGGAGCGAACGTCTCGCTGCATTAGTAACCTCCCCATCATCCACGTACTGCTTCCCGCGGAGTCCATCGTCCATTGCGCCAAACAGTTGGAAATCGGAAGGTGCGAGATCCAGGCTGTTGGGGGAATGTGGAAGAACATTCCACTTAAGTTTTGCGAGCGTCTCCCGGGTGCGCTGACTTGTGAGAGACTTGCGTTGTCATTTAGAAGGAGAAGAGAATTCATCTGCACTTTCTTGGCAATGAAAACGCTGAAATCGTTTCTTTTATTTCCTGAGTGTAGCACAGTACACTGCAGAGTTGATCGTTGCACCATAGAAGAAGTGAAACAGAATAACCCCTTCAGAGACGGAGAAGATCGTCGCCATTACTTTACAGGCTTAGCGTGTGACTTTGAACATTTTCTTCGGAGCGGAGTAGGTGTGGCACTACTCCATGGATTACCGTTTTGTTTCCGGTTCGAAGTGATGACCCCGTGTTTTATCGCCTGTGACAATGTTCGACAAAAAAATTGTCACAATCAGCATTGTAACGCGCAAGCAATTCCGTACAGATGGTCCTCCATCGCTCTTTATGGCGGTGAGGAACCTAACGGGTATATGGTTCAAAAGGTTCAAATGGCTCTGAACACTATGGGGCTTAACAGCGGAGGTCATCAGTCCCCTAAAACTTTGAACTACCTAAACCTAACTAACCTAAGGACATCACACACATCCATGCCCGAGGCAGGATTCGAACCTGCGACCGTATCGGTCGCGTGGTTCCAGACTGAAGCGCCTAGAACCGCTCGGATCCTCTGGCCGGCAAGTATGTACTTTTGAGTAACCAAAATGGTGGACGAGTATGTCAGCACCACCAACAGAGACGTCGAGATGAACACCGAGGTATTTGATTGTGATTCGTCGACCAATGAGTGTCCTCACGTTCCAACACTGCAGGAGTCTCAGCTGTGCGCGGCCGGCTCACACGCGGAAGATCGGACAGATGTGCGTGACATTGTTGCGACGACAGGCGCCTCGCCTAACGACTCACCGTGCTTTTGTTCACATCCGGGTCTCCGCAGACATCCATCAAGTGCCCATGAATATCTGCGGTGCTCTGGGTTTCCACCAAATGGAACTCAATGGCAGCTCACTGCTTGGAACATACCTCCTTTACAGACGCCATTTTGAAGACTAAGTGAAGTACTGTCACCTATTTCATGAAACTAGAAGAGCTATAGCGTGAATACCAGACAATGCCCCACAGAAAACTTCGCGTTTTGTAAACCCAAATTTACCGAGAAAAAAAGTGTTGGCATATAACACTTCTGTTGATGTTACTTTGGCATCTGGCAGTTTCTTCCCATTAAAAACAAAGTATCAAGTTCAATCTGCGAGGAATTCTGAGTATAATCATAAAGATAGTCTGATATTCCCTTAGACCGCATTTGGAGCATTAGCTGAGATCGAAGGACTGTATTGAGTACCTACCAGAAGCCAACGAATATGGCCTCAACCTGCAGGGTCAAACTGGGCGTCGTAATGTACTGTCTTCATAATTTCACGGAGGGACAGAGCGAGCTGTACGTAACAAGACTGCAATTTTCGTTGATTTCTTCAAAAAAAAAATCATTGTACAAAAAAATTGGAACTCGCGAGCATGAATCTGTTCCATTATTCCTTAAGAGAGTTACGTCAACGACATAGGCCTACCTTCACATGCACCCGTCCACCGGCCATTCTTGAAAACTGCAATGACCAGTGAATTTGTTGTCGCTTGGGACTGTGCTCTGGGGACCAAAGACAGACTGTTGTTATAAAAGGAGCAAGTTATTTACTGTTATCTGAACAGAATGGTACAGGCACCACATCAAGTTTAGCTGTCTTTCTTATACTGATCGATTTACATTGCTTGTTATCCTACGATCAACACTCTTGAGCCGTGCTGCGGCTGGCGTTGGTGCTGTTTGTAGGTTTCCGTCCTTTGTTGGACGCCAGACTGTGTCCTTTAATTGGCGTGGTTGCGTTTCTTTGTCTTCTTCTCGTCTTGACTGGCGCCACCCGTTTCGCAAGCGTTGCCTGTCCGCTAGTGGCAGCAGCGGCGGATATCGATATGTAGTAACTGTTGCCCTATCTTTGGGGGCGACATCGTAGCTTTTCCGTGTCGTGCGGTGTGGCTGTTCGGTTGGGGACTCAGGAGGAGCCTGGTCAGCGCTGTGCGAGAACACGCCGGGATCGCTGGCGGGGCGCATGGAAGGGTAGACTGGCATATCGAAGGGCTGTGGTCAACAGGGTGCACGACCTCGACGTAAACCGGGTCCAGCAAGTTTTAAGATGCGTACATTTCAATTGAAGTAGAGAAACCTTCACCATTGTAATACCTCGCGATTCTCAAGTGACGGGTTCGTGTTGCTGCTTATAGTGTCACCGAGTCGAAGAGCAGCGAGTGGAGTGCTTGGGGAAAGCGGATCTGATTAGCTTTCCTCGACTTCTTATTACTATTTACTACGTTCACTGGTATTTTTTCTGCCTGGTGGCCACTAACGCCCCAGTTACCTGCCCTAGGGGTTAGTTTATGTAACGGCAGTGTACGATTCATCGCCTTGCCGCTGCTGTCCGGTGAGGCGCGTAGTTTTGACAGCTTTCTCGATTGTAGGCCGTTTGTGATTCTTCTTTTCTGGCGGTAGTGATTCCTTTCCTGGGCGCTCTAAGCACAGTATTCTGGGGGCGTAGTGCAGTCCGCCGGTTTCGGCTTTGGCGTGTTGTTCCATTCTTGCATTTGGTTTATTGGACGTCAGGTAACTTCAGCAAGCTTGTCATTAGTCATTCGTTAGACTGTCACTATGCTGAATTACCATCTCATGAAGTGAATGCAACTCTTGGCTGCCTATCTCATCGCTCGCGGAAGTGTTTGTTGCCGGACCTTCTCGGAGGTCGATTGTGGAGCACCGTCTGTGACCGGTCCTTGTGTTTTATTATTTATTACCATACCTTGTAGTGCCTATATTAAAGGTTATGTATGTCTAGTTAATAGTTCTGGTCGCCTTCTGGAATAAATCTAGCAGTGTAAGGTTTGTGTTACAAGGTTACCATCATCTTATTTCACCCTTTGGTGGTCAGTTGCTCGTTTCTTTTAATTAACCTTTGCTTGTATTTTCTATTTTACAGCAAGTTTCTAAAATTTTTATATAATTGCCGTTCCTGTCATGTAAGGCCTTCAGCCGTGATTGTGGTCATTTGCTTTAAAAAAATAATTCGATACTTGTATTTTAGCAGTGAGCCTTAAAACCTTATTTACTGCCATTCCTGGCGCCTGATACCTTCTGCTTTGTTTCTGGCCACTTACTTTTTAATATTTTAATACCTGTAAGTTGTAATTGCAGCGAGTTCTTAAACATTCTCAATTTACTGCCATTCTTGGCGTGTGAGGCACTCAGCAGTGATCACAGTGGCTTGCAATTTTTTAAACATATCTGTATCTGTATTTTATGGTGATTTGCTAAATTGTAACGCACTGAAAACACTATTATTTACACAGTTGTTTATTCCTTCATTAATAACATGTGGTATTTTTTATTTATTGTTGACTCTGGAATTACTGTTTTAAAAATAAATGTGTGTAACTATAAAAGGCAACCAGTAGTAACTGATTACGGCCCCGTCCACAATCGTAACCGAATCCTGCCTTCTCTTGACTATCAGGTCACAACTCTTATATCCAAAATATATCAGTTTTATACTGCCCAGCCCTCAATCGTTCTACATATACGTCTAACGCAGTATATAAGTGTCACTTCCATATTCTCCTCTTGATTCAAGGACACGGCGTAATGTAAAACTGGTGGCCCTATACTTGTACTTGGAACATAATATGCGATGACATTCACTGTTAATTCAGCAGTTGTATTACACACTGGCGGGGAAAACTTAAGAACGAAAGTGACTGTCACATGATGAGTCACTGCCAAGTAACATGGCTCGATGGAACTTGCGCCATACGTAGAAATATCTGCTACAGTGTAGTACAGGATGTAACTGAAGGAAAAACGCAATGAGATGAACAGTAATGACACATTTATTCAAAGATGACAATCACACTGAAGTCATCGAGATTCTTGATGGTGTCCTGCACATTACAGAAGGCGAGACGTGGTTAGGAATAGCGTGTATGAGGAGTGCGGTCGGTGAATGCATGCTCTGCTACGTGCTTCCACAAAGTTGATAAGGAGTTCTTGTAGTAGCACTTTCCATTCCTCCACCATGGTGCAATATGTCTGCCCAACGCATCCCGCTTGTGGTTGGGAGAATGGGCAGACTTGTCCATTCACTGAACATCCTCTCGTTCCAGGATACCCTCCACCGGGCAGTTCGATGCGCTCGCGCATTTTCATCCATAAAAATTACGTGACTACCGAATGGACCCATGGAAAGACGCACATGGGGAAGCAGTACATTGTCACAATATTGTTGACCGGTCAGTGCCCCGTGTTCAAAGATTTGGTGGCCGGTACGCCTATGCCTCCGCACACTATAACACCTGGACCACCAGTACGACCACGTTCGAAAATGGTTATCGGTGTGTTCCCATTTCTCGTTACATGAGAGAACGTCCAACATTGTGGAACATGATCGTTTTCGTGGGGTAGTAGTTATGGCGTGGGAAGGCTTAATGTTAAACGCGTACCTACTCGCTATCTTTCAACACGGAACACTCACGGGTCAACCTTTTTGTAACACTGTTTTCTTTTCCCATGTGTGTCTTTTCAGGGGTGTATCCGGCCCTGACTTCACTTTTAATGCATGACAATGTGCGACCGTGTCCAGCAACGCGAAAGGAGGAGCTCTTTGGATCTTAGGCGGCAAGACTGGCGTGGGCATTCCCCCAACTTAAATCCCACTGAGTACGTGTGCGAAGTACACTCATGCTCATAAATTAAGGATAATTGCAGAATGTGGTGCCACACATCTGGTTCACGGAAGATGAAAACCCGGCGAAAATCACTGTTCAGACTATACCTGCACTTGTCCGTGAACATAACCTGGGACCACTGTTCCAGTGACCACGTACTGAGTTCTTCACACCAGGCTTTACGGGCTCTCCTGTGACCAGAGGTCAGTGGAATGCACTTTGCAGGTCTCCGGGCGAATAAACCATGTCTGTCCAGTCGTCTGTAGAGTGTGTGTCTGGCGACAACTGTCCCTGTGGGTGTGGTAAGGTCCCGCGCAAAGCTACCTGCAGTACTCCGTGGCCATCTGCGGGCACTGATGGTCAGATATCGGTTTTCTTGTGGTGTTGCGCACTGTGGACGTCCCGTACTGTAGCGCCTGGACACGTTTCCTGCTGGAATCGTTGCCATAATCTTGAGATCACACTTTTGTGGCACACGGAGGGCCCGTGCTACGACCTGCTGTGTTTGAACGGCCTCCAGTCGTCCTAGTATTCTACCCCTCATAACGTCATCAATACGTGTTGTTTGAGCCATTTTCAACATACAGTCACCGTTAGTACGCCTGAAAACGTCTGCACACTTACTCGCTGCACCGTACTCTGACACGCACCAACACACCTCTGCGTATGTGGACTGCTGCCAGCGCCATCGTGCGACGACCGCAGGTCAGATGCACCACATGATCATACCCCGAGGTGATTTAAACACGCAAACCGCCCACCAGAGCGTTGTTTCACCGTGTATTAGCATTGTCCTTAATTTATGAGCATGAGTGTATGTGCTTGCAGTTCATACTGCAACTCGTCCACATGCACCAACGACCACCCAGCAGCAGTCAGCCCTGCTGTTGGAAGAAAGGAAGGTCCTGCCACAAGAACTCCCTGCCAACCTTGTGGCCAGCATGCGAGTACCTGGTACGACATGTATTACCGTCCACGCTGATCACACACCCTATTAATAATCACGTACTGCATTTTTAATGTCCACGGGACAATCATAAATCACGGTTACTTTAGTGTAACTATTATCTTTGAATAAAAATACTCAACTGTCTAGCACTGGAAATGTCGAAAAGGAAGTTAGAGACCAAGTAACAAAAGCAAACAAAGTGGCAGGATATTTAAGTGATACTATCTGGAAAAACAAGCATATGGGAAAAGATGTAAAGACAAGGAATACGAATATCAATATTGAGACCAATTACGAGGGTCGCTCCAAAAGAAATGCACTCTATTTTTGCAAAAATACAGTTTTCATTCTGCATGTGTGAAAGTTTTGCAGTGTGTAGATACATCTTTCCCGCTTGTTTTCATACTTAGTTCAACCTGTTCCCGTGACTGGCGCCGTCACAGCAAGTCCTCAAGATGGTTGCTACACTTGACGTTCGTCAGAAGTAACGTGCTGTCATAGAGTTTCTGTGCTGTGAAAACGGGGCAGTGGGAAACATCCAGAAGCGGATGAAAAAGGTGTATGGAGATACAGCTGTCGATCGCAGTACAGTTAGTCGGTGGGCAAGCAGGTTACGTGATGAAAGCGGTCACGGCAATATTGAGGATTGTCCTCGCAGTGGCAGGCCTCGTACTGCACACACTCCAGACAATGTGCAGAGAGTTAACGAACTGGTGACAGCTGACAGACGCATCACAGTGAACGAATTGTTACGCTAAGTTGGGATAGGGGAAGGAAGTGTTTGCAGAATACTGAAAGTGTTGGCGTTAAAAAAGGCTTGAGCCAGGTGGGTTCCCAGGGTGTTGACAGTGGCTTGCAAAGAAACAAGAAAAACGGTATGCAGCGAACTTTTGGAACAGTACGAGAATGGTGGAGATGAATTTCTTGGAAGAGTTGTGACAGGTGATGAAACATGGCTCCATCATTTTTCACCAGAGACGAAGAGGCAATCAATGGAGTGGTGTCATGCAAATTCACCAAAGAAAAAAAATTCAAAACCACACCTTCTGCTGGAAAAGTTATGGTTACGGTTTTTTTTTTTTTTTGTTTCAGAAGGACTCTTGCTTTTGGACATCATGCCAAGTGCAACCATCATAAATTCTGCTGCATATGTGACGACACTGAAGAAACTTCAAGCTCGACTAAGTCATGTTCGACCACATCGGCAAAAGCAGGATGTTTTGCTGTTGCACGACAGTGCAAGGCCACATGTCAGTCAAAAAACCATGGAAGCGATCACGAAACTCGGATGGACAAGACTGAAACACCCACCTTACAGTCCTGACCTGGCTCCATGTGACTATTATCTCTTTGGGAAACTGAAAGACTCTCTTCGTGGAACAAGGTTTGAAGATGATGACTCCCTTGTGCACACTGCCAAACAGTGGCTTCAACGAGTTGGTCCAGAATTTTACTGTGCGGATATACAGGCGCTGGTTCCAAGATGGCGTAAGGCAGTTGAGAGGGATGGAAATTATGTGGAGAAAAGAAAATGTTGTTCCTAAAGGATGTATCTACACACTGTAAAACTTTCAAACGTGTAGAATAAAAGATGGATTATAAAAAAAAATAGTGTGCTTTTCTTTTGGAGTGACCTTCGTATGACCGACAGAAATGTGACAAGACCATAAACATAAAAACAAACAGACTTTTGGAAATCACGGAAATCAAAATTCTGCGAATCATTACAGGAAAGACACTGATAGAGAGAGAAGTCAACGCATTAAAAAATTACGTAAAGTGGACTCCATCAGTTGTGTTGTTGTTGTTGTTGTTGTTGTGGTCTCCAGCCCTGAAACTGGTTTGATGCAGCTCTCCATGCTACTCTATCCTGTGCAAGCTTCTTCATCTCCCAGTACTTACTGCAGCCTACATCCTTCTGAATCTGCTTAGTGTATTCATCTCTTGGTCTCCCTCTACGATTTTTACCCTCCACGCTGCCTCCAGTACTAAATTGGTGATCCCTTGATGCCTCAGAACATGTCCTACCAACCGATCCCTTCTTCTAGTCAAGTTGTGCCACAAACTCCTCTTCTCCCCAATTCTATTCAATATCGCCTCATTAGTTACGTGATCTACCCATCTAATCTTCAGTATTCTTCTGTAGCACCACATTTCGAAAGCTTCTATTCTCTTCATGTTCAAACAATTTATCGTCCGTGTTTCACTTCCATACATGGCTACACTCCATGCAAATACTTTCAGAAACGACTTCCTACCACTTAAATCTATACTTGATGTTAACAAATTTCTCTTCTTTAGAAACGCTTTCCTTGCCATTGCCAATCTACATTTTACATCCTCTCTACTTCGACCATCATCAGTTATTTTGCTCCCAAAATAGCAAAACTCTTTTACTTCTTTAAGTGTCTCATTTCCTAATCTAGTTCCCTCAGCATCACCCGACTTAATTAGACTACATTGCATTATCCTCGTTTTGCTTTTGTTGATGTTCATCTTATATCCTTCTTTCAAGACACTGTCCATTGTGTTCAACTGCTCTACCTAGTCCTTTGCTGTCTCTGACAGAATTACAATGTCATCGGCAAACCTCAATTTTCTTATTACTTCTCCATGGATTTCTCCATCAGTTATAAGGTACATAAGAGAAAGCATGAATGGGACGAACACACAGGACGGATGAAAGGAAGATTGTGAAAATCATAAGATACATGTCACCAGCTGGTGAAAGAAATGCTGGCTGTCCAAGGAAAAGGTGAAGCGACAACCTCAGAGTGGATTGAGGGGTCTGAAGGAAATAAGCTGTAGACTAGGAAGAAAGAAGGAGAAGAAGAAGAAAGAGAAGAAAGTGAGATTTATGTTCGTCTCACTGCGTATTTCTTTAAGTTACCTTCTGTACTATAATGCAGCAATTATTTCCTTGTATGGTTAATGTTTTATGGAGCTATGTTTATGGCAGTGATTTGTCATGCGGAAATTACTTTCATCCTTAAGTTTTGCATGCCTGTGTACTTCCCAGCTATTTCGCATTAGCATGAAGGCAGTGTTAACGTTCCTCGACGCTGTATAGAGATTAGCACTGAGTGTAAGCTGGAACTACTCCACTACAGTAATCGAGGAGTGAACGGTGTCGGCGTGGCGGCAGGTATTGCCTTCCCTGTAACACGAGCACAACCTGCCAGCGCAGCGCCCGTGCGAGTAATTTACCTCGCTCGTTGTCGGCACCGCGCTACACCACGCCACCTGCTCGCAGGCCCCGAAGCGTGACAGGTACAGCGGAACGTGACTCGGCCTACGGTCGACGCACCTCCCAAAGTTGATTCCACGCGCCCAAGTCAGCCACCATTTGAGATAGATGTTAACACACACAAGACGCTAGGAACTGTGAAGCTCCATCGCCGTATTAACCCAATCTCTTACACAGTCTTCGCTCGCAAATATTAGTATTTTATCAGTTAACACCTCTTTCTTTGAAGAATCGAATTCCCATGGAGTTTCAGAATTTTTTTCCCATGGAGTTTCAGAATTTTTAGGAATGACAGAGATGACAGATCGGGGGAGTTGCAGTTGTAGTTTCTGTAGTATACAGGATGGTATTTTCCACGGTGTACAAACTCCAGGGAATGATCGGTGAGAGGATAAGTAACACAAACGGCGTAATGAACTTAAGTCCGGAAATGCATGATTTGCATGCTAGAGACCATTTTTTAAATCATTCGTTGTTACAGAGACTGCGGACTAATACGCGCTGTGGCTGCAGCCACAGTTAGAGCATGTGTTGAAAATGGTTTCCTTGTGCCTCGCCGTAGCATCTACTGTCTCGCTCGTTCACATCGGCCAGGCTGCAACCGAACAGTTTGAAAGGGAGCATGAGTACTCTGCTAGAGTGTCTCCACGCCTGGGATAAGCTGAGGTTAAAATGTTTCAAATGGCTCTGGGTACTATGAGACTTAACATCTGAGGTCATCAGTCCCCTAGAACTCAGAACTACTTAAACCTAACTAACCTAACAACATCACACACATCCATGCCCGAGGCAGGATTCGAACCTGCGACCGTAGCGGTCACGCGGTTCCAGACTGAAGCGCCTAGAACCGCACGGCCACAACGGCCGGCGGCTGTGATTACATCGTACTTTTGAGATGTCCCCATAACCAGAAATCGCACGGTTTGAGATCCTATGAACGGGCAGGCCATGCAACTGGACCCCCTCGTCGGATACATCGACCGGAGAAGACACGACTGAGATGCGTCCGGACTTCAACGGAGTCCGGACTTCTTGCAGTGGTGTACCGAAGGTCTCTAGAAGAGCGTAGCGTTCCAAAAGATTGGAAAAGGGCACAGGTCATCCCCGTTTTCAAGAAGGGACGCCGAACAGATGTGCAGAACTATAGACCTATATCTCTGACGTCGATCAGTTGTAGAATTTTGGAACACGTATTATGTTCGAGTATAATGACTTTTCTGGAGACTAGAAATCTACTCTGTAGGAATCAGCATGGGTTTCGAAAAAGACGATCGTGTGAAACCCAGCTCCCGTTATTCGTCCACGAGACGCAGAGGGCCATAGACACTGGTTCCCAGGTAGATGCTGTGTTTCTTGACTTCCCCAAGGCGTTTGATACAGCTCCTCACAGTCGTGTAGTGAACAAAGTAAGAGCATATGGACTATCAGACCAACTGTGTGATTGGATTGAAGAGTTCCTAGATAACAGAACGCAACATGTCATTCTCAATGGAGAGAGGTCTTCCGAAGTAAGAGTGATTTCAGGTGTGCCGCAAGGGAGTGTCGTAGGACCGTTGCTGTTCACGATATGTATAAATGACCTTGTCGATAACATCGGAAGTTCAGTGAGGCTTTTTGCGGATGATGCTGTACTATATCGAGAGGTTGTAATAATGGAAAATTGTACTGAAATGCAGGCGGATCTGCAACGAATTGATGCATGGCGCAGGGAATGGCAATTGAATCTGAATGCAGACAATTGTAATGATCTGCAAATACATAGAAAGAAAGAAAGATCATTTATCATTTAGCTACAATATACAGGGTGTTTCAAAAATGACCGGTATATTTGAAACGGCAATAAAAACTAAACGAGCAGCGATAGAAATACACCGTTTGTTGCAATATGCTTGGGACAACAGTACATTTTCAGGCGGACAAACTTTCGAAATTACAGTAGTTACAATTTTCAACAACAGATGGCGCTGTAAGTGATGTGAAAGATATAGAAGACAACGCAGTCTGTGGGTGCGCCATTCTGTACGTCGTCTTTCTGCTGTAAGCGTGTGCTGTTCACAACGTGCAAGTGTGCTGTAGACAACATGGTTTATTCCTTAGAACAGAGGATTTTTCTGGTGTTGGAATTCCACCGCCTAGAACACAGTGTTGTTGCAACAAGACGAAGTTTTCAACGGAGGTTTAATGTAACCAAAGGACCGAAAAGCGATACAATAAAGGATCTGTTTGAAAAATTTCATCTGACTGGGAACGTGACGGATGAACGTGCTGGAAAGGTAGGGCGACCGTGTACGGCAACCACAGAGGGCAACACGCAGCTAATGCAGCAGGTGATCCAACAGCGGCGTCGGGTTTCCGTTCGCCGTGTTGCAGCTGCGGTCCAAATGACGCCAACGTCCACGTATCGTCTCATGCGCCAGAGTTTACACCTCTATCCATACAAAATTCAAACGCGGCAACCCCTCAGCGCCGCTACCATTGCTGCACGAGAGACATTCGCTAACGATATAGTGCACAGGATTGATGACGGCGATATGCATGTGGGCAGCATTTGGTTTACTGACGAAGCTTACTTTTACCTGGACGACTTCGTCAATAAACAGAACTGGCGCATATGGGGAACCGAAAAGCCCCATGTTGCAGTCCCATCGTCCCTGCATCCTCAAAAAGTACTGGTCTGGGCCGCCATTTCTTCCAAAGGAATCATTGGCCCATTTTTCAGATCCGAAACGATTACTGCATCACGCTATCTGGACATTCTTCGTGAATTTGTGGCGGTACAAACTGCCTTAGACGACACTGCGAACACCTCGTGGTTTATGCAAGATGGTGCCCGGCCACATCGCACGGCCGACGTCTTTAATTTCCTGAATGAATATTTCGATGATCGTGTGATTGCTTTGGGCTATCCGAAACATACAGGTGGCGGCGTGGATTGGCCTCCGTAATCGCCAGTCTGTGGGGACACTTGAAAGACCAGGTGTACCGCCAGACTCCAGAAACAATTGAACAGCTGAAGCAGTACATCTCATCTGCATGTGAAGCCATTCCGCCAGACACGTTGTCAAAGGTTTCGGGTAATTTCATTCAGAGACTACGCCATATTATTGCTACGCATGGTGGATATGTGGAAAATACCGTACTATAGAGTTTCCCAGACCGCAGCGCCATCTGTTGTTGAAAATTGTAACTACTGTAATTTCGAAAGTTTGTCTGCCTGAAAATGTACTGTTGTCCCAAGCATATTGCAACAAACGGTGTATTTCTATCGCTGCTCGTTTAGTTTTAATTGCCGTTTCAAATATACCGGTCATTTTTGAAACACCCTGTAGCAGGTCAGCAATTGCAAGCAGTTAATTTCATAAATTAACTGGGAGTAGACATTAGGAGTGATTTAAAATAGAATGACCGTATAAAATTAATCGTCGGTAAAGCAGATGCCAGACTGAGATTCATTGGAAGAATCCTAAGGAAATGCAGTCCGAAAACAAAGAAAGTAGGTTACAGTACACTTGTTCGTCCACTGCTTGAACATTGCTGACCGTACCAGATAGGGTAGATAGAAGAGATAGAGAAGATCCAACGGAGGGCAGTGTGCTTCGTTACAGGATCATTTAGCAATCGCGAAAGCGTTACGGAGATGATAGACAGACACCAGTGGAAGACTCTGCAAGAGAGACGCTCAGTAGCTTGGTACGGGCTTTTGTTGAAGTTTCGAGAACATACCTTCACCGAGGAGTCAGGTAGGCTATTGCTCCCTCCTACGCATATCTCGCGAAGAGACCTTGAGGATAAAATCAAGGAGATTAGAGCCCACACGGAGGCATACCGACAGTCTTTCTTTCCACGAACAATACGAGACTCGGTCGCAGGTTCGAATCCTGCCTCGGGCATGGACATGTGGATGTCCTTAGGTTAAGTTAGGTTTAAGTAGTTCTAAGTCCATGGGACTGATAACCTCAGATGTTAAGTCTCATAGAGCTTAGAGCCAATACGAGACTTGAATAGAAGGGAGAACGGATAGAGGTACTCAAGGTACCCCCGCCACACACCGTCAGGTGGCTTGCGGAGTATGGATGTGGATGTAGATGTAGTGGGCTGGAGCACCTCATGTAGCAGCCACATAACCTTTTGAATGATTAAGTCCGCAGCTCGTGGTCTAGTGGCTTGCATTGCTGCTTCTTTATCATGGGGTCCCAGGTTCGATTCCCGGCCGGGTTAGGGATTTTCCTCTACTCCGGCACTGGGTGTTTGTGTTGTCCCCATCATTTCATCATCATTCGTGAAAGTCGCTTGATTGGACTGTGTAAAG
The DNA here is from genome assembly GCF_023864345.2 of Schistocerca serialis cubense. Taxonomy (NCBI): domain Eukaryota; kingdom Metazoa; phylum Arthropoda; class Insecta; order Orthoptera; family Acrididae; genus Schistocerca; species Schistocerca serialis. The sequence goes on along the minus strand of NC_064645.1, from coordinate 362,037,438 downwards.
ATTGAGACTTTGCATGGGCGCTGATGACCGCGCAGTTGTGCGCCCCACACATCGTCATCATCGTCATCATCATCGAATCGTCAATGGAACTTCTGCCAGCAGTGGAGCCAATATCACCCGCAGGAAACGCTGATGGTTCTGGCCTGTTAGGAGACGTGGAAGGAAGACTGGTCCCAAAATACGGTCGCCAATTATCCTGGCCCACACATTCCGGCTGCACCGATGCTGACGGTTCACTGTCACCATACCGTGTGGTTTCTGCTTACTGTCCCACAGATGACTGTTATGAAAGCTGAAGATACCACTCGGCGTAAAAGTGGCTTTATCTGTGAATAGCCTGGATCCCTCTAATCGTGGTTGTCTGGTGAAGAAACGAGTGGCAAAACTGCTCCCGAAATGGAAAGCCTGACGCTAGTAAGCCCTACAGACGCTGTAAGTGATAAGGGTAGTAAGTATTGCCATGCAGATTGTCCCACATGGCAGTCTGGCTTACTCCCTGCTGGCGGGCCAACTGCCTGGTACTGCCATGGCAGTCGCCTAAGTAGTGTTAATCACATTTTGCTCCAAACCCGGTGTCGGAAGATTTCTGGTACGTCCTTCGTGATTTCCTGCTTCCTGAAACGACTCTGTTTGAGACAAACGGCGAAACGCTGTTGCAAACATTGAATGCTGTGGTTGTTGTCGGCCGGGATAGGTCTCCTGATGCTACCGGCCGCCTGTTACCATTTGCCTTTCCGGTAAGTAAACACAATGTCGGCAAGCTCTTGATTCGATACGGAACCATTGTGTACAACGCTGTACCACATCCAGTGAGTCAGCAGGAGAAGTGAATGGGACAAAACATTACCAGTCACTATGGCAGGAGAGGGCGCTAGGGCATGACGTATGAGGGACAGTACCACCCTCCAGGAGGAGACCATTCATACTGTAACTGTGGCTGCAAAATACAGTGCGTATTACACCGCGGTCTCTGTAACAAAGTATGATTAAATAAATGGTCTCTAGCATGGAAACCACGCGTTTCCGGAAACAAGTTCACTAGACCGCTTTTGTTCCGTATCCTCTCATCGATCAATGTCTAGAGTTCGTTCACGGTGGAAAAAATCAGTCTGTATAGGTGAATATTTCCCATAGGCATTTCCTCGCTCGACATAGTGATTTTGCAAGACGTTTCCGTTATTACGGCTGTGTACTGTCCTCCTCATATCTAGGTTCCCTCAGCGAGATGGTCACATAAATTGTACCAGCTATCGAAGAGATAAGTGTTTGGAGGAGATTTCAATACATACAATCGCATGAGGAGTGACTAATTAAATGATTTCAGCGGTAACTAGCAAACTCCATCATTCTATCAGGTCTACTTTCGCTGAATTCCAAATAAACAGCCAGGCTAGTCACTCTGTGACAACGTCCAGCCTCGCCAGATATTGCACAACTACCTTCAGCACTATACTGAAAATGCTGATGGGAAACGCTAACTCACACTCTATGTACTGACTACCATCTTCTTAAAATCTCTATGACGGCACACACAGCTCGTTGACAAAGATACAAATTGCACTATGGGATGAACTGGCAGAGATATTAAATAACAATACCTGCAGATTTTAATGCCTGTATACCCACTTCAAGAATGCGATTTTCACAGTTGCCATTGGGATTCACCTCTGAAGAGGACGGCTAACAACAGATATCACACCCGAATACCATGGTAGAATGCAGAATGTACTCACGAGACTGCTAAAAGACGGTTTTCAATCAAGATATTTAAAACATACCCGGCATATAATACTTTTGAAGACATGAGAAACGAAACGACTCGGGTGAGAAATACCACAACGCAAAAGAGAAAAGCTGGATCAAATTTTATTTTGAACTTGAACCAGAGTATGTCAGCACAACGCTCTGGTGTAGAGCAAATTATTTTAAAGAACCAACTCTGAATAACAACATTTTCCAGGCAAATAAGGTTTAAGCAGAGTTACTCATGGGCTTTTCAGCTCTAGCCTATGTGGCACGAATTAACATTGAGCTGTCTAACTTCCAGCATTGTTAAGCACCGAACTACACAACAAAAATGGAGTCAGCTTTTAGCGTAAATGAGTTGCAGCATTATCTGAGAAAGGACACAGCAGCAGGTTCAGATAAAATTTCGTGTTCTTAACCCTACAAAATAAATATCAATCTTCTCGACCTTTTCAGTGATTGTTTCAAAGCATCTACGTTCTTTGACGGTGTAGGATAATCAGCCGACCGGTGTGGTCGAGCGGTTCTAGGCGCTTCAGTCTGCAACCACGCGACCGCTACAGTCGCAGGTTCGAATCCTTCCTCGAGCATGGATGTGTGTGATGTCCTTAGGTTAGTTATGTTTAAGTAGTTCTAAGGTCTAGGGAAATGATGACCTAAGATGTTAAGTCCCATAGTGCTCAGAGCCATTTGAACCGTTTTTTTTTTTTTAGGATAATCAGAAAGTAGACAGTTCACAAACTAGAAAAAGATCCAATGTCAGACCGTTGTTTACGATCAATAACCTTAATCTCTTGGATCTGCAACATTATGAATACAATGAATAACGCAACTGGTTAGATGTTGTTAAGTAGTGATAAATAAATTTATTGATGTTGCGTTACCCTAAATTTTCTGGATGGAGCTACAGGGATTGTGTAGTCTGAAGTAAGAGTTTGTCAAATTTCACTTTGTTCAAAAGGGGTGAGGAAGGCCACCTGTAAGCTTTAGGTGTTGGGGCTGGTAGAGGAGTGGATTTTCGGAAGATTTATCCAATTTGCCCTACCCCCTTCTCCCCCTCCACCCCTCCCCTCCCCTAAGGACAAGGGAGACACGTGGAAGGCCGCCGCAGGTAAATTATGCTCATTTTCAGGATTGTGCGAACAGCGAGTGGTCCTTGAGCGGTAGCCAGAAATGTCCACGGACTTTCCGTGGAGTATATGCAGATAATGAGACACCGCCATTTTACAATACACGCAGTGGGAAACGATCTGCATAAGACCCCGTCCAATGCCAACGTATAGTCAGTTTATGGAAATGCAACAAGCACTTGTGGAGAAAGTTCTCCGGGTTTACCCAGCATTTTAGGAGGTGCAGAGAAATTCACGATTGTCATGAAAAAATATGCAAACCCTCGCTCCAACCGCTGGCGTTTAGAAACGGGGTAGGAGATTGACAGAAGGACACACTCGGTATTCAGCGTTCGGAACCGAAGCGGCTATGTTCTGTCGCGGAGATATCGAGATGTGTCCGACCCAGCCTGGCGCTTCTTTCACTGTTTTTTTTTTTTTTTTTTTTGAGTAAGTGTCGAGTTTAGTTCAAATAGTTCAAGTAGCTCTGAGCATTATGGGACTTAACATCTGAGGTCATCAGTCCGCTAGAACTTAGAACTACTTAAACCTAACTAACCTAAGGACATCACACACATCCATGCCCGAGGCAGGATTCGAACCTGCGACCGTAGCGGTCGCTCGGTTCCAGACTGAAGCGCCCAGAACCGCTCGGCCACTGCAGCCGGCTAGAGTTTAGTAATTTGGACGCTTTTCCTCTGCGCTACTCATAATTTGCGAGATTATTCTGCAACGTGAGTTTGCTTTTTATAGTAAACGTTTTGTACTGTTATCGTGAGTTGATCTTCTATAGTATTTTTGCATTTTGGAGCTGCCCAGGTTTTGAAACGTCATTTGCTTTTTAAGTAGGTCTCTTCCACGTAGCATCGAGGTGCCTTCAGCATTTGTTAAGTGCTTTCAAAGTAGACAGTAAGTTTCTATCACTACAGATTAATGTAAGTCTATAATTCCATGCTCTGTAACTTTTATCCTTGACATAGCTAATTGTCATTGTAGTTTACCTTGATCTGCGAATCATTTTCTTAAGGATAAATAAATTAATTGTTAATTTTAACGAATATTATTTTTTTTCTTTTTTTTGTTCTGCAAATATCTGATGAGACGATGTTTTTCTCTTAATAAATATCACGACTGTGTTGTACACTCTCTGTGTTGGATTCCGGTGTAAGACACGTGTCATTACTAGGAAGAATTTTAATTAACCAGGAATGTTAATTGTTTCATTTATTTTTTATGATTTTTTTTAAACATCAACTGCGTCTGTATTGAACATCATGAGTGGTTATCATTGATAGTTACATTCAGTGTTGCTGTGAACTTGTGAAGTGTAGAACAGCTTCTAGAGTCAATCGCGTTTTGAGTACAGAAGTGTGGCAGGCGGTTTGCACTCACTACTGCTGAATCCCAGTCAACTCACACGAAACGCAGTTGCCCACACCCGTAAGTATCGCATTATATGTTGACCCTGATCTACAATTCATATCTTTCATTTGTCTTTTTAGACACAATGAGAACCATGCGATGAGATGCAGTTCACCATGTAGAAGTAATCTGTAGTGACCACTCTAGCCCCTTTCTTTGCTTAATCTTTTTCCTTCAGCAGTGCCAGCTTTATTACTTATAGTTGTGTATTTTGGGTGTGTTCTAATATGCTACGTCCCTTTACGTCAAATGAGACGATTAAATGTACAACATGTGAGGACTTTACATATGTTTAGATTATTTTGTTTGGGAACTACATTGTCTGCCCGTAGATATTTTGTGAAACGTAGGCCAATGTAGTGTTCAGTAAATCATAGAAAGCACCAGCAGAACTCGGTCTCGTGACGCGAGAAACATCACGCGGGATGAGACTCCATTGGCATCTGAGAATAATTTTGCAGAACCTTTCCTGGAGAAATCAACTGAAAAAGAAACAACGTCTGTTACACAGGAGGACAACATGGGTCGTCAAGAAAATATGGACGATCAGCAAACAAATGAGAAACCAATGTGGCATCTAGTCGGTCCATGTTGGAGGATGTGGGTGGGTGCTATGCCACCGAGGGTTAGGCTGATGCTGCAAAATGCTGAAGCCGACAGGTAAAAAGCAGAGGCCGGTACGAAGATGATGTTGCAAAATGGAGAAGCCGATAGAAGGAAGCAAAAGCAGATAGGATCGAAATTAAGAAAGTTGTAAGTAGGCTGTTTAGGTTTTCTTATTGGTAATGCCACCTCTGTATGAAAATCACTGGCTGTGCTGTGTGCAGTCTGTGGCTGCTTTGCATTGTTGTAATACTCGCCACTGTAGTGTTAGGCAGCTGGCTGTGAACAGCGCGTAGCGTTGCGCAGTTTGAGGTGAGCTGCCAGCAGTGGTGGATGTGGGGAGAGAGATGGCAGAGTTTTGTAATTTGTCATGAACTGCTATATATATTATGACTATTAAGGTAAATACATTGTTTGTTCTCTATTAAAATCTTTCATTTGCTAACTATGCCTATCAGTAGTTAGTGCCTTCCTTAGTTTGAATCTTTTATTTAGCTGGCATTAGTGGCTTGCTGTATTGCAGTAGTTCGAGTAACCAAGATTTTTGTGAGGTAAGCGATTTGTGAAATGCATAGGTTAATGTTAGTCAGGGCCATTCTTTTGTAGGGATTTCTGAAAGTCAGATTGCGTTGCGCTAAAAATATTGTGTGTCAGGTTAAGCACAGTCCTAGACAATTGTTCAAAGGGGACGTATCATATGGCGACCCTGGCAGGATTCGAACCTGGAATCTTCTGATTTTTTCTTGTAGTTTGTGTAATTAATGTAGCTTTTGTTTATTGCTAGCGCGTAATTATAGAGAGAATTTCCTTTGTAGTTGTAGTTTTTCATTGTTGTACACAGTTGTGGCATGCATGTAGATTTGCACCTAGTATTTCGCAGCTGCAATTAACTGGATATTATTTTCAGTGTTATGTTAATGTGTTCTCTTATTTTTGATCTTCAAATTGTGCTTTTCTGTGTTATCATGTGAAATATTGTGTCAATAATGGCGTGTGAAAAACGTAACACTCGGCTCCAAAGTAAACTGAGAAATAATAGTGACGACGAGCGTAGCTTGCCAGCACCACTGTGTAATGAATTAACAGACGTTCAAAGTAGTAATTTGGTAACTGTGCATAGGGAAATGGAGCGGGCTGCAAACAATGGCATAGACAGTGAAACAGGTAGTGAACAGGGAAGCATTATTGATCGATCGCTCGGCAACAGCTCGCCTCAGTAATCTGAAATGGCAGGACACAATTTTGCAAATACTGTAGATTCAGGGTTTGCATCCTCACCGTTTTCTCAAATGAGTCGATACACATTTTCCGCTTGTCAAAATGTGAATGTTGCCGGTGCAAATTCACTGCCGAAAAGCACTGAGGAACATGTTTCAGACACCAGTGCATTGTTATTACAGTTAATGCAACAAATGGGACAAAGGCTACAAAAGTTAGACACAACGCTTGAACAAAATCAGAAACAAATGGGACAAAATCTTCAAAAGTTAGACACAGTGGAACAAAATCTTAAAAAGTTACACACAATGGAACAAAATCTTCAAAAGTTAGACACCACACTTGAACAAACACATCAAGATTTAACTACTGAGTTACATAACATTGAATCGAAACGCCAAAAAGTCTGTAATGACGTAGAAACACAAATTTGTGAGCATTTTCGACCTATTTTTTCGCGGCATGAAAATGCATTACAGAATCACGAAGCAGCCATAAAAGAACTGCAAACTATTGTTCATCAAAATCATGAGATCCTGCAAGCTAAAATTGACTCAGTTGCATCTACCGATTCGGTTACGCAACTTGCAAAAACTCAAGAAAAAACTTAAAGGACACAGTAGATACTCTGAAAATTGGTTCAGAAAGACACATGGAGGAAATTAGTTCATTATCAGAGAAAGTAGTTGAACTTTCTGATCAGCTAAATAATTTATCTACGAAGGTAGATGATAATCTGAATGACACAAAACCGGTAGTCTTTAATGAGACAGAAGAGTGAGAACAAATTAGGAAACTGAAACAAAATCTGAATCAAATTAATACGCAACACCAAAGAGAAATCCGGGAAGTACAAGATCAGCTGACACAGGTAATACAAGAATTACGTATTTTAGAGGACACTCGCGCCCCAATACGGGATGAGGGACACAGAAATATGGAACAGCCACAAAATAATAACATAGCGCATTTCGGAAATTATGACAGAAATTGGCAAGGTGCACCGAATTTTGAAATGGAACCGCCAAAACGACGTAACAATGACCGCTATGCGACTCGCCGACATGATGATTTTGACTATAAGCTGTTCATTACTACACATTAATTTAAAACATTTAAGAATTCTGGCAACGACATTCATCCACAAGCATGGCTCCATCAATTCTCTCATTGTTTTCCTCCCAACTGGTCATTAGAACACAGATTAGAATTTATGTGTGGCTACTTGGAGAATGAACCAGCTGAAAGAATGCGATCGGTCCTTCACGATTGTCACAGTGAAGCAGATTTTTATCATGCCTTCCTCTCAGCATATTGGTCTCAAGCTACACAAGACCGAGTAAAACATAACATCATGATGATGAAACACTTTGAACAATCAGAATTTTCCAGTCTTGTGAAATATTTTGAAGACATGTTGCACAAGAATCAGTACCTGTCAAACCCATACAGCCCCTCAGAACTCATCCGCATTTGCTTAATCAAACTGCCTGAACATTTGCGACATATTATTTTGGCAGGGCGTTGCAAAGACGACATTGAAGCTTTTCAAGGACTCTTACAAGAATTAGAAATTGACACAGACAGTCACGGGATGCGAAAACAGGAAAACAATCACTACAGGTCACATCCGTCACAATTCCGCGACGACAGAAAAAATAACTGGACATGACAAGTCTATTCTTACAACGCAAATCGTGACCAAAACAGACACCACCCATATGACAACCGTTGGCAGAGTAGTAATAATTACAGGGAAAGGTCACCTCTCCGCAGTAATGACTATCACTGAGACAATCAGAGAAACAGGCAATATGGGAACCAAAATAATTATTATCAAGGGAGACAGAATAACTTTAGACGCAACGGTCCAGCGCGCAGTTAAGATTCAGGGAGAAATTCTCCACCACGTGACCAACAAGAAAGAAACTATGGCATCTACCGACATGACGACAGACGATATGATCGTAACGACAGACCTGAATTGCATCAGAACTGGCGGGATTTAAACAGGGCAGGGCCCTCTCGTCACGGTGAATTTGTAGAAGTTCGGTCTCCTAATCCCAATAACGGCGCGCGCCAACAAAGAAACAGACAATGACTCGCACAGCAGGCAGCAGCGTGCGCCCGCTGGCTCCGAGAAAAATAACATAAGACGCTAGCCTTGAGAAAAATTTGAGCATTCTTTACCGATGTATACAACATGATAATTGCTTTCAAGTTGAAACTCTGAGTACTAGGAAGAGTAAAGGACTGCACCACGTTTCTCATGTAAAACCGTTTATTGACAAATAATCTGCTTTTTAACTTTGTCTTTGCCATAAAACTTTTCACTTCACATTTATAGTATGCTTTGTCAGACTTAAGAAACTGTTAACATGCAACAATGTTCGAAGTTAAATATCCAGTCTATAACCTAGGCAACATTTTTAAACAGAAATTACGAATGCATTGTTATAGTGAACAGACGTCACAGTGTTATTGTGTGTGTACATTCTTGCTTGTTAGTTGCACGATTGCGTAACGACTATAAGGCTCACATACTTAGAACATTTACCAGTACTGCTAATGAGATTTTAATGCAACATTTTGGGTTACTTGAAATTTAGTGTATCATGAGGTAAGTACATTGACTTCTGCAGAACTTAGCTTTCGGAGGACGATAACTACGACACTTCCACAGCGATTATCTTACAGCAAGACGCACAGTTTAGCGCTACAGTACACGTATTTGTGTGATTAATTTTATACTTCAAACATTTATTTTCAAAGATATTTGAAGTACAATGATACAAAGGTTTTCCGTGATACATTTCATTCCATTGCTGTAATCTGTAACAACTGAGGGTATAATTACATTAATCCTCAGGGGGGGGGGGGGGGGTACACGCTTACTTTGTGTACCATGTGTTTGGCAAGCACAAGGAGCCCTAGCTAATATGGTATTTGCTTATACAACTTTACACATCGGTACCATATTTCTCTAACACAGAATTACACAGCTATCTGATCATTTAACAGAGAAAGAAACTTTTTTTTTTTTACTACATCAGTGACAGATGTTTACGTAATTACACAGTTGGATAACTTCACACTTATGAAATTGTATTTTGTCAGTACTTTGTGAAATGTTCATATTTTTTGGAAACATTGTGATACTTTGAGAGCTTTGAATGTCGCATTTGGTATGGGATCATGATTTTTAAAGTACGTTTGAGGTAGATGACACTACTGAAATGAGTAGAGAATTTTTCTTAGGTCTTGAAATTATTAAAAGAAGCTGTGACCATTTTGAGATGTGACTGATCTGTTATGATGTTGTTATTACGACGACGATGTGTATTATGCTTTTGAGGTATGTTTATGATCAGTAAGCTGATGCTATATGAGGAATTTGATTATGCTATGTATTTATTATCATGAAATATTGAAGTGTCGGTGCAAGATTGACGTGTCGACGAATATGTTAATATGTAATAAGGTAAGGAATAAGGAGTAGTGGTTAGGGACTCTGATTTATGAAAAGGATGTTGGAAACCAAGAATCGTACGTAAAGAGTTATGAAATGTGTGTATATGCGTGAATGTATCACAATGCTGCCGAAAATTTTTTGGACACTGTTATATTTACAGGATTTTGTTTCTACACATTTGTAACGCAAATTTTCGACCTATGAAATTTTTATATAAGACTGTCACTGTAGCGAAAACTGCTGTCGTAAATATTTCGGTAATAAAGGTAAGTGACCATGACGTAATGCGTTGTGAGCGGCCAGATGTGCCAGCCGCCTTGAGAAAAAGCCATTAGGTGGAGAAGAAAGAGGCCATTATCCTCGCTATTGACATTTATTTGTAGAAAGCATCGCAAATATGACACGCTCAAACTTGGAAACATGATTACACTGTAGAGTTCTTAATTTATGATATTTACTGAAATGAAATTATGAGAAACATTTCACACCTATTGTCTTGCTAGTTGAAAGATTGTTTACTGCATTATGAAATGCCATATGGCTAGTGAATGACGTTTCACGCCTTGCTTTGCCTATTTTGTTTAATATCTAGTTTCTACCTGCACTGCAGCATTGGTTAAAATAAAATTTTGTAGATGTACTAATATAAATATTTTCTGTCTACAGATCCAGTAAATAATAATTTTGTAATATACTTCCAAAAAAATGAGGGAGCACAAAAAGACATTTCCCTTCACAGGAACTGCATACATAATTTTCTTTTCAAGTACTTGGTAATTTATTTCATAGAATAAGTTTTTGTGGTGCACCACTTAAATTACATAGACATTAAGATGTGAATATACATTTCCCTTATCTGCATTGTTGTCTTCAGTGTACTATTTTTCTGCTTGTGGGTTTGTCATGTTTAGATATAAGTTATTACATTTACTGCTGCTAGCTTTGCCAATTTGCATTTTTTTCATTGCTGTTTGTATTAATTGTTTTATGCTGCTGCATTGCCTCATCCCTTAGTTTAGCATCTGAGCTCAGTAGATTTAAGTTAGCTTAAGAGGGGGTAGCCTAAAAGTGAATGAGTTGCGATGAATTTGAAGAAATGCACTGAGAGGTTATACGAGAAAAATACAGAAAGCGTGCTTGGATAGAATTTTTTTGGTGGAAACAAATATTGAAATAAGAGGAAAGATATATGGAATGAAGTTCTGGGTTGGACTGCAGTACCAAATGTTACTCTGAAAACAAACCCTGTCGTTTCCTTTTGTGTTATCCCACTATGTGTTTTTGTACCCTTGTGTATTTGTTTTCTTACTGTCTCTGTGTACTGTTTCATAGAAATTTTTTTCTTCTAATACTAAGCTACATTCACTATGATGATACTGTTATCCTCAAATATAATTTGCATTAATAATATGTTATTTACTTCGTAAAGATGTTTAGACATTATTTATTCCATTTTGTTTTAATGTTCATGTGTGAAGTTGATGTTTCAAAAATTATTCTGATCTTTTATGTATTTACTTATGTCATAATTCCTGTAACACTGATGTATATGTTAGTTCGATTCTTTTGTAAAGCCTGTACCACAAATGTTATCTGTATTGTTATGTTCTTTAATGATGTATCTTGTACCTTTGTAATTGTAAACTTATGTTGTAAATTTATAATTGTATAGACACCAGTTCTTCAAATTAAGTTACATTTCACTGCTCACGTTTCTGTTTGTCATAGTACATGGAAAATATGTGAGAGGTAGGGACTGATAGTGTTTGCACGTGTGTTAATAATTCAGCAAGGGACTGGATAACAGCATTGCTGGTTCTAAGGACAATTCAAAAAACTTTGTGAGTGCGCAAGTGGTGGTTATGGACTTGCTATATTATCCGCAAGATTCTTCAATGGTGATTGTGCACCTGCACAGTCACAACAGATGGCTGCTGGCCATCTCTACAAGGACTACAGTGGGTCTGCGTCTTTGCTGACTCACCAGTACCATTATTTCTACAAGGACTGCAGTGGGTCTGCACCTCTGGGTGCCCACCAATACCAATATCGTAATCTCTACTAGGACTACAGTGGGTCTGCTCTGTGATGACCTAGCAATACTCTTCAAAACTTCGATTGACTCTGCTGTGGGTTTGCTCTGTTGTGGCCCATTACTTGTCTGCATGTCAAGAGTCAGCACTGTCTTTCCATTGGAAGGACAACACTACTTCTTCAAGACTGCATGGAAATCCACTACGTCCACGTGCATTTTATTTTACTGCTCAGACTTTGAGAAAAACACTGGAATAAGTGTGTGCATTTGATATCTTTGTTATTGTGATTATGAAAAATTTTATCAAATCATTGTTGGCCACTGCCCAAAACAATTTGTAAAATTTTTTGTGGGGAGCATGGGGGCTATGTAAGTAGGCTGTTTAGGTTTTCTTATTGGTAACGCCACCTCTGTATGAAAATCACTGGCTGTGCTGTGTGCAGTCTGTGGCTGCTTTGCATTGTTGTAATACTCGCCATTGTAGTGTTAGGCAGCTGGCTGTGAACAGCGCGTAGCGTTGCGCAGTTTGAGGTGAGCCGCCAGCAGTGGTGGATGTGGGGAGAGAGACGGCGGAGTTTTGTAATTTGTCATGAACTGCTATATATATTATGACTATTAAGGTAAATACATTGTTTGTTCTCTATTAAAATCTTTCATTTGCTAACTATGCCTATCAGTAGTTAGTGCCTTCCTTAGTTTGAATCTTTTATTTAGCTGGCAGTAGTGGCGCTCGCTGTATTGCAGTAGTTCGAGTAACCAAGATTTTTGTGAGGTAAGCGATTTGTGAAATGCATAGGTTAATGTTAGTCAGGGCCATTCTTTTGTAGGGATTTCTGAAAGTCAGATTGCGTTGCGCTAAAAATATTGTGTGACAGGTTAAGCACAGTCCTACACAATTGTTCAAAGGGGACGTTTCAAAGTTAAACAGGAATTTTTGAAGAAAATGGCTGAGTTGGATCTTACATTCAAAACCATCAATAAATGTATAGAGAATGTCAGTAAAGCGTTTCATAATGGAGTAGATTGCCAGGCCGAAAAAAATAAACAAAATGGGAAGTTAACTCTTCCCTCGCTAAGAAAGTTAAAAAGACTGAAAACTTAGTCAGAGCTTGCGCAGAGAGTGTAAAGTTTAGAGATGCAGCAGGGGTCGAAAGCGATAGATCAATTCAAATTACGGAATCGGAAGATTCTGTCTCACTTAAACGAGACACGGAACTGATTAAGAAAGAAATGAGGCTACCGCTAGTGACGGAACCGCTCTAACCGTGAGGAGAGAGCCGAGTTAGAAGTGAAAAACGAAAGCTATGTTGCAAGCAGCAGCTTAAGGTCGAATGGTCCCACTCCGTCGGACATCATTAGGAAGGAATCCGTGGCTTCTGAGGCAGTCTCTAGATCAGTCCGAGGTTTCGTCCACCGGCAGATCTAATTCATGACAAGTCACCTGAGTGGTGGAGCATTTTCTAAGGTTGGAATGGCACGTCCGTCATGGATTTTGTATCCGAAATAATGGAGATGTACTAGTCGGTGGCTGAGTAAAATATAGTGCCTTTGAGCTGCTGGCGGCGACGCATTTCACGTCATACGCGGAGTACTTCGACGAGACGGTAAAGCGAAACCAACATTTGAATAGCCCATACACAAGTGGGGAGTTGACATAACTGTCAACCAATTCGGTCCTACCAAACACAAGCGGTCACTCTTCGGGTCAGGAAAGAAGGGTCTAGAGTCATGTACGCCGATTGTGATTGATCTCGACGAATATGAGAGAGAAAAACGTAATGCAATGGTGGATTACGAAAGAAAACTACTCAAGAATGACGATCACTGCGAGCACGCAAATACAAAAACAGCGGAGAATGGCAATGGCTATAGGAACCACAATTCGAAACCCGACTGGCATAATATAAAGTCTCGTTCGTTTGAGAAGAAGGTGAACGAAAATACTGAAATGTTGGCCGAGACCGAGAAAATGGGTTCCACGAAATAGATGAAATACAGAACACTCCTCCATACCGAAGCGCACACATTGTCTTAGTTCTATAATAAAATGTTCTTTCCCCGGCCTTGCTATTTTAGTTCTGGGTCGATAGTGTCCAGTTTTGCAATGTTTCGAGTCTTTGTGGGATATTGTCTTGTATGTACATATGTTTATTTAATTTTCGTGGGAGTTTCTGTATATTTTGCGTATATCTTTAGAGGTCTTTGTGTCCGCGTACACACATAATGTTTTGTCCTTTCTGTTACGCCAGTGTTGTGGAACTCCTGTTTTCTACTGAATGTTTAATACTAGTTGTCGACTGTTGTAGATCTAAATCTGGAGCAGCAAGCTACGAGAATGACCAACAAGTTTGCAGAGTTCTGGTGATGGAATTTTATGTTGTTTTTTTTAAATTTTTTTTTATTTCAGATATACTAGAAACCGCAGCGAAAGGTAACGCAGTATCACATGGCACAACTTCAAAATATAGGAAGATCTTAATCACATAATTATTTATTAAGCGTTAAGCGTTTCAAAATTTCATAATCACACCGAAGCTTAGAGAAATCTGCCTGAGGAATCAACTGCTCTAGACAAAAATGAAAATCTAACGCTTTCTGGCTTTTATCCTATATACATCACGAAGCTCGCTTTTCACAAGCACCACTTGAAACATGTCTATTATCTTACGAAAATTTGATGAACGGCTTTTACACTTAATTTTTGCATAGTTCGTTGTAACACTCGTTTATAGTGCGATTAGGCACAAATTCCATATAGGATAAAACGCATTGCGATCCATATCTCGATCATAATGGCTTTTATCTTGTATCCATCACGAAGTTCGCTTTTGACAAGCCCCACTTTAGATCTGTGTAATATCTTGTGCAAATTTTCTGAACGACTTTTACACTTAATTTTTGCATAGCTAGGTGTAACACTCATTTATAGCCTGATGAGGCACAAATTCCACTACTTGATGGGGAAAAACATCCATGGTAGTGGCAGGCTACCATACAGAATTGGCATAAATTTGAAATATAGGAAGGTCTCGTTCGCACAATTCTTTATTGAGCGTTACGTGTTTCAAAACTTCATCTTCAGACTGAATGAGTGTTACGCCAACTATGAAAAATTTAAGTTCAGCAAATTTTCTTAAGATAATCAAAGGCCTCAAGTGGCTCCTGCAGAAAGTGAGCTTCATGATGTACACTATGTGGTCAAAAGTATCGGGACACCTGGCTGAAAATAACTTAAAAGTTTTTGGCGCCCTTCATCGGTAATGCTGGAATAAAATATGGTGTTGGTCCACCCTTAGCCTTGACGACACCTTCCATTCTCGCAGGCATACGTTCAAGCAGGTGCTGGAAGGTTTCTTGGGGAATGGCAGCTCATTCTTCACGGCGTGCTGCACTGAGGAGAGGTACTGATGTCGGTTGGTGGGGCCTGGCACGAAGTCGGCGTTCCAAATCATCCCAAAGGATTCAGGTCAGGACTATGTGCAGGCCAGTCCATAACAGAGATGTTATTTTCGTGTAAACACTCCGCCACAGGCCGTGCATTATGAACAGGTGCTCGATCGTGTAGAAAGATGCAGTCGCCATCCCCGAATTGCTCTTCAACAGTGGGAAGCAAGAAGGTGCTTAAAACATCAATGTACGCCTGTGCTGTGATAGTACCACGCAAAACAAGAAGGGAGCAAGCCCCCTCCATGAAAAACACTACCGCACCATAGCACCACCGCCTCCGAATTTTACTGTTGGCACTACACAAGCTGGCAAATGACGTTCACCTGGCATTCGTCATACCCACAACCTGCCACCGGGTCGCCACATTGTGTACCGTGATGCGTCACTCCACACAACGTTTTTCCACTGTTCAACTGTCCAATGCTTACACTCCTTACACCAAGCGAAGCATCGTTTGGCATTTACCGGCGTAATGTGTGGCTTATGAGCAGCTGCTCGACCATGAAATACAAGGTTTGGTTGGCTCTGAACTCTATGGGACTCAACTGCTGTGGTTATCAGTCCCCTAGAACTTAGAATTAATTAAACCTAACTAACCTAAGGACATCACACACATCCATGCCCGAGGCAGGATTCGAACCTGCCACCGTAGCAGTCGCACGGTTCCGGACTGCGCGCCTAGAACCGCAAGACCACCGCGGCCGGCAAATACAAGGTTTATCACCTCCTGCCGAACTGTGATAGTAGTTGCAGTGGATCCTGGTGCAGTTTGGAATTCCTGTGTGATGGTGTGGATAGATGTCTGCCTATTACACATTACGACCCTCTTCAACTGTCCGCGGTCTCTGTCAGTCAGCAAACGAGGTCGGCCTGTACATATTTGTGCTGTACGTGTCCCTTCACGTTTCCACTTCACTGTCACATCGAAAACAGTGCACATAGGGATGTTTAGGAGTGTGGAAATGTCGCGTATAGACGTATGACACAAGTGACATCCAATCATCTGACCAAATTCGCGAGTTCCGCGGAGCGCGCCATTCTGCTCTCTCACGATGTCTAATGACTACTGAGGTCGCTGATATGGAATTCCTGGCAGTAGGTGGCAGCACAATGTGCCTAATATGAAAACAGCCGCGGTGGTCTCGCGGTTCTAGGCGCTCAGTCCGGCACCGCGCGACTGCTGCGGTCGCAGGTTCTAATCCTGCCTCGGGCATGGATGTGTGTGATGTCCTTAGGTTAGTTAGGTTTAAGTAGTTCTAAGTTCTAGGGGACTGATGACCACAGATGTTAAGTCCCATAGTGCTCAGAGCCATTTAATATGAAAAACGTATGTTTTTTGGGGTGTCCGGATACTTTTGATCAGATAGTGTATATATGACAAAAGCCATTATGATTTAGAAAGTGTTCTACCTTCAGAGTTGCCTAGAGCACGTGATTCCTCAGGCAGACTTTCTCCATCAAGTAATGGGATAATGCCATTTAGCTTTTCATTCTCTATTTAAAAACCGAGCGGGGTGGCACAGTGGTTAGCACACTGGACTCGCATTCGGGAGGACGACGGTTCAATCCCGTCTCCAGCCAACCTGATTTAGGTTTTCCGTGATTTCCCTAAATCGTTTCAGGCAAATGCCGGGATGGTTCCTTTGAAAGGGCACGGCCGATTTCCTTCCCCATCCTTCCCTAACCCGAGCTTGCGCTCCGTCTCTAATGACCTCGTTGTCGACGGGACGTTAAAACAACACTAACCTAACCTAACCTCTATTTAAAATTGTCTCAACTGTCTTCTTATCATTTTTTATCGTGAAACCGCGGGATTTTTTTACTTTGGGAGACGTGGGATCTCAGTCGCGTTTTAATAGAAGTTTAGGGGGGCGTTTGGCCTTTGCGTTTGTTATCGGCAGAATGCTTCAGAATTCATATGGAATGTTGTGGTTATAATTGTGACCTTCGCCGGTAGAAAAAGCGTTATTAGCTCAGCAAGGAAGAGGCTACTTATTTGAAGGTCTCTGTTGTCAGACACCAGTTAGAAGCTAGTGAGCCCTGAACAAGTCTCTACAATATTTGTTTTATAGCGTGATTTATGCTCGTGCCCTCTCTCGTCGGCAGTCACATTACTCTTTACGCAAAGGCAAAGTTTAAAATTGTTGTCCTCACCAGCTCCGAATTGCGGAAATATTCTGCCTCACGTTTGTCAAGCATAAATACTGACGTAAAATGAAGACTGTACACTGATCAGCCAAAAAATCATGTCCGCTGCCTACCTCGAAGTTGGATGTGACGTTGTGACCGTGTAATAAAGAAAAAAAAATTAAAAAAAAACTGAGGTCATCTGTCCCCTAGACTTAGAACTACTTAAACCTAACTAACCTAAGGACATCACACACATCCATGCCCGAGGCAGGATTCGAACCTACGACTGTAGCAGCCACGCTGTTCCGGACTGAAGTCACTAGAACCACTCGGCTAAGCGATTTTGACAAAGGACAGATTATTGTTACACAGATTCTGTAAACCAATATCTCAAAAACGCCGAAGCTGGTCGAATGTTCACGTACTACTGTCGTGAGCATCTATGGAAGGAGATAGAAGCACACTGAAAATACTACTAGGCGCCAAATGTACATCTACATCTACATACATACTCCGCAATCCACCATACGGTGCGTGGCGGAGGGTACCTCGTACCACAACTAGCATCTTCTCTCCCTATTCCACTGCGAAACAGAACGAGGGAAAAATGACTGCCTATATGCCTCTCTCTTATCTTATCTTTGTGGTCTTTCCGCGAAATGTAAGTTGACGGCAGTAAAATTGTACTGCAGTCAGCCTCAAATGCTGGTTCTCTAAATTTCCTCAGTAGCGATTCACGAAAAGAACGCCTCCTTTCCTCTAGAGACTCCCACCCGAGTTCCTGAAGCATTTCCGTAACACTCGCGTGATGATCAAACCTACCAGTAACAAATCTAGCAGCCCGCCTCTGAATTGCTTCTATGTCCTCCATCAATCCGATCTGATAGGGATCCCAAACGCTCGAGCAGTGCTCAAGAATAGGTAGTATTAGTGTTTTATACGCGGTCTCCTTTACAGATGAACCACATCTTCCCAAAATTCTACCAATGAACCGAAGACGACTATCCGCCTTCGCCACAACTGTCATTACATGCTTGTCCCACTTCATGTCGCTCTGCAATGTTACGCCCAAATATTTTATCGACGTGACTGTGTCAAGCGCTACACTACTAATGGAGTATTCAAACATTACGGGATTCTTTTTCCTATTCATCTGCATTAATTTACATTTATCTATATTTAGATTTAGCTGCCATTCTTTACACCAATCACAAATCCTGTCCAAGTCATCCTGTATCCTCCTACAGTCACTCAACGACGACACCTTCCCGTACACCACAGCATCATCAGCAAACAGCCGCACATTGCTATCCACCCTATCCAAAAGACCATTTATGTAGACAGAAAACAACAGCGGACCTACCACACTTCCCTGGGGCACTCCAGATGATACCCTCAACCCCCGATGAACACTCACCATCGAGGACAACGTACTGGGTTCTATGACTTAAGAACTCTTCGAGCCACTCACATACTTGGGAACCAATCCCATATGCTCGTACCTTAGTTAGGAGTCTGCAGTGGGGCACCGAGTCAAACGCTTTCCGGAAGTCAAGGAATATGGCATCCGTCTGATACCCTTCATCCGTGGTTCGCAAGATATCATGTGAAAAAAGGGCGAGTTGCGTTTCGCAGGAGCGATGCTTTCTAAAGCCGTGCTGATGCATGGACAGCAACTTCTCTGTCTCAAGGAAATATGTTCGAGAATCCTGTAACAAACCGATGTTAAGGATATTGGTCTATAATTCTGAGGATCCGTCCTTCTACCATTCTTATATACAGGCGTCACCTTTTTTCCAGTCACTCGGGACTTTACGTTGGGCAAGAGATTTGGATAAATGCAAGCTAAGTAAGGAGCCAATGCAGAAGAGTACTCTCTGCGAAACCGGATTGGAATCCCATCAGGACCTGGAGATTTATTTATTTTCAACCCATTCAGCTGCTTCACAACCCCAGGGTTGCTTGGACGTCTACGCCTCTTCACACAACGTGAGGTTCGGAGGCTCATCTGCTCTATTAAATAGGACAGATGGTGACCTGCGGCATCTCTGCCGCAAGAGCACAATGCTGGTGAACGCACAAGTGTTTTGGAGCACACCGTACATCGTACATAGATCTCCGCAACGAACTATCCTGATGACGACGTCAATTACGACTGCAGTGGGCACGGGACCATCGGGATTCGACCGTCGATCAATGGAAATGTTTCGGCTCTTCGGGTGAGTCACATGTTTGCTACACTAGGTCGCCATCGCCTGCACAAACGCCATCATCGAGGTGAACGGCGGCTCGAAACGCGCAGCGTGCCGCGGACCCGGGCTATTGGGAGCAATATTATGCTGTTGGAAACATTCTGTTGCCCTTGTACGGGACCTGAGGTAGTAATAGGAGACTGTCAACTGTGAACCACATGGATCCCTTCATGCCTCATATCTTGCCCGACGGCTATGTCATCTTTGACCAATATAATTGTCCGTGTCTCGGAGTCAGAACCGTGTTACAATGATTTGAGGAGCATTATAGTGAACTGACGATGTCTCGGCGACCAAATTCGCCTGATGTAAGTCCTATGGAACCCATCTCGGTCGCTACCTGGCGCCATCACCGGGTGCGCAAATCACTGGACTGTTATTTACACGAATTTCGTGACCTTTGTGCAGTCATCTAATGCCACGTACCTCCAAAAACCTACAAACAAACTGTCAGATCGCTGATAATCAGGATCAATGATGACTATTAAGAAGGTAGTCATAATATTTTGGCTCATACGTGTATTTTTGATAGGATTTTGGGGAAAACATCACTCTTATTATTTAGCCTTTTGCCGGACGTTTAACAATCATATTTTTTAAAATCGTTTCAGCAGCTGAATATCATTAATTCAATGTTTTGCCGTAGCCGTGCTTCAGCTTTAGAATTTGCGCTGATCTAGCTCAGTTACGAGAAACAAATTGGAGTTACAGAAATAAGAGCAATGATTTGCTTTGCGAATTCTTCGAGTTTTCCGCGTGTTTTAGGAAGGCAATGCTCGTTTCACAATAATTCCCGCAAACGTGACGTCATATTGACGTCACGCACAATATCGACGACCACATGATCGGCTGTCGACTTTGTAACAAGGAAGAATATGAATATTATTGCTCCTCGATTCAGTCGCAGCAATTTAAGCTGTCCTCTTAGGTTCCAGCCTAACTATACAATAGGAGATCGCCATATATTCAGAGATAAAGAACCAAATACTAGTTAGAAGGCAGAATATGGATAAACTGTCCTCTTTGGTTCCTGCCTAACCATACAGTGGGAAATCGCCAAATATTTCTTTCATTCTTCGTTCTCCGATCAGATTGAATGTAAATAACATGCAATATTGCAGAACATGCTTGTATTACATTCGTAAGAAAGCAACATAGTGTTAACGACGGTAACATGAACGAAACTGCATGATCGGGATACGAACAAACAACTTTCGACTCCCGAAACCAAAAAGTTATTCATTACACAGCACTTTGCGGCGGCGCGGTTCTTTCCGTCCCTTTACGACGAACCTGCACCTACCTGTGAACATTGTCTCAGCAAATCATCAGTAGGGAAGCCGAGTGAATCCTATTGTACTTTGATGTGAAGCAGGCTGCAATTAAAGTCACTAAATCTACATTTCAGAAGAAAATTTTCACACGAAATGAAAGGTTGGAAATTTTTTCCTTAATTAATATATTCTGGAACTTAGGTGAACAAGTATCGCTGCCAAGCCCGTGCTAGTCTCAACAGAGTCACTCACAATCCCTTTCACTCACGTTAGCAAGTTTATGGTGTTGCATTTCCCGAAAACGTAATAGCTACAAAATTACGGATTGTTTTTGATTGAGAATGCTCGACAATTATTAAGTCTGTCGGTACCAAATGCAGTCACAGTTTTTAGCGACCGACCTGCTCAACACGCCACGCAGAATTTATGTCTTTTCTCGTCACAGAATTCACTTAACAATTCCGAAATTTCGACACACCCATCGGAATAATTATGCCGTCACTTTCCAACGCTTTTGATGTATGAAACACTGCTAGATCCGGCAACTTATCGTTTCCATCGGAACTACTACAACACACGTCCGGACTGTTTCATGGCTAGGCTCCCACTTACTTTAGAATACTCTAAGTCTTCTCTACGAGCAGAGATAGGCGCGCGAAGAATATTGCTTTACCATTGGTCAGTTTACTCAACAGCCAATAGCAAAACAACATTCTCCCGCGTCAGTCCGCGCTTTTCATCCATAACCAATCGCAAAATAGTAAACCTAATGACTGCACTTTTTACTGACGTAATTATCTAATATACTGAAGTTTTGTTTACGCATAAAGTTAGTAACTATTGTTATTTATACCTGAATTAACTTTTCCTTTACCAAAAACTTACTTTACAAATCTACTCTACAAAAATCCCCTTTGTCCACATCCATACTTCTTCGAAATGTTCCCACACTAAATCCCACTACATAACTCGTTAAATAATTATCTTCATATTAACCTTAAACCACACTCACGCATCATTCATACTGTTAAAACACATTTATAAGATTTTACATACACAAAAAGACATAATAACACTTTACGAAAATACTAGAACAGTTTATGAAAAACATTCTATTACTTTAGTGCACTCTAGTGGGCACAATCGAAACTAAAATCACAGTCCCCCTATCCAATATTGTCCTCTATCGGGTGATACATAAACTACGTGCGCGTCCAGTCTCACTTCACCATGTCACTATCCAGCTCTGAGACACATCTCCCACTTAATCGCCTCCAAGACAGGATCGGTAGACGGCGCTACGCCTCAACTTAACCATGTGATGTTTAACCACTGTTTAGGTTATCATATTCTATCTTGAAACCTTGCATCGTTGGTGCATTATTGGGTGATATTTAATGATTATGGTGATGTATTAGTGATAAATTTTGAACGCGCCGTTGCAGTGGAACTGCATACTGCAAATTATAAAACAAGTGTGTTTCATTACGGTATATCGATAATTTTTAATTATGGACCAGTGTGACAGCAACTGAATAAAACACAATTTTAGTGCCATACGCGTTTCGCCTTTTTTTCTGCAAGGCATCATCAGTGGCCTCGAATATGTACATACGTTAGCTATTTAATTTACATTTTCGTCACTCTGCCTATAGGTTATAAACAGTTCTAGTGGTTGGTATTTCCTATTAAGTAGTAATGTTTTGAAATGTACTTACAGTTGTGTGGACAATTTCTTACATATTACACTCCTGTTGCATTTTTGGTGTTGCTCTTCTTCTTATGAATGCCAATTTGCGGTTTTTTCCACATTCCACAGCACTATGTACTGAACGCTTGTTTCAATGCAATGTTTTGCTTTCTGTTGCCGACTGTCAACTGGTTTTGCCAAAGATCGAATGTTATTGCCAAACTTTTGAGTGTAATTATTGATCTGTGATCTGATCGCCTATGCATTTGTGTGTGCGTGTTTGTGTATGTGTGAGTGTGATATATATATATATATATATATATATGTGTGTGTGTGTGTGTGTGTGTGTGTGTGGTGTGTGTGTTTGTGTGTATGTGTCGAGATGGTGTGGGGAGAGTTTTTTTTGTTTTGTGTTATCATTTCCTTTATTAAGTGTAGTAGGGAGCCTGTGCTGATGTGTGTTTGTTCACACACACACACACACACACACACATACATAGACACACACAGCCCACAAAATATATACATATACCACACCATAACGCACACACACACACACACACACACACACACACACACACACATACACAAACGCACATACAAATGCATAGGCAATCAGATCACAGGTCAATAATTACACTCGAAAGTTTGGCAATAACATTCGATCTTTGGCAAAACCACTTGACAATCTGCAACAGAAAGCAAAACATTGCATTGAAACAAGCGTTCAGTACATAGTGCTGTGGAATGTGGAAAAAACCGCAAATTGGCATTCATAAGAAGAAGAGCAACACCAAAAATGCAACAGGAGTGTAATATGTAAGAAATTGTCCACACAACTGTAAGTACATTTCAAAACATTACTACTTAATAGGAAATACCAACCACCAGAACTGTTTATAACCTATAGGCAGAGTGACAAAAATGTAAATTAAATAGCTAACATATGTACATATTCGAGGCCACTGATGATGACTTGCAGAAAATAAAGGCGAAACGCGTATGGCACTAAAATTGTGTTTTATTCAGTTGCTGTCAGACGGTCCATAAGTAAAAATGATCAATATACCGTAATACTACACGCAACTGAGGAAGACGGGACTACAAAAGTTGAAAGTGTGTTTCAGTTTTAATTTCTGAATTATTGACGATAACAACTCACTCTTAAGAGAAGGCATCAATCGTCGATAAATCATTACTTGACATTTTATTATAGCAATAACTATAATAAATCGTTCCAAAAAAGACATGTTGGGGGTGAATGTCCGGTAAGCGCGCATGAAATCTCATGAGAGGCCCGTATCGATAGCCGATCTTGCGGTCGTTGAAATTGTGTGTAACGTCAAAATGACGTCATGTTTGCGGGAACTGTTGTGAAACGAGCGTTACCTGTTTCAGGGGACCACAGAATGCTGTCGGAGTTTCTGCAAGGCTTCCCCACGATTGAGATCGGCGACCAACGACAAGGGCAGGAGAAGGCTACCTGAAACTAATCCCCGGCAGGGAGCGAGAACATAACAGCTCTCTGGGCCGGGAAAAGCGCCGCGTGGGGCAACCGTGAGTCTCACACCCGCAGGCTTGTAAACATGTTAGCCGCCACAACCGGTCCCAAGTATGTGGCTGTCTTCTGCAGTGCCCGCCTGTGTGGCGAACAGAGTCGCCACGCGTCATCCGACAGCGACCCAGACAATTTTACTAAAGCACTCATGTACATCTACACAGTTTGTTAATCTTGAAACGTCCCCTTTGAACAATTTATACACGACTGTGCTTAAACTGTCACACAATATTTTGTTAGCGCAACGCAATCTGACTTTCAAAATTCCCTACAAACGAATGGCCCTGACTAACATTAAACTATACCTTTCACAAATCACTTACCTCACAAAAATCTTCGCTGCTCAAGCTACTGCAATACAGCGAGCGCCACTACTGCCAGCTAAATAAAAGATTCAAACTATGGAAGGCACTAACTACTGATAGGGATAGTTAGCAAATGAAAGATATTAATAGAGAACAAACAATGTATTTACCTTGATATCATCATATATAAATATAGCAGTTCATGACAAATTTCAAAACTCCGCCATCTCTCTCCCCACATCCACCACTGCTGGCGGCTCACCTCCAACTGCACAACGCTACGCGCTGTTCACATCCAGCTGCCGCTGCCCAACACTACAATGGCGAGTATTACAACAATGCAAAGCAGCCGCAGACTGCACACAGCACAGCCAGTGATTTTCATACAGAGGTGGCGTTACCAATAAAAAAACCTAAACAGCCTACTTACATAGCCCCCATGCTCCCCACAAAAAATTTTACAAATTTTTTTTGGGCAGTGGCCAATAATGATTTGATAAAATTTTTCATAATTACGATAACAAAGAAATCAAATGCACACACTTATTGATATTATGTTGGTCAAAAGCTCAAATTTTCTCACAGTCTATAAAGACAGTCCTGATCATTCATCACAGTGAAACTGCCGTTTTTTTTCTCAAAGTCTGAGCAGTAAAAGACAATGCACACGGAAGTAGTGGATTTCCATGCCATCTTGAAGAAGAAGTGTTGTCCTTCCAACGGAAAGACAGTGCTGACTCTTGACATGCTGACAGGTAATGGGCCACAATGGAGCAAACCCACAGCAGAGTCATTCGAAGTTTTGAAGAATATTGGTAGGTAGGTCATCACAGAGCAGACCCACTGGAGTCCTGGTAGAGATTGTGGTATTGGTGGGCCACCAGAGGTGCAGACCCACCGCAGTCCTTGTAGAAATAATGGCATGGTGGGTCATCAAAGATGCAGACCCACTGTAGTCCTTGTAGAGATGATGGTATTGGTGGGTCAAAAAAGATGCAGACCCACTGTAGTCCTTGTAGAGATGGCCAGCAGCCATCTGTTGCGATCTGTTGCGACTGTGCAGGTGCACAATCACCATCGAAGAGTCTTGCGAATAATATAGCAAGTCCATAACCACCACTTGTGCATTCACAAAGTTTTTGGAATTGTCCTTAGAACCAGCAATGCTGTTATCCAGTCCCTTGCTGAATTAGTAACACACGTGCAAACACTAACAGTCCCAACTTCTCACATATTGTCCATATACTATGACCAACAGAAATGTGTGCAGTGAAATGTAACTAACAAGTTAATAATATCATGAACTGGTGACAATTACAATTTTATAACATAAGAATACAATTACAAAGGTACAAAATACATCATTAAAGAACATAGCAATATAGATAACAATTGTAGTAACACAGGCTTTACAAAAGAATAGAAATAAACATATACATCAGTGTTACAGGAATTATGAGATAAGTAGATACATAAAAGATCAGAATAACTTTTGGAACATCTACTTTACACATGAGCATTAAAACAAAACAGAATAAATAATGTCTAAGCATATTTACAAGGTAAATAACATATTATTGATGCCAATTATATTTGAGGATAACAGTATTCCTCATCATAGTGAATGTAGCTTAGTATTAGAAGAAGAAAAAATCCTATGAAACTACACAGAGACAGGAAGAAAACAAATACACAAGGGTACACAAACATATAGTGGGATAACACCAATAGGAAAGGACAGGGTTCGTTTTCAGTGTAACATTTGGTACTGCAGTCCAACCCAAAACTTCATATATATTTCCTCTTATTTCATCCTTTGTTTCCACCAAAAAAATTCTATCTAAGCATGCTTTCTGTATTTATATGTTCACACATTTCGTACCTCAACATTTGTTTCCAAGAAAACCCTACCTAAACCTGTTTTCTGTACTTTTTTTCGTATAACTTCTCAATGCATTTCTTCCAATTCATCGCAACTCATTCTCTTAGAGGCTACCCCCTCTTAAGCTAACTTAAATCTACTGAGCTCAGATATATATACCAAGGGACGAGGCAATGCAGCATCACATAAAACAACTAATATAAACAGCAATGAAAAAAAAACGCAGATTTGCAAAGCAAGCAGCATTAAGAGATTAGCAAAGTAATTGTAATATTACAACTAATCTAAGGCAATGTGCAGCAAACAATAAAAATAAATCATTAGTAAAACTGGCTTAACAGAATAATACAAAGTCAAATTCAATAACACTATGCCTGGCAAACAGCAGCAACTTATACCTAAACATGACATAGCTCAAGCAGAAAAAATATTACACTAAAATTGCCATGTCTAATACCTATGTCACATCTTAACACTAGAGTGATGCATCACGTGAACTTACACTAGCAGATAAGTTACCAAATCGTAAAGACATTATTTATGCAATTCCTGTGAAAGGAAATGTATATTTATGTGCCCTCGTTTTCTTGGAAGTAGATCATAAATTTCTTATTGACTGGATCTGTAGGCATAAAATAACTATATTAGTACATACATTAAATTTTATTTTAACCAATGCTGCAGTGCAGCTAGAAACTTAATATTAAACAAAATGTGTAAATAAATACATAAAGCAAGCCATATGGCATTTTTCTCAACTAGCAAGACAATAGCCGTGAAATGTTTCTCATCGTTTCATTAGGCATTTCAGTAAATATCATAAATTACGACCTCCACAGTATGCTTTCAACAAGGAAATGTCAATAGCGAGGACAATGGCCTCCCCTTTCTTTTTTTCTACCTGTGCCGCTGAAAGGCTAATGGCTTTTTTTTTCGGGCGGCTGTCGCCCAGGTGGGTGCCCGCGACGCATTACGTGCAGGTGGTCACTTAACTTTCTTACGGAAATATTTACGACAGCAGTTTCCGCTACCGTGACAGTCTCACATAAAAATATTTCACAGGTCAAGAATTAGCGTTGCAAATCTGTAGAAAGGAAATCCTATAAATATAAGTGTCCAAATAAAATATTCGTCAGCATTGTGATACAGCCACGCATTTACGCACATTTCATAACTCTTAAAGTACGATTCTTGGTTTCCAACAACCTTTTCCACAAATCAGAGTCCCTAAACACTACTCATTATTCCTTACCTCATTATACATATACATATTCGTCTACACTTCTTCAATATTTCATCATGAGAAATACGTAGCATAATAAACATTCCTCAACAACATAATACACATCGTCATCGTAATAATAACATCATAACACCTCAGTCAAATCTCAAAAACGTCGTAGCTTTCTGCAATAATTTCAAACCCTAAAAAAATATTCTCTGCTCATTTCAATAATGTCATCTACCTCAAACGTACTTTAAAATCATGCTCCCTTACCAAATATATCATTCAAAGCTCTCATAGTATCACAATGGTTCCGAAAAAATATGAGCATTTCACAAAGTACAGACAAAATACAATTTCATAAGTGTGAAGTTATCCAACTGTGTAATTGCGTAAACATCTGTCACTGATGTAATAAAAAAAAGGTTAGATAGCTGTGTAATTTGTATGTTAGAGAAATACGGTACCGATGTGTAAAGTTGTATAAGCAAGTACCATATTAGCTAGGGTTCCTTGTGGTTGCCACACACATGGTACACAAAGTAAGCGTGTACCCCCCCTGAGGATTAATGTAATTATACCCTCAGGTGTTACAAATTACAGCATTGGAATGAAATGTATCACGGAAAACTTTCTTTGTAATTCAAAAACCTTTAAAAATAAATGTTTCAAGTACAAAATTAATCACTCAAATACGTGTACTGTAGCGCTAAATGTGCGTCTTGTTGCAACATAATCTGTGTGGAAGTGTCATAGTTATCGTCCTCCGAAAGCTAAGTTCTGCAGAAGTCAATGTACTTACCTCATAATACACAAAAGTGAAATGCTTTGCGTATAAATGTCTTAGTTATTACACTTATTGCCGTGATGAGGAAAGTACTGTGCTGTAACGTATTGTTGTGCTACGGAAAAGGCAGTCTCATTGTAGCTAAACCACAAAAGTTACTACTAAAACCTGTTTTACTTTTCAGAATAAAACAGAAAACTGTGCAGATATAAAACAGAAACACTGCAAAAGCAACATTGTAAGTTGTCACTCGTTAGTAGCGTCGTGATAAAATCGTGTAGCTGTCACATAAACTAACCACTGTGCCATCTGGTATCTCACTGAAAGTACTTTAAACCCAGAATGTATTTTCAAGTAAACCAAAATGGTGCATTAGAATCTCATTAGCAGTACTGGTAAATGTTCTAAGTATGTGAGCCTTATAGTCGTTACGTAATCGTGCAACTAACAAGCAAGAATGTACAAATACAACACTGTGTTGTCTGTTCACTATAACAATGCATTCGTGATTTCTGTTTCAATAAGTTCTCTTGGTTCTTGACTGGATATTTAACTTCAAACATTGTTGCATGTTAACAGATTCTAAGTCTGACAAGCATACTAGTAATGTAAAGTGAAAAGTTTTATGGCAATGACAAAGTTAAAAAGCAGATTATCTTTCAATAAACGGTTTTACATGTGAAATGTGGTGTAAACCTTTACTCTTCCTAGTACGCAGAGTTTCAACTTCAAC
Organism: Schistocerca serialis cubense; assembly: GCF_023864345.2. Classification (NCBI taxonomy): domain Eukaryota; kingdom Metazoa; phylum Arthropoda; class Insecta; order Orthoptera; family Acrididae; genus Schistocerca; species Schistocerca serialis. The sequence goes on along the minus strand of NC_064645.1, from coordinate 362,008,550 downwards.
GCAATTGTCATGCGGTATACGTCGGTAAAGAATACTGGAATTTTTCTCAAGGTTAGCGTCTATGTTATTTTTCTCTGAGCCAGCCGGCGCACGTGGGTGCCTGCGGCGCGAGTCATTGTCTGTCTCTTTGTTGGCGTGCGTTGTTATTGGGATTAGGAGACCTAACTTCTACAAATTCGCCTTGCCGAGAGGGCCCAGCCGTGTTAGAATCCCGCCAGTTCTGATGAAATTGACGTCTGTCGTTATGATTATATCGTCTGTCGTCATGTCGGTAGATTCCGTAGTTTCTTCCTTGTCGGTCACGTGGTGGAGAATTTCTTCCTGAATCGTAACTGCGCGCTGAACTGTTGCGTCTGAAAGTATTCTGTCTCCCTTGATAATAATTGTTTTGGTTCCCATATTGTCTGTTTCTCTGATTGTCTCTGTGATAGTCATTACTACGGAAATGCGATCTTTCTCTGTAACTATTATTACTCTGCCAGCGGTTGTCATATGGGTGGTGTCTGTTTTGGTCACGATTTGCGTTGTAAGAATAGCCTTTTCGTGTCCAGTTATTGTTTCTGTCATCACGGAATTGTGACGTATGTGACCTGTAGTGATTGTTTTCCTGTTTTTGCATCCGGCGACTGTCTGTGTCAATTTCTAATTCTTGTACGAGTCCCTGAAAAGCTTCAATGTCGTCTTTGCAACATCCTGCCAAAATAATACGTCGTAAATGTTCAGGCAGTTTGATTAAGCAAATGCGGATGAGTTCTGAGGGGCTGTATGGGTTTGAAAGATACTGATTCTTACGCAACATGTCTTCAAAATATTTCATAAGACTGGAAAATTCAGATTGTTCAAAGAGTTTCATCATCATGATGCTATGTTTTACTCAGTCTTGTGTAGCTTGTGACCAATATGCTGAGAGGAAGGCATGGTAAAACTCTCCTTCACTGTGGCAATCGTGAATTACCGATCGCATTCTTACAGCTGGTTCATTCTCCAAGTAGCCACACATAAATTCTAATCTGTATTCTAACGACCAGTTGGGAGGAAAACAATGCGAGAATTGATGGAGCCATGCTTGTGGATGAATGTCGTTGCCAGAATTCTTAAATGTTTTGAATTTACGTGTAGTAATGAACAGCTTATAGCCAAAATCATCATGTCGGCGAGTCGCATATCGGTCATTGTTAGGTCGTGTCGGCCGTTCCATATCAAAATTCGGTGCACATTGCCAATTTCTTTCATAACTTCCGAAATGCCCTGTGTTATTATTTTGTGGCTGTTCCGTATTTCTGTGTCCCTCTTCCCGTATTGGGGCGCGAGTGTCCTCTGAAATATGTAATTCTTGTACTACTTGTGCCAACTGATCTTGCACTTCCCGGATTTCTCTTTTGTACTGTGTATTGATTTGATTTTGATTTTGTTTGAATTTTCTAATTTGTTCATACTCTTCTGTGTCAGTGAAGGCTACAGGTCTTGTGTCATTCAGATCATCATCTACCTTTGTAGATAAGTTAGTGACCTGATCCGAAAGTTCGGCTAGTTTCTCCGATAGTGAACACATTTCCTCAGTGTGTTTTTCTGAACCAAGTTTCAGAGTGTCCATTTGTGTTGAAATCGAATCTACTGTGTCCTTTAAGTTTTCCTGAGTTATTGCAAGTTGCGTAACCGAATCGGTAGAAGCAACTGAGTCAATTTTAGCCCACAAGGTCTCATGACTTTCATGAACAATGGCTTGAAGTTCTTTTATGGCTGCTTCGTGATTCTGTAATGCATTTTCATGCCGCGAAAAAATAGGTTGAAAATGCTCACAAATTTGTGTTTTCACGTCATTACAGACTTTTTGACATTTCGATTCAATGTTATGTAACTCAGTAGTTAAATCTTCACGTGTTTGTTCAAGTGTGGTGTCTAACTTTTTAAGATTTTGTTCCACTGTGTCTAACTTTTTAAGATTTTGTTCCACTGTATCTAACTTTCGAAGATTTTGTTCCATTGTGTCTAACTTTTGAAGCCTTTGCTGTGTTTGTCCCATTTGCTGTATTAATTGTAATAACAATGCACTGGTGTCTGGAACATGTTCCTCAGTGCTTTTCGGCAGTGAATTTGCACCGGAAACATTCACACTTTGACAAGCAGAAAATGTGTCTTGACTTATTTGAGAAAACGGTGAGGATCCAAAACCTGAATCTACAGTATTTGCGAGATTGTTTCCTGTCATTTCGGATTCCTGAGGCGAGCTGTTGCCGACCGATCGATCGATAATGCTTCCCTGTTCTCTAATTGTTTCACTGTCTACACCATTGTTTGCAGCCCGCTCCATTTCCCTATGCACAATTACCAAATTACTACTTTGAACATTAGTTAATTCATTACTCTGCGGCGCTAACACACTGCTTTCGTCTTCACTGTCATTTCTCAATTTACTTTGGAGCCTAGTATTACGTTTTTCACACGCCATTATTGTCACAATATTTCACGATAACACAGAAAAGCACAATTTGAAGAGCAAAAATAAGAGAACACATTAACATAACACTGAAAATAATATCTAGTTAATTGCAGCTGCGAAATACTTGGTGCAAATCTACATGCATGCCACAACTGTTTTACTGTACAACAATGAAAGACTGCAACTACAAAGGAGATTTTCTCTACAATTACGCGCTAGCAATAAACAAAAGCTACACTAACTACACAAACTACAAGAAAAAAAATCAGAAGATTCCAGTGAGGTATCCTCGGCTAAGGGTCAACATATGAAACGTCCCCTTTGAACAATTTATACACGACTGTGCTTAAACTGACACACAATATTTTGTTAGCGCAACGCAATCTGACTTTCAAAATTCCCTACAAAAGAATGGCCCTGACTAACATTAAACTATACCTTTCACAAATCACTTACCTCACAAAAATCTTCGCTGCTCAAGCTACTGCAATACAGCGAGCGCCACTACTGCCAGCTAAATAAAAGATTCAAACTATGGAAGGCACTAACTACTGATAGGGATAGTTAGCAAATGAAAGATATTAATAGAGAACAAACAATGTATTTACCTTGATATCATCATATATAAATATAGCAGTTCATGACAAATTTCAAAACTCCGCCATCTCTCTCCCCACATCCACCACTGCTGGCGGCTCACCTCCAACTGCGCAACGCTACGCGCTGTTCACATCCAGCTGCCGCTGCCCAACACTACAATGGCGAGTATTACAACAATGCAAAGCAGCCGCAGACTGCACACAGCACAGCCAGTGATTTTCATACAGAGGTGGCGTTACCAATAAAAAAACCTAAACAGCCTACTTACAATCTGATCACCTACCCGACATAAACAACATTGCATACGTTGGCATTTGAATGTAAGCTACTTTAATTATAAGATATTTTTATCTGAAGAGCCAGTGATGCTCCTGTTACATCAGTTAGCTAGTAGATTACTTTTGTTCAACCGTTTGTCAGCCGGCCTCTGTGGGCGAGCGCTTCTAGGCGCTTCAGTTCGGAACCGCGCTGCTGCTACGGTCGTAGGTCAAATCCCGCCTTGGGCACGGATGAGTGTGATGTCCTTAGGTTACTTAGGTTCTAGTGCTTCTAAGTCCAAGGGATTGATGACCTCAGATGTTAAGTCCCATAGTGCTTAGAGCCATTTGAACCATTTGAATTTGAATTGTTTGTCAATATGTTTTTCTCAAATGGAACAGGGTGCATTCTAACCTTGTTAGGCAAGATGATTTCATACGTTCAAATCGCACCAGATCACAGAAAAGTACACCCACTTTGCTAATGAAACTCTTCTACAATATTATACTACGTATGTTTCATATTATCATGGTGGCATAACGCGCGAATTCTCCCCTCCAACGGGTGGCGTTTAAGAACAGGGTGGAAGTGGATAGAAGGACGCACTTTGTGCTCATCGTTCGGGACTGCAAGGGTGATGTTTCGCCTCGGAGATAACGAGAGGTGCTTCATTGTTTAAAGATAAAAAAATCACTGGAATGTTTTTCGGCGCTACAAATATCAGATGATGCGACCACTTTCGTCTTAATAAATATCGTCAGTCTATTCTATGAGACTGAGTTGTACATTCACTGAGTCGGCATTCCGGTGTAAAATAGGTGTCATTCATTATTAGAAACACTTTTGATTAACCAGGATTCTTAATTGTTCCGTTATCTTTCTTATGTTCTTTTTAATTACTTTTTTTCCTTTATTGAATTTCAATTCCCCCCGAAGGGGGCGGGCTGGCAGCAGCTTAGTATGCCGCTCTTCAGCCTACAGACTTTGTTAGAAAGATGAAGAGAATAAATAACAAAAACAGGGGATAAAATCGGAGACTTAAAGAGTAACATGGCGAAAAGAAATCGTGGAACTTAAAACAATGAACAGAGGGATGATGACGCTAAGAAAATACATACAAAGCAGACAGGTAAAACAATAGATAGACAATTAAAAAAAAACACGGCGACAGTCTGGTTTCTGTTCGCAACACGAGAAAGACGAACAACACTGAACAGTCACTGGAACACTGCACTAAAAAGTTGGCAAATGCGACATACCACAGCCGAGAGCAGGTGGGGGGAAACTGGACAGATGATGGGAAAATAAAAAAGGGGGGGAGCCGGGAAAGGAGCTGATGGAGGATGAGGACCCATAAGAGGGGTGGGGGGCGCTGGGCAGACGCGACAGGGACCTTTTTAGTTTATTTATGGTACTTAAACATCGGCTGCGTGTGCATTCAGCAGCGAGAGCAGTTATCATTATCTCTCTGTCGTGTTCCAAATGGTGTTTAGAGTTCACAAGTCTGGCAGCCAGCTTTCACTCACAAGTCCAGTCGACTCTCCGGAACCACAACAAACTTTACAGGGTGGTCCTTTGATCGTGACCGGGCCAAATATATCACGAAAAAAGTACAAAGAACGAAACTTGTCTATCCTGAAGGGGATGATTGGCCCGCTAGAAGGCGCTGCCATAGGTCAAACTGACATCAACTGCGTTTTCGTAAAAAGGAACCCCCATTTTTATTGCACATTCGTGTAGTACGTAGAGAAATATGAATGTTTTTGTTGGACCACTTTTTTGGCTTTGTGATAGATGGTGCTGTAATAGTCACAAACGTATAGCTCGAACTTTTAGACGAACAGTTGGTAACAGGTGTGTTTTTTAAATTAAAATACTGAACGTAGGTACGTTTGAACATTTTATTTCGGTTGTTCCAACGTGGCACATGTACCTTTGTGAACTTATCATTTCTGAGAACGCATGTTGTTACAGCGTGACTATCTGTATATACCACATTAATGCAATAAATGCTCAAAATGATGTCCGTCAACCTCAATGCATTTGGCAATACCTGTAACGACATTCCTCTCAAAAGCGAGTAGTTCGCCTTCCGTAACGTTCGCACATGCATTGACAATGCGCTGACGCATGTTGTCAGGCGTTGTCGGTGGATCACGATAGCAAATATCCTTCAACTTTCCCCACAGAAAGAAATCCGGGGACGTCAGATCCGGTGAACGTGCGGGCAATTCACCTGTCGTGAAATATGCTATCCAATACCGCTTCAACCGCACGCGAGCTATGTGTCGGACATCCATCATGTTGGAAGTACATCGCCATTCTGTCATGCAGTGAAACATCTTGTAGTAACAAAATTAGAACATTACGTAGGAAATCGGCATACTTTGCACCATTTAGATTGCCATCGATAAAATGGGGACCAATTATTCTTCCTCCCATAGTGCCGCACCATACATTAACCCGCCAAGGTCGCTGATATTCCACTTGTCGCAGCCATCGTGGATTTTCTGTTGCCCAATAGTGCATATTATGCCGGTTTACACCACCGATGATGGTGATTGACGCTTCGTCGCTAAATATAACGCGTGCAAAAAATTTGTCATCGTCCCGTAATTTCTCTTGTGCCCAATGGCATAACTGTACACGACGTTCAAAGTCGTCGCCATGCAATTCCTGGTGCATAGAAATATGGTGCGGGTGCAATCGATGTTGATGAAGCATTCTCAACACCGACGTTTTAGAGATTCCCGATTCTCGCGCAATTTGTCTGCTACTGGTGTGCGGATTAGCCACGACAGCAGCTAAAACACCTAATTGGACGTCATCATTTGTTGCAGGTCGTGGTTGACGTTGCGCATGTGGCTGAACACTTCCTGTTTCCTTAAATAACGTAACTATCCGGCGAACGGTCCGGACACTTGGATGATGTCGTCCAGGATACCGAGCAGCATACATAGCGCACGCCCGTTGGGCATTTTGGTCACAATAGCCATACATCAACACGATATCGACCTTTTCCGCAATTGGTAAACGATCCGTTTTAACACGGGTAATGTATCACGAAGCAAATACCGTCCGCACTGGCGGAATGTTACGTGATACCATGTACTTACATGTTTGTGACTATTACAGCGCCATCTATCACAAAGCGAAAATAGTGGTCCAACTAAAACATTCATATTTCTTTGCTTACTACACGAATATGTAATAAAAAATGGGGGTTCCTATTTTTAAAAAAAACGCAGTTGATATCCGTTTGATCTATGGCAGCGCCATCTAGCGGGCCAACCATAGCGCCATTTGGTTTCCCCCTTCAAGCTAGAGGAGTTTCGTATTTTGTAGTTTTTTCGTTTGATGCTTATTTCGTGAGATATTTGGCCCGGTCACTATCAGTGTACCACCCTGTATAAGCATACCGATGAGCCCTACATTACACATGATCAAGAACAGATTAGAATGGTCTATAGAGAATGACTAGAATGACTACATATATGTACAGACCCGTCTTCGCTGGTCACCGAAACTCAATACGAAGCGGGACTCACCGCTGAAGACAACTCTGCTCCAGTCAACGAGACTGCAGGCCGATGAGGTGCCTGGAGGCGCCCCGGGCAACTGTAGTGGGACACTAAAGTGACTGCCGCCCGCCATGAGACCCGACAGCCGCGAGTGGTGGCCCGGGCTGCCACGTCATTTCACAGCAGGATCCCTTTGGTTGTCACGCGCGGCACTCTCACGGCACAGTTGTACGTCGACGACACTGTACTCCCAGTGTTGCTGCCCTCATGGCAACCGACCCTGGGCTTGCGTTTCAGCAAGATGACGCCCGCCCACACACGACGAGAGTTTCTACTGATCGTCTTCGTCTTTGCCAGACCCTACCTTGTTCACCGAGGTCGCTGGTCTCTCCCCAGTTGAGAACATTTGAAGCATTATGGGCAGTGCCATACAGAGGGAGGAGTCTAGAGGCGCGCTGAAGCTAGCTTCCCTAAAAAAAGACAACTCTGACAGAAAATTTGGGCAGGTCGCAATACCTAGAGGTGGCAACCACATCACGTGACTGCGGATGGCCCGTAATGGAGCCAGGGGCGAACCTACAGACAGCCTCCGTTATTTTGTTCGAGAGTTCGGAACAGACAACAGCCTAATCCTTGAAAGGAATATGATGGCGATGGTGATGAAAGTTTTGTCTTGTACTGACCCTAGGACCCTCTTGGATGCATGTTGTGCGATTCGGCTTCCATGTCAGGATTGAAAATTCTAGACCGTATACAGTCAACAGCTCTGCGTATTTGTGTAGGCTATATTAAAACGACACTGTCATGCAAGAGGGACTGGCGTTACGAGGTGAAACCACTTATGTGACCCATACGTGTGTGTGTGTGTGTGTGTGTGTGTGTGTGTGTGTGTGTGTGTGTGTGTGTGTGTGTGAGTGTGTACCTGTCTGTGAAAGCCAAGATCGCTTGATTTTAAGACCTTTATTCCAATTACTTGTATCGACAGAATCCTACTGTCATCTTCACATTGGCATTACACTTTGCGTATATGTTTACATATATGTGTCGTCGACATTGACAACAAAATGTAAATACATTAAAAAACACCACATGGTTTGTCATTTATAAAAAAGAATGATCCAAGATCGGTTGTCAAATGAATAAAAGGTAAAAATCCGTAGCATGAAAAGAGAACTACACGCCTTGTCGTGACCTCATGTGGACACACATCGACATGGTGTGTAGTTTTATCTCTGCTAGTCCTATAGTTGTTGTACTTTTACCTTATGTTTGTCTGACAACCAATCTGGGAGCATTCTGTTTTATAAATAACAAACCATGTCTAATTTTGTTAATGTAATTACACTTTGCTCTCAAAATGTCGACGACACATGTACGGTATGTGAAAATATATGCAAAGTGTAACGCCAATCTCAAGATGAAAGCACGATTCTGTCGAAACTAGCAGTTGGAATAAAGGTCTTAAAATCAAATAAGCTTGACTTTCACAAATATACATGGGCTGGAACCTAAATAGTGGCAACTGTTTATTCACAACCGATACAGAAGAGCTACATGTTTGCAGCTGTTACTGTCCTTCAAAGTAGTCACCAGTGTTGCGTAGAACCCGTCGCCAGCGATGTGGAAGGAGTAGTATACCGTTAGCAGAGTCTGTTCTGTTCATGGTGCGAATGGAGCGGTCTACTGCCTGTCGAATCTCTGGAACAGTTCTGAAGCGAATGCCACAAAGTGGTTCCTTCGTCTTCAGAATCAAATCAAAGTCACAAGGACTTAAGACGGTGAGTATGGTGGATGGTACAGTACTCCCCAGTACCATCGACCGAACAGAGCAGCCACAGCTTGCGCTATATGCTCCCGTCCATTGTCGTGCAAAATGATGAGTGGGTTGCGCAGAAAGTGCCGCCGCTTCTTTCGCAAAGTTGGGCGCAGTTGATGCTCCAAAAACGAACAGTAATACTGTGCATTGACGGTCTGCTGTGGAGGAACGTAATGCGTTAGCGTAACACCATCACAGTCGTGCACGAGAATCACCATAACATTCACCCTACTGGGCTCTGACGTACGTTCGACTTTCGAGGCAACCCATAATGACGCCATTCGTTGGACTGGTGTTTCAGTTTTGGCTCGTTCGATGTGACCCATTTTTCATCCAGTGTTACGAAACGGCGTAAGAAAGTCTGTCCTTCGCGCTCGTAGCGCTCCAAGTGCGTCTGAGCAGCGTCATAACGCATCCATTTCTGTATTTCCGTCAAGCCATGCGGAACCCATCGTTCAGCAATTTTTGCATGCCCAGGCGTTCCTTCAAGATGCGAAGAACAGTCGTATGCGCTAATCCGGTTTCGTGGGCGTGCTCACGAATCGTATGGCGTCGATCGCTGCCCGTTAGCGTGGCAACAGCACGCACATCTTCCTCAGAGACGCTAGGACGACCTGCCAGATGCACGCCTGCCACAGTTTGCCGACCTTCGCTGAAACCTTTTACCCAACGTGCCACTGTTCTGTACGGCAATGCCGATTCCCCGACGGCTCTTGAAGCCCTTGGTGACACTGTCGTGCTGTAAGACCTCTGGCACGTTCAATCTTGATCCAGCTCCGTTGTTCCTGTTTCGGAAACATAGTGACACCCTTACGTTAGACCCCTCGCTCACAAGTGACGGTGTTTCCCTCCATTGTGCGCACGCCGGTGACGTGGGACGGGCGAGCCCATTTGTTCGGAGATAAGGATGGTATGTCAACAACGTGTGCTATCAAGTGGGTCCTTCATCTTCGGAATCAAATCAAAGCCACAAGGACTTCAGTCCGGGGGTATGGTGGATGGTACAGCACATTCCAGTCCCGTCGACCGAACAGGGCAGCCATAGCTTGCGCTGTATGCGCCAGCTCATTGTCGTGCAAAACGATGTGGTGTTGCGCAGGAACTGTCGCCACTTCTTTCGCAAAGCTGGTCGCAGGTGATGCTCCAAAAACGAACAGTAATACTGTGCATTGACGGTCTGCCGTGGAGGGACGTAATGCGTTAGAATAAAACCATGACAGCCGTACCCGAGAGTGACCATAACTTTAGACCGCTCCATTCGCACCATCAACAGAACGGCTCTGCTAACGGTATACTACGCCTTCCACATCGCTGGCAACTGGCTCTACACAACGCTGGTGACTACTTTGAAGGACAGTAACAGGATCAAACATGTAACTCTTTTGTATCGGTTGTGAATAAATAGTTGCCACTAATTAACTTCCAACCCTCGTATATACAGGGTGTTACAAAAAGGTATGGCCAAACTTTCAGGAAACATTCCTCACACACAAATAAAGAATAGATATTATGTGGACATGTGTCCGGAAACGCTTAATTTCCATGTTAGAGCTCATTTTTGTTTCGTCAGTATGTACTGTACTTTCTCGATTCTGATGATCAAATTGTAAATTTCCACAATAAACATGTCTGGGCTGACGAGAATCCGCACGCAATTGAGATATCACGTCATCAACACAGATTTTCTGTGAACGTTTGGGCAGGCATTGTTGGTGATGTCTTGATTGGGCCCCACCTGCGCTCAATGGAGCACGTTATCATGATTTCATACGGGATACTCTACCTGTGCTGCTAGAACATGTGCCTTTACAAGTACGACACAACATGTGGTTCATGCACGATGGAGCTCCTGCACATTTCAATCGAATTGTTCGTACACTTCTCAACAACAGATTCGGTGACCGATGGATTGGTAGAGGCGGACCAATTCCATGGCCTCCACGCTCTCCTGACCTCAACCCTTTAGACTTTCATTTATGGGGGCATTTGAAAGCTCTTGTCTACGCAACCCCGATGCCAAATGAAGACACTCTTCGTGCTCGTATTGTGGACGGTTGTGATACAATACGCCATTCTCCAGGGCTGCATCAGCGCATCAGGGATTCCATGCGACGGAGGGTGGATGCATGTATCCTCGCTAACGGAATTTTGAACATTTCCTGTAACAAAGTGATTGAAGTCACGCTGGTACGTTCTGTTGCTGTGTGTTTCCATTCCATGATTAATGTGATCTGAAGAGAAGTAATACAATGAGCTGTAACATGGAAAGTAAGCGTTTCCGGACACGTCTCCACATAACATATTTTCTTTCTTTGTGTGTGAGGAATGTTTCCTGAAAGTTTGGCCGTACCTTTTTGTAACACCCTGTATATAAGATCGCCCCAACAACATGTGTAAGTTATATACGTCAGGCTATACTTTATGTAATCAGTTTACAAGTAAATAAGTGTCTAGTATGTACTGACTTGAAGTGTGCCCTACAGTCTCTTACGACAGAAGCCCAGGGATGATTTACTAATCCTTTGGCACCCCATATACTGCGAAGTTTCAATCGAGCACAGGATCTGCATCAATGAATTCATCTTCAATTGACACATTTGTTAAACTTAATTCCGTCTCCATCTGGCTGTGATCCTGACTATGACATTCTACATTTATTCATAGAATGTGATAAAAATCATCATCGAAGAACAATTATACTGTACAGCATTTTAAAAATCAGGCACTATTTTTCTCTTGGAGTAGCTCTTAGTTCCATGAACAAGCCCATTGCCAAATGTACACTCTAAAGGGGGAAAAATAGCGACGCACCACGAAGAAATTATCCGAATCTGACGGAAATCGATAGATGCGATGAAGGTGTGCAAACAAATAAATGATTGCAATTTCAGAGAAAAATGGTGATTTATTGAAGAAAAAGAGCTTCACAAATTGAGCAAGTCAACAACGCGTCGGTTCACCTCTTTCCCCTATGCAAGCAGTTATTAGGCTTGTCATTGATTGACTGAGATGTTGGATGTCCTCCTAAGAGATAACGTGCCAAATGCAGTTAATTCCATAAATTATCTGGGAATACGCATTAGGAGTGATTTAAAATGGAATGATCATATAAAGTTGATCGTTGGTAAAGCAGATGCCAGACTGAGATTCATTGGAAGAATTCTAAGGAAATGCAATCTGAAAACAAAGGAAGTGGGTTACAGTACACTTGTTCGCCCGCTGCTTGAATACTGCTCAGCAGTGTGGGATCCGTATCAGATAGGGTTAATAGAAGAGATACAGAAGATCCAACGGAGAGCAGCGCGCTTCGTTACAGGATCATTTAGTAATCGCGAAAGCGTTACGGAGATGATAAATAAACTCCAGTGGAAGACTCTGCAGGAGAGACGCTCAGTAGCTCGGTACAGGCTTTTGTTGAAGTTTCGAGAACATACCTTCACCGAGGAGTCAAGCGGTATATTGCTCCCTCCTACGTATATCTCGCGAAGAGACCATGAGGATAAAATGAGAGAGATTAGAGCCCACACAGAAGCATACCGACAATCCTTCTTTCTACGAACAATACGCGACTGGAATAGAAGGGAGAACCGATAGAGGTACTCAAGGTACCCTCCGCCACACACCGTCAGGTGGCTTGCGGAGTATGGATGTAGATGTAGATGTAGATGCTGTGCAATGGGCTCGTTAGATCGTCAAAGTCTCGAGCTGGCTGGAGTGCCCTTCCCATAAAGCTTCAGACTTTCTGAGTTAGGAAGAGATCCAGCGACCTTTCTGAGCAAGGTGGCGTTTGGCAAGTTCGAAGACTAGCAGCAGAAATCTCGCTATATATGGGCGGGCTTTATCTTACTGGAATATAAGCCCAGGATAGGTTGCCAGGAAGGGCGATTAAACGTCGACGTACCGCTGTGCAGTAAGGACGTCGCGGACGACAGTGAAAGGGGTCCTGCTGTGAAAAGAGACGGTCTGATAGTCAGGCAGTATGGTGGGCGACAGACAGACAGGGATACCACCTCCGTTTGGGACACCTCCAGGCAAGTCTCCGGCCTGTAATTTCATTGACTGAAGTAGAGTTGTCTTCAGTAATGATTCCTGTTTCGATCTGATCCCCGATGACCAACGAAGACTTATCTGGAGACTCCCCGAAGAGCGGTGGCATACCAGCCTGACTGTCGGCTACCACACGGCCAGACAACCAAGATCGATGGTCTGCAGCGTCATTTCTCTTCATAGCAGGACCTCTTTGGTTCTCATCCGCACTACCTTTCAGCACAGCGGAACGTTGACTACATTCCACGCCCCGTTTACTTTTCCTCCATGGCAAGCCATCCTGGACTTGCATTTACATAGTCAAAATCCAGAGACGGTTGGAAGGACCTGCCCATATAGGACACACGTTCCCAAATGGGGAGAGGTCCGGCAACCTCGCTGGCCAGAGTAGGGCTTGGCAAGCACGCAGACAAGCGGTAGAAATTCTCGCTGTATGCGCCAGGCATTTAGGCCTTGGATGGCTTGCCGCGAAGGTCAATAGAGGGCGGCGTAGCTGAACCGCTGTGCTCTAAGAGTGCGCGGATGATAACCTAAGATGTCCTGCTACGAAATGAAATGGTGCCCCAGACTACCACTCCTGGTTGGTGGACGGTAACGCGGGCGAGAGTCTGGGTGTTATCGCACTGCTGTCGAGGGCGTACCCAGAAAGATCTTAGCTGGATATAGGGTCTCAGCTCGAACTGGGACGTATCACTGAAGGCAGACCTACTCCAGTCAATGAAATTGCAGGTCTCAGACGTGTCTAGCGGCTCCCCATGCAGCCGGAACTTCAATGTTACCCGCCATACGGCCCGTCACCAAAGGTCTGCAAGTATGTACGTATGAAGAATAAAGTTGTACAATGTTAATAAAGCTTTGTTTATTATAAAATCTTCCAGAGTTTGCAAATAAAAAATTCGGAGGTATTACTTTTGAGCACACCCTCATCTGTCAGACTAACACGTTATTATTGAAAACTGTCTAATTAGACAATAATAATATTCAAATTAACCATCATTACCAAATTTAGAAAACAAAACAAAATTTGTGTGATGTGAGGTTCTCCCGGCGTGCATAAATCTTGAAAATTTCTCGGGTATTCAGCCAGCTAGCGTCGTCCAAAAGGCACGATATTTCAGCAAGCCGACTTCTTGCCATCTTCAGGCGTTTTTGGTGTATGATTGATCTCTGATGGTTGCCGACTTTATATAAACTCCACCCCTCTCCTGCAGCCTCTGGGCGCTTCCGAGCGGGCCGCGGCCGGTGGTGGGGGAAGGACGGCGCTGGGTGGTGGGGGAAGCGCGGCGCCCCGCGACACATCATCTGCCGCAGTCCTTCCGCGGCTACGGCCGCTTGCAGAACTCTGCCGTCGTGGTGACAATGCTTCTTCTTCTTCTTCAGGTGTACTGACAGGAGCCGATTTCCATGTAGACTGTCGTTGCGTTTTAATCATACTCAAAGCTGGCGGGCTCTGTGCACTATGGGACGCAACTGCTGTGGTCATAAGTCCCCTAGAACTTAGAACTACTTAAACCTAACTAACCTAAGGACAGCACACAACACCCAGCCATCACGAGGCAGAGAAAATCCCTGACCCCGCTGGGAATCGAACCCGGGAACCCGGGCGTGGGAAGCGAGAACGCTACCGCACGACCACGAGATGCGGGCATACTCAAAGCTGGATCCCAGGCCTTGTTTAACTGGAAAGCACTATCTTTATTTATTAGTTCGTCATGCAGCCGGATCTCCACTGCCTCTTTGAGGATACAGTCCCAGAAGGTGTTCGATTGTTGTAACACCTTTGTGCCATCGTAGTTCATGTCATGTCCATGTGAGATGCTGTGCTCCGCCACAGGAGACTTGGTCGGCTCTGCGTTGTCTGTGTGGCGTTTATGTTCACTACATCTCTCCTGTACCTTCCGGATGGTCTGACCTATATACATTTTCCCGAACTGGCAAGGGATGCTGTAAACTCTTGGTTTCCGGTGTCCTAAGTCGTCCTTGACTGATCCTAATAATGTTTCAGTTTTGGATGGCGGGCGAAACACCCACTTGACATTATATTTTCTGAGTATTCTGCCGAGCTTTGCCGATGTGTTCTTGGCATATGGTATGATCGCTGACGCAACCGGTTTGTCTTCGTCCTCGTCCGCAGCTCGTGGTCGTGCGGTAGCGTTCTCGCCTCCCACGCCCGGGTTCCCGGGTTCGATTCCCGGCGGGGTCAGGGATTTTCTCTGCCTCGTGATGACTGGGTGTTGTGTGATGTCCTTAGGTTAGTTAGGTTTAAGTAGTTCTAAGTTCTAGGAGACTGATGACCATAGATGTTTAGTCCCATAGTGCTCAGAGCCATTTGAACCATTTGTCTTCGTCCTCGGAAGGCTGCGGTCTCAGCTTCTTCGGTCTTAAGGCGTATTTTATCTACCGGTTGTTGTTACCGTTCGTGCGTACCACGGCCTGCAAGTGCTGCAATTCAGTCGCTAGACTGTCACAGTCCGAGATTTCGCGTGCTCTGTGCACCAGTGTGCTTAGAAAAAACTAAATTTAGAAAACACTATGAAAATTATACGAGAACCTGCTGAAAAGTAATACCTCTGAATGTTTTATTCAATTCTCAATATCGGTCGAGGTATTATATGTCATCCATATTACTTGGTCGAGTTTCCCGCTTGCTGATGTAAGTTGCAACCCTCTCCCGCTAGAGGACTCCCAAATGTAGTGTGTAACATGGCGGTGTGTAACACAACTATACCAGTGCCTGAGAAACAGCGTGCTGTAATCGAGTTTCGAATTCCAAGAGTGCGTCCACGTATCGAGCAACTCCTCCTTCGTAATGAGATTGCCGGACCACACACGAACGCTGCGACATGTGCAACACTTCGACGCCTTGGGTTCACTGTCATCGATCATTCTGCATCAAGTCTCGATTTGGCCCCATCAGATTTTCATCTGTATCTAAACGTTAAAGAATACCATCGACTACGTCACTTTGATAGTGATGAGGCGGTGGAAGCACAGATGAGGTTGTGGCTCCGTCAACAATGTCGAACATTCTACAGTGTCGCTATCAACAAATTGGTCTCATTAGGAAAAATGTGTTCGTCACCATGGTGACTACGTTGAGAAATAAATGTGTGGACGTGCAGAAACAATTTGTAGAATGCTAAAATTGTTTGTTTTATTTACGAAGTTGTAAGAGTTCTCACATAAGAAATTCGTGCACATTACTTTTCAGCACGCCCTCGTATTTAACATATAGTTTGTCTAAATGTAGATGCGCTATTGTAATGGAAACGATATCTGTGTTGGCATGATAGTGTGAACATGGTCACATCAGAACCTTTATCGGATTTCCTTAAAAAAAAATTCCAGTATTCTTTTTTCAAGTTTATTTTTACACACCTTGCCTCAGTTTTAAGCTGATAAGCATGTTTTGTTTTCTTTCCCCTCTTTCGGCTTCCTCTTGTATTGTCATCTACTGCAGTACCTACGTCCATAACCAAAAATGCTGTTCCCTAATACACACTTCACAACTGAAAAATAACTGTCATTATTGATCACGAAGCATGGTCTTCAGTATAACCAAGACATCAAAGTAACTAATCAACTTCACGTAATATTAATGTTGGACACATTACTACTCGTATTTTAGACACACACTATAGAGGACCGAGTACAGTTTGAAACAACAGCTAGTTTTCAGTAGCTGTTTCCACTGTTAATGAATACGATTTGTTACAGTCTGATTCACAGTATGAAAGATCACTTTGAAAACTATACGGAAATGGATAAAGCTCAGTTTTATCATTTGGTGGATATAATACGATTTGAAAGGATGCTCTTTTTTTAATGTTTTTAATACACGGTGCGAACGACATCAGTTTACAGCGTACCAAAGTGCTGTATAAGAAAGCAGGATGAATCGTTTGACACGGGACATTTACTGTCTATCAAACAAGGAAACACAAAATTAGTTCACAGTATTCACCTACACAACGATGTAGCGTCTCGCCTTCTGTGTCGCTGACTCCGTTACAAAGAACGAGAAACCTCGGAGGAGATAGATAGATAGATAAATAGATAGATAGAGAGAGAGAGCGTGTGAGAGAGAGAGTGTGGTGAGGGAGTGACAAGCAACCAGGCAGTATTACGCAGACCGGTTTCCTTCTCCACTCATGCCGTCTGTTCCGCCATCGACCGTACAATTCGAGAAACTGATTCTGTGCAAGTAAGTACACTGTAAGATGGCAAGAACTATGCCCCTTACATGAAGTCATTAAAGATCACCTAACTCACGTTGAGCGAACAGTAGGGCAGAACAAAATGACTGACAAGGCACAATGCATCTTGTAGAGGGTATAGGATGGACGTAGTGGAATAATTAATGTCGGGTGATGGTTTTAAAGTAATTCACACGACATGAAAACTTTGTGGAAACGAGTCGGTTACTGGACGCTAGTTTACCCCAGGGAAGTATTTAGAATTGACCGTGGCCGGATGGGGAACGGCGAAGGGAAGCGACAATAGGCAGCTTAGGGCGGCTCAAGCTGTGAGAAAGCGATAACGCGGCCCGGCCTCCAACGGCCTTAAGATGAGTAACAGCATGGGTGGTTGACCCCATGCTGACGTACTGGGAAACAGACGGAGAACTTTATGCCTGTTGATAAATGTCCGTCGTCCTGTTTTCTGTGAAACATGCGAGAAAGCCGCGCAAAGCTATGGTGGAGCGGTCAACAGAGGTCAAAATATGCGTGTTCGTGACTATAGCAACTTCACGCTGAATTCACGGTCCGCAGAGCCTGAAGTAAATCAGGTGAAGAGCGACAGAATGAAATACGCCGGCCTCCGATGGGAACGTACTCTCCTGGGAGTCAGAATTCCGGAAAACTTGGTGTTTGTGCAGACGCTAACCTTGATGGGTGGCCTGGGAGGAGCTATATAGCAGAAGTTGAGAAGAAGGGAAATTGTGTGGGAATTTGTTCACTTCCCAGAGCAGGCATTGATCGGCGCTGGGAAGCGACGCATAATTAACGCGACTTGCACTGCAATTGGCGTAAATGATTTTGCTGGAGGGGAAACCGAGGCGAAGAGCGGACTGTGAGAAGTCTCGGTAGAGGTCTTCCGTTCCCAGTTTGCCTAGAGAGCGGACGTGGCGTACTTTATTCAGCTTGCCTGAGAAAGAGTGAGCATCTCTGCAGTTTAGGACTTAGCAAATGGAACGATTGAGCTTGGAGATAGAAAGTTTTGGTTCAGCTATGTACTGAGCAAGATAGCTAGGAGTGAATAGACGAGCGCAGCCTTGCAGCACCACGAGGTCGGCCGACGTCCACACAACGACGCCGCTCCGCCACGCTGTATTCGGTAATATTGCGCCCGCTCCGGCCACTGATTAATTTGTTGGATAACGTCGGCAAAGTTTCCACGAGGGTTTCATGGGCCGTGTATTGTAGAATTCCTCTCGAACTTCGCATTACACCTGGGTCAGTCGATAGGAATTACTTTACTCCACGCAAACGCAATTTATTACCACTGCCTGATAGGAGAGTCATGTAATGTGATTATTGAAGGTTGTGAGTTAAAATAAATCTGTGATTATCGACTGCATCTGTTTTCAATCAAGTAGTTGAAATCCCAAGTCACTTTCTTAATTAATTTTATGTTCAACATTTGCATCTGTGCTCAATAGCTGAATATAACATCAATGCGCACCCCTTTTTAATTAAAAGTGATCAATTCTGAATCAATTAATGTCAACACTGCCACCGCAGTTCAATCAGGAGTCACAGGGCCATATTACTTTTTTGCGTTATCCGATATTGCGGCAGTTGATCTGTTAGTCAATTAGTTGGGTGAACACACGCCAAAACCAGCTAAGTGACGGGTGGGGTGTTACAACACATCTACATCCATACTCCGCAAGCCACCTGACGGTGCGTGGCGGAGGTTACTTTGAGTATCTCTGTCGGTTATCCCTTGTACTCCAGTCGCGTATTGTTCGTAGAAAGAAAGATTGTCGGTATGCTCTCTGTGGGCTCTAATCTCTCTGATTTTATCCTCATGGTCTCTTCGCGAGATATACGTAGGAGGGAGCAATATACTGCTTGACTCCTCGGTGAAGGTACGTTCTCGAAACTTCAACAAAAGGCCGTACCGGGCTACTGAGCGTCTCTCTTTCAGAATCTTTCACTGGAGTTTATCTATCATCTCCGTAACGCTTTCGTGATTACTAAATGATCCTGTAACGAAGCGCGCTGCTCTCCGTTGGATTTTCTCCATCTCGTCTATCAACCCTATCTGGTACGGATCCCAATCCCACACAGTGAGCAATATTCAAGCAGTGGGCGAACAAGTGTACTGTAACCTGCTTCCTTTGTTTTCGGATTGCATTTCCTTAGGATTCTTCCAATGAATCTCAGTCTGGCATCTGCTTTACCGACGATCAACTTTATATGATCATTCCATTTCAAATCACTCCTAATGCATACTCCCAGATAATTTATGGAATTAACTGCTCCCAGTTACTGACCTGCTATATTGTAGCTAAATGATAAAGGATCTTTCTATGTATTCGCAGCACATTAGACTTGCCTCCATTCAGATTCAATTGCCATTCCCTGCACTATGCGTCAATTCGTTGCACATCCTCCTGCAATTCAGTACAATTTTCCATTGTTACAACCTCTCGATATACCACAGCATCATCCGCAAAAAGCCTCAGTGATCTTCTGATGTTATTCACAAGGTCATTTATGTATACTGTGAATAGCAACGGTCCTACGACACTCCCCTGCGGCGCACATGAAATCTCTCTTTTCGGAAGACTTCTCTCCATTGCGAATGACATGCCGCGTTCTGTTATCTAGGAACTCTTCAATCCAATCACACAATTGGTCTGATAGTCCACATGCTCTTACTTTGTTCGTTAAACGACTGCGGGGAACTGTATCGAACGCCTTGCGGAAGCCAAGAAACACGGCATCTACCTGGAAACCCGTGTCTATGGCCCTCTGAGTCTCGTGGACGAATAGCGCGAGCTGGGTTTCACATGATCGTCTTTTTCGAAACCCATGCTGATCCCTACAGAGTAGATTTCTAGTCTCCAGTAAGAGTCATTATACTCTAACATAATACGTGTTCCAAAATTCTGATCGACGTTAGAGATATAGGTCTACAGTT
The DNA here is from genome assembly GCF_023864345.2 of Schistocerca serialis cubense. Classification (NCBI taxonomy): domain Eukaryota; kingdom Metazoa; phylum Arthropoda; class Insecta; order Orthoptera; family Acrididae; genus Schistocerca; species Schistocerca serialis. Next base: position 361,988,716 of record NC_064645.1, on the reverse strand, counting down.
GTGCACATCTGTTCGACGTCCCTTCTTGAAAACGGGGATGCCCTGTGCCCATTTCCAATCCTTTGGAACGCTACGCTCTTCTAGAGAACTACGGTATACCGCTGCAAGATGGGGCGCAAGTTCCTTCGCGTACTCTGGTTACAATCGAACTGGTATCCCATCAGGTCCAGCGGCCTTTCCTCTTTTGAGCGATTACAGTCGTTTCTCTATCCTTCTGTCGTCTATTTCGATATCTACTATTTTGTCATCTGAGCGACAATCTAGAGAAGGAACTACAGTACAGTCTTCCTCTGTGAAACAACTTTGGAAAAAGACATTTAGTATTTCGGCCTTTAGTCTGTCATCCTCTGTTTCAGTACCATTTTGGTCACAAAGTATCTGGACATTTTGTTTAAATCCACCTACCGCTTTGACGTAAGACCATAATTTCTTAGGATTTTCTGCCAAGTCAGTATACAGAACTTTACTTTCGAATTCATTGAACGCCTCTCGCATAGCCCTCCTCACACTACATTTCGCTACGCGTAATGTTTGTTTGTCTCCAAGGCTTTGGCTATGTTTATGTTTGCTGTGAAGTTCCCTTTGCTTCCGTAGCAGTTTTCTAAATCGGTTGTTGTACCACGGTGGCTCTTTTCCATCTCTTACGATCTTGTTTGGCACATACTCATCTAATGCATATTGTACGATGGTTTTGAACTTTGTCCACTGACCCTCAACACTATCTGTACTTGAGACAAAACTTTTTTGTTGAGCCGTGAAGTACTTTGAAATCTTGGACGTTAGTTTAAAACACCACTTTTGACATCAAAGATTAAAATTACTTTAGTGAAATTACGTTAGGTACTTGAAGAAGGCGCGGTGCACCGCATTGTTCGAAACGCTTAGAAGAAAACTTGTTGCTATGAATTGAAGAAAGCCCTAGCACCATTACCCACCGAGACTCCAGCACAGATTCGCATCTAGCATCCCATACAGCTGAAAATTTGTAAAGAAAGTACATACAAAACAATCAATGAAAAGAAGTTCAAAAACTCAGCCAGTATATTTAACTGTTACAGGTAGCGTTTAGACGCCATTGCGACGAGGAATTTCAGCGCAATCCCGATTTTGTCTCATTAGTGTTGTGTACCTATGGAGCAACTTCCGAAAACATTATCCTCTGCTTTTGACGAAAATCTTCAAACCCACATGAACATGGACGGCAGGCAAAATTTAAATTCAAAGTATACTCAGGCATTATCGGTGGTTATCTCATAGAGCGCCACATTTTACGTTAAAATGCCCATAATGAACACGTGTTTTTGATAAATGTTTTACCGGATACACGAATAATTTCCACTCCACGTCCCTCAAAATAATTGGATTTAGCAAGACGGGACTCCGGCGGGTAGTTAGCAGCGACGCTGTGCTAAGAAATCATCTAAATACACCATGTGATCAGAAGTATCCGGACACCCCGAGAAGCATACGTTTTTCATATTTCGTGCGCTGTGCTGCCACCTACTGCCAGGTAATCCATATCAGCGATCTCAGTAGTCATTAGACATCGTCAGAGAACAGAATAGGCCGCTCCGCGGAACTCACGGACTACCAAAGTTGTCAGGTGATTCGATGTCACTTGTGTCATACGTCCGTACGCGAGATTTCCACTTTCCTAAACATCCCTAGGTCCACACTTTTCGATGTGAAGCGGAAACGTGAAGGGATGCGTACAGCACAAATGTGTACAGGTCGACCTCGTCTCTTTACTGACAGAGACCGCCGACAGTTGAAGAGGGTCGTAATGTGTAATAGGCAGACATCTCTCCAGACCATCACACAGAAATTCCAAACTGCGTCAGGATCCGATGCAAGTATTATGACAGTTAGGAGGGAGGTAAGAAAACCAGGATATCATGGTCGAGCGACAGCGCGTAAACTACACATCACGCCGGCACATGCCAAAAGATGCCTCGCTTGGTGTAAGGAGCGTAAAAATTGGACGGTTGAACAGTGGAAAAACGCTGTGTGGAGTGACGAATCACGGTACACAATGTGGCGATTGGATGGCAGAGTGAGAGTACGGCGAATGCTCTGTGAACGTCATCTGCCAGCGTGTGCAGTGCCAACAGCTACACTCGGAGGCAGTGGTGTTATGGTGTGGTCGTGTTTATCATGGCGGGGGACTTGTACCCCTTTTTGTGTTGCGTGGCACCATCAGATCACAGCCCTACAGTCATGTTTTAAGCACCTTCTTGCCTCCCACTGTTGAATTGCTGTTCGGGGATGGCGATTGCATCTTTCAGCACGATCGAGTACCTGCCCACAATTCACGGCCTGTGGGAGAATGGCTATACGACAATAACATTCCTGTAATGGACTGGCCTGCACAGAGTCCTGACCTGAATCCTATAGAACACCTTTGGGATGTTTTGGAAGGCCGACTTCGTGCCAGGCCTCACCGACCGACATCGGTACCTCTCCTCAGTGCAGCGCTCCATGAAGAATCGTCTGCCATTCCCCAAGAAACCTTCTAGCACCTGCTTCAACGTATGCCTGCCTGCATGGAAGCTGTCATCATGGCCAAGGGTTTGCCAACACCAAATTTAATTCCAGCGTTACCGATGGAGGGCACCACGAACTTTAAGTCATTTTCAGCCAGGTGCCCGGATACTTTTGATCACATAGTGTAATATTTACCCACAACTATGGACGGACCTTTTTGGTCGATTTTCTTGACCTGTAAGATCGTCGGACTTATATTCACTTTAATTTTTTGTATTTAGTTACGTGAAAGAGCTTACTTGCAGTATACCTGTCGAAGATCTACTTGTTCGAACTGCGCCGACCGCAGTGGCCGAGCGGTTCTAGGCCATTCAGTCCGGAACCGTGCTGCTGCTATGGGCGCAGGTTCGAATCCTGCCTCGGGCGTGGATATATGTGATGTCCTTAGATTAGTCTAGGGGACTGATGACCTCAGATGTTAAGTCTCATACTGCGTAGAGCCATTTGAACCATTTTTTGTTCGAACTGCCGCCGCCACATTAGTCGATAAAAATAAACAAGTCCCCTATGCGTGAGGTGACGACGTAGTGGTGCAACACACACTCAAGTAAACAGGGATAACTTTGAAGACCTTCTGTAAAACTGTGGTAGTTACTGTCAACAGTCAAAATACTGACATTTATGTTGTTGTTTTTGCATTAACTGCGTCAAGGAGAATAAGTAATTTGTTCAGTTATTTCTATTGTTTCTTTAAAAAGTGTTCGCTGTTATTTCATTAAAAGGATGTGCAGTTTATGAAATGAACAAGCGTCATATTTATGAAATGTATTATTTCGTTTACTTTAGTAATTTGAAGTTTCCCATAACGGTAATGAAATAAAAGATTTTATTACTGCTACACAAAAAGTAATGACATTGTAATTTCATATACAATTCTGTCTACACTTAACATTTTCAAGCACAGTAGTCTCTTAGTAAGAATGCCAGAGAACCAAAACGATTTGTTAATTTTGTGCTGTTAATTTTCACATAATTTTTAGGTTAAAATTTACACAAACGTTAATATTACAATTTGGAAGTGCGGGGTCCTGCGCACTCGTCTCTTATGGGGTGCCTAAAAGATGCTGCTCGGATATCTATACGACAGTTCAAGCAAATCACATTAATGGTTTTTATTACAATAGACTGACAATACTTAACTTTGGTTTACAAGAACATGTCCCAAGCGATTGGCGACATGCCAACAGTCAGTGTCCTTCACAATATACAATGTTCACGTAAGCAATTGATATAAGGCACAACTCTCAGTATAACAGTTAGGGTGACTCCTCCTCTAATCCGGGTCTGCTAGTGCCGGCCTACTACTGGTTACTTGTTCATCTCGAATAATTTTCGACTCGTTAAAGATATTTGTAATTTCTTTTCACGAAGACGAATAGTGACAGGGAATTGAAAAAACTGAGACAAATAATCCTTTGTGCAGCTTCATTGATCACCTAAATACGAATATTAACTTATGAAATTGGAACTATGGTAGATTTGGGTCTGAGCAGCAGAACTGAGAAAAATGCAGTCTCATTTCGTGCGCCTGATGGGACGTTAGGGGAAAATAATAATTCTGCTCTTGTTACTGGTGGACTCTCGAAAGAATCGGGAAATGTCACAAATTGAAGGGGTTTGTGAAACAGGGAACTGAGGTATAAATATGATCAGATGACAATATTCATGAAGACAAAATTTGACATGGGTGCACTTTAGAGATACACATAGCCGGCCGGAGGGGCCGAGCGGTTCTAGGCGCTGCAGTTTGGAACCGCGCGACCGCTACAGTCGCAGGTTCGAATTCTGCCTCGGGCATGGATGTGTGTGATGTCCTTAAGTTAGTTAGGTTTAAGTAGTTCTGAGTTCTAGGGGACTGATGACCTCAGAAGTTAAGGCCTATAGTGCTCAGAGCCATTTGATCCGTTTTGAAGAGATACACATATACATTGCAGTTGCTCTTGCAACGGTATCTTGAAAGGATTGCTTTGATACAGTTGCATGCTTTGCGGCACCTCTATGGTGTTTTAAATCATCAATGGCAGACGGAATGTGTGAATGGACTTCATCGACGAACTAATCTAACAAAAAATATTCCAATCGGGTGAACGTGTTCAGCGAGTGATGCAACGCACACGTCCTATCTAGGGACCAAGAAAGAGCTGGGTGATCGCATTCTCAGTTATAAGGAAGCAGTGTGCTGCGCATCCGTCGTGCTGGAGCCACCTTCGTCTAAATACACTGCCTGACAAAAACTATAAAGCATCCAGAAGGACACAACGAAATGCAAACTCTCGAGGTGAGACGGTATGTGACATTTCAGTGATCACAAAATCGACACAAACAACTTGGCAGTATGAGCCCACTTATCAGTGTTACGTTGCACTCACTCTGACCTGTATGCATTCACTCATTCGTTTGAGAAGGGTGTCTGTGCGTGTGTCGAAACCTTCCGCGAAGTTTTGGTATTGTTGGACTCTGTGCCTCTCTGGTGGAATCGCTGGTTGTGTAGAGTCTCTTTGCCAGAGAGGCTTGTGGTGCGAAAGTGGTCCACGAGACGGAGCGGCTCGGATAGCCAAGGAGTCGAGTTATCAGTGGCACGAAGAAGGTGGCGAGTGGGGCCCTGTGCTGGGAGCAGCACCATACATGTGACGCGAAACGATTTGGCCGCACTTGCTGTAATGGCACAGCCTAGTTGCAGCTGGGAGCCGTTATTAGGAGGCTGTAATTTGGAAAGGAGCTCCCCTTTTGCATGCAAGAGCGCTTCGGTTGCACAACACTGGCGTTGCCCGAAGGAGATCGGCGCTTGAAACAACGGTTGGAGATCTGTGCAGTCGGTGCTCCCTGGTTGCGTTTATCACACGAGTGCTGGAGAACACCACACGAAGCTGAGCAACTTTATTATTGAGCACTGCTCATCTGTGTGTTTTAGTTTCTCGTCTTGCAAAATTTTGATCGAGTGTGCCCTTTTGGGTCGCCGTTAATTCCACTACATCGTAACTGGTCGTTTGTTTGTTTTAAGTGTTCATGTTACAAGGTTGCCATTCAGTTTGCTCTGGTGGGGTCCATTATTTTGTGTACATGTGTGGGGGCCATTGGTAACTGATTTATGTTTCAAGTCTTATCACGCCCATTTAATAAGGTATGTAATTGCCAGGAATTGTGCGTAAGACTGGCTAGTGACATAAAACAAGATTGCAAGATTACGGCTCTACTATAGAGGTAGCAGCAGAGGAATTCTAATGCTGCAGATTTGCTCTTGAGTTCAGTAATTACCTCCTATAATTAAACAGTTCACGTCTTTTAATTTGGTGCTCATCTGAAGGAGTTTTTCACCTAAACTTTTTTGACATAGTTCGGCACTCCCGTACAATAAATGGGCAAATCTTAAGTTGGGGCACGAGAAAAAGTGACGTGTACAAAAAATTGTGATGAGGGCGTCCCGTTGTAATTTGTTGTGTATTTCAAGTGCTTTTGTTAAATTGGATTTATCTGAATGTCCTTTTTAGGTTTGAATTGCTGTCAGTTTGTTATTGTTTGTGTCAAGGCTGCTACATGCATTTTTAATATGGAATTAGGGATTTTAAATTTTTTATTACAATTAGTTAAAAAAATGGTTCAAATGTCTCTGAGCACTATGTCCCCTAGAACTTAGAACTACTTAAACCTAACTAACCTAAGGACATCACACACATCCATGCCCGAGGCAGGATTCGAACCTGCGATCGTAGCGGTCGTGCGGTTCCAGACTGTAGCGCCTAGGATCGCTCGGCCACACCGGCCGGCCTACAATTAGTTAAAGAGTATTAGTTGAAATTTTTAATAGTTGTTATAATTGCTGCGGGCCCAGATTTGGCAATACTGTATCGCCGGTATTTTACACTTATGGTAGATAAGTGTAAATACACTGAAGCGCCAAAGAAACTGGTATAGGCATGCGCATTCAAGTAGAGGAATATGTAAACAGGAATAATACAGCGCTGCGGTTGGCAATGCTTTTATAACACAAGTGTCTGCCGCAATTGTTAGTTCGCTTACTGCTACCACACTGGCAGGTTATCAAGATTTGAGTGAGTTTGAACGTGGCGTTTTATCGGCGCACGAGCAACGGGACGCAGCTTCACCGAGGTAGTGATGAAGAGGAGATTTTCCGGTACGACCATTTTACAGAGTACCGTGAATATCAGGAATCCGGTGAAACATCAAATCTCCGACATCGCTGCGCCCCGGAAAAGAACGGCTCCAACGACGACTAAAGAGAATCGTTCAACGTGAAAGAAGTGCAACACTTCCGCAAATTGCTGCAGAATTCAGTGCTGGGCTATCAACAAGTATCAGCGTGCGAACTATTCAACGGAAAATCATTGATATGGACTTTCGGAGCCGAAGGCCCAATCGTGTACCCTTGATGACTGGACGACACAAAACCTTACCACTCGCCTTGGCCCGTCAACACTGACATTGGACTGCTGATGGTTCAAATGGCTATGAGCATTACGGGACTTAACATCTGAGGTCATCAGTCCCCTAGACTTAGAACTACTTAAACCTAACTAATCTAAGGACAGCACACACATCCATGCCCGAGGTAGGATTCGAATCTGCGACCGTAACAGCAGCGCGGTTCGGGACTGACGCGCCTAGAACCGCTCGGCCACCACGGCCGGCTGGCTGTTGATGACAGGGAACTATTTGCCTGGTCGGGCGACTCTCGTTTCAAGTTTCCAGAATGAGATTTTCATTCTGCAGCAGAGTGTGCGCTGATATGAAACATCCTGGCAGATTAAAACTGTATGGCGGACCGAGACTCGAACTCGGGACCTTTCCCTTTCGCGGGCAAGTGCTCTACCAACTGAGCTACCCAAGCACGACTCACGCCCCGTCCTCACAGATTTACTTCTTCCAGTACCTTTCAAACTTTACAGAAGCTCTCCTGCGAACTTTGCAGAACTAGCACTCCTGAAAGAAAGGATATTGCGGAGACATGGCTTAGCCACAGCCTGGGGGATGTTTCCAGAATGAGACTTTCACTCTGCAGTGGAGTGTGCGCTGATATGAAACTTCGGGGCGTGAGTCGTGTTTGGGTAGCTCAGTTGGTAGAGTAGTTGCCCGCGAAAGGCAAAGGTTCCGAGTTCGAGTCTCGGTCTGACACACAGTTTTACTCTGCCAGGAAGTTTCGTTTCAAGTTGTATTGAGAGGATGGGCATGTATGGCTATGGAGACAACCTCATGAATCCATGGACCGTGCACATGACAAAATCAATAATGTGCAAGCCATGGCAGTGAAAGAGGTATAGCAACTTGGGCATTAGCCCATGCACAGGGCTGTATCTGGAGTTACAAATAGCGAATGAGTGGTTGCACAAGGAGCCAGAACTGTCATCACGTCGCATGCGCCGGGTGCAACAGTAGCTGCTAACACCGGCAAAACAACTGATCACAATGAACAAGGAAAATGTAGTTCTCACTGATATTATACACAGTCCAGTCACATTAACGGTGACCATCGTCTATGTTCGATGTCAACGGGCAATAACCAATCACAGACGGCAGCTGCCGACACTAGAAATGGGGGGTATACAAAGCGTGTGTTGGGGATGTGTGGGCACGGTCATTGTCTTTCGGGACAAGGAAAAGCATTTTGAAACGGCTAGGTTCGTCAACTATTCGTATGCCGCTGTGGTTAAAGTATACCGTGCATAGCAAAATGACACTATCCAAAACTGACGCTGAGGTAACAGTGGTGCACCACAGGCCATAGATGACAGGAGTGAACGACGGCTGCAGAGACGTATACAGGCGACTATTGAGCGACTGACCACCCAGGTGAACAAAAGGGGTACCAACAGTGCCTCCTCAACGACAGTTCAGCGAGAGTTGTTGAGTGTGGACGTTCACAGCAGGTGCTTGGTCCAAGCACCCATGCTAATTGCTACACAACTGACCATTAAAATTGCTACACCACGAAGATGACATGCTACAGACGCGAAATTTAACCGACAGGAAGAAGATGCTGTGATATGCAAGTGATAGCTGTTCAGAGCATTCACGCAAGGTTGGCGCCGGTGGGGACACCTACAACGTGCTGACATGAGGAAAGTTTCCAACCGATTTCTCATACACAAACAGCAGTTGACCGGCGTTGCCTGGTGAAACGTTGTTGTGATGCCTCGTTTAAAGAGGACAAATGCGTACCATCACGTTTCCGACTTTGATAAAGGTCGGATTGAAGCCTATCGCGATTGCGGTTTATCGTATCGCGACATTGCTGCTCGCGTTGGTCGACATCCAATGATTGTTAGTAGAACATGGAATCGGTGGGCTCAGGAGGGTAATACGGAACGCCGTGCTGGATCCCAACGGCCTCGTATCACTAGCAGTCGAGATGACAGGCATCTTATGCGCATGGCTGTTAACGGATCGAGCAGCCACGTCTCGGACCCTTAGTCAACTGACGGGTACGTTTGCAAGACAACAACCACCTGCACGAACAGTTCGACGACGTTTGCAGCAGCGTGGACTATCAGCTCGGAGACGATGGCTGCGGTTAGCCTTGACGCTGCATCACAGACAGGAGTGCCTGCGATGGTGTACTCGACGACGAACCTGGATGCGCGAATGGCAAAACGTCATTTTTTCGGATGAAACCAGGTTCGGTTTACAGCATCACGATGGTCGCATCCGTATTTGGCGACATCGCGGTGAACGCACATTGGAAGCGTGTATTCGTCATCGCCATACTGGCGTATCACCCGGCATGATGGTATGAGGTGGCATCGGTTACACGTCTCGGTCACCTCTTGTTCGCAATTTCGGCACTTTGAACAGTGGACGTTACATTTCAGATGTGTTACGACCCGTGGCTCTACCCTTCATTCGATCCCTGAGTAACCCTACACTTCAGCAGTATAATGCACGACCGCATGTTGCAGGTCCTGTACGGGCCTTTCTGGATACAGAAAATGTTCCGTTGCTGCCCTGGCCAGCACATTCTCCCGACCTCTCACCAACTGAAAACGTCTGGTCAATGGTGGCCGAGCAACTGGCTCGTCACAATACGCCAGTCACTACTCTCGATGAACTGTGGTATCGTGTTCAAGCTGCATGGGCAGCTATACCTGTACACGCCATCCAAACTCTGTTTGACTCAATGCCGAGGCGTATCAAGGCCGTTACTACGGCCAGGGGTGGTTGTTCTGGGTACTGATTTTTCAGGATCTATGCACCCAAATTGAGTGAAAATGTAATCGCATGTCAGTTCTAGTATAATATATTCGTCCAATGGATACCAGTTTATCATCTGCATTTATTCTTGGTGTAGCAATTTTAATTGCCAGTAGTGTATATATTGGTGACGAAGGCTGGAATTTTCATGCCAATACAGCAACTGTATATCCACCGAGTGACGACAGGTGGCCTTTTCAGATGAGTCAGATTTATACTCCATCGGACAGATGACAGTTGGATCGTCGGAAAGGTCCACGCCAGACGAGGGAGGTGTCACGGTCTAGGGAATGTTTTCATGGCATTCACTGGAAGATCTCGCCAGTCTGGAAGGCGCACTATATCAACACTACTCATAAGTGTAGAACATCTGACGCTCTTGTTAATACCCGTACTTCTACATTTACAGGTAGAGTTGTTCGAGTATCTACGTACAGCAGTCTAAATCCGTCATTTTGTAGATCTTGCTCTGGGGTCACAAGGAAGTATCTATTCTTGGAGAGTGTTTTCATGGTATTCCCTGAATGACCTCGTCGACTTGAAAGACACATTATATCAACACAAATAAGCATCTATCTTTGAGGACCGTGTCGACACCTACAAGCACTTTATTTTTTCTCGGAACGATGGCATCTTCCAGCATAACAATGCAACGCGTCACACAACTTGCAGTGTACGTGCGCAGAAAAAAAAAAGAGAGCACCAGTATGAATTTACTGTACTCCCCTGGACACCAGACTCCCCGAATTTAAACCCAATTGTGTATGTATGGGAGCCCCTCGACCGGACTGCTCGTACCATAGGTCCTCAACCACAAACCTGTTACTGCTGGCCGCCGCAATGGAGTCAGCATGGCTCCATATATCTGTTGCTACGTTCCAAAACCTCACTGACTCTCTTCCTGCACGTCTCTCAGCCGTCTGCGCTGCAAAAGTAGATTATTCAGCCTTTTGATAGATTAATGTGACTGGACAGCATAAAATCTAAGCAAGGCGGAGATCTAAAGACAGCAGAACCTAGTGTTGAGAAGAGTGACGACCCAAAGGTCGACAAAATTTCAAATAATTCAATCAGAACAGCAAAGACAGTTTCTACTGTGTCGGTGGCTAATCCCCAAGGCAGTGAATAGTTGCTTAACAATATTAAATTGAAATTTCAGATGTGAACAGGCACGAAAGCAATGAGCGTTGATAACCATATGTGATGTGCCGTATTACACGAACACGGATGATATCACAGATTATTCTTATGCCCAAACCCTAGCATACAGCGTTTCAAAAGAGACATTTTTTAGTGAACTTAAATTAAGATTTGAAATGGGACCGCGGGATAAGCCACGGTGCGCCACGTTGCAGAGGTATCACCCAGTATCAGAAATGAGTTTATATTGGATATACAGCAATTTCAGGCAAAGATCATTTTGCAGTGCCAAAATGTTCCAAGCGCCAAGACTTCACACATATCACTAAGCGTTTAAGCGTTTTCCACGTACAGACTTGTCTGTTCGCATTGTGGAGAGAGGACCACAATTAGAAAAACTATTCAAGTAATTCAAAATACACTACTGGCCACGAAAATTGCTACACCAAGAAGAAGTGCAGATGATAAACGGGTGTTCATTGGACAAATATATTACACTAGAATTGACATGTGATTACATTTTCACGCAATTTGGGTGCGTAGATCCTGAGAAATCAGTACTCAGAACAACCACCTCTGGCCGTAATAACGGCCTTGATACGCCTGGGCATTGAGTCAAACAGAGCTTAGATGGCTTGTACAGGTACAGCTGCCCATGCAGCTTGAACACGATACCACAGCTCATAAAGAGTAGTGACTGGCGTATTGCTCGGCCACCATTGACCAGACGTTTTCAATTGGTGCAATGTGCTGGCCAGGGCATTTTCTGTATCCAGAAAGGCCCATACAGGACCTGCAACATGCGGTCGTGCATTATCGAGCTGAAATGTAGGGTTTCGCAGGGTTCGAATGAAGGGTAAACCCACGGGTCGTAACACATCTGAAATGTAACGTCCACTGTTCAAAGTTCCGTCAGTGCGAACAAGAGGTGACCGAGACGTGTAACCAATGGCACCCCACGATCCGTTACAGCCATGCGGATAAGATGCCCGTCGTCTCGATTGTTCGTGGTACGAGGCCGTTGGGATCCAGCACGGCGTTCCGTATTACCCTCCTGAGCCCACCGATTCCATATTCTGGTAACAGTCATTGGATCTCGATCAACGCGAGCAGCAATGGCGCGATACGATAAAGCGCAATCGCGATAGGCTACAATCCGGCCTTTATCAAAGTCGGAAACGTGATGGTACGCATTTCTACTCCTTACACGAGGCATCCCAACAACTTTTCACCAGGCAACGCCGGTCAACTGCTGTGTGTGTATGAAAAATCGGTTGGAAACTCTCCTCATGTCAGCACGTTGTAGGTGGCGCCACCGGCGCAAAGCTTGTGTGAATGCTCTGAAAAGCTAATCATTTGCATATCACAGCATCTTCTTCCTGTAGGTTAAATTTCGCGTCTGTAGCACGTCATCTTCGTGGTGTAGCAATTTTAATGGCCAGTAGTGTAATCCGTCTGTATCCCTTGAAAATACGAAAAGAGGAAGCGCTGCACTCTGGGAAACAAGTGCTTTATTTATTATTTGTTTTTACAGAAAACGATACAACGAATTCACTGCGGAGAGAGACTCATGCGTTCCGTGTTTTTGGGGCACCAGTATCGTTGACCAAAGATTTTGCTCCACACCACTGCACGTCTGTGAAAGAGGCAGCCATCGTGGAGCTTGGAGGTCAATCTGTATAGTAGACAGTGTTCGGGGGCAGTTCGCAGAGGACAGGCGTGGCTGCTCAAGGAATGGCTGCGTATGTGGAGCAGTCGGGGTTTCGGCAGAGCGCCGCGGGCAAGCAGTGAGGCTGGCCTGCAGTGGTCGCTTGGAGCAATCAATTGCTGTCTGAGGGCAAAGCAGGAACAGCGGGTCGTACGGCGGAAGTAGGTTTCGTGGTGGGAACGTGAGGTATTCCTCTCGGAACCGCCTTCCTGTTGAGTCCGCGTGAGCTGCCGTTTCTCCCGTATTGAGACGTTTAAGGTGCCGCTCTGCCGCGCTTGTGTTTGGTTTGCCACCCTAGTGGCTGCTACTATTTATTGGTGAACTGCTCTATTCAAACCTTGCTGGTCCGAAGGTTTGTCCTACGTTTCTGACCATTAGTGGCTACCGTTAAAATCCTCTGCCTACAATGTACTGTCTTCTTCCGTATGACATCTCTTTATCTTGTTATTTAGTTTGGATTGGCTTTGTGTGGGTCCTTCAGTTCCCTCCAGCGTATTAAGTTCTACGGAAATTCTTTTTTATTAATTGATAGTAGCAATCTGTAATTCAGAAAATTTTGCCCCTTAATTGACGGCGATCTTCTGAAATTTTTTTATTTATATTTTAAAGGTGGCTCAGTATAATTTTTTCTTACTGTGAACTTTTGCTTTAAGGTTAAAATTTCAAGTTTCCCTTTAAAGTCTTACTAGTGGACCGTTAAGCATAAGGTATTACTCGAGACAGGAGCTATTTAAATCTTTAAATTTTAGAACTTTATTCTGTGCTTCCCTTTACGCTCAAAGTCTTAAACATCAAGCTGTTTTGCTCTAAAGAGCGGTTATTTCAAGCCCAGCATAATATGTGAGTACTTAGTTCACACCAAACTTGTTGGTTAAGGACGGTGAAAATACAAGTAAGAGTTGTTGTTGTTGTTGAGGTCTTCAGTCCTGAGACTGGTTTGATGCAGCTCTCCATGCTACTCTATCCTGTGCAAGCTTCTTCATCTCCCAGTATCTACTGCAACCTACATCCTTCTGAATCTGCTTAGTGTATTCATCTCTTGGTCTCCCTCTACGATTTTTACCCTCCACGCTGCCCTCCAATGCTAAATTTGTGATCCCTTGATGCCTCAAAACATGTCCTACCAACCGATCCCTTCTTCTAGCCAAGTTGTGCCACAAATTTCTCTTCTCCCCAATCCTATTCAATACCTCCTCATTAGTTCCGTGATCTACCCACCTTATCTTCAGCATTCTTCTGTAGCACCACATTTCGAAAGCTTCTATTCTCCTCTTGTCCAAACTAGTTATCGTCCATGTTTCACTTCCATACATGGCTACACTCCATACAAATACTTTCAGAAACGACTTCCTGGCACTTAAATCTATACTCGATGTTAAAAAATTTCTCTTCTTCAGAAACGCTTTCCTTGCCATTGCCACTCTACATTTTATATCCTCTCTACTTCGACCATCATCAGTTATTTTACTCCCTAAATAGCAAAACTCCTTTACTACTTTAAGTGTCTCCTTTCCTAATCTAATTCCCTCAGCATCACCCGACTTAATTTGACTACATTCCATTATCCTCGTTTTGCTTTTGTTGATGTTCATCTTATATCCTCCTTTCAAGACACTGTCCATTCCGTTCAACTGCTCTTCCAAGTTCTTTGCTGTCTCTGACAGTATTACAATGTCATCGGCGAACCTCAAAGTTTTTACTTCTTCTCCATGAATTTTAATACCTACTCCGAATTTTTCTTTTGTTTCCTTTACTGCTTGCTCAATATACAGATTGAATAACATCGGGGAGAGGCTACAACCCTGTCTCACTCCTTTCCCAACCACTGCTTCCCTTTCATGCCCCTCGACTCTTATAACTGCCATCTGGTTTCTGTACAAATTGTAAATTGTAAATAGCCTTTCGCTTCCTGTATTTTACCCCTGCAACCTTCAGAATTTGAAAGAGAGTATTCCAGTTAACATTGTCAAAAGCTTTCTCTAAGTCTACAGATGCTAGAAACGTTGGTTTGCCTTTTCTTAATCTTTCTTCTAAGATAAGTCGTAAGGTCAGTATTGCCTCACGTGTTCCAACATTTCTACGGAATCCAAACGTTAGTATTTTGCAGCTGTGACTTATTAAACTGATAGTTCGGTAATTTTCACATCTGTCAACACCTGCTTTCTTTGGGATTGGAATTATTATATTCTTCTTGAAGTCTGAGGGTATTTCGCCTGTCTCATACATCGTGCTCACCAGATGGTAGAGTTTTGTCATGACTGGCTCTCCCGAGGCCATCAATAGTTCTAATGGAATGTTGTCTACTCCTGGGGCCTTGTTTCGACTCAGGTCTTTCAGTGCTCTGTCAAACTCTTCACGCAGTATCTTATCTCCCATTTCGTCTTCATCTACATCCTCTTCCATTTCCATAATACTGTCCTCAAGTACATCGCCCTTGTATAAACCATCTATATACTCCTTCCACCTTTCTGCCTTCCCTTCTTTGCTTAGAACTGGGTTTCCATCTGAGCTCTTGATATTCATACAAGTGGTTCTCTTCTCTCCAAAGATCTCTTTAATTTTCCTGTAGGCAGTATCTATCTTACCCCTAGTGAGACAAACCTCTACATCCTTACATTTGTCCTCTAGCCATCCCTGCTTAGCCATTTTGCACTTCCTGTCGATATCATTTTTGAGACGTTTCTATTCCTTTTTGCCTGCTTCATTTACTGCATTTTTATATTTTCTATTTTCATCAATTAAATTCAATATTTCTTCTGTTACCCAAGGATTTCTATTAGCCCTCGTCTTTTTAACTACTTGATCGTATGCTGCCTTCACTACTTCATTCCTCAGAGCTACCCATTCTTCTTCTATTGTATTTCTTTCCCCCATTCCTGTCAATTGTTCCCTTATGCTCTCTCTGAAACTCTCTACAACCTCTGGTTCTTTCAGTTTATCCAGGTCCCATCTCCTTAAATTCCCACCTTTTTACAGTTTCTTCAGTTTCAATCTGCAGTTCATAACCAATAGATTGTGGTCAGAATCCACATCTGCCCCAGGAAATGTCTTACAATTTAAAACCTGGTTCCTAAATCTCTGTCTTACCATTATATAATCTATCTGATACCTTTTAGTATCTCCAGGATTCTTCCAGGTATACAACCTTCTTTTATGATTCTTGAACCAAGTGTTAGCTATGATTAAGTTATGCTCTGTGCAAAATTCTACAAGGCGGCTTCCTCTTTCATTCCTTCCCCCCAATCCATATTCACCTACTATGTTTCCTTCTCTCCCTTTTCCTACTGACGAATTCCAGTCACCCATGACTATTAAATTTTCGTCTCCCTTCCCTACCTGAATAATTTCTTTTATCTCGTCATACATTTCATCTATTTCTTCATCATCTGCAGAGCTAGTTGGCATATAAACTTGTACTACTGTAGTAGGCATGGGCTTTGTGTCTATCTTGGCCACAATAATGCGTTCACTATGCTGTTTGTAGTAGCTAACCCGCACTCCTATTTTTTATTCATTATTAAACCTACTCCTGCATTACCCCTATTTGATTTTGTATTTATAACCCTGTAATCACCTGACCAAAAGTCTTGTTCCTCCTGCCACCGAACTTCACTAATTCCCACTATATCTAACTTTAACCTATCCATTTCGCTTTTTAAATTTTCTAACCTACCTGCCGATTAAGGGATCTGACATTCCACGCTCCGATCCGTAGAACGCCAGTTTTCTTTCTCCTGATAACGGCGTCCTCCTGAGTAGTCCCCGTCCGGAGATCCGAATGGGGGACTATTTTACCTCCGAAATATTTTACCCAAGACGACGCCATCATCATTTAATCATACAGTAAAGCTGCATGTCCTCAGGAAAAAATACGGCTGTAGTTTCCCCTTGCTTTCAGCCGTTCGCAGTACCAGCACAGCAGGGCCGTTTTGGTTAATGTTAAAAGGCCAGATCAGTCAACCATCCAGACTGTTGCCCCTGCAACTACTGAAAAGGCTGCTGCCCCTCTTCAGGAACCGCATGTTTGTCTGGCCTCTCAACAGATACCCCTCCGTTGTGGTTGCACCTACGGTACGGCCATCTGTAACGCTGAGGCACGCAAGCCTCCCCACCAACGGCAAGGTCCATGGTTCATGGGGGGGGGGGGGGGGGAGAAGTAAGAGTATAATGTATTAATTGCAGTTTGGTGCGTTTAGATGAACTTCACATGTTTGAGAAATACTGGTGGAAGTTACTCCACGCGTTAGGCGTCTATCGTGCCAGTAGCAGAAGAACCGAACTCATACTATACTGCAGAGAAGACAGAAGAGATGCCAGCGACGGAGGAGGAAAAAGAAATAAGAAGACAAATGAGGGAAGAACACCCGACGACGAAAGTCCTCGATCTTGAAAAACAAAGAAACGAGTCGTGGTCTTCGACTTTCCTTCCCCGTGTTACATACAATGCTTCTAACTCTGGCGCAGACGTTTGAAATTTGCAACGGCATAGACCAACCAGACATCAGGAACCTGGTCTTCTCACTTTAGTATCAAGGAAGCTTGTACAAGCTGGGCATCCAAATCGGCTCAGGACAAAGTTTCCAACAGTGAATATGTAGAGTGCATTCAGTTGGTATAAGCGAGTATTACATTCCAGAAATATGAGACTTTCAGACTATTAGGGGTAGTCTATACCAGAAGGGAAAGAATCTTGGATATTGATGAACTATACGTTGAAACTGTCGTGATGCATGGTAGAAGATACTTTGATCTGTCTAAACCACAGTCTAGTTGCCATTTTCACACTAGATATCCATAATGGCCAAGGTCAGCATACATCGGATCAATAGAGTGCGTCATGACAACCCAGGAATTCAGGAAAATAGCAGAGGAGACGGAGGTAGGCTGGCCAACAGTTTATAGTATCTCCACCACCGGACATCCAGATGGATTCGGATGAGCTAGCGAGGTTACTGAAGCGGAGTAGTGGAGAAGGCTCTCTCGTTGAGTGCACGCAAAACGTGGCATGGGCAGAGCCAATGAGTCACGTCGGCGGTGACAGACCCCTTACCCCGATTTCAGCTATCGCGGAGCACATCCTCGGCTCACACAGTGCCCTGTTTTCCGCCTGCTAGTGGCGATCTTTCTCGTTGGTCGGGTTTGTGGATATCTCCGAGCTTCGTCTCTGCTCGGTGTCCGGTCTCTCTTCTTCCCTGCAGAAGGACAGCACGTCGAGTTTCGTTCCCTCCTTTTTTAGGCTGTGTTACTTCATGGCGACCGGGTGGAAGGAGCAGTTGTGCCATTAGGAGCGGCAACAAAAGCAGCAGAAGGAACTGCTCGAACAATATGCGAAATTGCTCCGTGCTCATGCCGCACCAACTGCGGATCTGGCGCCGACTCAGAAGCTTTCTCCCACGGCGCCCACCACGCTATTTGCCGGTTTAGACGACGCTACGGAATTATCGGAGAATTACCTGCTTAATTCATTGCTGCTTTGCCAATTCAGGCACATCGTCGATCTCAGTTCATAAGGCTGCCTTGTTACGGGCCATTTGTGCGGCATCCTATGACTGAATATATGAAACTTAACTCTGATAAATTTTGTCGGTTGCTCACGCGTTATTTTGGTCATCAGTCCCGTGTGGTGGGGGCGCAGTTGCAGTTTAACCAGCACTACGAGCACCTCGGGGAGTCATATGCAGCGTGGATCGCCTATCTGCAAGGTCTGTAGTGAAAGTGTCGTTATGAGTGTCCCCAATGTGTTACCTCATATGTAAATTCGCTAATCAGGGACGTAACACTTGACCAGTGGGCCAAACTAGGACACTGGCCTTGTTTGACACTTCTCTAGCCGAAGTCGTTGAGACTGCTGACCTTACGGCAGTGGCAAGGGGCATAGAGCTCGCACAAGATTACGTTAGGGCCGCCACCTCACTTGCCTGTTGCTTACTGAATTGTGATCTTTGTCCGTTACGAACGACACGTTCTCTGACACCCTCACCTCGACTGTCAGAATGAAGGCGTGCACTCGCCAGCTACACTGCAAGCGTTCTCAAACTATTTTTATAATCTGTTTGGTCAAAAAAAAAAAAAAAGAACGTGACACGCACACATCTTAAAGCATCATTCGACAGCCTTTCTGCCTTTCATTTTGTTAACAGTCACCCTTATTGTGATATTTCCAAGTTTAGTAAGGTACCGTTTGAAATTCGAATAGCTCGCAGGGCAAAATAGGGATCACTTGGCGTTTCCGTTTGGTGCACGCTGGATCTCATATTTCTGCATAATAAATAGAGCTAACATCCTGAATTCGTCTATAAAATTGGGACGAAATATGTGTCTCTCTCCAGTCTCAACGAACTTGGTTGTATGTTGTGCAGTTCTGATGGTTTTTGCAAACGATATAGTGAATCTGTAATATTCACACAGTCTCTCATATCTCACAAGCAGATTGATATCTCAGAAACCGTTCAAGTTACCAGAACGATTTTTTGGCAAATGATTGCATGCAAAGCGGCGAGTACTTTGACACATTGTTAACTTGCCAAACTTTCTTATCTACCAACATGTATGGATGACTACAGATTTTTTCAGTGAAATGATGTAATTGTTTGAAGGACCTTCGAAAGCAGATCAAATGTCAATTAGTGTAAGTTCGCAACAACATAAATGAAGGAATCACATTTTTAATTTAGGTATATCAAGCACGAACATTTCATGAGGTATTGACGTTACTTGTCCTCAACTGTTGTTATATACGACACCATAAAAACGGTAAGGAGAGTTGGCTACAGACTGGTGTGGCAATTGTCATCATAGGAAACCTAGACAGGAGCAGATGTAAGTAGCGAACAAGATAACACAACAAACAGAGGATTTGCTGAACATGGATTTCTCTAAGCTTACAAAGACTAATGAAAAATGGTGCAGAAAGAATTACAGTGCAGCCATCACAATGTCAACAAGGAGGAATCGGACTGTCCCAAGCACGAACCAAGGTGTCGCAGCATGGTGGCTCCAAGTGTGACCAGGTCGTCTTTCTGCCGCCGGCCCTCCTATGTTGCCGCGACAGAGGGTGAGAGGTGGCATGAGCCCACTCTCATATTTCTATCTTACGATTCTCCTCTCTAATTGCATGTGGTGGAAAGTTGCTATTCCTTCACACGCGGACTTCCCACGTAGCGTCTCTCATCACCCGGGTGGTCCGGTGACAGGCGGGCTCTGCTGATTTTGAAAGGGTGTGAGGGAGTCGAGTGAATGCTTTCCAGACGCCGACATTGTCAAAAGACACGCCCGGAGGGGCCTGAAGTAGCGGCTGGGCTAGAGGTTCCGTTACTTCACAGAAACTTTGCGAAAACACTTTCTGGCGGGCTACCAGCGAGGCGTGGGAATGACTTGTGTACCCAGGCCGTTGTGGCGGGAAAATTCCCGCGCTTTCTGCAAAATAGTAACTGTGATTGGCTTGCTCAGGGCATAGCTCCGTGACGTAGCAAAATCAGCGGAGAAGTTGGCGCCAAGAATCTCCATTGGTGGAATGGTAGTGCTCCAGCAATGGAGTGGAATTTTCCACCGGTTTTAGAGTTGCTGATTGGAACGTTTAACCACGGCCACTGTCGTGGGGGCGGGATGTTCGGTGTTCGGCATGTACGGGTGCTCTAGAGTAGTCGGCTCTCGCCTTTCGGTCGAGGACGTCGAAGCAACCAGCCATCGCCTCCGGTACGCCAAATCGTGTTCTTGCAGTTAAGAAGACAGATTGGTAAGGTATGTCCGCAGCACCGGCAGACAGGGATTTTCCTAGGTGATAATCAGAGCTCAGCAGAGCGCGCCTGTTCGTCTTTTTCCAACTTTGTTCTGTCTTGGGTAGCAGCAATTAATGTTGGGTTGGCTATGTGTTTTCTCTTAAGATTTGAGTTGCAAGGGATTGGCTCCACATACCACTTCGTCATAATCCTCACAATCTAGTTTAGGGACAACTTCACATTCACAGCGTTTGTTTGAGTATCCAATTTGAGCCAATTTGATGTATTATAAATGTTTCATGTGTTTTTGTTTATTATTTTGTGTTTAGTCTTAATAAATCATATTGTTATTTTGAACAGAACTTTTATTCTGTTAATCGGTAGAGCAACCCATCATTTCTCACTACGATAATGAAACCTTCCTTTATTTAACTTATTTATCAATTTAAATTATTGCAGGTGCCAAACTCTTTTCTACTCCACTTGCAGGGTTGATTACAGTCAGTTCGCGTATATTTTTTAATCCATGTGCAACAGCAAAAGTCGGAGTTAGAATAGGGGGGGCTTAGAGCATCATTTACATATGTAGATTCTAGAAGAATTTAGCGTTAAATACACTTCTAGCCCCGGCACCTCGCATAAAATGGCGACTTTTAGCCTCGGACCTTTCCTGTGAATCACTGATTAACAAAAAGTATTCTTAGTAGGAACATTCAAATTTTTTTTCTCTACTATTTTTATGATTAGTACCCAAGTTCTTTTTCTTGTAGTTCCACGATTAGTTTTTATTAGCGGCGCATGATTACAGTTTTTGTTTTCAGTGTATATATTTTTTGTTTGCTCATTGTTTTTTTTGTGTGTGTGTCTTTGATGTGGTATCCGTACCTCATCACACTTGTCGGGTTTGTGTGCAGTTTCTGTACCACAACAAATCGTGCTTGTAGTTACAGCATTGGAACGGCGTTGTTGAAATTTTATGTCTATGTGGAAAAATATTGGGGGTAGATGATTTTTATTGTGAATTTTAGATAAATTTGTTTTTTTATGAATGATCACGAGAAGTAAGGCACGACTATCATTGAGCGGAACTAAAACAAAAGAGAATAGCATAATGGATAAAAGGCAGGTTACTGACGAGGATAGATTCGGAGATGAGATGGGCACGTTTTTAGCAGCACAGGACGACAGGCTCATTGATGAGGAAGGTGATTTGGACGCGATCTTAGAGCAACGTCGCGACCGTGATAGTGAGGTAGAGGATGAAACAGCGACAGGCACACAGGTCGAGAAGGCAGCAGAAGTTTATTATCAAACGAACGCGTGCAAACAGAGGCCAACTCGGTCACGTCAGAGCTCTAGCGCCCAGGTGTCCAGAGTTACAACACCCATGTGTGACGAGGATCAAAATGATGACATTAACCCAATACTGAGCTTCCTACGATCAATGAAAGAAGAAGCTGACGAACAGCGTAAGAAGGAGAAGGAAGAAGATGAGAAACAACGCAAGAAGGAGAAGGAAGAAGCTGAGAAACAGCGTAGGTAGGAGAAGGAAGAAACTGAAGAACAGCGTAAGAAGGACACCCAGGCAATAATTTCGCATATAGGAGAGATTCGAGGGGAATTACTAACAATAAAGAAAGAATGTGGAGAAGCAAGACAATTGTCAATGGTAGCACAAAAAGTAGCAGGCCTAGCCAAAACGGTGGCAACAGGGGCAATGAAAATCGCAAAAGTAACTTCTCAAATTGCAGGTCGCTTGCGACGTGCGACACAAGCCCACTCAAAATCCCTAGCGTTCTTAAAAACCCAAGGTAATATTGCGGTTACGAACATCACGAAACGAATGAAAGAAGTAGAGAGTCGGATAGCAAAACTAGAGCGAAACGGGCACACGAAAACTGAGCGTTCGGATACCAATGATGGAGTAAACAGAATTGTGTCTCCGAGGAAAAGCCCGCCGTGCTCTAGCCCAGTGACAGAGTGCGGAACTAACAATGCACACGCAGAAACACCTAGTAATAGCTCCAATAATTGTAGCCCACTTAGGAGAGTGAATTCTGAGTGCCACTGCCACTGTGAGACAGAAGTAGCACATCACAGTTATCAGCAAGATAGATCAGGACACTCAGCAGACGTGCAAGTATCGGAAACGAGTGACAACACCAGTGCGAGGATCGGACAGGATTTTGATCACAATCACTTCCTGTCGATACTAAAATTCCAAAAGTTCAGAGATAATGGAGGGTCGATGCATCCCAAGAGCTGGGTGATGCAGTTTACAAATTCATTACCGTCATCATGGCCAACCCTGGCGAAATTAGAATTCATGTGTGGACACATCGAAGGCCAAGCCGCGGAAAAGATGGGGGGTGTGACAGCGACGTGTCAGACTTATCAGGAATTTGTTGATGCGTTCCTGGGGATCTACTGGTCAAAGGAAACGCAAGACAGGATTAAAGAGGAAATAATATTTTGTCCTGAACTGGAAGTGTCCGGGCAAAGGAGCGCAACCAAATTTTTTGATGATTTACTCAAGAAGAATCAATTTTTAGATAGTCCATATAGCAAGGGAGAAATCATCAAATTTTGTTTTTCCAAATTGCCTGTTAGGTATCAACAGATACTTGTCGGGAAGTGT
Source organism: Schistocerca serialis cubense (assembly GCF_023864345.2). Classification (NCBI taxonomy): domain Eukaryota; kingdom Metazoa; phylum Arthropoda; class Insecta; order Orthoptera; family Acrididae; genus Schistocerca; species Schistocerca serialis. The sequence goes on along the minus strand of NC_064645.1, from coordinate 361,965,765 downwards.
GGATCTGACATAGAAGCATTCAAGAGTCTATTCCGCGAACTCGAAGTAGTCTTCGATAAACAAGACGCAAAGGACAGGAAGAAGGCGCAAAATAACAAATACCACGGGCCAGCAAGGGAAGACGACAACAGATCGCATAATCGCACTCGTCAGTTAGGAAACCAGGGTTACGGAAATCAAGGATACGCTATTCAAGGTTATGGAAACCAGAGACACGGAAACCAGAACGTCAGGGAACAGGGTCAACCTAGACAAGGAATCTGGGACAGGAGGAATAACGAACGGCAAAGCGACCGCAATTGGAGAGAACGAAATCAAGGACAACAGGAGAACCAGGAGATTGAGATTAGACCTGCAAATCCTAATGCACGTCAGAGGAGGGGGAGTCTAACAAGGGATTGGCGCTAGTCCATAGGATTCCACCACATCTCTCACACAAAGAAGTTCGTGGAATAATAGTAGTTTAAGTGGTGTACATAGTAGAATAGGCAAATATATGAGCGTTTCTTCGGGGAACAATAATTGTTGCATTAATAGATTAAGATTGTTAAAGTATTAAAACGCTGCGTTTTCACGCATAAGAATTTACTGCTGCTAATTTTTTTTGTTTATGTTCGCGATCTCCACTGTCGATAAGAGGCACTACCTTTCCATGAGCAATGTTCTTGTCCTTTCCTATCTGGTGTCCATGTTAAGGGATAGTGATGAGTGACGAGATGTCGCACAAACGGGCGCATACAAGAACGTGCTCTTAGAAGCGTTCTGAGAAGTCGTGATACGCTCCATAGCGGCCACAACCAGTTCGTGAGACGTTCATACCAATGCTTGCAGGCACGCGTCAGTGCACTGCAAGATTGTGGTATATTGCGTGATTTCAAGGATGAATATGGGCAGTATAGTTTTTTACAGTGATGCGCCAGCATCGTTGTCTTGCAAGGCGGGGTGAACCTGTGAGCGTTTGACTCCAATGGTGCCCTAGACGGTAGAAAGGCGGGCATAAAGCCTACCATGCCAATGTGCTGGTTGGGGATTTAGCGTGCTGCTCGTGAGTGTCACAGATGAATAACCAAGGTATTATACTTGACATACTCTGTAGTTGGCGTGTGTTGGGCGACGGAATCCTCAACAGGAACCAGTCCTGGCTTGGTCATATTACATTGCCTCTGGAAAGGTGTGCTTTGATCGCGAATACTGCATAACATAGAAAAAGAAGTTGCAACTATAAATTTATTGTCTTGTATAGCCATGGCTAACCCAGTCTCTGGAGTTTCAGTGAGGCGTAGTGAGAACTCGGAGGCCATGTCGTACGGCGCGCACATCACTGTCGTCAATAGCGGCGAGCAGCGAGACATCTCAGGGTAACAGGAATTATGTAAGAGTGTTGTATAAGGTAAAAAAAAAAAAAAAAAAAAAAAAAAAAAAAAAAAAAAAAAAAAAAAAAAAGTGGAGAGAGTACCATATACTAGGATAAATTGAACTTTAGGATTTTACAATAACTAGATCCTTAATATTGTGGCGGTTTTCTACCACAAGTGTTGGGCGCGCGCCTGTTGGAATGCTATTTTTCAGGTCACCAAACCACGGACCCGAGATGGAGGGACGACGGGCGAGCGAAAGTATAATAGTTGCATGTTCTTTATAGCACAGTAAAACTTAGACCTGCATAACAACATAATTTAATTAAAAGACATAGAATGTAGATCGTTGGCAAATGGTAGTTAATTCTTGAGCATGTCTACTGTCGATCTATATAATTAATAGTAATATTAGTGCGGGCCCGCACGTTTAATGGTTCATCCAGTATAGCGTCACACACCATGTACAGTAGTGAGATCGGTCTCTACACAAATATCAAGATAGATTATTTCCATGTCTAGCTTAGTCGGAGTTAGAATAGGGGGGGCTTAGAGCATCATTTACATATGTAGATTCTAGAAGAATTTAGTGTTAAATACACTGCTAGTCCCGGCACCTCGCAAGGGCGCTCGAAGTACAGGGCTACTGGAGGTGTGGCTCAGTGGCAACAGCCACTGGATCCGCCTAAACCCGTGTGATCGCTATCAGTGTCGAATGGAAACTTTCAGATCCGTTGCCAACTGCTATATTCCAGTAGGTGGAACTGACGTGTGGTACCATGGTTGATTACGAGCAGGTTGCTTCACGATTTTGTCACAGTTGCAACTGCGTGAGCATATTAGTGATATGAAATTTTAAAACACCATTGTGTTTTCGGAAGAGAAACTCATTTAAAAAAGGCAACAAGGAAAGGAAATAAGTAGCGCCTTCGATTTTCGGTATAATCCTCTACCCCTTGTGCTTTTATGTAATAAAAAGTTCACTTGTAGCATTATTTGTCACACTGGCATAACCTGGTAATATGATCGTTTGCAGACTCGCTAGCTGTACAACTCCTGCAGTATAATCATTTGTGTGAAGGCTTAAGCTGCAGAACACATTTTCCCCCTGAAGTTGTCCCACCTGCAAGGGGACCCCCCACCCCACCATTTCTGTTGTCCCATCCACTTCCACGCCGTCTGGACAGCTAGGGACCATGAAATATTGCACGCACTGTGCTTTCCGACAAGTAGAGGAGGGAAAAAATAAACAATTGTGATAAACATCTCCCAGGCCACCATGGAGTGAGCCAGTTGGCCTTGTCTTCCACTGAACCACTTACGCTGACGTCACTGACGATCCCAGTCCAGTAACACTGCCCTCCACTCAAATCATACTCAGTGGGTAAGTATCAACTGAAGCTTCATAATCCCCAGTCACAACGTTTTCCATGTTCTGTGTGTTTCTCTCCTTCCACACCTGTTTTCGCTCATTCGGCAGTCCTGTCCAGACTGTCTTTTAGTGCAGTTCTGACACGATTGCCTTGATGTATAGGTCATATGTGGGATCCGACACAACAGTTGGTGACAATCGGTGGGGGCTGTCATTGGAAGCCAGAGTGTCTTCCCTGGGCTTGGACCCCAAAGGCATCACTCCAGCATATTCTGATGTCATCGGCAGTGGATAGGAGACTGACAGAGTTTCAGGTAGACACATGAGCAGTAGTTGGGTCTTCGGGCTGCCCTGCATTGCAGTGATCACGATCTCAAGCTGTGGCTTATAGTATTCCTCTGAAGGAGCAATTCTGCATCTCTGTATGTTATAATAATATGAAGTGGCAACTTACATTGTTAGTGGTAAATTCACCATTCGCGCAAAATACTTTTGGGTTAGACACCTTTTCGGATTTTGGCTTCCTGATAGTTGACAAAGTACATTTAGTACATCACTCAGTCTTCTTTCAAGATCTGGACTCCTTACTATGGTCATACGCTCAGCTGACGAAGAACGCTTTGGGTCGAGTAGACACGTGTCTCTCCTGAGCTGTCGGCGGTGTCTACAGTCTGTAGAACCCACCCTATTCCCTTCTCCACGTCCGACAAGACTAACGTCAAGTCGCAGGGATGACGTTGGCGCCTTTTATCGTATTCCGTCGGGTCGGGGGGTCACGCCTTTGGTGGTGAGTCAGAAACCAAACGGTGCAGTTTGTCTTTGCGGTGATCTTAAACATTCAGTCAATGTGCACTGTATCACGGATTTGCATCCAGCACCGCAGCCGGAGGAGTTGTCGAAACTGTCAGAGGTCTCATACTTTTTATGCATCAATTTGCACAACATATAACTGCAGTTGCCACAGGACACAGGCTTCGAGATATTTCTTGCCTTTTGGAATCTCATCTGTGCCTCATATTTACCAACGATATTTTCAACAGTTGATTTAGGACATTCTATGATGCGTGAACTACCTTGATGACAACTGGGTAACGGGCTCTACATGACAAGAGCATCTACAAAACCATCAGGCGGCTTTCGAATGCCTTCTAGAAAATGCCCTTTCCACAGGCCCCACACGTTGATTTGGTTCACATCACGTTCATCTGGTCTCCAAACTGTCACCTGTTTTTCACTTTCTGAAGCACTGTTTGTGCTCCGCTCCCTGTTTGACTCCCATTACGACGGCTAAGGCTTAATCAAGAAATAGGGGGAGTCAGTGAAATGAAATGGAAAGACAAGGATTCCTATTCAGATGAGTACAGAATAATATCAACAGAAGCTGAAAATAGCATAACGGGAGTAGAATTCGTTATGAATAGGAAGATAGGGAAGAGAATGAGTTACTGTGAATAGTTCAGTAATGGGTTGTTGTCATGAGAAACGACAGCAATCAACAACATCAACGATAGTTCCGGTATACATCCCGATGTCGCAACCCGAAGATGAAGAGAAAGAGAGAGAAAGTATATGAGGATGCTGAACGGATAATTTAATACATAAAGGAAGATGAAAATTTAATAATCTTGGGGGATTGGAATGCGGTCGAAGGAGTAGAATGAAGGTGTAAGGGAGAATATAGACTTCGTACTATGAATGAAAGAGGCTAGAGTAATTGAGTTCTGCAATAAATTTCATCTAGTAATGGCGAATACTCTGTTCAACAGCCACAAGAGGAAGAGGTGTACTTGGAGAGGACCAGAAGATAACGAAATATTTCAGTTAGATTACATCGTGCTCAGGCAGAGATCCCGAAATCAGATACTGGATTGTAAGGCGTACCCAGGAGCGGATACAGACTCAGATCGCAATTTCGAAATGATGAAGAGTAGAGTGAAGTTTAAGAGAATGTTCAGGAAGAATCAATGCGCAAAGAAGTGGGATACGGAAGTACTAAGGAATGAAGAGAGACACTTGAAGTTCTCTAAGGCTGTCGTAAGGAAAAGCTCAGTTGGCAGTTCAGTTGAAAAGGAAAGGATATGTCTAAAAAGAGCAATCACAGAAGCTGGAAGGAAAAACATAGGTACAAAGAAGTTAACTGTGAAGAAATCACAGGTAACAGAAGAAGTTGATCGATGACAGCAGGAAGTAGAAAAATGTTCAGGGGCATTTAGGAATACTAAGATAGAAGTAACTTAGGAACGCAATAAATAGGAAGTGCAGGGTAGCTGGGGCGAAATGGCTGCCTGAAATATATGAGGAAATCGAAAAAGAAATGATTGTCGGAAGGACTCAGCATATAGAAAAGTCAAAACAACCTTCGGTGAAATTAATAGCAAGGGTGGTAACATTAACAGAGCAATGGGAATACCACCGCTAAATGCAGAGCAGAGCAGAGAAAGAGTACGTTGAGGGCCTCTATGAGGGTGAGGTCTGGTGAAGTGATCGCAGAAGAGATAGAGGATCCAGTATTAGAGTCGGAATTTAAAATAGCTATTGGAGACATAAAATCAAAAAAGGTAGGGGAGACAGGCAACATTCAGAGTTTCTAAAATCACTGGAGCAAGTGGCAACAAAATGGTTCAAAGGGCTCTGAGCACTATGGGACTTAACATCTGAGGTCATCAGTCCCCTAGAACTTAGAACTACTTACACCTAAGTAACCTAAGGACATCACACACACCCATGTCCGAGGCAGGATTCGAACCTGCGACCGTAGCGGTCGCGCGGTTCCAGACTGAAGCGCCTAGAACCGCTCGGCCACTGCGGCCGGCAAGTGGCAACAAAACGACAATTCTGGTTGGTGTGTAGAAGGTATGAGTCTGGCTGTATACCATCTGACTTTCGGAAAAAAATCGAAATCATCATCCACAGAATTACGAAGACTGCAAGAGCTGACAAGTGCGAGAATTATTGCACAGTCAGCCTAACAGCTCAGGCTTCCAAGTTGCTGATCAGAATAATACACAGAAGAATGGAAAAGAAAATTGGGGATGTGTTAGATGGCGATCAGTTTGGCTTTAGGAAGGGAAAAGGCAGGAGAGAGACAGTTTTGACGTTGCGGTTGGTAATGCAAGCAAGACTGAAGAAATGTCAAGACACGGTCCTTGGATTTGTCGAGCTAGAAAAAGCGTTCATCGGCGTAAAACGGTGGAAGATGTTAAAAATTCTGAGAAGGATAGCAGTAATCTGCAGGGAAAGACTAGTAATGTACAGTATGTACAAAAACCACGAGGAAACAGAGTGGAAGATCAAGAACGAAGTCAGAATGCCCCAGGATAAGGAACCAGAAAGATACCAGGTAAACATGAAAGGACTGGGCCCCAATTTGATATCATCCAGTTCTTAACAACAGAAATTGCATTTATTGCGAATTACTAGAATCTGATACGACAACTTACACATATCTGCAAGCTTGATTTAACGTAAACAAGCAACCTTTAAACAGTCCATAAACACAATGAATAAAACTTGCTACAAGGTAATATAGTTATACATGAAGAACAGCCAGAAGGACAGGACTAGCAGACAGATTTCAGAAAAGTTATAGGTTAACACCAATTGAAGTGCTCAATGCTTTTGCCAATCGGCGAGTAAAATGCCCTTAAAAATATCGTTAACAATAAATGGATATGTCCCCAGAACAGATACAGGACAGGGGCACATTAAAAGAACAATTACAATGTAAATCAAATAAGAACCTTTTAGAAACATGAGCATAAACCATTCTCCCTTAAAACCGTTTTGCTCTGCTAGCATTTACAGAATTGCTCAGAGAATCACTCCCCACCCCAGATTAACTGAAATAAGTGTCTCACCCCAAAGTAATTTAACTATCCCCAATTTAGGCAGGAGTGAAGAAAATTGAAATAAGCAGTTGACATAATATGCAAAAAACTGATGATTTCTCAAACTGGGGAACAATCAAGAATGGAGTGCCGCAAGGTTCGGTCTTGGATCCTCTGCTGTTCTTAATATATACTAATGACTTGCTAGTCTATATTGACGAAGGTGCAAAGCTGGTACTTTTTGCCGATGATACAAGTATAGCTATCACACCCAACAGACAAGAATTAACTGGTGAAATTGTAAACGATGTTTTTCAGAAAATCATTAAGTGGTTCTCTGCAAATGGGCTCTCATTAAACTTTGACAAAACACAGTACATACAATTCCACATAGTAAATGGAATGACACCATTAATAAATATAGACATCGATCAGAAATCGGTAGCTAAGGTAGAATATTCAAAAATTTCAAGGTGTATGCATTGATGAGGGGTTGAACTGGAAAAAACACACTGAAGATCTGCTGAAACGTTTGAGTTCAGCTACTTATGCTATTAGGGTCATTTCAAATTTTGGTGATATAGGTCTAAGTAAATTGGCTTACCACGCCTATTTTCATTCTCTGCTTTCGTATGGCATCATATTCTGGGGTAACTCATCATTGAGTAAAAGAGTGTTCATTGCACAAAAGCGTGTAATCAGAAAAACTGCTGGAGCTCATCCAAGATCATCCTGCAGACACTTATTTAAAGAGCTAAAGATCTTCACTGTAGCCTCACAATATATATATGTATATATATATGTATATATATGTATATATATGTATATATATATATATGTATATATGTATGTATATATGTATATATATATATATATGTATGTATATATATATGTATGTATGTATGTATGTATATGTATATACATATATATATTCACTTATGAAATTTGTTATTAACAATGTGAATGAATTCAAAAGTAATAGTAGTGTACATGGCTACAACACTAGGAGAAAGTATGATCTTCACTACTCAAGGTTAAATCTAACTTTGGCTCAGAAGGGGGTAAATTATACTACCACAAAAGTCTTTGGTCACTTACCTAATAGCATCAAAAGTCTGACAGGTAGCCATATAGCATTTAAAAGGAAATTAAAAGAATTTCTTAATGACAACTCCTTATACTCATTAGATGAAGTTTTGGATGTAGTAAGTGGGTAATTTCCCCAACCCCCACAAAAAAAAAAAATTAAAAATATTGTCATATGTAATATCTTGTATAGACACCTTATATTAACCTAAAACGTTCCACATCATGATCTATGGAACAAGTACTAATCTAATCTAATCTAAGACACCCGTCTGGCCAAGACACAGGAAAGGAGGACGGGATCAAACAGCCACACGTGCGACTGTAACACGTGCCGCCACAGCGAGTCGACAAGCGCTACACTTCACTATCATTCTCTCCTGGCGCCTGCCTCAGACAACGGCCAGGACAGTCACAAGACAGGAAGTCACAATGAGTTCCTTCTGAAGAATAAATATAAATGTCAAAGGAACATAAGTGACGCCACTTGACCCAAAAATATTGATATTCAGTAACCGGAGGGTGCAACCCAAATAACCTGACGAAAGGGCTCTGGCTACTTCTCTACAACCCCTAGCAGCATCAAATTACCAGAGCTTGTATAGGGAAATAAACAATATTATAAACAGCCCTAATGACCTTATTAAATTTACATAAAGATGTGCCTGAAGGTACTGAACTCGAGTAAGAAAACAGAAAACTGGAAGGACAGCGGCGTGGGCAGAAATTCCAAAGAGTCGAACTTCTCTTAAATAACACAATTTGGTATGTTGATTTGGGGAAAGAGATCAAACAGCGCGGTCATCGGACCCGTCGGATTAGGGAAGCATGGGGAAAGAAGTCGGGCATGCCAGGTCAAAGGAACCATCACGGCGTTTGCCTGAAGTGATTTAGGGAAATCAGGGAAAACCCAAGGCAGAATGGCCGGACGTGCTTTTGAACCGTTGTCCTCCCAAATGCGTGTCCAGTGTGCTGAGCACTGCGCCACCTCGCTCGGTAATAATGCAAGTACAGTAACCTTATTGACACATGACCAAATGCGCACAGCATGTGCGGCCCACAGCACCTAAAATAGTTCAATAACAAACTTGAATGAAAAGAGGTAATAACCACAATAAATACAAAATTTTAAAAAGGTAGCCTTTTAAAAGTACCAGAAGAACAGTTTATTCTAGGCTGCCCACAAAAACCCTTTACAAATATTTACGCAGTGCCGATGGTACTGTTACCGACGACTGTGCCGCTAAAGCGGAGTTATTGAACGCAGTTTTCCGAAATTCCTTCGCCAGGGAAGATGAATGGAATATTCCAGAAGTTGAAACACGAACAGCTGCTAGCATGAGTTTCTTAGAAGTACATACCTTAGGGGTTGCGAAGCAACTCAAATCGCTTGATACGGGCAAGCCTTCAGGTCCAGATTGTATACCGATTAGGTTCCTTTCAGATTGCGCTGATACAATCGCTCCCTACTTAGCACTCATATACAACCGCTCGCTCACCGATAGATCTGTACCTACAGATTGGAAAATTGCGCAGGTCGCACAGTGTTTAAGAAGAGTAGTAGGAGTAATCCATCTAACTACAGACCTATATCATTGGCGTCGGTTTGCAGTAGGGTTTTGGAGCATATACTGTATTCAAACATTACGAATCACCTCGAAGGGAACGATCTATTGATACGTAATCAGCATGGTTTCAGAAAACATCGTTCTTGTGCAACGCAGCTAGCTCTTTATTCGCACGAAGTAATGGCCGCTATCGACAGGGGATCTCAAGTTGATTCCCTATTTCTAGATTTCCGGAAAGCTTTTGACACCGTTCCTCACAAGCGACTTCTAATCAAGCTGCGGGCCCATGGGGTATCGTCTCAGTTGTGTGACTGGATTCATGATTTCCCGTCAGGAAGGTCGCAGTTCGTAATAATAGACGGCAAATCATCGAGTAAAACTGAAGTGATATCAGGTGTTCCCCAGGGAAGCGTCCTGGGACCTCTGCTGTTGCTGATCTATATAAATGACCTGGGTGACCATCTGAGCAGTTCTCTTAGGTTGTTCGCAGATGATGCTGTAATTTACCGTCTAGTAAGGTCATCCGAAGACCAGTATCAGTTGCAAAGCGATTTAGAAAAGATTGCTGTATGGTGTGGCAGGTGGCAGTTGACGCTAAATAACGAAAAGTGTGAGGTGATCCACATGAGTTCCAAAAGACATCCGTTGGAATTCGATTACTCGATAAATAGTACAATTCTCAAGGCTGTCAATTCAACTAAGTACCTGGGTGTTAAAATTACGAACAACTTCAGTTGGAAAGACCACATAGATAATATTGTGGGGAAGGTGAGCCAAAGGTTGCGTTTCATTGGCAGGACACTTTTAGAAGATGCAAGTCCACTAAAGAGACAGCTTACGCTACACTCGTTCGTCCTCTGGTAGAATATTGCTGCGCGGTGTGGGATCCTCACCAGGTGGGATTGACGGAGGACATAGAAAGGGTGCAAAAAAGGGCAGCTCGTTTTGTATTATCACGTAGTAGGGGAGAGAGTGTTGCAGATATGATACGCGAATTGGGATGGAAGTCGTTACAGCAAAGACGTTTTTCGTCGCGGCGAGATCTATTTACGAAATTTCAGTCACCAACTTTCTCTTCCGAATGCGAAAATATTTTGTTGAGCCCAACCTACATAGGTAGGAATGATCATCAAAATAAAATAAGAGAAATCAGAGCTCGAACAGTAAGGTTTAGGTGTTCGTTTTTCTCGCGCGCTGTTCGGGAGTGGAATGGTAGAGAGATAGTATGATTGTGGTTCGACGAACCCTCTGCCAAGCACTTAAATGTGAATTGCAGAGTAGTCATGTAGATGTAGATGTATTAAGTACACATTAATGATACACCAGCAGAATTACACAGTAAGCTACTAACAAAGCAGTAAGCTAACTCACAGCAAAGAAAGCCGGAGTAAACTCGATTATGTGGCGGCAGAAAGGCCCACAGAACAAACGGCCTCAAGGTTTAACCACCTAAGTCATGCATTCGGCGATACAAGCAAGCCAGCAAGAACGGGTCACATTAGCAGTTCACGAAAGCGCTCGAAAGGCATGCAGCCGATTAACCCGCCTGCTGACCCCAAACAGGTAAAAGCATGCGGGCCAAGACAAAGAAAGAAGCTCATTCTGAACGCTGGTCGCGCACCGCAATTCTCCGGCCCGGAAGGCTGCCCAACTTCAATTTCTCGCTGTCCCTGCCACTAATAGCCGGCCGGAGTGGCCGTGCGGTTCTAGGCGCTACAGTCTGGAACCGCGCGACCGCTACGGTCGCAGGTTCGAATCATGCCTCGGGCATGGATGTGTGTGATGTCCTTGGGTTAGTTAGGTTTAAGTAGTTCTAAGCTCTAGGGGACTGATGACCTCAGAAGTTAAGTCCCATAGCGCTCAGAGCCATCTGAACCATTTTTTGCCACTGAGGCTGCCGGCCAAGAGCCAAAGCGCCACCTCACGGAGCGCAAGCGCGAAAGGTCGCGCCAGCAGGTGGAAAGAGGAATCGAGGCGAACCAGCATGACTCAACACTGCTCGGATTGAAAAGGGTGTAAGATATGGATGTAGCCTTTCGCAAATACAGTTCAATCCATACATTGAAGAACCAATAATGGAAATAAAAGAAAGGTTCAAGAGTGGATTTATACAGCAAGATGGAAGAATATCAGTGACAAGATTTGCCGATAGCATCAATATCCCCAGTAATAGTGAAGAATAGTTACAGCATCTGCTGAATGGAATGAACAGTTTAATGGGTGCAGAACATGGGTTTAGAGCAAATCGAAGAAATACGAGAGTAAGGAACTTATCAGGACAGTTGGTCGCAAAGCTGCTGAAGTTAATGAATTCTGCCATCTAGCCAGCGAAATAACCCATCACAGACGAAGCAAGGCAGACTAGCACTGGAAGAAAAGGCATTTCTGGCCAAGAGCAGTCTACTAGCATTAAACATAGGTCTTAATTTGAGAAATAAATTTCTGAGAATGTACGTTTGGAGCACAGAATTGTTCGATATGGACTGAGGGAAAATCGGAACAGGAAGGAATCGAAGTATTTGAGACGTGATGCTACAGATGAATGCTGAAAATTAGGTAGACTGATAAGACAAGGAATGAGGAGGTCGTGCGCAGAACTGGAGAGGAAAGGAATATACAGAAAACTCTGACAATAAGAAGGTACAGGATGATAGAACATCTGTTAAGACATTAGAGAATAACGAGAAAGGCACTACAGGGAGCTGCAATGGGTAAAAATAGAGGGAAAGGGAAACTGGAATACATCCAGGAATGAGGACGTAGGTTGCGAATGCTTCTCTGACATGAAGAGGCTGGCACAGGAGAGGAATTCATGGAATCCCATAGCAAACCATTCGGAAGACTGATGACTAAAGAAACAGTGGATATTGGTGCAGTTCTTTCCCATTTTCCCACCAAGACCTTTATGGGACCGACCAGCCCATCACTTGTGCATCGAAGACACTTTCTGTGGCACAACGTAGCTACTCATAGGTGGAAAAGGAAGCACTAGCTACCGTTTATAGCATTCAAAAGTTTCACTCTTTGTTGCATGGGGCAAAGATTTTGCTCATCAACGACGGCAAGCTCCCGGTTTCCTTAATCTCCCTTCGCTCTAAATAACCAGACTGCCCATCAGTTGCAGAGGTGGACTCACTTTTTCAGCAATTATAGTTACGACATCTATTACTGGTCCATTGCCCAGCATGCTAATGCAGATCATTTTCGCGCTTCCCGGCAGGTTCTGATCTGGATTTCAGTCGACAGAGGCTCTAATTTCTGCTTCGGATGATATCCTGCAGCAGGAACTAGTACATTTTGCTTGGCAGCACGAAAGGTTTGAGCCGCTGCGACCGCCGTCACGCTTTTCAGCTGTCCAGATGGGTTGGCGCGAGTGGGCACTTTCTGGAACAGATTCGGTGTGGCCCGTGTTTTTTCTCCTGTGACTTCAGCTCAGCACCGACCAGGGGTCCTTCAGTCGTGCAATGGAGGAGCAAAGCTGACAAGTGCTCGCCCTTCCAGCGCTGCACTGCTGCGTACTCCAGTCTCTGCACGTATCGCACTGGGGTATGCGTCACATTAAGGCTTTGGCACATCGTTATCTCTATTGGCCAGCGATCGATCGAGATACTGAACACTTCGTGCAGGCCTGTGCACAGAATCATGCTGTTCTGTTGCATAGGTTTTCCCTGTGCCCAATTCTGTAGCACCCTTGTGACATGGTGCACTTAGATTTACGGGCTCTTTTCTGGTATCACTGCCGCGCGGGATTCGCAGAGCGGTCTTGGGCGGGCGCTGCAGTCATGGACTGTGAGGCTGATCCCGGCGGAGGTTCGAGTCCTCCCTCGGGCATGGGTGTGTGTAAGCTTAGGGACTGATGACCTTAGCAGTTAATTCCCCCCGGGTTCGATTCCCGGCGGGGTCAGGGATTTTCTCTGCCTCGTGATGACTGGGTGTTGTGTGATGTCCTTAGGTTGGTTAGGTTTAAGTAGTTCTAAGCTCTAGGGGACATGACCATAGATGTTAAGTCCCATAGTGCTCAGAGCCATTTGAACCATTTTTTTTAGTTAATTCCCATAAGATTTCACATACATTTGAACAATTTTTCTGGTATCATGTGGTTGTTGGTTATATGTGCTGTGTCAGATTTTCTGTACGTTTCAAAAACTGTCCTCCACAACATCGAAAGGCACTATTTAAGCATCCTGGTAATTTTTGCGGTTAATGCTTCACCTCTGACCCTCATATTCATTACCATTTGGCAATCCATGTAGCGGGAGTACGCAAATTTTGCATATGCAGTTAGTTTCCAGCACCTCCCGACCGACTCAAGTCACCGTGTTTCTAACTCTAAGGTGTAGCGATTCGTGTGAACGTTTAAAACAGAAATGAAAAAGTTTTTGTCTGTCTTATCCCTTGACAACACACTAGCTAGTTTTCTTGCCATGTACCGTGCAACACCAGTTAATGGACACAGTCTTCTGGAGTGTTTGCATGGGCACTACCTGCATGGTCTTTTTTGCTTTTGTTATACACCGTGCCACATACCCTGGAGCATCACAATCCACCTTGTTTTCCTCAAGGGGCTACCATTTAGGCCCCATCTGTTGGCTGACAGCAGGGTTTTCTGCTGGTTGTGGTGGTAGGGCTAAGAGGTCAGCATATGTTTGTGATGGATGTTGTTTGGACGTAGCTGTTACATCATTCCAGTCAGTCACGCCCACGACCTGTGGGACTGCCACCACCATCTCTGAGGCTTCCAGGAGAAGGGCTCAGCTGTGGCACTAATCTGGTGAAAGGCTCCCAACTGTGGCAGCTGCACACCTGTTGCCCCTGTGGGCCTGCTGGTACGTGACTGTCTCGTGACTGAATACTTTGCCAATAAATGCTAGAGTATGCTTTTATTTTCGTGTCCGATTAACAAAATATATTCCTCTTCCTAAGTAAAGTTTAAAACGACAGTTAGTTTACTCTGTTACAGTACATTTACTTGGAATTACTTTGCCCATTTAGGCTGTCTACCGTTTATGATTTGCATGACCACAGCCTTTACTTTCCAACTGTAATACTGTGGTTCGATTCCCGCTGAAATAACTACTGCTCCCTTTCAGTAAGTACTCATACAGGTGAAGAAATAAAGTCCGATTAATTTTTTTAGTAGACGATTACGGTCAAACGATAGTTCTATCAAGGGAGTAACATTTTAGGAGACTTTCTCTTTTAGTAATAACCTGTAGTGTTACACATGGCACCGAAATTCCACGATTCAGAGCAAAACAATAAATGCCATGGTATAATAGCTACTATGAATCCGCATTTGAGGTATAATTAATGTACTCTTGCTACAGTTCTTGCCTCATTAAGCACTCTAGATGTTAGCTAGTTCGATGTTGGCCACCGATTATTTTTCCCACTTCCAGTTAAACCACCTTTTACACTCCCGCCTAAACCGGAGATACTTTCCTCCGGGTTATGCACTTCATAAAATCTTGCAGTGGCTAGGCATGAACCAGTTATACATATAACACTTCAACATATTTGTACCAGGAATATTAACAAATTACTTCTCGTTACACAACATTATAACAATAACGCAGTCATTTCCATATGTGTCAGTTCGAAGAACATTATCATATGGGTATTACAGTATTCATAGTGAACATCGAAGTTACATAAAAAGGCACGCTCGATACGAGACATGAGTATTGCATATATGACCTCTGTTTCACTGTTGTTTTCTGTTAAGTGAAACATGTATAGTGAAACATGTAAATATTACCAAGTTCAACATAAACAATTCACCATAGAGAAGAGGCATTTACAGTATCGTGGCTACTTTGCTCGGAAATGAAGTGGAAAATCGAAAATGTTTACAGTATTCTTGAGGCGACATAAGAGTGACTATAACTCGTCCTTCAAATGCCGTTCCCAAGGTTTATCTTTTCTTCGGGGTCAAATTACTTTTTTTAAATATGGCGGACTATCTTCCTCTACCGAAGTGGAATTGGCATCCAATATTGAGTATAAATGTTGTAGTACATTTATCCGTAAGGGGTGATAGGTGATGTGATATTGGACAGATAAGACAACAAATGGTTTCCACACACTATGACTCCCTTCTCTCTATTTTTATTTTGTTATTGTTATTCAATGAAGGAAATTCATTTGATTACGTAAGCTGGTTTGTGTTCTCATTACGATACTCATTTGCTTACTGATATGCTCACATCTGTACGAGTTTCTCCAGAGCCAATTTAGACGTTATTATCTAGTATTCTCCGCGAGCTCCACTTCGTTTTATAATCACGGATGTTCGATACAGGATTAATGAAAGAATCGATATAATTTACATTTATGGTGAAGCTCGTAAGAACATTAGAGCAACTTGCAACATATATGGAGAACTTACCCTGAAAGGAAACAGCCATCTGTAAGAAATTTTCAACGACTTCCGAACTTATTCTGCAAATCGGGAGGTGTCGCATCAAGAAAACATAATCGAAGAAGGACTGCTACTGGCGAAAATTCGGAGTCGCTGTATTAGCTGCAGTTTTCGCTAGCCCTCACGTAAATTGCAGTCAACTGGAACGTGATTCGCAAATTTCGCAAAGGGGTGTTCTTTGAATACTTCAGAGTAATTAATTCCATCCATATCACATTAGTCTACATCAAGCCCCTCATTGGCATCATTTCCAGTAGCGTGTTGAATTTTGCCAACGGGTTCTAGTACAAACTAAAAATGATACATTTTCAAACATTTTATTTTCAGATGAGGCGATATTCACCAATCATGCTCAAGTGAACCGACGTAATATGCATTATTTGCCAGTGGAAGATCCAAGATGGTTATGGGATGCTGAGCATCAAAGGCAGTGGAGCGTGAATGTTTAGTGTGTAATTGTAGGAATAACGTGTCACTGGACCACTCTTCATTGGAGGTAAACTGAATGCCTGGAAATCGGAAAGTTTGGGACCAAGAACGCCCTTGTTGAACAGGGTGCCATGCGGTATCAACACGATGGCTAACCATCTCATTACTCAGCTGTAGCTCAAGAAATACTAAACAGAGATTATCCTGATCGATGGATACGACGTAGAGGGCCTGTCTTTTGTCCTGCTCGATGCCCGGATCTCACTGCTCCAGACTTTTTTCTTATGGGGAGTACATGAAGAACAATAAATGCCAATCACACCCTAAAATCTATGTCAGAAAATTAGGAAGGACTATGCAAAAATCAGCAAAGAAATGTTGAGGAGTGTTCAACTGTGTTTCGAAGTGCGTTTTCGGATATACATCTCGGTTAATGGTCGTAACTTTGAGCATTTACTAAACTGAAATTCTTTGTTATTGAATACGAATTATGGTTATGCAGTGTACAAGTAATGCATGTATTGTACGTAAATGGAAGCTAGTAAGGTCAAAGAGTGTGAAAACCGTTTTCTGAATATTATTTATAGTAGTGTGCATTTATATCAATCTTCAGCTTATTTGTCTGGTAGCAAGCATTTACTTTTGCAATTCTTTACATTTCAGAAAAACTATTAGAATATTTTATTTCCGGTTTCCGAAACACATTCAAATAGAAGAGGTTACTTTCGTCTGAAGTATGCTCTTCTGAAGAAGAAAAATTTGTTAACATCGAGTATAGATTTAAATGTCAGGAAGTCGTTTCTGAAAGTATTTGTGTGGAGTGTAGCCATGTATGGAAGTGAAACGTGGACGATAAATAGTTTAGACAAGAAGAGAATAGAAGCTTTCGAAATGTGGTGTTATAGAAGAATGCTGAAGATTACATGGGTAGATCACATAACTAATGAGGAGGTATTGAATGGAATTGGGGAGAAGAGCTTGTGGCACAATTTGACTAGAAGAAGAGATCGGTCGGTAGGACACGTTCTGAGAATCGAGGGATCACCAATTTAGTATTGGAGGGCAGCGTGGAGGGTAAAAATCATAGAGGGAGACCAAGAGATGAATACACTAAGCAAATTCAGAAGGATGTAGGCTTCAGTAGGTACTGGGAGATGAAGAAGCTTGCACAGGATAGAGTAGCATGGAGAGCTGCATCTAACCAGTCTCAGGACTGAAGTCCACAAGAATAACATGCTCTTGATCACTCAGATTTTACGCAGGTCAACAAACGACTGCAAAACATTATTAAACACATTATTTGCAAAGCCAATTTACTGACCATTTCAGGCAGTCCAAAGCAAACACATTTTTGCTGTATTCGTTTAGCAGAAGAGTATGCTGCCCATTTCAAATGTTGGCAGTCCATTGATCATGTTTTCTTCGTTTAGAAGCTCACATCGTTAGACTACAGATCACTTTGCGTTGTAATCCTTTGATCATCACACCATTTTACAGAATCTCCATTCCGTTATATACAAATTTAAATCTGTCAGAACCCGAAACTTAACTATATACACCAGCGGAAAAAATATCTCAACACCAAGGAGTTTTGTGACATTAGCGAAAGTTGGTAGGCGTGTTTCTACATCTGAAAGATGATGTCCACTCGAATTGCGCGCCAGGAGCAAAAGAATGGCGCTACTCGCTCCACTATGGGGATGCAAATCAGGTTTGCTTTTAATACACGCTGTAGCGATCTTGAGCGTTAGTTATCGTTGAGACTTGACTTGGTGAGTTGAAGTCAGTCAAGAATGCTTTTAAGGCGATAAAGACGCCATTATCAGCACATCACTAGGTTTGAACGAGTTCGTGTAATAGGGCTACGAGAAGGTGGATATTCCTTTTGCGACAATGTAGAAATGTTAGGAACGAATGTAAACTCTCTACATGATTTCTGGCAACGGTGGTCAGGAGAACGTACAGTCGCAAGATACTGGGCTCCAGACGGCCATGTGGCACTACCGAGAGGGGAGTCCATTGTGATCGGAGTATGACTGGCGTACCGTACTGCATCTGCAGCAGCAGTTTGAGCAGCAGTTGGCACCACAGTGACACAACGAACTGTCACAAATCGGCTACTTCAAGGACAGCTCCGAGATAGACTCCCTGTAGCGTATATTCCCCTGATCCAAAACCACCCTCATTTGCAACTACAATGGTGTCAAGGGAGAGCTCATTGGAGGGCAGGATGGAGGTCTTCTGTGTTCTCTGATGAACGCTGGTTCTGACTCGGTTCCAGTGATGACCTTGTGTTGGTTAGAAGGAGGTCAGTTGATGGCCTGCATGCAGTCTGTCTCCTGCTAGACACACTGCATATACATCTGGAGTTATGGTCTGGAGCGAGATTTCTTACGACAGTAGGGGCACTGTCGCGTGTATCCCATACATCCTAACTGCCAATCTGTACGTCGATCTGGTTATTCGACCTGTTGTGCTACCATTCATGAACACCATTCCAGGCGCGTGTTTTCTAAAAGCATAACGCTCGCCCACATACTACTGTTGCAAACCAACATACTCTGCATAGTGTCGACATGTTGCTTTGGTCTATTTAATTATCAGATCTATGTCCAACCGAACACATCTAGGACATCATCAGTCAACAATTCAAAGATGTCCGCAAACAACATTAACCGTCTTGTATTGACCGGCCAATTGCAAAAGGCATGGAATTCCATACCGCAAACTGACATCCGGCACGTGTGCAACAAAATGCATGCACGTTTGCATGCTTGGGTTCAATATTCTGGCTGTTACACCAATCATTAATGTACCAGCATTTCACATTTGCAGTGGCTTATCACGCGCTTTCTTTAATCTCTAATCTTGCAGTGTTCATCACTTAAACACGTTACCTAAACAAATATGTTCCTGAAATTTCATTACTAAACATTAATAATTTTTTGGTGTTGTGATTATTTTACTTCAATGTATATTATTATTTATGTAACAGTAGCGCTTCGTAACAGTACAACATCAAAATCAGAAGAACAATATTTGCAAGGATAAGTGTTTTACAATATTATGTACAGTATTTAGGTCATGTTTTCCGCTAATACCATTTCTTATCCTATTCTATGGTCATACGGTTTAAGTCCACTATATTATGAACACGTAATGCCTTCTTTGCTTTTGGATATAACGTACAGAATGTGTTAGTGTGAGGAGTTACTTGCACTTCAAATGGCCCATTGTAAATACCCTTAAATTTGGAAATCTCATGGTTTAGTTCACTAGATTTTTCAGCTTTATATGAGAACAAAATCTTTAATCTTAAACTTGGTTACTTTTGTTTCCGCCATACAGCTCCATACCTTCTTCCCAAATTTTATAAATGACATGTGGTTCATTATTTCACAATACAGGCTTTTGTTTCCTTACATTTTCAAAGCATTCAACCACTCTATTAAATAGAGTTTTAGCTGTTGCTTTCCTGATTTGATGTAAATTGATAAATAAGGAAAATACTTCTGATACCATTGCTGAAGTTCTGAAGTTTTCAGGTGGGGCAGCATAAACCCATGGCAAATAAATCAAATATATCTTCCGGTATGTTCTTCTGTATAGGACCCTTATTAGTTTATTTTACAGGTTCGTCTTGATCACACTATTACCAGTTTCAGCTGTTGCCATCTTCAGATCTGTTATAAACAAAAACAGGGTGTAACCAACTAAGTTCAGTTTGCTGACACTAAATCTCCGAAAGGGCTAGCGCCACATAGGAGAGATAAAAAGTGTTTACGTGATCAACAGCCATGTATATAGCCATACGTACCATAAAATATTCCGATGTATAAACGTCAAACTAAACGTGTAAGTACATAATAAGTGCTGTTGATGATGAGAATGCGTCTGTCATTTGTACAAAGAACGGAGACCTGCAGAGGGCACAATAGCTAGGGTACACGATTAACCATATCACAAATGTAATGGTTCAAATGCAGATGCGTAGTAATGAATTAAAATTCCTCCACATGGCAAAACGGGCGTCTGACAATAAAACATGTACTGACAAACTATACGTGGAATTGGAACCATACCTAAACTCCACATTAAAACTGCAAATACTAATAATGTGAATCTGCTAGCCTGGCAAAGTAAAACATACAATTGTGTCAAAGCCAGCAAAAAAAATTTAATAATAAAATCACATCTATAAAACGAAATTTTCCAGCATGACAAAGCAAATATCGTAACCGTACTTGTAAGATAATTAACGAAACAGTGACTGTTAATTAAAAAAATTAAAAATCGATAGTCGATAATACATCAGTAGTGGGATCTCAATAGTGGTGCATCGCGGCTTCTCTGTATGATGGTTTTGTTGCGAACATAGGAAGAAAACCTCCAATTTAAAGACGAAGTATAATGTAAGAGCAGACGAAAAGCGGGAAGGCGACCATCAATTTAAGGACAGAGTGGTCAATCTCACGAACATAAAAATGATCTCATGAGTAAACGTTTACATTTTAATATTACTCTGAAATTGAGCCCAGGCACAATGAAAAGTACTACTGCAGAAGTAAAAGTTGCTTGTGACGTGGCTAAACTCAATAAATTTGTTCAATTTGACGTAGCAATAAAAGCTAACAAACGTATATCAAAAGTAGGTCGCTACGAACGTAGGTCCTATTCGCAGGAGAGCTTCTGTAAAGTTTGGAAGGTGGGAGACGAGGTACTTGCAGAAGTAAAGCTGTGAGTACCGGACGTGAGTCGTGCTTCGGTAGCTCAGTTGGTAGAGCACTTGCCCGCGAAAGGCAAAGGTCCCGAGTTCGAGTCTCGGTCGGGCACACAGTTTTAATCTGCCAGGAAGTTTCATATCAGCGCACACACCGCTGCAGAGTGAAAATCTCATTCTAGATTGCTGTCTGTTAAATGGGATACTAACTTGCTGGGCATTATAACTTCAACAACTTGGTTACGAGATCTGTTACGTTAAAAGCAACGACAGTTAAAGTTATCAGCCAGAACGTTATGACTACCGACCTACTATCGATATAAACTCGTCCGGGCGCTGACAGCGTTACCTGACCAGGAATTATTGCTAGTCAGACACACGCACGGTGCATGTGGTATCAGTGAGCGTGCTGCCCTATGGAATAGGGAAGGCACGCGATTTATCTGAGTCTGACTGAAGGCGGGTTGTGATGGCCCAGAGGCTCGGCACGAGCGGTTCGGGAACAGCACGATTAGTCGGGTGCTGAGCTGAGTGTCTTCAACAACGAAGGTGAAACCGCGTCCAGACCTCGTGGGGTTGGGCAGCCACCCCTCGTTACAGAAGTCGGACGTCGTAGTCTTTACAGAAGCTCTCCTGCGAACAGGAAGGTAGGAGACGAGGTACTTGCGGAAGTAAAGCTGTGAGTACCGGGCGTGAGTCGTGCTTCGGTAGCTCAGTTGGTAGAGCACTTGCCCGCGAAAGGCAAAGGTCCCGAGTTCGAGTCTCGGTCGGGCACACAGTTTTAAACTGCCAGGAAGTTTCATAGACAGCAATCTTTTAGAAACCTTAATGCCTTGTTGTCACTGTGAATAAATATTTTACGCCTCGTAAATAATTTCGAAACATTTTCAAACCTGAATTTTCCAAAACTTTTTCTCTAGGATACTGTAATTTGTTTAATATGTAGTGACAGTCCTACTCGCGAAAGCAATGGTTATGTGACCTCTTCTTTCCAGAATATTGTTTCTTGAAAAATTTCAACCCAGATTCCATATAAATTGCTGTCAGCACTCATATGAAACGATTTCGTTGATTATGTACAACTTTATTCCTAAACTGTTACGTTTTCAATTCTTCGAAATTATTTTGACATTTTTTAGTCCAAATAGAGGACCTTTCCTATGCAAATTTTTTAAATGAGGACTATTAAGAATCTGCAACGTCGGAAATTTGCGGTAAAATCCACAACGCCCAAGAAGTTCTTCAAGCTGCATTTTATTCTTCGGGAAGAGACCATTTCATTAGTTGTTAACTTTTCGAAGTCCTTACAAGTCCCACAACTGGTAGTGGTGTACCCCAGAAATGTCATCTGTCTTTTAACTGACTCATATTTTTGTAAAGTAATCCCTCCCTGCTTGAGTAGTAGTGGAAGTACAGTGTGATCGACTGATATCCTGTTCTTCCATTTACACATTATGATCAAAATGCAAAGTGACTGGAATGGCATCTTTCTGAAGGGAAATGCAGGAATTGCTGAGGTCTAGCATCGCTTTATGGCAGATTAAGAAATCGATGCCTAGGAGTATTTTGGGGTAAGAAGAAGAACAATTAGGAAAAATGAATGCCTCTGAACAGAAAATCCCAAGTGAGTTTGTAGTTTGACATCCACACCTTTTCCAGAAACAGCACCTCTAATTTTTGTTTTATGTAACGATAGTGATGAACAATGGGCAACAGAATTACGTTTATTGAGAGCAGAATCGCTGATCACAGACAACGGGAGAGCAAGAATCAAGAACAGCGTTTAATGTATTGTTGCCTCTCTAAATGTTAAGAACTGGTTGAAAAATGTATCTAAGGTTCTTCTTTGTCCTGTAAAAGACAGTCCCTCATGTCTTGAAAACAAACTAAATTTTCAATAATATGCTGAGGAAGTGTGGAGTCTTGTGTACTCACAGGTCGCTCAAGAGTCGGATATTGGTCGGCAAGCCTTTGTTGATTTCGACTGTCTCGTCGTCTTTGCCAAGTGTTTGCTGGCAGTTTAATTATTTGAGCTCATCGGAATTATTGGAAGATTCTTGTGATGGATGGGAGCGAGGATCTGGTTGGTTTAGGGTGAAATTATGCTGATGCCCAGAATTATTATGTCCTCAACCATCATATTCCTACCATTACACTGGCCATTGGTATTGCGATTAATTTTCACATCTGTTCTTGTACTACTTGAGATTATTACTGGAACAAGCTTCATACCACCCCACATTACATTATTGCTCAATTTATTCAACATCGCAATGTCGTCATGGCGCGAAGTTCAATTTTTTATGGGAAGATAGATCAATTGGGCTACCTCCTCTAACCTAACCTGCTCCCCCCTTCCCTCCCCTCCATCAGAAAATGGCGGGAAGATCAAAGTCCATCAGCACAGTGGAACACACCACGGCTACCTGCGCGAACCTAAGAAAATGATGGTGAAAGAGGTCATTTGGGCTACCTCCATTAACCTAAGTCACCTCACCATCACCTCTTTATGGAATTGGTGGGAAAAGGACTAAGCATGGGCTGGACAGGATGGACATAAGTCTTTATTTAAACAATTTGACGCAGTACCTCCACCCAGTGTGTTCATCATTGGGTCCAGAGTCCAACTGACCTAGTACACAGTACTGCCACCAGAGTGCTCCATTGTCTGTCCAATGACGTAATCCAATATGGCGGTCTGGAAGTGAAAAGGACTCAGCCTGCCCTGGTATGCTGGAGAGAGGAAGGAGTGTACTTTATTTATTTTGGAAAAATTTATTTAGTTACGGATTTCACAAAGTTTATTTATTACACTAGTACAAAACACTCACCCTCACATGCTTGAGGTCGCAGTAAATAGTCTACAGACCTGCAAACAACTCGTAAATCACCGAAATAATGCAGTATATTGATGTGCAGAAACACAAAAAACTCCTAAACTGTCAAAATAATGCATGTAAAAGGCTCTCCAAAGAAGCATGCTAATTGTCAACTGTCGAAATCATGCAATGCACAGCCTGCATATGAGTTCATATAATAATGCAACAGACCCGAAAAGAACTCGTATATCGTCAATAAATTATGCATGTGTAACGCTATTCAAACATGCTCACAAGATTTCAACACCCAAGAATAATGTAGTGTACAAACACTGAGTGCACATAAAAAACACCACATATCAGCGAACTGTTCCAAAGTGCACACTCGCTTTGCAGTGCCAGCTGGATGCAAGCCAGCACCAGAGTGCGAGCTATTGCTATCGCATCACTGCCGACGGCAGGTGAAAGTCGCATCTATTTTTGGATATACAGTTAGGTTCTTTGACTGTTATAATGACATGTCTATGGAAATAACGCCAAGTACTCTCAAGACCGCCCGCACATGTTCACTGTTGCTGGCGTGATCTCTCCCTCTACCTGCGGTCCAGTGAAAACCTAATTGATGAGCGACTAACCCTCGCAGATGCTGCAGAAATCCGTTCCAGTGCTTCCCAGAATAGACAAGGTGCATTGTTCCTAGCAATCCTAGCGGTATTGGCATCTAGCCATGCACGTGTTTACCAGCCAAGCATGGCTGATGCATCACCACGAAATGCTCGAGCAGCTACACACATTCCAAGTGCATCTAAAATGTTCGTAATGTTATACTGGATATATAAAATAAGAGCCAAGCATATCTTTCGAAAATTGTATAGTGTCCCAGAGACAGTTAACGGTCACTTTTGTGGGAGCTTTCATGATGTCTCAGCTTGCATGAATGGAAATTGCCCTAACAGAACTTGTTTACGAAAATAGGGCAGAATAATGCAGAATGCATTCCTCCCTATGGTCCTAATGTGGCACCCCATCAATCACGTGTTACCCTTTCTGGAAATCGTTAAGTCCTCCTTCAACAAACATCTCTGAACCGCGGAAGTTCTCACTGCTATGTAGGGGCTTATAAGTTTCAGCACAAAGGATGTCTTGTGAATGAATGGAGCATTATGATTGGCTCTTATTGAATTTAATCGCTTAGTTACTGACGCCGCCAGTATGGAAGCACTGTCTGCCTTTATTTTTTCCTTCTGCAGAGGAGACTTTCAGCTGCAAAAATCTCTTTTGTACAGATTACTATATTGCACCCACAATTAAACGCTGCAAAGTGCCCTACAAATCGTCAAATATGGAAAGACTCTTACTCAGTTACACTGCACTGCCACTGACGATGGGGCATTGAATATTAGAGCACAAAACCAATCTCCAAACCAGCAATATATCACCGCGTACCATGTCATTGTAGCAAACATAGAATTTGTATCCCGCACCATACAAAATAGCCCCTTTTACATCATTCACATAGCTATCGGCCACCAGACACTCGTTCATATACCGCGAAGACAGACAACATAAGCACATGCACCACAGGTATACTTCTCGCTGCATTAGATATTTCTTGTGAGGATGAGCAGTCATCCACCATGACGCACGACCCAAGCGCTCTCTGTGGACCGAATTCACTCTCAGAAACGTTACACAAATTCGGGGTCGGCCCCCTGGGCACAAACGCATTAGTGTTTCTGGTCCCCACCTGCTTGCTTCCTTGCTTTTCTACTCCCATCTCCAGATTCTGGGATTACAAGAACATATGTAATTTCGGATGGTTTGCCAGAATATCATACCATTTTTGCGATACGTCTCTATATCTAGCACATAGCAAAATCGCATGCATAGCAGTATTGCTTGTGCAACATAGTTCTGAAGATCTGTAGGCCACTTTGCAAGGTTTAATTGTGGGAGTAATATAGTGATCTCTAGAAAATAGTTTTTTGCCACTCAAAGTCTCCTCTGCAGAAAGAAAAAAAAAGGCAGACAGTGCTTCCATACTGGCGGCATCAGTAATTAAGTGATTAAATTCAATAAGACACAATTATAATGCTCCACTCATTCACAAGAAATCCTTTACGCTGAAACTTATAAGCCCCTACATAGCAGTGAGAACTTTTGCGGTTCGGAGGTGTTTGTTGAAGGAGGACTTAACGATTTCCAGGAAGGGTAACACGTGGTGGACGGTGTGCCACATTAGGACCATTGGGAGGAATGCATTCGGCGTTATTCTGCGCTATTTTCATAAACAGATTCTGTTAGGGCAAGAATTTCCATGCATGCAAGCTGAGACATCACGAAAGCTCCCACAAAAGCGACCGTTAACTGTTTCTGGGACACTGTACAACTTTCGAGAGCTCGACTTGGCTCTTATTTTATATATCCAGAATAACATTGCGAACATTTTAGATGCACTTGGAATGTGTGTAGCTGCACAAGCGTTTATTGAAGATGCATCAGCCATGCTTGGCTGGTAAACATGTGCATGACTAGATGCCGATCCCACCAGGATTGCTAGGAACAATGCACCTTGTCTATTCTGGGAAGCACTGGAACGGATTTCTGCAGCATCTGCGAGGGTGAGTCGCTCATCAATTAGGTTTTCACTGGACCGCAGGTAGAGGGAGGGATCACGCCAGCAACAGTGAACATGTGCGGGTGGTCTTGAGAGTACTTGGCGTTATTTACATAGACATCTCAGTATAACATTCAAAGAACCTAACTGTATATCCAAAAGTAGATGCGACTTTTATCTGCCGTCGGCAGTGACGCGATAGCAATAGCTCGCACTCTGGTGCTGGCTTGCATCCAGCTGGCACTGCAAAGCAAGTGTGCACTTTGGAACAGTTCGCTGATATGTGGTGTTTTTTACGTGCACTGAGTGTTTGTACACTACATTATTTTTGGGTGTTTAGATGTTGTGAGCATGTTTGAATAGCGTTAAACATGCATAATTTATTGACGATATACGAGTTCTTTTCGGGTCTGTTGCATTATTATATGAACTCATGTGCAGGCTGTGCATTGCATGACTTCGACAGTTGACAATTAGCATGCTTCTTTGGAGAGCCTTTTACATGCATTATTTTGACAGTTTAGGAGTTTTTTGTGTTTCTGCACATCAATATACTGCATTATTTCGGTGATTTACGAGTTGTTTGCAGGTCTGTAGACTATTTACTGCGACCTCAAGCATGTGAGGGTGAGTGTTTTGTACTAGTGTAATAAATAAACTTTATGAAATCCGTAACTAAATAAATTTTTCCAAAATAAATAAAGTACACTCCTTCCCCTCTCCAGCACACCAGCGCAGGCTGAGTCCTTTTCCCACCATTTTCACTTCCAGACCGCCATCTTGGATTATGTCATCAGAGGGACAATGAAGCCCTCTGGTGGCAGTACTGTGTACTAGGTCAGGTGGACTCTGGACCTAATAGTGAACACACTGGATCAAGGTACTGCCTCAAATTGTTTAAATAAAGACTGCTTAAATAAAGACCTACATCCGTCCTATCCAGTACAGGCTGAGTGCTTGTCCTGCCAATTCCTAGAAAGACGTGACAGTCAGGTGACTTAGGTTAGTGGAGGTAGCCCAAGTGACCTCTTTTTCCGCCTTATTCTTAGGTTAGTGGAGGTAGCCATAGTGCGTTCCATTTTCTCGAAGGAATTTGAACTTTCCACCATTTTCTGAGGAAGGTGTGAGGAGGGTGGGGGGGGGGGGCAGTTAGATTAGTGGAGGTAGTCAATTGACCTATCTTCCCGCCAAAATTTGAACTTCCCGCCATGACGTCATTGCGACATTGCCACTTCTATCGCCACCCTCTTGGATCCGCCGTCTTGAATAAATTTGGCAACAATGTAACGTGGGTGGTATGAAGGTTGTTCTACTACTGAGATGGTATGGTTGTTGTTTGTCATTTTGCCAATTGCTATTTCCGTGACCAAAATTGCTGCCAAAATTATTCTGCTGTGAGAAAGGTTGTGGGGGAGGCTGTTGCTGCTGATAGTTTTGATGATTCCAGTTTTGGCCTCTATTGCTTGAAAACTGGTTGTTGGCATAGTGACTCTGATTGTTTTAAATCTGCTGGTTCTTACCACAGTGATGATTAGGATTTCAAATGAATTTTGCCATCTCCAATTACGGCTGTCATATCAGTTTTGGTTATTATTTGAAGAAAAATTGTTTCGCTGTGAATTGTGCGTATCATCAAGTTCGCGAGGCTGTAAGACATCACGAAATGTATTTTTGCTATCTTTTTGATAAGAAGCCAGTAAAGGAGTGTTAAAGATTTCGGCAGATTTGAAATACAACGTTCCATAAGCTTGGATGGACTGTTCGGATGTGTTAAGTGTTGGTTTTGCTGTACCATGTATTCAAAAAATTATGTGATCGTTACAAACTATGACTCATGGAGATGTGGTAAACTAAGAAGGTTATGTTTCACGTCAAGTCACGTCACGTCTAGAAAAGCGTTTTGGAATTCTTCAAGCGAGTAGCATTGACGCGCAATTGGCCGCATTCTCATTACTGGTTCGCTGTCTAAATGGCTTCTTACTAATTCCAGTTTATGGATATAAATCATTTGCACTATTTCGAAAAACTATCAACTTACAAATTGAGAGGAAGTGTTTGATGTCAAAGACCCCATGTATCGGTGAATTACGAAATTTTGGTCTATTAAAATAGGGATGAGAGAACACGTTGTCAACACAGAAGCGCTCCTCACGTCTGAGAGGGCCTAATTGTTGATGTTGCGGTGAGGCACGTTCATCTTCGAGAAAGGTTAGACGAAGCAAGGTTCCTGTTAATTTTTGCAATCTCAGAACTTATGCTGCATATCTCCTGCTCACATCTGTAGTTCACAATATACTGATTTTCGATAGCTTGTCGAACAGACTGAAATTCGTCCGATTCCGCAAAATTTGCCGGTTGTGTCCAGTCGGAATTGTCGTCAGTATTTCGCTGAATTTGCGCAACGTTATTGGCAGGACCCTCAATTTTTTGTTGTGCCGTGAGCGATTTCTCTCTTTAACAGTACGCATGTCGACCTGAATGTGTTGATGTACTGGGACTGTAGTTGCAGCTTTTTCTGGACCTCAGTGATCAAAACGTTTGGAACTTTCTTATTCATCATGATAATTGATAAAGCTTCGTCCTGTTCATAAACATCTGTAATGTTTTGTAATTTTTCTTCAACTACCTTCTGTCGTTCTGTAAATTGTTGTTTTAAATCTGACTGTTCGTTCGCTATCTCTTCGATTTGCAAATTATCAGTGTGTAATCTTTTGGTAAAAATCTGCTCGAGTCTTTTGCCGCGTTCTTTTTGTTTTGTCTAAATTCTGTTCAAGATATTTGCATTATGATCGATTTGCTGTACATTCCGTTCGATTTGTTACGTAGTTTGTCTCTTATCCTGTCTGAGTTGTAGGGTTTGTTGGTTGTTTTGCTTCTTCAATTGTGCAAGTCGGCTTATCTTTTGTTTGTTTTGTTCGGATCACTGGTTATATTTCTTCACAGTTTGTTCGAGTCGTTGGTTGTTTTGTTCGGGTTGTTGGATATTTTGCTGAATATTTTGTTGAAACATGAGTTTAATATCTGTATTAGTACAAGGAATTTGTGGGTCCAAAACTGATAGATTAATCGTTTCTGCATTTCATGCTGTGTTGTGTAGCAAAATTTGCATACTGTTCGTAACATTAAAGCAATTATGAGACTAAGCGGACTTCTGGAAATCAACTGCGGTATTTTCGGTGTCCTGAGACATATTAATGTCGGCATTAGCAAAAATGTAGGAACCGGTTGCATGACTGTTTTGGAAATTATTTGCCTATTAGGAACTGATGCAGGTGCTTGCAGCGTTGTTGCGTCAGTGTTCGTGGCTAAATTGCAAGTAGAAATTTCGGATATGAAGTTACTGTCGGTAACTGAATTTTGTTTGGAAAGAGTCCATGTAGCACTGGAACTTCACGATATACTGCTTATAGCAGTACACGATCTGACCATTACTGTACCAAAGGCAAAAAATTTTCAAAGACAAAATAAATCATACAAAATCGCAAATGAAATGCTGCAAGAAAAACACAGAAATGGTAAGTAAATGAAATTCGCAGCGGCAATAGCAATAAACAAAAAAATACAACATTGGAAAAAGTAGAGCACCTAATCTGTCTACCCAAAAAATTTCTGAAAGTTAGAGTTCTTAATGTACAGAGCTGTCTCCAAGTGAAAGTGGCTAATTTGTTTTTGTGGTATGGTAATGTATAGTTATATTTACTGGTATTTCGCCTGTGTGGTAATGTGAAGTTGAACTAGTGATCAAAGAAACAGTTAAGCTCGTATTTAAGTTCGTAAGTAACGTCGTAATTTTTTAAAAACGATCAGCAATGCAAAAGTTAATCAGAAATGCAACATTAGACTTTGTGCTACAATGCTTCTGATGAGATTGAAGTTTGGTGTGTGAAATTTAAGAAAAATGTCCTGCTAACAATAATAAAATATAAATAACTACCAAAAATGCCTTGTCTGAAAAGTATGTCACTGTTGAAACGTTAATAGTATCACACGGGAATTGTAAATGGTGAACCTGTTTGCACAGTAAATAAATGCTGTGCTGCTGCTATTTCAAAATTACTGCAGCTGCTGTCGCTATGCTTCTTAAAAAATAAACATTCAAACTACAAGCAACATGATGTGCAATACGTACTTTAAACTAAAGAGACATCCAGAATACGTCTTTGTTGGTAAATCTCATTACTGCAATGATCATTGTCAATTAAAGTTCTGTTACTGAGAACGTCTGTGAAGCAAAATTACGTACGTGAAACTTGAAATAAAGAGATGAACACTGATACACGGGAAAACAATAACGTAACTGTGTTATCAAAACTTCACACCACTAAGACAAAATATTTGAACACCTGAAATATTGAAAATTCACTTTATATTAATAGTGGATAAATCTGAACAAATTCTCTTTGTCTTGTTACAAACACATATGCTATCCATCTTTGAAGAAAAGTCAGTGAATCATACATCGTTGCGTTATCATAAAAATCTCCAATTCTAAATTCCTGACCAAATTAATTACTGCACTTGGATGTATCAGCAAATGCGCTATTACAGTACCTTCTGAACTCTTACAAATGAATTTACAAAATATCTCTCCATAACTGAAAAATAATATAAGAAAATTATTGCCGGCACACAGCATAGCCTAAACATATCTTCCTCCATCACAAGATACAACTCGACTCTCTCTCTCCAAGACTGCACTCCACTCACACGCAAACGTTCTATTAAGAGTGCCTCGCAGTGCAACGTCTTTGGCAAAGATGTTGCCTGCTATTACTCAGACGCTACTGAAGCTTAACTTTTCCGCGTGACATCCAAAATATTACCAAAATTGCAATTTTCAGCATAAAACAAAACCCTTACAAAACCTACAAGATTAACAGTAGAAACTACCCCAGTTCGATTTGAAAAATCGCAGTTAATACCAATATCTCTGTGATTAAAACATCCATGGTAAGAGGCTACACATCATTTAGTGAAGCTTTTATTACAATTAAAGCTTTCGTTGCAATTAATCTGGTAAAACCATACTTACGTTATAACATTTGTGGTGAACAATCATATTGAATAAGCCCGTACTACTACGTATCTCTGCCAAGGTTTAGTGCTGACGTTTACGGTGGACTGCATCTCAATAAGATATTCCTGAACCTTGTTCTAAACTACCCTTGATTATAGAGTTGGCACAGGTATCGCTTTTACACACTCTATTGCATAGCAGCTTAATTGGATCGGACATGAAATCAACTTTCAGCATCACGAATATCGTAAAATTAGTGTCTTATATCCTGACAACTGGCGCTAGTGCAAAGGCTACAACGTTATGGTATCTTGACATGCATGCATATGTGCTAATTCTTGTGAAAGGTTAAATGAAACGAGGTTACGTTAATTTCTAGTTAATCTAGTTAGCAGCAGGATCAAGGCAACGCCTGCGTGCCAGGAACTCACCACCGTGACTCCTAGCGTCCGTAGCCGAGGTGTGGTTTCGTTGTGTCGCTCGACTCGAAGGGAGCACGTCCAATACAGTTGTTGAAAGATATTTCCACCGTTATTACTCGTCTGAGGACGGGAAGAGACCAGGAGAAGTATAATTCCTGTTCGCCTTGGTTTTGCGCTAACGTCCAAGTATTTCTGCAGAGTATTGGGGAGTGAGGGCACGTTGATGGTTATTCCTCCGTCGGATGGTGACGTTAAGCACTGAAGTCTCTTAATGTTGTGGCAGAAGTTTAGAAAGAATGCCGGCACCGGTTTCCATTTTCCACTGTGACTCATGTCTGAGAGATCACATACGGTAGCCGGAGCTCCCTAGGGTCAGTTTGTGGCGAAGAGGTTGCTGTTACTGTAAGTACTCTAATAAAAAGCCCGCGGCATATTACTGTATTAGTCTTTCCGTATGGAGCTGACGAAATCCGAATCTTGTACGCTGATGCGGGGCTTCGCGGTAAGATACAGTTGCGGAGTAACATGGTTGAAAAACTTCGTTGCTACTATGGTACACGTTACATTGACTAATGGTGACACATGGGACAGTGTTGTGACTTCGTCAGGTGACGGAAATGGAATTCTTAGTCTCAGACTGAAGAAGAAGTTAAAATCACGTTAACACGTGCGACTGTAGGTTTGACATCGGTAAGGATTCACTAATTGCCCTTCGAAATTTCAGACCATGCCATGTGTAGCGTACATACCGTGATTTATGAACATGGGCATCGTTTCACACACTTCCATGTAGTAAACTATGTCCGTGCTTTTAAAAGAGACCTCAGGCAATATGTACCATCTTATGAAGAATAAAGTGCCGAATCTAACATTTGTCATGAAAATCAAACAACACGTGCCTCTTTTTGTACATAACGTTTTGTATTCAAGAAACTGAGAAGGTATTTCCGTATCACAGAGTTACGCTACTCATCTCATCACTACAAAAAAATAATAAAACAAATTGGAATATAAATAATGTGCACACATCAAAAAAAGTTTTGCATCATCTCGGTTCCGAGATTGCCGGAACCTGTACAGAAAATTTGAATAGAAGTCAACATAAAAATCATTCCCGCCCTTTATACTGCTCATGAAAACCACACATTGCATGTTGTAGCACCATACAGCGAGACCTTCAGAGGAGGTGGTCCAGATTGCTATAAGCCCTGATACCTCTAATACCCTCTTGCATTGATGCATGCCTGTATTCATCTTGACATACTATCCACAAGTTCATCAAGGCACTGCTGGTCCAGATTGTCCCACTCCTCAACGGTGATTCGGCGTAAATCCCTCAGAGTTGGTGGGTCACGTCGTCCATAAACAGGCCTTTTTAATCTATCCCAGGCATGTTCGATTCGGTTCATGTCTGGAGAACATGCTGGCCAGTCTAGTTGAGCGATGTCGTTATCCTGAAGGAAGTCATTCACAATATGTGAACGACGGGGGCGCGAATTGTCGTCCATGAAGACGAATGCCTCGCCAATATGCTGCCAATATGATTGCACTATCGGTCGGAGGATGGCATTCACGTATCGTACAGCCGTTACGGCGCCTTCCATGACCATCAGCGGCATACGTCGCCCTCACATAATGCCACTCCAAACCAGCAGGGAACCTCCACCTTGCTGCACTCGCTGGACAGTATGTCTAAGGCGTTCAGCCTGACTGGGTTGCCTCGAAATAAGTCTCCAGCGATTTTCTGGTCGAAGGCATATGCGACATTCATCGGTGAAGAGAACGTGATGCCAATCCTGAGCGGTCCATTCGGTATGTTGTTGGGCCCATCTATTCTGCGCTGCATGGTGTCGTGGTTGCAAAGATGGACCTCGCCATGGACGTCGGGAGTGAAGTTGCTCATCATGCAGCCTACTGCGCACAGTTCGAGTCGTAACACGACGTCCTGTGGCTGCAAGAAACTAATTATTCAACATGGTGGCGTTGCTTCAGAGTTCCTCCGAGTCATAATCCGTAAGTAGCGGACATCCACTGCAATAGTAGCCCTTGGGCGATCTGAGCGTGGCATCTCATCGACAGTTCCTGTCTCTCTGTATATCCTCCACGTCCGAACAACATCGCTTTGGTTCACTCAGTGACGTCTTACAATCCGAACGCGATCGAACCGCGGTATTGACCGTCTAGGCATGGTTGAACTACAGACGGTAACTACTCCCTGTACCGTCATGATGGTCCGTAATTGGTCAAGAGTATTTATTGTTAAAAGGTCAAGTATGTTTGCACAGCCATTTACACTTCGAGTGGGTTCCAGAACTAAATGTTCAAAATAATATTCTGAGAACGCATTCAGAGCGATTTCAGACGACATTTCATACCTACCTCCGATTTCAAACATGTTTTTTTCTGCAGTATATCGAGGATAGATTGAAGTCAACTGTTTGAGTTGGTTCGTTGGTTTGTTTGGGGAAGGAGACCAGACAGCGAGGTCATCGTCTCATCGGATTAGGGAAGGACGGGGAAGGAAGTCGGCCGTGCCCTTTGAAAGGGACCATCCCGGCATTTGCCTGGAGCGTTTTAGGGAAATCACGGAAAACCTAAATCGGGATGGCCGGACGCGGGATTGAACCGTCGTCCTCCCGAATGCGAGTCCAGTGTCTAACCACTGCGCCACCTCGCTCGGTAACTGTTTGAGTAATGTTAAGACTAATCATATGTACATATCCTTTAAACTGACTCGTTCCACATCATTCCGACAAAAGCTGTTCAAATGATCTGTTGAACTTGAAACTAACTAACTTCAGTTTAATACTCAAATGTACCATAGGAAGCATATATGGCGTATGAATTGCGGAATATTACAGGCATGCTCTATTCGGAAGACGCCGGTTGAAATCCTGATTTTGTAAGACATGTTCACCGCCAATACTTAGCAAGAATGGTAAGCAGAGGTACGGTCGTATAGTTCCTGCTCACAAGGTTTAGTCCCAGTGTCCAAATGTCTCATCAGAGTATGACAGAGTGACATGGTTGACAGCGAGTCGTTTGTCGTATGGTGAGGTTAATTTCTGAAGCCTTTCGATGTTACTGCAGAGGTGTAAGGTACGTGTCGGTTCCGGGTTTCATAAACTCTCTACTGTCTTCCACTGTCATTAACGTTACAAACGTAACACTAAGGCTCTGTCGTTTGGAATCAACAAACCCAACTCTGTCACATTGCAAAGGGAAGACGTTAATGTGCAGGATGTGAAAAAATCATAATTCCGCGACTAAACGTACCCCTGGAGACCACTCTTTGAATAATGCCATGACTGTTTCTCTCTCTCTCACTCTGTTCGCCAATGCACTGATTTCTAGGCTTACACAGGTAATACTCCACTTGCGTCCAATAATACACGCATAGGTAAGATATATTAAGAATGACGGCCTTTCTTTTTCTTCTAGAGGGCAACAAATCCTCAAAGTGAAATATTTCAAACTTATACTGGTAGTGCAGGGTGTGTGAAAAGGCACACTATAATATTGTGGTTTTATAGAGATTGAACTTAGTAATATATAGGATCGGTTTCCGGCCTGTGATCTACAAACACATAATTGTTTTGTGTGCGTTCTAGATGGTTTTGCTGCATTTCAAAAGCTAAAAAGAAGTACAGGGACAGTGATGGTGACGATGGTGCACGCGGTACCAAGAGTATATCACAATGAGGACCGACAAAGAAAAGGCACAATGTATTCAATGCTTTATGCAGATGAAATTCGATAATCAGATGCAAACTAACAGCCAAACGTGGTGCGAGAAGCCACCGTTTTCTGTGTCGAAGCCTGACACAAAGTAGGTACGTCACTGTCACGAAACAAACAGCATATGGAAACCGAGACTGACTCCAAGTCGACATTCGAAAACACAATAGCGAGAGAACAGTACCACCGTAAGCATCTTAAGCTCGAATCACAAGCAATTTGCAGCCACAATCGTCTTTACCAACAACACATAATCAGAATTCAATCGAAGTCCATGTGTAGAAAGCGAGGTAACAATTGTTCTAGAACTAGGATAAAAGCGTAACGGAGAATTCATTTTCGGGATACGAACTGCCGTTTCATCTCTTTTTTTGTTGTTGTTATTTTAATTTCACACGACGAATCGGGGAAGGTGCAGGGAGGCTGGTAGTTGATAAAAACTATCAGCTAAAGGTTTCGTATGCATATACTGCAGTTTTCGGGCGATCAAGCCGCCGTTACCTACGAAAAGATCGAATACATGGCACGAGAACTACGGGAAGAATACAAACGATGGAGTATAAAACTCATCACGTGATTGAAAACACAAAATACCTTCGAGTAGGTGCAGAATAGAGCTTACTCAAAACTGCTGATGCTGAATCGGTTTGATAAACAGGGATTTCAACTATCGATGTAACCAAAATATCTACCAGTTGTACCTCATGATGTTTAACGATTTATTAGTGACCGGAGGTGCAGCCCCACTGAAACTAATATTTGAGTATTAACTATTATCTATTTTAAGTTTTCTGAACATGAGATTCTAATAATAGTCTGTTCTTGGGCTTGTTTCATGCAGATTTTTAGTACATGATAACATGAGAGAATTTTGTGACATATATGACGTAAAATTGGTTTTCATGGTTTTTTGTATCAACATAAATAATCTTTAACATTTTTGATTAAATTATTGCACCTTCTATGCACTTTTTAATATAAATCATGCGTCTGAAAATCCTAGCTCATGTGATTAGTGACAGTTCAGTCGCCGAGTCAGATATTTATTTATTATTAAACTGCCATGCTAATGAGACGTGTATGTCTCGAACAGTTGAGTTGGGACCGCCGAAAGGCGGGACTGTCTGATACACTGATAATATCGCCTTCACAGGCAGAAGTTTATCACCTTCACAGGCAGGAGTTTCTAGACCCTGATCCAATAGCTTATAAATGCTTTCTGAGTCAACAACTACGAAAAATCAGTTATTGTACAACACTTGCTCAAACATCAAAGATGTAATTGTGATATGCAAAAGAAGCTGACAGTTCTATGCACCCAACCCAGTGACACGAACCTACCTCTCTTGGAAAAGAGGGAAATACACCACCATAAATTAAAACAAGCGTATAAATTGTAAATGATCATGTATAGCTTGCTAGGCACAATATTTTCGATTTTCGGTAATTTTAAAGACTGAATTTTGAGTTAGTTATTCTTAATATATTAGCTGGTAAAGATATAAAGACTTTTTTTCTAATCTCCAAACAAACAAAGCTGTAATTATAACAGAAATATCACCACATTGTGTATTTGACGCCGAAGTCGAAGATACATCTGTGGATAATGCTTTGTTAGCAGATGACATCTGTTAACTGTTTACGTCTATTGATAATCGTATGCGCCTAGACCGAAGTGTAACGGTAGCAGTGGTACAGTAACACAAAATGATTAGCATTAAATTACCACGAATGTTCTGTTCAGCTTAACTGATAATTTTCCTACGTTTTCTCAGATATTTTTATTTTCATTCCTTTCTTCTTTCAAATTTAAAACTACCGTAATTACTGCGAACATGTGTTACAAAGAACTAGACGGTCTTTGTAAATGAGAATTCTTCTTATCTATTATTGTTCCTCACAGAGTTAACTGGAATATACATCACCAGATACTCGCAGTACTAAGTCTACTTCCTGGTTTACATATTGCCATAGATGTCTCTTGTATCATACTGAATTTGACGAAAGAGATCCGTAAATGAGCTCTTCATTTTAGGGATGTTCGCCCCTGGTAGCTGAGTGGTCAGTGCGACGGAATGTCATACCTAACGGCCTGGGTTTGATTCCCGGCTGGGTCAGAGATTTTCTCCGCTCAGGGACTTGGTGTTGTGTTGTCCTTATCATCATCATTTCACGCCCATCGCCACGCAAGTCGCCGAAGTGGCGTCAACTCGAAAGATTTGCACCAGGCGAACGGTCTACCCTACGGGAGGTCCTAGCCACTTGGTATTTCCGTATTTTAGGCATGAAAGCTTTGATGCAAGCTTTCTTTATTGGTAATTATCGAAGCGTGGACAATAGACTTTGCTAGTACTAAACAATTTCCAATTTTCAACTCTACATCAATCGGTTGGAAAAGTTACAGACATTTAAATGGAGCTCTTATCCACATTATTAAGCAATATGCCACTGGACGCTTCAGCTCGTGCAAGACTTCTGCAAGATGACGTTCAGCCCGGTTTATATTAATTTAACGGAGTAGTTTATTTGTGGGATTAACATAACTCTGATACTTTCTTCGACGTGTCTTTACAAATGCAAGGTGAACAAAAAAATTTCCGATACTTTGAAGGATAACGGACAGTAAACCAACTAAGGTACATAGAAATTACTTTATTTATAAAAATTGTATTTCACTCAGTTCCTTGAAAGCTGTCTGTGGCTTTATATGTCATCGTAGCTGCAAAGGCGAAGATTTCTTGTATTTCTCCGTTCAACACTTCTACAGAGAGGTGATAGTGCCTTAGCTATTATACACCTCATAGAAAAAAATTGCAGGGGCTCACATCAGAGGACCAGACAGGCCTTATATCGATCCCAGATCAGATTTTTAGACAAAAGTTCCTCCTCAAAATCCTGAGCCCGCACACCAAATTCAGCCAAACGGGATCCGTTGACAAGACAAAGATCTCCACTATTAGAATGGGCTCACTAAATTCGTATTTTTCTAAGAACTTGTATTCTCTGTCTGGTGTAGCAGTATTATACAAATGTTTGAGTAACAGTGTTGACGGAGCAATTGTATCAACAACAAGTGGGAAGCATTTTTTTGAGCATGGAATAGGCAAGGCACGTATCCTCTTATGTACATTGCAACCTGTCAGCGAAGATGTCGTTCGGAGACTAAGCAGTAAGTAATACCATTCCGGCACTGATATTAGTTAAAAGCATCAGAATAGCTACTGTCATACAAAACTTGCTAACAGTCTTTTCTTTGGCTATTGTCCTCAGAGCTCTACAGCGACGACGGTTTCCATATTTAACGTTATAATCACTACCCTTAATTATTCTTTGGTACCAAGAGCAAAATGTTGAACATGGCGTTGTTACTGAGTTAGGGAACGTACAATAACCAGTACACCTGGGGACATCGAAGCGCTTGTCTTGGGGAGAAATATACGCGTAAAACGAGTTACAGTACACTTGTTCGCCCACTGCTTGAATATTGCTCACCAGTGTGGGATCCGTACCAGATAGAGTTGACAGAAGAGATAGAGAGCAGCGCGCTTCGTTTCAGGGTCATTTAGTAATCACGAAAGCGTTACGGAGATGATAGATAAACTCCAGTAGAAGACTCTACAGGAGAGACACTCAGTAGCTCGGTACGGGCTTTTGTTGAAGTTTCTAGAACATACCTTCACCGAGGAATCAAGCTGTATATTGCTCCCTCCTACGTATATCTCGTGAAGAGACCATGATGATAAAATCAGAGAGATTACAGCCCACACAGAGGCATACCGACAATCTTTCTTTCCATGGACAATACGAGACTGGAATAGAAGGGGGAACCGATAGAGGTACTCAAAGTACCCTCCAGCACACACCGTCAGGTGGCTTGCAGAGTATGGATGTAGATGCAGATGTAGAGACGACACGAAGCGGAAAGGTCACTAGATGATACTTGTGTTCAACAGGTGCACAGGTTTTGTGTATCTTCACGTCTTTGATGTCAGTAAAGAGAATAGAGCATATTTATTTCATCACATGACCACACAACCAAAAGACCAGTAGATTAAGTAACAGTGGTCAGCGGGCCAATTCACTGGATCTCGATCCCAGGCAGACTGCCTTGCCTTTGAGAGATTTCGTTCCACATGCGATTCAGCACTCCGTTCTTTCGAGGAACTGTGTCGTTCCCCCTCTACACTGTGGTTAACACACTGGACTCACATTCAGGGCAATGGATTCTTACCCGACCGTTTGCTCAAACTGCCCCATAACTGACGTAAAGCCATAATTAAAAAGGAAAATCAAACTGAAATAATTCAAATGGTTAAAATGGCTCCGAGCACTATGGGACTTAACATCTGAGGTCATCAGTCCCCTAGAACTTAGAACTACTTAAGCTTAACCAACCTAAGGACATCACACACATCCATGCCTGAGGCAGGGTTCAAACCTGCGACCGTAGCAGCCACGTGGTTCCGGATTGAAGCGCCTAGAACCACTCGGTCACAGCGGCCGGCCTGAAATAATGCATGCCCGCAGATAAATGAAATGTGGATCAGTACGAGTGATTGTTTGTAGTTAACTAATGTAGTTTAAATTTTCACATTCAACTGCATGTCCACATAATAATAAGCTGTAATGTATGCTTCGTCGGACAGCATTGAGCAAATTAAATGAATTTTCTCAGTAGCAGGCAGCGCATGAGTTAAAGGTGTGCTGTCGGAAGGACACATCACAGAAGCGATAGCATGACGTGTTGGATTTACATTCAAACAAATTAATTTTCTCGTTGAGTATTGAAACCGCTATCTCTTACTGACTGGTCAGTGTATTAGGCCATGGGTGCTAATGAACGTATGATTGCTCAGTAAGAGGATTGACCGTGAAAAGTCCTACTTTAATTTGTACTGTGAGCAGTGGTAGCTAAATTGAATCGAATTTCGTATTTAAAGCTGCAGGTTCTATTCGGAACAAAATTTTCAAACAGCAAGGGGCGATTCGTCATCGGCCTGATTGGTTTCGAACAATATATCCTGCCCTTGCAGACACGCCGTCTCTAAAACAGAAAATACACTGCATAAAAATATATGTGAGGGATCTATAGAAGACCACATTAGCGATAGATTCTATTAATAAACATGCCAAATTATTATTACAAGAACAATATAAAGTACGATACTTGCCAGTTATTCATACCTACTAAAACGGGCGAATAGGAGTGAATAATGCGAAGGCTCTGTTATTTAACAACTGACAGTTTTTTCATATATCGTTACCTTGCCTTTTTACTCTTATTAAATCGTCTGTTATTTTTTTATTTTACGTTTAGTTGGATGCACATTTTATTACAACAGTATGGATAAATAAACGAGAATGTCACATTACCTTATTTATTACTCTTGAAAAGCCTCTACATTAGCAACATGTCCTCAGCTGCAAGTGAGCAGACGTGGCAAGTCAAAAAAACCAGCAAAAGAATTTCCAGAAAGCGCACAGGCTCATGACCGGACGGTCAGACTGGTTGTGTTTTACGGAGCCACTGTGGACACAGGAAGTGAAGTCGCAATGTCTCCAGGTTGTGTTGGAAGAACGGAGTCTGTTTTTAACGAGTTGTATATGGAAAGGGAGTATGTACCGTTTTTGGCAGCGTCCCGGGAGAGCGCTTTTCTGGATTGAACAGTAGAAAGGCAGGAATTCTTCGAGATACGCAGATCTGTATATATCTGAGAGTGTAATGGGGTGCAGCACAGTTTAGGATGCCTTTCAAGTGCGTGCGGCAATGCCTCTGACTTCAGGACCTGCAGGAAAAAATTCTTAACACAGTTTGAAAATATCTGCGATTTGATAACGTAAATAATTTGTAAGTGCGAGACAGAAACACAGCTGTGCTTACAGAGCTGCAGCATCGTTGAGAGGAGATAGAGAAAGAAAGAGAGTACAACACAGTTTTTCAGCACCAAGTCTCAGGAAGCTTGTTACTGGTTCACCGCCTGAAATGAAAGGGACGGAGGCCAGCACTCTTTCACTGGTCAACACTCGGAATATTAACTGTTCAGCCAATCAAAGTTATGTGACAACAGAAAAACACAGAGGCATGAGTTTTTCTTGCAGGAAGGAGATGACACAAAATCACTCTACAGTCAGGCGTCTCTACACACAGGTACGTCTGCAGTTAGTAACTTTCGCAGGATGATCTCAGACGAGCATCTACCCACACATGTGCTTCTTCAAGCCGATTTGCTGGACAGAACACTTATGAACTTTGTGCACTAATCTGGACCAAGACACAGATGCAAGTTACTGGTATGAAACCTGTGGGGTCCTGTTTTTTTCTTTTTTTCCTTTATTGTGATTTTAATACCAGTAGAACAGGTAGGCTGGCAGCAGCACAATACGTCGCTCTTCAGCCAAAGATAGTACCATGATAAAACAAAGAAGACACATGGGTTGGAACAAAAACGGCGGGGAAAAAAACAGTAGAAACATGAACATAAAGCCGTTCACACTCGATGACAATCCTCATTACAAATCGTTGACACGAAGCACAAATCCTGAAGATGTCGATGGCACTGGTGAACGATGGAGTGTGACGGTGAACACTGAACACTAAACACTACGGCACACACGAGACACTGATGGCGATGATCTCCGGCGCGCGAATATCCACTTAGCGTGTGCGAGTCCGGGGATCAGCCAAGACGGGAAGACAGGTGAGGTGGGGGAGAGGGGAGAACAAGGATGCCAATGGCTGAGGAGATGGGGGGAGGAGGAGAGGGACAGGGGAGGGGAAGCCCAGGGGAGGAGTGGGGAGAAATGGAGGAGGGAGGGACGAGGGAGAGAAGGGTAGGAGGAACAAACACAAGAAGAGGGAGGGAGGATCAAAGTTGGTAGGAGGGGTAGATGGAGGGCTAAAAATGGCTCTGAGCACTATGGGACTCAACTGCTGTGGTCATAAGTCCCCTAGAACTTAGAACTACTTAAACCTAACTAACCTAAGGACATCACACACATCCATGCCCGAGGCAGGATTCGAACCTGCGACCGTAGCGGTCGTGCGGTTCCAGACTGTAGCGCCTTTAACCGCTCGGCCACTCTGGCCGGCGGTAGATGGAGGGGATGAAGGCATCATCAGGGAGAGGGAGCTGGCGGAAGCCACCTTGGGAGAGGGTGGAGAGATGGAGACCGGGTGGGACGTGGGAATACAGGCGCGGCAGCGGGCGGGGGCGGGAGAGGATGGGTGAGACAAACGAGTGAGGAGGATCGAGTTTGTGGGAGGTGTACAGGATCCGTATCCTTTCAAGGAAAAGGAGGAGGTGGGGGAACGGAATGAGATCGTACAGGATCCGCATGGGGGAGGGGAGACGGATGCGATAGGCGAGCCGGAGAGCATGGCATTCAAGGATTTGAAGGGATTTATAAAAGGCAGGGGGGGGGGGGGGGGAAGCTTGAACGTGGTAGGGAAACTAGAAAATCTGAAAAGGGAAATGCAAAGGCTCAATCTAGATATAGTAGGGATCAGTGCAGTGAAGTGGAAGGAAGACAAGGATTTCTGGTCAGATGAGTATCGGGTAATATCAACAGCAGCAGAAAATGGTATAACAGGTGTAGGATTCGTTATGAATAGGAAGGTAGGGCAGAGGGTGTGTTGCTGTGAACAGTTCAGTGACCGGGTTGTTCTAATCAAAATCGACAGCAGACCAACACCGACAACGGTAGTTCACGTATACATGCTGACATCGCAAGCTGAAGACGAACAGATAGAGAAAGTGTATGAGGATATTGAAAGGGTAATGCAGTATGTAAAGGGGGACGAAAATCTAATAGTCATGGGCGACTGGAATTCAGTTGTAGGGGAAGGAGTAGAAGAAAAGGTTACAAGAGAATATGGGCTTGGGACAAGGAATGAAAGAGGAAAAAGACTAATTGAGTTCTGTAACAAGTTTCAGCTAGTAATAGCGAATATCCTGTTCAAGAATCACAAGAGGAGGAGGTATACTTGGAAAAGGCCGGGAGATACGGGATGATTTCAATCAGATTACATCATGGTCAGACAGAGATTCTGAAATCAGATACTGGATTGTAAGGCGTACCCAGGTGCAGATATAGACTCAGATCACAATATAGTAGTGATGAAGAGTAGGCTGAAGTTCAAGACATTAGTCAGGAAGAATCAATACGCAAAGAAGTGGGATACGGAAGTACTAAGGAATGACGAGATACGTTAGAAGTTCTCTAACGCTATAGATACAGCAATAAGGAATAGCGCAGTAGGCAGTACAGTTGAAGAGGAATGGACATCTCTAAAAAGGGCCATCACAGAAGTTGGGAAGGAAAACATAGGTACAAAGAAGGTAACTG
The DNA here is from genome assembly GCF_023864345.2 of Schistocerca serialis cubense. NCBI lineage: Eukaryota > Metazoa > Arthropoda > Insecta > Orthoptera > Acrididae > Schistocerca > Schistocerca serialis. The sequence goes on along the minus strand of NC_064645.1, from coordinate 361,922,028 downwards.
CGAAGAAACCATGGGTAACAGAAGAAATACTTCAGTTGATTGATGAAAGGAGGAAGTACAAACATGTTCCGGGAAAATCAGGAATACAGAAATACAAGTCGCTGAGGAATGAAATAAATAGGAAGTGCAGGGAAGCTAAGACGAAATGGCTGCAGGAAAAATGTGAAGACATCGAAAAAGATATGATTGTCGGATGGACAGACTCAGCATACAGGAAAGTCAAAACAACCTTTGGTGACATTAAAAGCAACGGTGGTAACATTAAGAGTGCAACGGGAATTCCACTGTTAAATGTAGAGGAGAGAGCGGATAGGTGGAAAGAATACATTGAAAGCCTCTATGAGGGTGAAGATTTGTCTGATGTGATAGAAGAAGAAACAGGAGTCGATTTAGAAGAGATAGGGGATCCAGTATTAGAGTCGGAATTTAAAAGAGCTTTGGAGGACTTACGGTCAAATAAGGCAGATGGGATAGATAACATTCCACCAGAATTTCTAAAATCATTGGCGGAAGTGGCAACAAAACGACTTTTCACGTTGGTGTGTAGAATATATGAGTCTGGCGACATACCATCTGACTTTCGGAAAAGCATCATCCACACAATTCCGAAGACGGCAAGAGCTGACAAGTGCGAGAATTATCGCACAATCAGCTTAAAAGCTCATGCATCGAAGCTGCTTACAAGAATAATATACAGAAGAATGAAAAAGAAAATTGAGAATGCGCTAGGTGACGATCAGTTTGGCTTTAGGAAAAGCAAAGGGACGAGAGAGGCAATTCTGACGTTACAGCTAATAATGGAAGCAAGGCTAAAGAAAAATCAAGACACATTCATAGGATTTGTCGACCTGGAAAAAGCGTTCGACAATATAAAATGGTGCAAGCTGTTCGAGATTCTGAAAAAAGTAGGGGTTAGCTATAGGGAGAGACGGGTCATATACAATATGTACAACAACCAAGAGGGAATAATAAGAGTGGACGATCAAGAACGAAGTGCTCGTATTAAGAAGGGTGTAAGACAAGGCTGTAGCCTTTCGCCTCTACTCTTCAATCTGTACATCGAGGAAGCAATGATGGAAATAAAAGAAAGGTTCAGGAGTGGAATTAAAATACAAGGTGAAAGGATATCAATGATACGATTCGCTGATGACATTGCTATCCTGAGTGAAAGTGAAGAAGAATTAAATGATCTGCTGAACAGAATGAACAGTCTAATGAGTACACAGTATGGTTTGAGAGTAAATCGGAGAAAGACGAAGGTAATGAGAAGTAGTAGAAATGAGAACAGCGAGAAACGTAACATCAGGATTGATGGTCACGAAGTCAATGAAGTTAAGGAATTCTTCTACCTAGGCAGTAAAATAACCAATGACGGACGGAGCAAGGAGGACATCAAAAGCAGACTCGCTATGGCAAAAAAGGCATTTCTGGCCAAGAGAAGTCTACTAATATCAAATACCGGCCTTAATTTGAGGAAGAAATTTCTGAGGATGTACGTCTGGAGTACAGCATTGTATGGTAGTGAAACATGGACTGTGGGAAAACCGGAACACAAGAAAATCGAAGCATTTGAGATGTGGTGCTATAGACGAATGTTGAAAATTAGGTGGACTGATAAGGTAAGGAATGAGGAGGTTCTATGCAGAATCGGAGAGGAAAGGAGTATGTGGAAAACACTGATAAGGAGAAGGGACAGGATGATAGGACATCTGCTAAGACATGAGGGAATGACTTCCATGGTACTAGAGGGAGCTGTAGAGGGCAAAAACTGTAGTTGAAGACAGAGATTGGAATACGTCAAGCAAATAATTGAGGACGTAGGTTGCAAGTGCTACTCTGAGATGAAGAGGTTAGCACAGGAAAGGAATTCGTGGCGGGCTGCATCAAACCAGTCACTAGACTGATGACCAAAAAAAAAAAAAAATGGGGGGGTGGAGATCCAGGCAGGATGGGCGTAACAAAGGATAGGGCGAATGAGGGATTTATAGGTGTGGAGTATGGTGGAGGGGTCCAGACCCCACAAACGGCCGGAAAGGAACTTGAGGAGACGGAGTCGGGAGCGTGCCTTGGCTTGGATTGTCTGGAGATGGGGGGTCCAGGAGAGTCGACGGTCGAGGGTGACGCCAAGGTACTTAAGGGCGTGGGTGAGGGCGATAGGACGGCCATAGATGGTGAGATAGAAATCAAGGAGGCGGAAGGAAGGGGTGGTTTTGCCTACAATGATCGCCTGGGGTTTTGGAGGGATTGACCTTGAGCAACCACTGGTTGCACCAAGTGGTGAACTGGTCATGATGGGATTGGAGAAGGTGTTGGGAGCGCTGCAGGGTGGGGGCAAGGGCAAGGAAGGCGGTGTCATCGGCAAACTGGAGAAGGTGGATGGGGGCTGACGGCGGCGGCATGTCCGCCGTATATAAAAGGTACAGAAGGGGAGAGAGGATGGAGCCTTGGGGCACACCAGCGGAGGGAAAAAAGGTGTAGGAATCCGTGTTATGGATGGTTTCGTAGGAAGGACGGTGGGAGAGAAAGGAGCCGATCAGACGGACGTAGTTAATGGGAAGGGCGAAGGTTTGGAACTTGAAGAGGAGACCGGAATGCCATACACGGTCATAAGCACGTTCGAGGTCCAGGGAGAGGAAGACTGCGGAGCGACGGGAATTAAGCTGTTCGGAAAGGAGATGAATGAGGTGAAGGAGAAGGTCATCGGAAGAGAAGGACGGCCGAAAGCCACACTGGGTAACGGGAAGGAGGTGGTGCTGGTGGACATGCTGGTGGATGCGGCGGGTGAGGATAGATTCCAGGACCTTGCTGAAGACCAAGGTAAGGCTGATGGGACGGTAGGAGGAGACGGCGGACGGCAGTTTATCAGGTTTAAGGAACATCAGGATACAGGAGGTTTTCCACAGGTCGGGGTAGTAACCAGTGGACAGGAATACATTGTAGATGCTGGCCAGGGTGGAGAGGAAAGAGACAGGAGCTTCACGAAGGTGACGGTAGGTGACACAATCGTGACCAGGAGCGGTGTTGCGTTTCATGCGGAGTGTAGGAATGAGATCCTGAGTAGTAATAGGGTCATATAGTTCCGTGTGTGCAATGTTGTCGAAGTACTGGAAACCAGGTGCGAGGGGAGGGACAGAGGTGTCAGTTCGATCGCAGACATCCGGGAAGAGCGAGTAATCGAACTGGGAATCATCGGTGATGGAGAAGACATTGGAGAGGTAAGAGGCAAAGTGATTGGCCTTACTAATGGTGTCAGGGAAGGGGTGATCATCATGGGGAAGAGGATAATACGGGGAGGGATTAGTTCTGGTAAGGCGACGGAAGGCAGACCATAACTTGGACGAGTTTATAGGTAGGGTAGCATTTAAATGGGTGCATGCCTGTCACCAGTCCCAGCGTTTCTTAGCCGTGAGCAAATTTCGAATGTGTCGTTGGAGTTGCTGGTGGTGTCGGAGTGTGTCCAGGTCACACGTGTGGAGGAAGGCACAGTAGAGGCAGCAGGATTCATGGAGGAGGATGACAGCCTGTGGGGGTAAGGTAGGATGGTGGGGGTGGATGGCGACAGTAGGGATGTGGGCTTCCACGGCCTCAGACAAGGTCTGCTGGAGAAAGGAGGCGGCATGGGTTACATCGTCAGGGTGGTGGTAGGTGAAGGTGTGGCTACCGACCTAGGTGGCGAGGGTATCCCGGTAGGCATTCCAGTTGGCATGGGAATAGTCATGGACGTACTTGGGGGGAGGGTTATTATGAGGGTCGGGGTGGGGGCGCCGACCGTCTGAAACGGTGAGGAGGACAGGGAGATGGGCGCTACCAATAGGCTCCAGGACATCCACCGTTATGCGGCCAAGGAGGTTAGGGGAGGAAAGGATAACATCTGGAGTGGAGTTGGATTCGGGACGGGTGTGCTGGGGGATGGGGATGAGGTCGCCTTGAAGGGAGGAGAGGAACCGATGCCACAGCCGTAACTGGGCGGCAGAACGACTATGGACGTTGAGGTCGGCGGCGATCACGTAGCAAGACAAGGTACAGTCAATGTGGGAGAGTAAGTCGAAGGGAAGAGGGGCGTTAGGGCGGACATAGATGGTGGCGCAGGTGACGGTAAGGCCGGGTAAGAAGAGACTAAGGATCAAGTGTTCGGTGGGGTCGGGAAGGAGAGGTTTGAGCCGAACGGGGATCTGATGGTGGTGACCAATGGCCACTCCGCCACGCGCAATCAGGAGGGGATTATCAGAGCGGTGAAGGAGGTAGGGCGAAGTGTGGATGGTGTGGTTGGGTTGGAGGAAGGTTTCATTGAGGAGGAAGGCATCCACACGGTGGGTGGCAAGGGTGTGCAGGAAGAGGTTCTTGTTGGCGGGAAGGGAGCGGATGTTGTTGAAAAGGATATAGTGCTTTCGCGCCATGACAGGGATTTAGATGAGGGTGTCAAGATGGGAGAAGGTGAAGGGCGTGGTTGTTGGAGTAGGTGGCATACATTTTTAAGTGGAAAATGGAATGGGCGGCGAGGGAGACCTGTTGTAGGCTGTGAGGAAAGGGTGGACGTTTTGTAGGACAATGGTGAGGAACCTGATGATGTCCTCAGTGGGGGGGGGGGGGGCGAAGGGAATTGCCAGGAGGGGTGGGGGCGTCCAGAGGACGGACAGGGACGGTGAGTTCAGGAGTGGTCGGAGGGGGTCGGACTTTACACTTTTGGGAGTAGGTGGGATGGGGGAGATTGCAGGTATTACAGGAGGGAGGGGATTGAAGGTCAGGGCACTGCCGGAGGAAGTGCGCTTGCCTACAATGCAGGTATGTGGGCGCCTCACGGCACTCAGCTGCTGGGCATGCATTATGACGCAGACACCTCTGGCAGCGCAGGGATTGAGGAGAGGAACGGGTGGGGTCGACCTTATAGCGCCGGTTGAAGAAGAGGGCACCCTCCTTCAGGAGATGGTCAATGGAGGGGGTGCCCTCGGAGAAAACCCGCATAAGGCGGGCGGGGCCGGCCGAGTTGAAAATGTGGCGGTCCACCCGCACCTCCAGCGTGGGATGCGCCTTGAGCTCCGCCAACATCTCCTCCTCCGTGATCGACGGACTGAGCTGAGTGATCATGGCGGTGAGGGTTGGTGGGCGACGCGGGGGTTGGCGTTGGCAGGTAGGAGATGGAGAAGGAGCAGGGTTGAGGGAGGCATTGGGGCCAAAATGGGTGATGGGGAGACGGGAGAGGATGTCAGTATGGAGGGTTGGGCTGGGGGAGGAGATGAGAACGGAATCCCGTCTGGGAGTGAGGAGAGAAATGGGAGCACCAGGGAAATGTTGGCGGAGGAGGAGGGAGATATTCCGGGCCTCGAGAAGGGAAGGATCAGGACAGGAGAGGAGGTATTTGTATAGAGAGGGGGGGAGGAGGAGGAGGAGGAGGTGGAGGGAGCAGGGCCAGTTGGGGAGACATCCATGGCATCCTGGGGGGGGGGAAAGGTGGATGGGACAGGGCCTTTTTGGGAGCGGAGGAGGTGGTGGTGCCACTAGGGCATTTAACGGCGGCAGAAGGGTGGGTGATGACATGAGGGACGGGAGCTATAGGGAGGTAGTGGGAAGGGGCAGGTCCCGGTGTGGACGTAGCAGTCAGCGCTGGAAATGGTGACAGTGAAGGCGACGGTGGTGGCGGTGATGGTGAAGGCGATGGGGAGAGTTGGGCATGGGCAGTGGCCCGACGGGCCACCACCCTAGCTGGAGCTGCAGTGACAGGCTGGGGGAGTGGGGAGAAAGGATCAGAGGGAGAGGAGCAGGATGAAGAAGCTGGAGAGGGGGCGACAAAGAGCGAGGGCGAAGGGAGAGTGAGAAGAAGAGGGATGGAAAGAGGGGGGTGTGACTGGGCACACCATGTAATGGTGGTGGTGGTGGCGGAGGGGGAAGTATAAACTATGGCTGTGGTGGTAGCGGTGGTAGTGGTGGCTGGGGCTGACATGACGACAGGGATAAACAAAAATGCACAGGACGAAAGGGAAAGGGAAAAACTGGGGACAGACGAAGACGGACGAAGACGAAGACAGATGAAGACAAAGACGGATGAAGACCAGCGTCCCACGCTGCTGGCGCTGGCGATGGCTGGCAGGAATACCGCAGCTGCTGTTGCTGCTGCCGCTGTTGCCACGGACGGGGCGGGGCCTCTGATGCTGTTGCTGCTGCTGCCGCCGTTGCTGCTGCTGCTGGAGGGCTGGCTGGCTGGCTGCACCACTGCTGCAGGCCGGGACTGCTGCTGCTCGGCTGGACCGCTGCTGCCCCGCTGTTGCTTGGCTGGGCCGCTGCTGCTCGGCTGGCTGGCTGGCTGGCTGGCTGGCACCTGAAATCCTAGCGCTTCTATTAGTGCTGAAATGGCACAATCGAAGGGCGGTATCCTTTGGGAGTACTGCCGGAGATGGTGGGGTCCTGCCCACTTATCTCTTATAAAGAGCCTAAAGGATGCTGCTTTCTCGGATAGCTATATAACGATTCAGGCAAATCCCATTAATAGTTTTTATTACAAAAAATATGATTGATAATACTCAACTCTGTATTTACAATGACTTGTCGCAAGCGATGGGTGACATACATTGATCATGACCGGGCCAAATATCTCACAAAATAAGCGTCAAATGAAAAAACTACAAAGAATGAAACTTGTATAGCTTGAAGGGGGACACAAGATGGCCCTGTGGTTGGCCTACTAGATGGCGCTGCCATAGGTCAAACGTATATCAGCTACGTTTTCTTAAATAGGAACCCCCATTTTTTATTACATATTCGTGTAGTACTTAAAGAAATATGAATGTTTTACTTGGACCACTTTTTTCGCTTTGTGATAGATGGCGCTGTAATAGTCACAAACGAATAAGTAGGTGGTATCACATAAAATTCCAGCAGTGCAGACGGTATTTGCTTCGTGATACTCTAGTACCTTCCGTCTCGGAAGTCGAACACGCGGCAGAACAAATGGACGTGGTCAGCTTATAGAGAGCTCCGCCTCCGAGGCGGCTATTCCACGCAGCGGCTCTCACGCAGCGAGGGCTCCACCGCTAAGCCACGTGCAGACAGCAGCCAATAGCCCGCTCCCTCCTGTTTCGTATATAGGGACCCGTTCTGCCCTAGTCCAGCATCTAGAGGGTTGGATCCCCTCCTTCGAAAGCGTCAGATTGCAAAGCCTGGGCTACTCTCGGGGTGGAATCTCCATCTTCGAAGATTGTGTCTGTCTGTCTGTCCGTCCGTCTGCCCGCCCGCCGCTTGCTGCTGTAGCTGTTCGTCGTCCGTCCGCCTGCATGCTCGCTGCCATCTACACCTCCCCCTCACCCTCTCCCACAATCACTTCCTGGAGTGCCGCCCCTGGCCTCCCTCCTTAACCTCCCCTCCCCTTCCCCCACTCACCCATCCCCCTGTCTCCTCCCCTGCTGTATACCCACACTTCTACACCCTTCCTCCAGCCTCCACACCCTCAACAGATCCCACTCCTACCCCTGCCCTCACATACACCTCTGTTGCCACCTCTGCTGCCACCCCTCAGGTGGTCGGCTTCCCCTCTCTCACCCACCCCGTTGCTTCGTTGTCTGTATCTCCTGCACGTATCACGTCGTGCCAAGCCACCATCGCCACCACTGAACCGGCTGCTTCTCCCGGCACCTCCACTACGCCACAGGGATCTGCCACCCGCCACCTTCCTCTCCTCCCTGTCCCTCTCCCCTCCTCCCAGCCTCCAGTCTCCAAAAAACCCCAAAAGCGCGTCATTACCGACTCTGCTCCCGCCACTTCCCACAAAAGTCTACACCTCCTCCCCCTCCTCCTGTCATCTCCATGGACACCACCCCTCCTCCAGCCACCCATACCCCAGCTCCCACCCTCCACACCTTTGTCCTGTCAACTCCCGATCCTAAGTTCCTCGATGCTCGTACCCTCACCATGGAGATACGAAAGGGAAGTACTTACCTGGTGCTCCCATCTCCCAACTCATTCCCCATAGGGACTCAGTCCTTAACAAGTCCCCGTCCCCATCCTTTCACACAGACCTCCTTCGAAAACTCCCACGAGTTATGTTCGGCCCCCCTTTCTTTCTGCTTCCACTCCTCATCAGCCCCAACCTCCCTGTCGCCCCCTCCCCCACCTACTCCGCTGTGATCACCAAGCTCAGCCCGGTGATCACGGAGGATGAAGTGTTGGCAGAACTGAACTCCCACCCGGACTTGGAAATCTGCTCTGCCCACCGTATGCACAATGCCTCTGGTCCCACCTACCTCATGTGGGTCTTCTCTGAGTCTGCCCGATCCATAGACCATCTCCTCACCCAGGGTGCCCTGATATACCACCATCGCCACCCTGTCGAATCCTCCAAATCCCCTCCCCAATCCTACCATTGCCAGCGGTGCCTGATGTACAATGACCACCTGACTCCCAACTGCAAAAACCCTCCCACTTGTCACCATAGCAAGCCCTCCCACTTTCTTAAGAACTGCCCCAACCTCGCTGCTCCTCCTTCCTGTAACACCTGCAATGGCCCCCATCCCACCTACTCCCACAAGTGTAAAGCTAAACCCCCTCCAGCCACCCCTGAGCTTACAGTCCCTGTTCGTCCCGTCGATCCCCCCGTCCATCCCAGCAATTCCCTCCATCCACCCTCCACGACCTAGGGCATCATCTGGTTCCGTACCGTCCTACTCCAGAACATTCACCCTTTTCAGCGCCCCCACACCTTCCAACAAATCTCCCTTGCCGCTCGCCCCGTTTTCCACCTGAACACCTTCGCCACTTACTCCCACAACCAAGCCCACTTCACTTTCACCCCCCCTCGACACCCTAGTTTAAGCCTCTTCCCTTCCCTCTCTTCCCCCCCTCCTTCCCGCCATGGCGCGGCACGAGTATCACATCTTCTTCCAGAACATTCGCTCCTTCCACTCCAACAAATACCTCCTCATGCACACCCTCTCCCACCATCAGGTCGACACCTTCCTCTTGAACGGAACCTTTCTCCAGCCCCACCATTCTATCTGCACCTCTCCCTATACCCTCCACCGCACTGACGCTCCTGGTCCTCGTGCGCTGGGTGGAGTCATGATTGGCCACCTTAAGCATATCCCTGTCTGGCCACAACCTCTCCTCAATGACCCCACTGAACACCATATCCTCAGCGTCTTCGTCCCCTCCGTCACCATTACCTGTGCCACCATCTATATCCGCTCCACTGCTCCTCTTCCTTATAACTTCATCTCGCACATTGACCGCACCTTCTCCACCTATGTGATTGCCGCTGACCTCAACATCCATAGCTGCACTCCTGCTGCCCTTCAGCGGTGGCATCAGTTCCTCTCCACTATCCAAGTTGACCTTGTTCCCCTTCCCCAGCACATCCGACCCAAAAGTGATACCACCCCCCGATGTTGTCATTCCCTCCACCAACCTGTTTGGGTGTATTGCTGTCGCCGTCACTGACCCCACAGGGAGCGATCACCTCTCTGTCCTTCTCACCATAACGTCTGCTCACCACCCCCCTCTGGCTCCGCACACTGCACCCCCTCCCAAGGTCGTCCATGACTATCACCGTGCCAACTGGCATGCCTACCAGGACTCCATCTCTACCCAGGTCGAAAGCGACCCTCTTGCCTATCGCCATCCTGACGACATCATCCATGCGTCGTCCTTCCTTCAGAAGGTAATTACTGACGCCGTGGAGGCCCATGTTCCTACTAAAACCATCCACCCCCACCGTCCCACTCTCCCTCTGCAGGCTGTCCTCCTCCTCCGTGAATCCCGCCGCCTCTATCGCTCTTTCCTGCGCACTCGTGACAGGGATTCACTGCAACGCCACTGGTAAATACAGCGACACTTACGGAACCTTATTACAGCAACTAAACGCCGAGACGGGCGCAAGACCTGCACACGACTCAACGCCACCCTCCCTATCAACTCCTCCAAGTACTGGTCCGCCTTCCATCGCCTTACTGGTTCCCTTTCCGCTCCCCACTACCCCCTTCTCCATAACGATCGCCCCCTTCCTGACAACCTCAGTAAGGCCAACCACTTTACTTCCCACCTTTCCGAGGCCTTCTCCATCCCAGATGATCCCCACTTTGATTATTCTCTTTTCCCCACCATCATGGAAAGTGCCGATACCTCGGTTGGTCCACTTGCTCCTAGTCTCCAGTACTTGGGGCAGTTGCCCCCCTCCAACATAAACACTCCCATCACAGCACAAGACATTAAACTTATCCTCTGGTCCAAATGCAACACGACCCCTGGTCATGACTGTGTCACCTACCGCCACCATCGAGAAAGCCCCTATTCGTTCCTGACTGTCCTCACCCATCTCTATAATGTCATCCTCTCTACTGGCTTCTACCCTGACCTGTGGAAGACCTCCTGCGTCCTCTTATTCCTCATTAAACTTATCCTCTGGTCCAAATGCAACACGACCCCTGGTCATGACTGTGTCACCTACCGCCACCATCGAGAAAGCCCCTATTCCTTCCTGACTGTCCTCACCCATCTCTATAATGTCATCCTCTCTACTGGCTTCTACCCTGACCTGTGGAAGACCTCCAGCGTCCTCTTATTCCTCATACCCAACAAACCCCTTTCTGCCGCCTCTTCCTATCATCCCATCTGCCTCACCTCCATCTTCAGTAAGGTCTTTGAATCCATCCTCTCCCACTGTATCCATCAGCACCTTACTCAACAACTCCTCCTTCCCCTTACCCAGTGTGGCTTCTGACCTTCCTTCTCTGCTGAAGACCAACTCCTAAACCTCGTTCACCTTCTGTCCCTCCAGCTCAACTCCCGTTGCTCCGCCATTTTTGTTTCCCTTTGACTCCAAAATGCCTATGACCGTGTATGGCATCCTGGTCTCCTCTTTAAACTCCAAACCTGCGCCCTGCCTATTAATTTTGTCCGTCTGGTCGCTTCCTTCCTCTCGAACTGTCCTTCCTATGTCACCCTCCACAACACCCACTCCCGTATCTTTTATCCCACAGCTGGCGTCCCCCAGGGTTCTGTCCTCTCCCCTCTCCTTTATCTCTTGTATTCGGCTGATATGCCCAAGCCACCCCCACCAGTCCACCTTCTCCAGTATGCTGATGACACTGCCTTCATGGCTCTCTATCCTACCCTTCAACGGTCCCAACGTACCGACCAAACCCACCTTAACCAGTTCACCACTTGGTGTAACCAGTGGTTCCGCCGTCTCAACCCCTCCAAAACCCAGGCAATCATCATAGGCTGCACCACTCGCTCCATTCGCCTCCATGATTTCTACCTCACCCTTTATGGTCGCCCCATCCAGCTCACCCCCACCCTGAGATACCTTGGCCTCACCCTCGACCGACACCTCACCTGGACCCCTCATCTCCAGACCGTCCAGCAGAAAGCCCATTCCCGCCTCCGCCTTCTGAAACTCCTGTCTGGCTGGACATGGGGATTGCATTCTTCTACCATCCTCCACACCTACAAATCCCTCATCCGTCCTACCCTCTGTTAAGCCAGCGTTGCCTGGATCTCTGCCCCACCCGCTTTTACAAGGCCCTCCAAATCCTTGAACGCCATGCGCTCCGCCTTGCCTCCCGTATCCGCCTTCCTTCCCCCAGACGGCTCCTGTATGAGCTGATCCCCTTCCCCCAACTCCTCTGCAGGCTTTATCCCCCCCACCCTCTGGTTTCCTCCTTCCTCTCGAACCCCTGCCCATTGCCGCGCCTCTATCGCTGTATCCCTCCCTCTCTCCACCTCCACACCCTCCATCTCCTTCATCAGGGCAATTTCCAGGGCCTCTCCCTCCCAGATGACGAACTTCGCTGGGACATCTATCCTTCCTTCCAACTATAACCTGGCCTTGTTCCCCCCCCCCCTCTCCAGGGCCCCATTTTCCTCTCCCCTCCTTCTCTCAAAGCAGATTTTCCTCCTTCCCCCCCCTCCCCACTGAGACCCTGCACCCCATCCTTGCCTCTTTCCTTCCCACATCCCTCCCCACCTGGCTCTCTCCAGCGCGCCCCCCGCCCATCTCCCCCCCTCTCTTCCCGTCCCTCCATCCCTCCCTCCCTCCCTCCCTTCTTCCAGTCTCCCTCATCTCCTTGCACCTGGCAGATCCTCCGTTTTGATCATCGTCAGTGTGCCACATCAGTGTTGTGTTTAGTGCTGGTTCTCCTGTGCGTCAAGAGGTGTGATTTTAATTGTGTACTGCCTTGAGGTTCGCAGTCAGTGTTTATGTGCTACGCCATCCGTTGATACTTTTTATGCTCCAGTCATACTGTGCCTTGTGTTCTTTTAATTGTCGCAGTGTGTGGCTTTTTGTGTGCGCTACACTTAAACAGTTTTTTATCTCCATTTTACAGTCACCCCTTTTCTAGTCTATTGCCTTCCATGATGTTCCCCCTTTTTTATATCTATGTTCACTATATTCTCTCCTTTGTTATTTTTAAATGTCTTCTCTTTGTTTGTTCTATGTCTTTCGGCTGAAGAACAACGCATATGCCGCTGCCAGCCCGCCCCGATGGGGAATTTAAATACAATAAAGAAAAAAAAAAACCTAGTCAAGCCAATCTGGTACTCGCTCTGAATTTCGTTTCTATCTCGGCGGTACTGTGTTCTGGTCGTTGCTCGTTGTTGACATTTGCCTGGCTCTGGCTCCGAGTGGATTTACGTTTGGTGTTTGGTGTTGTGGTTTCCACAAGCCTCCGTTGTTTTTCTCTTCCTTGTTGTGTCGCTCATAGTCGGTCGTGGTCGGTTGTTGTCAGTTGTTGGTCTGTCGTCCGACTCGTCCTGTGTTTACCTGGTGGTGCGTGCTCCACCGCCGGCAGCTTCCCCGCCTGGCGGCTCCGATCCGCGGCCCAAGGCGTTCCAGCTGTTGGTTGTGGTTACAACAGATACATTACCCGTGTTAAAATCGACCGTTTACCAATTACGGAAAACGTCAACATCGTGTTGATGTATGGTTATTGTGATCAAAATGCCCAACGGGCGTGAGCTATGTTTGCTGCTCGGTATCCTGGACGACATCATCCAAAGGTCCGGACCGTTCGCCGGATAGTTACGTTATTTAAGGAAACAGGAAGTCTTCAACCACATGAGAAACGTCAACCACGACCTGCAACAAATGATGATGCGCAAGTAGGTGTTTTAGCTGCTGTCGCGGCTAATCCGCACATCAGTAGCAGACAAATTGCGTGAGAATCGGGAATTTCAAAAACGTCGGTGTTGAGAATGTTACATCAACATCGTTTACACCCGCACCATGTTTCTATGCACCAGGAATTGCATGGCGACGTCGTGTACAGTTCTGCCACTGGGCACAAAAGAAATTACGGGACGATGACAGTTTTTTTCCACGTGCTCTATTTAGCGACGAAGCGCCATTCACCAACAGCGGTAGCGTAAACAGGCATAATATGCACTATTGGGCAACGGAAAATCCACGATGGCTGCGACAAGTGGAACATCAGCGACCTTGGCGAGTTAATGTAAGGTGCGGCATTATGGGAGGAAGGATAATTGGCCCCCATTTTATCGATGGCAATCTAAATGGTGCAATGTTTGCTGATTTCCTACGTAATGTTCAGCCGATGTTACTATAAGATGTTTCACTGCTTGACAAAATAGCGATGTACTTCCAACATGATGGATATCCGGCACATAGCTAGCGTGCGGTTGAAGCGGTATTGAATAGCATATTTCATAACAGGTGCATTGGTCATCGAAGCACCACACCATGGCCCGCACGTTCACCGGATCTGACGTCCCCGCATTTCTTTCTGTGGGGAAAGTTGTAGGATATTTGCTATTGTGATACACCGACAACGTCTGACAACATGCTTCAGTGCATTGTCAATGCATGTGCGAACATTACGGAAGGCGAACTACTCGCTGTTGAGAGGAATGTCGTTACACGTATTGCCAAATGCACTGAGGATGACGGACATCATTTTGAGCATTTATTGCATTAATGTGGTATTTACAGGTAATCACGCTGTAACAGCATGCGTTCTCAGAAATGATAAGTTCGCAAAGGTAAATGTAACACATTGGAATAACCGAAATAAAATGTTCAAACGTACCTACGTTCTGTATTTTAATTTAAAAACCTGCCTGTTAGCAACCGTGCATGGGGGCTTAATTAAATAAATATTATGCAAATAATTTTAATTTTAGTCTCTGTCAGTCCGATTACGAAGTCTCGTAACCGGTTGGCCCTGACTAGTATTACTCCGCAATCTGACTGCATAGAATAACAACAAAGAATGAAAGAAAATTTCCGTTAACACAATTAATTAATTAAGTCCCCAGCAACTATAAAACCTAGGAAACAACAAAACACAAGTGTAGCTGTTCTGTGCGTGGAAGTGTGACTCAACGTACACATCTGGCACGGTTCTTCCTCAATAAGACCACATATTTTAAACACCATTTATACTTAAGTAATTAAAAAAACCCAGAAATACTATAATTGCACATAGAACCCAGAAATACAGTCTAATACAAGAACACGAGCCAGATGCTTTGTTGACTGAACCTGTGACCAAGAGGCATTATTGTTTAAGACATTGAAATAATAAAAAATAAAGGAATTTTTTACCTTCATATATATTGACGAAAACCACACTCTGATCATTACAGCATCCCCAATCCAACAATATCTGGTGTCTAGCCCATCAAAACAATATGACAACATCTGAACAAGCACTCTCCATGAGAACTTCTCAACAACGACTCACCACTGCTACATCTCTACAAGCACTGCCTACTGCTACTTCTCAATAAGCACTGCGAGTGGAGGCGGCGGAATAATACTCTTTGGCGCAATCTCTGGCGCTGTGGCTCAGTGTAGCCACCTTTCATATGCCCCTCCTCCATGGGCCAGAATTTGATGGTATTTTTGCCAGCATTGGTGGTGAAAATACCACCAAATTCGTCCAAAAAAACACAGACAAAAATAAAAGATAATTTTAATAATTAAATATCACATAACTAGATAAAATTTTGGCTTTGCACTGACCGTTCCATATCCTAATATATAAAATACAGTAAGGAATACAAATGCTTGCATACATGTGGTTTTACATTATAGTTTACACAAGTATCATTCAATCAATGGCACCAGAAATGTCAAATAGGCGTAGGTAAGAGTCTCATAACATTTCACAAAGAGTAAATACACAAAAATCAGTTTATACAAATATTCAAATAAAATCTTGTCAATATATCAGTAAACAAGTAGTTGACAGTTCCAGCAGTAGCACCCAGGAATGGTCAACAGGTGCAGACACCAACGAGTGACATTATTTCAGTAGAAACAGTTCCATCAGTGGCACCCAGCAATGTTAAACAGGTGCAGACACCAACAAGTGACATCATGTCAGTAGAAGCAGTTCCATCAGTGACACCCAGTAATGTTGACAGGTGCAGACAGCAACAAGTGACAGCTCATCACTGGTTGAGCCTTTCCAACAGTGGCACCCAGCAATGTTGAGCAGGTGCAGACAGCAACAAGCAACATCATTTCCGTAGAAGCAGTTCCATCAGTGGCACCCAGTAATGTTGAACAGGTGCAGACACCAACAAGTGACATCATGTCAGTAGAAGCAGTTCCATCAGTGACACCCAGTAATGTTGACAGGTGCAGACAGCAACAAGTGACAGCTCATCACTGGTTGAGCCTTTCCAACAGTGGCACCCAGCAATGTTGAGCAGGTGCAGACAGCAACAAGCAACATCATTTCCGTAGAAGCAGTTCCATCAGTGGCACCCAGTAATGTTGAACAGGTGCAGACACCAACAAGTGACATTATTTCAGTGGAAGCAGTTCCATTAGTGACACCCAGCAATGTTGAGCAAGTGCAGACAGCAACAAGTGACATCATTTCAGTAGAAACAGTTCCATTAGTGGCACCCAGCAATGTTGAACAGGTGCAGACACCAACAAGTGACATTATGTCAATAGAAGCAGTTCCGTCAGTGGCACCCAGCAATGTTGAGCAGGTACAGACACCAACAAGTGATATCATGTCAGTAGAAGCAGTTCCATCAGTGGCACCCAGCAATATTGAACAGGTGCAGGTAAACAGTCCATAATATTCACTATCGCTAATCAGACAGTTCATCAGAGTTCATAAGCACAAATTAAACATCTCCTAGTGGCACCCATCATGTTGAAAAAGTGCATGTAACAGTCCATAATATTCACTATCACTAATTAGACGGTTCATCAGAGTTTCTCAGCAGAAATTAAACATCTCCAAGTGGCACCCATCATGTTGAACAAGTGCAGGTAACAGTCCATAATATTCACTATCACTAATCAGACAGTTCATCAGAGTTCATCAGCAGAAATTAAACATTTCTAAGTGGCACCCATTATGTTGAACAAGTGCAGGTAACAGTCCATAATATTCACTATCAGTAATCAGACAGTTCATCAGAGTTATTGAGCAGAAATTATACATTTCTAAGTGGCACCCATTATGTTGAACAAGTGCAGGTAACAGTCCATAATATTCACTACCACTAATTAGACAGTTCATCAGAGTTTATCAGCAGAAATTAAACATCTCCTAGTGGCACCCAGCAATGTTGAATAGGTGCAAGCACAAACAACAGTTTTAATGCACACACAATTGCTTTTACAAAATTATTATCAATGCTCTTACACTAAACATACAAATTATAATAAACACACAAATGATACCAGATAATTGTCATATTAAATATTACAAATACACAAATATCAGTAAACCTATAATATTTATGGGTGTCAGTGCAAGCCACAACAAACAAGTAAAATAATATTTAGTAAATAGGTCGGTACCAATAATTTGGGATTAGGAAAGGAAAACACATAAAACACACTCACTCATCTTTCATCCGCATATTAAGTACTACTGTGTAATTGAATAGTGTTAACTGTGTAAATGCAATTCTGTCAAAATTTGATGTTCGACATGTGTATCAAGTAGTAGTGGCAGCAATGTATAACAGTCGATAATAGTTAGTCAACGTCATAGTCATCATGCCAAGACCAATGTTTGCCAAGCCAAATCAAACGTACGGTTGCTGAACAACTGTCAGTGTGCCAAGATATGCAAATGCTTCCTCTCTCCAAAAAAACAGAAATATACTGCTTAGAGATTTAACAAAGTGTGTGTGTAGGCAATCTTCCTTCCACTTGAGTGATCTAGTTCGCCATTATCATCCTCCTTGTTCCATATAGACAAAAAAAATGCTCCTTACTTCACCTCTTATCCACCAAAACTCCAATAATCATCATCATCACATAATCTTAATACTTTAATAATACCTCTTACGTCGATACATATAAACCTTATCATCAACATCATTTACCTTACCTCTTGTCCACCAAAACTCCAATAATCATCAACTTCACACAGTCTCAATACCTCAATAATACCTCTTCAATACGTCGACACATATAAACCTTATCGCCAATATCATTTCACTTCCATAACAACTCTTTCCTCTAGTCAGTCTCCTCGAACAAGTACAGATAAAATCCTAGTGCAAACTTCAATTTATCATCCCACGCAATCCGAAGGCACAATGTCCACACACAACCTCTGTGTAGTCCACCTGAGCCAAATCTTCTACTCATTATGAATTATAAAACACACTTTGGTTACCTTGTCCATCATAAAATAAAAGAAATGCATACATGACCTCTAACAGCCTTCAGTTTGAATAACTATCAGTAAGTAGGTGCGAGTACGTAGTATGAAAGATCACATAAGACTTTGAATGAATAAATCGTAATATTTCACAGTGTGTACACACTTCAAGAATCATGGCAAAAGAGAAGCAAACATGTGGAGTATTTCTTGTGTCAAGTGTCACTTACTGTTTCAATTGCTCACGAAGAATGTAGTGTAATAACTGTCAATGGTCTAAACCGAATGTTGGTATTTCATGTCGTTAGCTTCCTTTCTATTAGCATAAATCTATACAGCTTCCATAAAACCTCCAGCTCATGGCAGTTCATTTTCTTATCTTAAAATATAAAGCACTGAGCGTAAGCAAAACATACAATAGCGAGTAAATATACCAGTAGAGAACACAATGTCAACAAATGGATGTAGCACAATCCCTACAACGAGGCTCTGCCAAGCGAACAATCTACACTCCTGGAAATTGAAACAAGAACACCGTGAATTCATTGTCCCAGGAAGGGGAAACTTTATTGACACATTCCTGGGGTCAGATACATCACATGATCACACTGACAGAACCACAGGCACATAGACACAGGCAACAGAGCATGCACAATGTCGGCACTAGTACAGTGTATATCCACCTTTCGCAGCAATGCAGGCTGCTATTCTCCCATGGAGACGATCGTAGAGATGCTGGATGTAGTCCTGTGGAACGGCTTGCCATGCCATTTCCACCTGGCGCCTCAGTTGGACCAGCGTTTCGTGCTGGACGTGCAGACCGCGTGAGACGACGCTTCATCCAGTCCCAAACATGCTCAATGGGGGACAGATCCGGAGATCTTGCTGGCCAGGGTAGTTGACTTACACCTTCTAGAGCACGTTGGGTGGCACAGGATACATGCGGACGTGCATTGTCCTGTTGGAACAGCAAGTTCCCTTGCCGGTCTAGGAATGGTAGAACGATGGGTTCGATGACGGTTTGGATGTACCGTGCACTATTCAGTGTCCCCTCGACGATCACCAGTGGTGTACGGCCAGTGAAGGAGATCGCTCCCCACACCATGATGCCGGGTGTTGGCCCTGTGTGCCTCGGTCGTATGCAGTCCTGATTGTGGCGCTCACCTGCACGGCGCCAAACACGCATACGACCATCATTGGCACCAAGGCAGAAGCGACTCTCATCGCTGAAGACGACACGTCTCCATTCGTCCCTCCATTCACGCCTATCGCGACACCACTGGTGGCGGGCTGCACGATGTTAGGGCGTGAGCGGAAGACGGCCTAACGGTGTGCGGGACCGTAGCCCAGCTTCATGGAGACGGTGGCGAATGGTCCTCGCCGATACCCCAGGAGCAACAGTGTCCCTAATTTGCTGGAAAGTGGCGGTGCGGTCCCCTACGGCACTGCGTAGGATCCTACGGTCTTGGCGTGCATCCGTGCGTCGCTGCGGTCCGGTCCCAGGTCGACGGGCACGTGCACCTTCCGCCGACCACTGGCGACAACATCGATGTACTGTGGAGACCTCACGTCCCACGTGTTGAGCAATTCGGCGGTACGTCCACCCGGCCTCCCGCATGCCCACTATACGCCCTTGCTCAAAGTCCGTCAACTGCACATACGGTTCACGTCCACGCTGTCGCGGCATGCTACCAGTGTTAAAGACTGCGATGGAGCTCCGTATGCCACGGCAAACTGGCTGACACTGACGGCGGCGGTGCACAAATGCTGCACAGCTAGCGCCATTCAACGGCCAACACCGCGGTTCCTGGTGTGTCCGCTGTGCCGTGCGTGTGATCATTGCTTGTACAGCCCTCTCGCAGTGTCCGGAGCAAGTATGATAGGGTCTGACACACCGGTGTCAATGTGTTCTTTTTTCGATTTCCAGGAGTGTATAGTTAATACCATAGTGTGACCTAAACTCCATGTTCGTACACCGCATATCAGCATTTCTATGTACTAAATTAAAGAGTAGCAAACATGTATCTTACATAATAAACAGGTCATTAGCATCATATCAGCATAATCAAATAAATGTTCATATGTAATCTTAATAAGTAAACATGAAGGCGCAAGCAGATAAATCACAAAGTATAACTTACGTACATAACCATATCAGTACAACTAATCAGGTTACAATTATAATTTAAATAAATAAGCACAGCAGGCACATAATAAAAAAATGTGACATCAGTAAAAAATCATAGCAGCCAAGAGATGCATAATATACATAAGTAACAACCCTGTTCATTAATCAATCATTGTCAAAATCAGTTAATGTACGCAAGCATGTCGCTTCACAAGTAAATTCATAGAACATAAAATTTAGCACAAAGTATAAATCACATAATCGCGAGCAGCAAATTACGTCTAAAGTACATACCTAAGTGGAAATATGTTACCTGAAAAATAAACTCAATTAATAGTTACCTTTTTAGTTTATTAGTTTCTTCTTCGAAATTCCATTCTTCCTGAAAATTTTCGCGATAGCAAGTCCTCTTAACGTCGGACACACACAGAATTTACCTGAAGGTCTTAAATATTTTATACAACAGTATCCTGAAAAATACTGAACGTTAATAACGTAATTTATCAAGTCACTATAGCTTTATACTGAATTTAATCGGAGAAATTAGACTGTGTATTTGTTTACGGCTGTCAGTGCATTCGCACTGAGCGCTCGATCAGCTGTAGGTACGCGTGACGTAGGAAGTAATTGTTTGCGGTCAACGACTACCTTGTGCGGCGCGCAGACTTGACTGTTGCTTTGAGTATGTGCCGCCGCCAGAACACGGCGCGGTATCCTTGTACTCTCTGCATGTTTACATGTAACTGTCAGTTTCTCAAAAGTATGTCATTCCACAAAAATTTTAACGTTCGATATGTGATGTATTCCCTTAGAGCGCCGAGATTTAAGAGTTTCTACTTCGACAGTGTTATCATGAATAATTTTGCGAAATCTATGTGGACCGTTATAAAGCAGAAAAAATTTGCGACACAAGCCTTTTCCTTTGTGAGAGAAACGATGAGACTTAATTAACACCTTTTGACCAACTAACAAGGTTTTCAAACGACCAGGACATTTAGCTGATTTCTCTCTTCTAGCAGCCGCAGATGCAATATTTTGCAGAGCCAGATTGACAACTTCAGTATGCCGCAGTTTCTGTGTAGGTGGAAAAGGAACGATTTCAGAAATGCGATTTGTCGGTGCTTTATTTTTTAATATCAATATCGGCGGTAAAGAAGTTGAATCATTAGGGAGTTCATTCAGAATGTTTTGAAAAATATGAAGATACTGATCCCAAGTTCTGTGATTCTGATGACAATAAAGTCGACACAATTTATTGATTTCCTTCATCCATCTCTCTGAAGCGTTAGATTGAGGGTGAAAAAGTGAAATGAAAATTGGTTTAACCTTACGACGCCGTAGAGTACGAAGCCAAATTTTAGAGCGAAACTGTGATCCATTATCTGATATAACCTTATCAACGTGACCCACTTCTTTAAGAAAATGTTTGACGAAAGCATTAGATACTGAACGAGCTGTTGCTTTGCGTAAAGGTGTAAAACACACATATTTTGATGTTAATTCCACTGCTACCAAAATGTACGCAAAACCATTAGTAGAACGAACCACTGGACCGAACAAATCGACTGCAGCCATCTACTTTAATTTCGCTGGAATGATAGGAAACAACGGTGCTCTGTGAGAAATAGTTGGCGGCTTAGCCTTTTGACATAATTTGCATTTGGCAAGAACAGATCGAATACGTTTTTTCATATTACTGAAGTAGCAATTTTCTCGTAATTTATGAAAGCATTTTCTGGGACCAAAGTGTGCATGACTGAAATGTGTGTACCAAATCAATTTATTAACCCACTCATCAGGAATACAAACTAACCACACAGAGTTGTCGACCGATTTTCGTTTAAAAAGAATATCATTGCGAACTAAATAATACTGTCTAATCGCTACGCTTTCCTTTCTCCTCCACTTCTCCTTAATGTCCTTCCAGATTGGATCCTTATTTTGCTCCTTAGCGATGTCCTGGAGCGAAGACAAAATAAAATTTTCAAATGCAACACCTTGAATGTACATCAAACAATAATTGTTTTCTTTGCAGTCCTCTTCAGCACTTTGTTTCAAACCCATAGGTGCACATGATAAAGCATCAGCAATAATATTTGAAGAATCCTGTATGTAAACAATACTAAAGTCACATTCCTGTAGATACAACGCCCATCGTGACAATCTTCCATGAGTTAATTTTGTTGACATAAGAAATTCCAGAGCTCGATGATCGGTGTAAACCTTAGTATGTCTGCCATACAAAAATATGCGAAATTTTGTGAAAGCCCATACAACAGCCAAAGCCTCAAGTTCCGTAATCGAATAATTCTTTTCTGATTTAGAGAGTACACGACTTC
The DNA here is from genome assembly GCF_023864345.2 of Schistocerca serialis cubense. NCBI lineage: Eukaryota > Metazoa > Arthropoda > Insecta > Orthoptera > Acrididae > Schistocerca > Schistocerca serialis. Next base: position 361,899,970 of record NC_064645.1, on the reverse strand, counting down.
CAAATGCAATAGTTTTCTGTGCTACAACGCCGTTTTCTTCTACCTCTTGAAATAAATGTGCACCTAGGCCTTTGTATGATGAGTCCGTCGCCAAACAAAAATCTTTAGATAAATCCGGATGTGAAAGAAGTGGAGCAGCAACTAAAGCATCACGAAGTTGTTCAAATTCTGATTGAGCTTCCTCATCCCAACACCAATTAGAATTCTTTCCAGATAGTTCACATAAACGAGGTGTGGTCAAATCGTCCAATTTAACAAAGCGTCTAAGAAAATTACAGACACCAAGGAAACTACGTACATCACGTCTTGTAGTAGGAACAGCATAATTACGAATAGCGTCTAGTTTCTCTGGATCAGGAAGAACACCTTCTGTAGAAATAATATGACCAAGAAATTTCACCTGAGAACGACCAAATTCAGATTTTTCCAAGTTCACTGTAATGCCAACTCTTGCAAAAATTCGTAATAATGAATCCAAACTTTTGTTATGCTCGCTCCAAGAACGTTTAGCAGTAAGAATATCGTCAACATATGAAGTAATATTGTCACGAAGATAAACAGATAAAATTTCGTTTAAACTGCGAATGAATGCTGCTGAAGATACAGTAAGTCCAAAAGGTAATTTCCGAAACTGATAACAGTTACCAAAGGCTAAAAAGGCAGTGTATTTTCTACAATCCGGGTGGAGTTCTATTTGCCAAAAACTTGCGCGCATATCAATTGTGGATAAGACTTTAATTCCATGGATATGTTGAAGAAGGTCATGTAAATTTTGTGGACGGTCAGTTTCAGGAATGTTGATATTATTTATCTGTCTGGAATCCAGAACCAAACGAATTGACCCATCCTTTTTAAGAACGACGTGTAATGGGCTGGTATAAGGACTGACTGCTGGCTCAATAATGCCTTGATCTAACATGTATTGAAGTTCACTCTTAACCTTGTCTCTGTAAGCCAAAGGAATAGCGTACGTTTTCCCCCGAAATGGTGTGTGTTCTTTTACTTTAAATAAATATTGTAAGCCTTGTATAGTTCCTGCGTGATGACTAAATACTGTAGCATGTGAAGTCAAAATTTGGTGCAGTTCTTCTCTTGCAACTTCATCTGGCACTTCAGCTTTCTTAACTTTTTCATTAATTAATTCTTCGCTATTAATTATATCATCCATCGCGTCTCTGTATCTATTGTCATTGTCATGAATGAACACATTGTCGTCATAATGCTCAGCGAAAACATCAGAAGTAAGAAACCTTAAACATTTTGTGTCTGATACAGATTTTGTTAAACACTCGAAAAATTTCAGACTTTTCGGCATTCCGGCAACAGTCAAATTCACACTTCCTTCTTTAAAGTTTAAAATTGCCTTATGTGCGTTAAGAAACTCCATACCTAATATAATTTGTGTACTGAGTAATGGAACAATAATAAAATTAGCAGAAAATTCGTATCCTTGACAAATGAAATTTAGGTTGGTCTGCTGTTTGACTTCCACACTTTTTCCAGAAATAGCGCCTCGAATTGTAGTTTTAGAAACAGGTAACACAGGACAAGCAAAAGTTCTTACACATATACGAAAAACTGATTCACTAATGACGTTCAATAGGCTCTCAGAATCTAAAACTGCAGTGAACTTATTCTTACCCACACATACTTCAATAACAGGATGTAAAAATGCGTCTACATTATGTTCCTTTTCGTCTAGGAAAATGTCTCTCATGTCTTCCAGGCGTACGTAGTGTAAAGTCGTAGTGTCATTACTTTCTGAACCGTCTATATTGCTGCCAGAAGCCGAAGCTACAAGTCATTGTCGATTGTTCGCGTCACGTCTTTGATTATTCCCGTCATTTCGCGGATCAATTTCTACTATTTGCACTTGTCTCTCTGAATTTCTGTCACGCGGAGGATGCCAATTAGGTCCCTCCTGTCTGTTACATGTAAATTCTTGGTTGTGTCTGTTATTAAAATTTCTGTTTTCCTGGCTATCTACACGACTACTTCTTGTGTAATTTCGACTGTCACTTCTGAAATTATTGTTATATCTACTACCCTGGTTATTTCTGTAGTAAGAATTCCTATTATTGTATGAATAATTTCTGTCTTGATGATACCGATTACTGTTTCCGTGTGATTGATCTTTCCGGTAGGAATTACCGTTATTATAATTGTCTGTGCAATTTCTGTTAGAACGTCTGTTATTGTCATAAGGCTGATATCTATTGTCCTGTCTGTTTCGTCTGTCATTCTCAAAATTACCCATATAACGCCCGTTCCAATCACTATCCCTTTTCTCTGAAAATCTATTGTAATTACTGTTACTGAAAAAATTACAAGAAGTCCCGTCGTCGTTGTCATACTCAAGTTCTTGTAGCAAAGTCTTAAAAGTCTCAATGTCGTCTTTACATCTTCCGGCTAAAGCAATTTGTCTTATCGATTGTGGCAGCATAGTTAAACAAATGCGAATTAGTTCAGTCGGGCTATAAGGGTTGGACAGGAATTGATTCTTTCGAATCATGTCTTCAAAGTATTTTGCCGGCGTGCGGAACTCAGACTGTTTAAAATTACGCTGCATAATAAGACTATGTTTGACTCTGTCTTGCGTGTTTTCGGACCAATATGCCGATACAAATGCATGATAAAAATCATTTAGATTATTATAATCTCTAATAAGTGCGCGCATGCGCGTCGCCGGTTCGTTTTCTAAATATCCACACATAAATTCCGATTTGTGACTTAGTGGCCAATTTGGTGGAATTGCGTACATAAATTGATCTAACCATAAACATGGATGTATGTCATTCTTAGAATTGCGAAAGATCTTAAATTTCCGAACAGTTAAAATGTGTTTATAGTCAAAGTTTTCGCCTCGTGGCGACAAAGACCTACCGCGTCTGTCCCAGTCCGAATGTCGATTATTGTCAAGTTCGCGCACCTGGCGCTCTCTTGTTGCAGCCCGTAAATGAAACAAATTATTTTCTTCAAACCCTTCTACTATCTGTGATTCTAAATTTCTTCTGCTGTCTTTTCCTACGATTTCGCCTTCAATTTGTTTGACTTGCTTTTGTAATGCCTCAAATTCCCTTTTAACGCGTTCATTAAATTTTCCCTGATTTTCAACATGTTTATTTATGTTCTGGTACTCTTCGGTTTCTACAAATGGCAATGGAGCTGTATCATCTGAATCTCTTTCCCCATTTAAACTAAGACTTGTCAATTTATCTGCAATCTCCTCAACTCTTTCCGTTAAGTCACCTATTTGTTCTTTCTGTTTATTTACGTCTTCCGTAAGTGTCGCGACTCGGGTTTCAGTATTGACACATTTAGTAGTTAACTGTCCATACTGTTGTGTTATGTTATTTATTCTGTCATTTGGTACGTATTCCTCGATTCTTTCAAGTATTTCTTCCTTATCGTGTGCACGTTGTAAATTTAACTCTGAAAATTTTTATACTATCACGCGATCTCTTTCTTCCTGTTCTCTATCCTGTTCCTTTTGTCTGATTTCTATTGAAATTAATCTGTTATTGTGAGCATTCAAAATCGGTTGTACTTCTTCTCTAATTTCTTTCTTTAATTCATCTTTCTTGTTTTTGAAACATGTCCCTATTCGTGAGTCTAATCGTACTTCCATTGTTCCCATATCAATTTTAATTGTTCCTATCTCTGTTTTAATTGTTCCTATTTGTGATCCCACTGTTTTTAATTCAGATCCCAACTGTGATCCCAGTAAGTCTAACCGTGTTTCCATTGTTCCCATATCAGTTTTAATTGTTCCTGTCTCTGTTTTAATTTCAGATCGTAACTGTGATCCCACTGTTTTTAATTCAGATCCCAAATTTAATATTGCACTCATCAACTGCTCCACATTGACTGGTTCGAAATTCTTTTCGCCCCTAACATATCCCGCAAAACCAGTTTCCTTCGTCATAGCTGTAAAGCTATCTGTGTTCGATACTATTCCAGAATCTTCTGTCGTTAATCTCGTATTCTGAAAATTTTTTGATTGTGAAAAGTTTTGAAATGGTTCCGGACTATTTTCCCTGCTTATTAAATTATTTTCTACGTCATTATTCATCATACTGTTCTCCTGTGTTGGCGAGTTCGCTATGTTAACAATTTCGTCATTCTCACTATTCGTCATTTTCGCCTTTTTCATCGATCGCGTAATCATTTACAAAACATACAAAACTCGTCACTACACGAAAATTACACACAATATAACACTTTATCACCAACAATACCATTCACACTAAATGCTTCCCTCAAACACGATTAACGAACAACTGAAATCTTCATAATTGCACAAAATTGTCAGACCTGTATACAAGACATCAAAAATTAAATTCTGCCAAAATACCATTAAAAGAATGACAAGACAACTACAAATGTTCAGTTACCAAATCTACACATGCAATATAGACTACAATTACTAAACTACAAATTACTACAACAATACTACTGTCTGCTATTTTTACAATCTGAAGAATTTCAAGGGACGATCCGAAGCAGCGGTCGCCACGTGCATGGGGGCTTAATTAAATAAATATTATGCAAATAATTTTAATTTTAGTCTCTGTCAGTCCGATTACGAAGTCTCGTAACCGGTTGGCCCTGACTAGTATTACTCCGCAATCTGACTGCATAGAATAACAACAAAGAATAAAAGAAAATTTCCGTTAACACAATTAATTAATTAAGTCCCCAGCAACTATAAAACCTAGGAAACAACAAAACACAAGTGTAGCTGTTCTGTGTGTGGAAGTGTGATTCAACGTACACATCTGGCACGGTTCTTCCTCAATAAGACCAGATATTTTAAACACCATTTATACTGAAGTAATTAAGAAAAACCAGAAATACTATAATTGCACATAGAAACCAGAAATACAGTCTAATACAAGAACACGAGCCAGATGCTTTGTTGACTGAACCTGTGACCAAGAGGCATTATTGTTTAAGACATTGAAATAATAAAAAATAAAGGAATTTTTTACCTTCATATATATTGACGAAAAGCACACTCTGATCATTACAGCATCCCCAATCCAACAATATCTGGTGTCTAGCCCATCAAAACAATATGACAACTTCCGAACAAGCACTCTCCATGAGAACTTCTCACCACTGCTACATCTCAACAAGCACTGCCTACTGCTACTTCTCAATAAGCACTGCCAGTGGAGGCGGCGGAATAATACTCTTTGGCGCAATCTCTGGCGCTGTGGCTCAGTGTAGCCACCTTTCAACCGTTCGTCTAAAATTGTGAGCCATATGTTTGTGACTACTACAGCGCCATCTATCATCATCATCATCATCATCATCATTTAAGACTGATTATGCCTTTCAGCGTTCAGTCTGGAGCATAGCCCCCTTATAAAATTCCTCCATGATCCCCTATTCAGTGTTAACATTGTTGCTTCTTCTGATGTTAAACCTATTACTTCAAAATCATTCTTAACCGAATCCAGGTACCTTCTCCTTGGTCTGCCCCGACTCCTCCTACCCTCTGCTGCTGAACCCATGAGTCTCTTGCGTAACTTTGCTTCTCCCATGCGTGTAACATGACCCCACCATCTAAGCCTGTTCGCCCTGACTGCTACATCTATAGAGTTCATTCCCAGTTTTTCTTTGATTTCCTCATTGTGGACACCCTCCTGCCATTGTTCCCATCTACTAGTACCTGCAATCATCCTAGCTACTTTCATATCCGTAACCTCAACCTTATTGATAAGGTAACCTGAATCCACCCAGCTTTCTCTCCCATACAACAAAGTTGGTCTAAAGATTGAACGGTGCACAGATAACTTGGTCTTAGTACTGACTTCCTTCTTGCAGAAGAGAGTAGATCGTAGCTGAGCGTTCACTGCATTAGCTTTGCTACACCTCGCTTCCAGTTCTTTCAGTATGTTGCCATCCTGTGAGAATATGTATCCTAAGTACTTGAAAGCGTCCACCTGTTCTAACTTTGTTCCTCCTATTTGGTACTCAATCCGTTTATATTTCTTTCCCACTGACATTACTTTCGTTTTGGAGATGCTAATCTTCATACCATAGTCCTTACATTTCTGATTTAGCTCTGAAATATTACTTTGCAAACTTTCAATCGAATCTGCCATCACAACTAAGTCATCCGCATATGCAAGACTGCTTATTTTGTGTTCACATATCTTAATCTCACCCAGCCAGTCTATTGCTTTCAACATATGATCCATAAATAATATGAACAACAGTGTAGACAGATTGCAGCCTTGTCTTACCCCTGAAACTACTCTGAACCATGAACTCAATTTACCGTCAACTCTAACTGCTGCCTGACTATCCATGTAAAGATCTTTAATTGCTTGCAAAAGTTTGCCTCCTATTCCATAATCTCGTAGAACAGACAATAACTTCCTCCTAGGAACCCGGTCATATGCCTTTTCTAGATCTATAAAGCATAGATACAATTCCCTGTTCCACTCATAACACTTCTCCATTATTTGCCGTAAGCTAAAGATCTGGTCCTGACAACCTCTAAGAGGCCTAAACCCACACTGACTTTCATCCAATTGGCCCTCAACTAATACTCGCACTTTCCTTTCAACAATACCTGAGAAGATTTTACCCACAACGCTGATTAAAGAGATACCTCTGTAGTTGTTACAATCTTTTCTGTTTCCATGTTTAAAGATTGGTGTGATTACTGCTTTTGTCCAGTCTGATGGAACCTGTCCCGACTCCCAGGCCATTTCAATTATCCTGTGTAGCCATTTAAGACCTGACATTCCACTGTATTTGATGAGTTCCGACTTAATTCCATCCACCCTAGCCGCTTTATTGCACTGCAATCTATTGACCATTTTCTCCACTTCCTCAAATGTGATCCTTTTTCCATCGTCATTCCTATCCCATTGTACCTCGAAATCTGAAACATTACTGATCGTATTTTCACCTACATTGAGCAACTCTTCAAAATATTCCCTCCATCTGCCCAAGGAATCCACAGGATTCACCAGCAGTTTTCCTGACCTGTCCAAAATAGTTACGATTTCCTTCTTACCTCCCTTTCGAAGACTGCTAATTACACTCCAGAATGGTTTTCCAGCAGCTTGACCCATAGTCTCCAACCTGTTTCCAAAGTCTTCCCAAGATTTCTTCTTGGATGCTACAATTATCTGTTTGGCTTTGTTTCTTTCTTCAACATAACTTTCTCTGTCTACCTGAGTTCTAGTATGTAGCCATTTTTGCTACGCCTTCTTTTTCCTTTTACAGGCTGCCTTGACTGTGACATTCCACCAAGCTGTTTGCTTCATCCTACTTTTACACACTACTGTTCCAAGACATTCTTTAGCCACTTCTAGTACTGTGTCCCTGTACCTTGTCCATTCCTTTTCCAATGACTGTAATTGACTACATGCAACTAACTGGCACCTTTCTGAGATCACTGTTACGTACTTGTGCCTGATTTCCTTATCCTGAAGTTTCTCCACTCTTATCCTCCTACATATGGACCTGACCTCCTGCACTTTCGGCATCACAATCCCAATTTCACTTCAGATTAAGTAATGATCAGTGTCATCAAAGAATCCCCTGAATACACGGGTGTCCCTCACAGCCTTCCAGAATTCCTGATCTGTTATTATATAGTCAATGACAGATCTGGTTCCCCTGCCTTCCCAAGTATACCGGTGAATGTTCTTATGTTTAAAAAAGGAGTTTGTGATTACTATCTATCACAAAGCGAAAAAAGTGGTCCAACTAAAACATTCATATTTCCTTACGTACTACACGAATATGTAATTAAAAGTGGGGGTTCCTAGTTAAGAAAACACAGTTGATATCCGTTTGACCTATGGCAGCGCCATCTAGCGGGCCAATCATGGCGCCATCTTGTTCCCCCTAGACAAGTTTCGTACTTTGTATTTTTTTCGTTTGACGCTTATTTCGTGAGATATTTCGCCCGGTCACTATAAATGGACCGCCCTGTATATAATTCCATGTAAACAATGGATATGGATCACTGAGAACTACTCCACAAGTGCCCGCCTTCTACCATCTGCCGAGTCTGGCAGTAGCGGCGCTTGTACTCTCTTCGTAAAGAGGCCGCCCCTATCGTGGTGCGCTCCTAGTCAGCCAGCTATTCGCTGACGCCACCTCACAGCCTTTTCTGCTCTTGGGTTCTTCATTTCATCTTGGTGCTGGCGCTTGTCGATACGTCGGAACATCCCCCCCTCCCCAAGCGACTGACCATCGTCGTGTAGGGAGTGCCACCACGGCGGGGGAGACAGGAGTACAGGAGTGGGGGCGCAACGCGGGACCGGAAGCTGTGTCTGCAGGAAACGTGAAGCTTCCGGTCGCACCCTGCCATCCGGCCTTCGCTCTGACGGAAGCGTCCCCCAGAAAACCACCAAAATCGTACGCGTCCACCTCCTGATACCATGAACCAGATGAAAAAGGTGGCGTTTGCTGCGGTGTGGGCGGGTCCAGATCCGTCGGTAGGACGAGAGGTGGAGGAGGCGAAGGCTCCGCCTCAATGGGTTCGTCCGACGGTGTCGTGATGACACCCTCTGGCAGCTGCTGTGGCTGCGCTGTCCTCTGGACCCGTGAGTCTGAGGGAAGAGACATTGAAAGGCCATCGTGCGTATGACAGAGGCAAAGTTGATTTTGATGTCGGCGCTGCAAGCCATCTGGACCTGAAATAAGATACATGCAAGCACCAATTCGACGGACCATCTCGCCTCGCGTCCACTGTCTGCTGCCTCTAAAAACCTTGTTAACGGTAATATCATGCGGTGCGAAGCGATACTTGCAGCATTCCTTCGGCGACGAATGCTGAGGAGGGTGGAGCAGGTGGAGCAGTGTTAGATGGCGTGAAGCAATTCCGCCGGCGATGGTCCATCTCGTGGGTGCGAACGATAGGAGGCGAGAAACAGTTGCAATGCTTGATCCCTGGTGTGTGCGGAGCGGAGTTTGGCCATCTGCTGCTTTGAAGGTTCTGACAAAACGTTCCGATTTGCCGTTTGACTGTGGACAGAACGGTACACTGGTTAGATGCTGTATGCCATTGCGTGTACAGAATATTTCAAATTCATTTGACGTGAACTGACGTCCGTTGCGTGACATTATGACTTCAGATAAATCTTCGAGGTAAAAAACAGCGGACAACACCTGAATTATGCTACGTTACGTTGTGTTCATTGGCACAGCAAAAGGGAACTTGCTATACGGGTCAACCACAATCAACCAACGAGTGTTCCAAAAGGGTCCCGCAAAATCTATGTGCACACGTTGCCATGGTGATTGCGACTTAGGCAAAGCAGAGAATTTTTGTGGGGGAGCGGACTGAGGTTCCGCACATGCGTGACGCTGTGACGTCATCTGTTGTCTTTGGGTGTCCATACCCTGTCAAGTTCAGCGTCGACACGCTAACTGTTCCGTACGAACAATCTCCCCACTGTCCTTGGTGAAGTAACTGCAACACTTCCTTCTGCAAAGCTTTAGGGATCAACACGCGTGACTGTCCACTGTCATTTTGAAGAAGAATCAGACCTTTCTGTATAGCCAGGCTATGCTGACGAGCAAAGCATCGGCGCACTACTAAGTTCTTTGTGCTATACAGTGAGTGAGGCCAAGATGCGAGAATGAATTTTAGAAAAATCTTCAAATCTTAATCAGCTTCCATGGCCTGTGCAATTTTCTGTAATTCAACGGAAAAGACTGAAGCACTTCCGAATCCTGAGCACCTATGTGACAACAAGATGCAGCACAAGCGTCAAAGTCTGTATCAGGGCCAATCGGAAGACGTGAAAGTGCGTCCGCATTACCATGTTGAGCTGTCGGACTATACATAATCTCGTAATAGTATTGAGACAACAACGAAGCCCTTCTTTGCGATTTTTGGCAGTTCGTACAGAAACCGGTGCCCTCGGATGAAACAAGGACTGCAAACGCTTGTGACAAGATTTTAAACATGGCTGGAATAGCAGCTGTTGAAATTCTTCGCTGTAAATGATAGCAGCCAAACAGTTGCAGGATAAAGATTTATTGAAATCCTTGACCATGGTTTCGGTATATCTAAATATACCTTCATCAGAAGCAAAAATACGCGTGACCAGGAAGACACTCATTAGCAAAAACTTAGCACCATAACTGAGAAAGAAAATAAGTTTTTTTTTTCCTTTATTCTATTTCAGTTCCCCATCAGGGATGGCTGGCAGCAGCATATGCGCTGCTCTTCATCCGAAAGACACAGAACAAACAATAGAAGACATTTAAAAAAACATAAAGGATAAAACATAGAGTACATAGATATAAAAAAAAGGGGGGGACATCATGGAAGACAGTAGACAAAAAAGGGGCGACTGTAATATGGAGATAAAAACAGTAAAAAAGTAGTGCACACAAAAAACCACACACTTGGACAACTAAAAGAACACAAGGGGCAGTATGACTGGAGCATAAAAGTATCGACGGATGGCCTAGAACATAACAATCACTGATAGTAACACTAAGTACAAGGCCAGCACGCAATTAAAATCACACCTCTCGACACATAGGAGAACAGCACTAAACACAACACTGATGTGGCACACTGACGATGATCAAAATGGAGGATCTGTCAGGTGCAAGGAGAAGGGAAGAAGGGAGGGAGGGGAACAGAGGGAGGAGATGGGCGGGGGGCACACTGAGGAGGGCCAGGTAGGGAGGTACATAGGAGGGAAAGAGGCAAGGATGGGGTGCAGGGTCTAAGGGGGGAGGGAAGGAGAAAATCCGCTCTGGGAGAAGGAGGGGAGAGGAAAAAGGGGGTCCTGGGGAGGGGAGGAAACAAGGCCAGGTTACAGTTTGAAGGAAGGGTAGATGTCACGGCGAAGTTCATCATCCGAGAGGGGGAGGCGCTGGAAATTGTGCTGGTGGAGAAGATGGAGAGTGTGGAGGTGGAGAGAGGGAGGGATACAGCGATAGAGGCGCGACAACGGTCAGAGGGTGGAGAGGAAGAAGGAAACCAGGCGGTAGGGGGGATCAAGCCTGCACTCAACATAAAGGACACGGAGATGTTGGAGGAACAGGAGGAGGTGAGGGAAGGGGATGAGTTCATACAGGAGCCGTGTGGGGGAAGGAAGGTGGATATGGAGGGCAAGGCAGAGCACATTGCGTTTGAGGATTTGGACGGCCTTGTAAAAGCGGGTGGGTGTGTAGATCCAGGCAATGCTGGCATAACAGAGGATAGGACGGATGAGGGATTTGTAGGTGTGGAGGATGGTGGAAGGATGCAATCCCCATCTCGGGCCAGACAGGAGTTTCAAGAGGTGGAGGCGGGAAAGAGCTTTCTGCTCGATGGTCTGGAGGTGAGGGAACCAGGTGACGTGGCAGTCGAGGGTGAGGCCAAGATATCTCAGGGTGTGGCTGTGCTGGATGAGATGACCATAAAGGGTGAGGTAGAAATCATGGAGATGGAAGGAGTGGGTGGTGCAGCCTATGATGATTGCCTGGGTTTTGGAGGGGTTGAGACGGAGGAACCACTGGTGACACCAGATGGTAAACTGGTAAAGGTCGGTTTGGAGGGTGCATTGGGACCGTTGAAGCGTAGGACACAGAGCCAGGAAGGCAGTGTCATCAGCATACTGTAGATGGTCGACAGGTGGGGGTGGCTTGGGCATATCAGCCGTATACAAGAGATAAAGGAGAGGGGAGAGGACAGTGCCCTTGGGGGATGCCAGGAGTGGGATAAAAGATATGAGTTGGTGTTGTGGAGGGTGACATAGGAAGGACAGCGCGAGAGGAAGGAAGTGACCAGACGGACAAAATTGATAGGCAGGGCGTAGGTTTGGCAGAAGGGGCAACTGCCCCAAGTACTGGAGACTAGGAGCAAGTGGAGCAACCAAGGTATTGGCACGTTCCATGATGGTGGGGAAAAGAGAATAATCAAACTGGGGATCATCTGGGATAGAGAAGACCTCAGAATGTTGGGAAGCGAAGTGGTTGGCCTTACTGAGGTTGTCAGGAAGGGGGCGATCGTTATGGAGAAGGGGGTAGTGGAGAGCGGAATGGCAACCAGTAAGGTGATGTAAGGCTGACCAGTACTTGGAGGAGTTGATCGGAAGGGTGGCGTTGAGTCATGTGCAGGTCTGGCGCCAGTCCCGGAGTTTCGTTGCTGTAATAAGGTTCCGTATGTGTCGCTGTATTTGCCGGTGGTATTGGAGTGTGTCTCCCTGTCATGAGTGCGCAGGAAGGAGTGGTAAAGGCAGTGGGATTCACGAAGGAGGAGGACAGCTAGCAGCGGGAGAATGGGGTGGTGTGGGTGGATGGTTTTAGTAGGAACATGGGCCTCCACAGCGTCTGAAGTAAGGACGAGGCATGGATGATGTTGTCAGGATGGCGATAGGTAAGAGGGTGGCTTTCGACCTGGGTGGAGATGGATTCCTGGTAGGCATCCCAGTTCGCACAGTAGTAGTGATGGACGACCTTCGGAGGGGTGCAGGGCGGGAAGCCGGAGGGGGGCGGTGAGCAGACGTTATGGTGAGAAGGACAGGGAGGTTATCGCTACCTGTGGGACGGCGACGGCGGTACGCCCAAGGAGGCTGGCAGAGGCAATGACAACATTAGGGGTGGTGTCACTTGCGGGTTGGGCGTGCTGGGGAAGGGGAACAATGTCACCTTGGATTGTGGAGATGAACTGATGCCGCCGCCGAAGGGCAGGAGGAGAGCGGCTATGGATGTTGATGTCGACGGCAATGACATAGGTGGAGAAGGTGCGGTCAATGTGTGAGATGAAGTCATAAGAAAGAGGAGCAGTGGAGCGGCCATATATTGTGGCACAGGTAATGGTAACGCGGGGGAAGAAGGCACTCAGGATAAGGTGTTCTGTGGGGTTATTGAGGAGAGGTTGTGGCTGAACGGGGATATGCTTAAGGTGGACAATCACGACTCCACCCTACGCACGAGGACCAGGAGCTTCAGTGTGGTGGAGAATATAGGGAGAGGTGCAGATAGAATGGTGGGGCTGGAGAAAGGTTCCGTTCAAGAGGAAGGTGTCGACCGGGTGGTGGGAGAGGGTGTGCATGAGGAGGTATTTGTTGGAGTGGAAGGAGCGAATGTTCTGGAAGAGGATGCGATACTCGTGCCGCGCCATGGCGGGAAGGAGGGGGGGAAGAGAGGGAAGGGAAGAGGCTTAAACTAGGTTGTTGAGACGGGTGAAGGTGAAGTGGGCTTGGTTGTGGGAGTAAGTGGCAAAGGTGTTCAGCTGGAAAACAGAGCAGGTGGCAAGGGAGACTTGTTGGGAGGTGTGGGGGTGCTGAAAAGGGTGAATGTTTTGGGGTACAATGGTAAGGAACCAAATGTTGTCCTCAGCTGTGGGGGGTGGACAGAGGGAATTGTTGGAGTGGACAGGGGGATCAATGGGACAAACAGGGACTGGAAGCTTGCGGATGGCTGGAGGGGGTTTGGCTTTACACTTGTGGGAGTAGGTGGAATGGGGGCCATTGCAGGTGTTACAAGAAGGAGGAGAAGCGAGGTTGGGGCAGTTTTTAAGAAAGTGTGAGTCCTTGCAATGGGTGAGATGATCATCGTACATGAGGCATCGCTGGCAGTGGTACGATTGGGGAGGGGATTTGGAGGATTCAACAGGGTGGCGATGGTTGTGAATCAGGGTACCCTGGGTGAGGAGTTGGTCAATGGAGAGGGCGGACTCTGAGAAGACCTGCATGAGGTAGGTGGGACCAGAGGCATTGTGGATACGGTGGGAAGAGCGGATTTCCAGGTCTGGGTGGGATTTTAGTTCTGCCAACATCTCATCATCTGTGATCACCGGGCTGAGGGCTGAGCTCGGTGATCAGAGCGGTGTAGGTGGGGGGGGGGGGGGTCGACATGGAGGTTGGGGCTGACGAGGAGAGGAAGAGTAGAGGAAGGGTGACAGAGATGCACGGTGGCTAAACATAACATGTGGGAGTTTATGGAGGAAGTCCGTGTGAAAGGAGGGGGACAGGGACTTGATAAGGACTGAGTCCATGCAGTGAATGAGTTGGGAGATGGGAGCAGCAGGTAAATACTTTTGTATCTCCACAGTGAGAGTATGGCCATCAAGGAACTTAGGAACAGGATTTAACAGGACAAAGCTGAGGAGGGTGGTTGCTGGGGTACGGATAGCTGGAGGAGGGGTGGTGTCCATGGAGATGACGGAAGGAGTGGGAGGTGGTGTTGACTTTTTGTGGGAAGTGGCGGGAGCAGAGTCGGTAATGACGCGCTTTTGGGGTTTTTTGGAGACTGGAGGCTGGGAGGAGGGGAGAGGGATGGAGAGGAGAGAGAAGCGGTAGGTGGCAGATCCCTGTGGTGTAGTGGAGGTGCTGGGAGAAGCTGTTCGTTCAGTGGTGGCGATGGTAGCTCGGCTTGACGTGATGTGTGCGGGGGCCGCAGATGACGAAGTGACGGGGTGGGTGAGAGAGGGTAGGCTGACCACCTGAGGTGTGGCAGCAGAGGTGGCAACAGAGGCGTATATATGGGCGGGGGCAGTAGTGGGAGCTGTTGTGGGTGTGTAGGCTGGAGGAAGGGGAGGAGATAGGGGAATGGGTAAGTGGGGGAAGGGGAGGGGATGTGTAAGGAGGGAAGCCAGGAGCGGCACTCCAGGAAGTGACTGTGGAAGAGGGGGGGAAGGTGTAGATGAGAGTGGAGATGGGAGTACTCATGGTGGATGGACGGCGACAGACAGACAACAGGAGACGAACGGACGGACGGACAGCCGGCAGCAGCAAAGACGATGGACGGCGAGCAGGCAGGCAGGCAGGCAGGCAGATGGATAGACAGCAAACGTAACAGCAACAGCAACTAGCGCTTCGAAGACATAGATCACACTCTGAGAGTAGCCCAGGCTCGGGAATCTTGTGCCTTCGAAGGAGGGAATCCAACCCTCATAAAAAAAAAAAACTACTGATGAGGCCTTTGGCACGATTGTTTTATGTATCTACACTGCAGGACGTGATTTTAGTAAGTGACTAAAAGTTTTGTGCTTGTAGTACTTCGGCAATTTTACGGTTACTTAAGATATAAGTGTCTTTTTTTTCTTTCTTTTTTTCAGTTGTTTGGTGCTAAGTTGTTGCTAAAGAAGGTGTCTTTTGTTCATTTGTATTATTGCTTCTGATGAAGGTATATTTAGATATACCGAAATCGCGGTCAAGGATTCCAATACATCTTTATCCTGCAACTGTTTGGCTCTTATCATTTACCATGAAAAAAGAAAAAAAGGCTTGTGACCTGTGACTAAGTAGAATTTTCTGCCATAAAAATAGTGGTGAAATTTAGTGACACCATACACAACTGCCAAAGCATCTTTCTCTATTTATGAATAGTTACACTGAGGTTTGGACAACACGTTCGATGCGAAAGCAATAGGCCTGTCTCTATCACCGATTCTGTGCGAAAGCACTGCACCGATTCTGTAAGAGGAAACGTCAACTTGCAAGACAACTAGTTTGTCAGGACCAATGTGAACTAAGTATCGATCACTGAGCATTGGATATTTAAATTTTTGAAAAGCTACTTGGCACATATCTGTCCAAATAAAGGACACATTCTTAAGACGCAAGCGATGCAATGGAACCGCGATTTACGCAGCATTCGGTACGAACCGAATATAAGGGTAGCGGAGTACGTGTGGAGTGCACATGTGGGTTATTTAGGTTAGAGATTTCCCTCCCTAGGCCCGACAAGACGCCTCCTGAGACGCGACAAAGTAGAAGTAGGCAAAAAGCAGCAGGGAATAACAATATTAATGTGGTAATAGTAAACTGCAGGAGCGTCTATAGAAAGGTCCCAGAACTGCTCTCATTAATAAACGGTCACAATGCCCACATAGTACTAGATGTAAACAGTAATAACTTTTCAAACTCAGATTGGAATGCATACCGCAGAGACAGGCTGGACAGTGAAGGGGTGGCGTGTTTATAGCGATAAGAAGTGCAATAGTATCGAAGGAAATTGACGGAGATCCGAAATGTGAAATAATTTGGGTGAAGGGCCGGTTAAGGCAGGCTCATACATGGTAATTGAATGTCTTTATGGGCCTCCTGACTCAGCAACTATTCTGGCAAAGCACCTGAAGAAAAATTTGGAAAATATTTCGAGTAGATTTCCCGACCATGTTATAGTTCTGCGTGGAGATTTTAATTTACCATATATAGACTGGGAGGCTCAAACGTTTATAACGGGTGGCAGGAACAATGAATCCAGTGAAATTTTTTTAAGTGCATTATCTGAAAACTACCTTGAGCAGTTAAACAGCGAACCGACTCGTGACGATAACATATTAGACATTCTGGTGACAAACAGACCCGAACTATTTGAAACGGTTCACGCAGAACAGGGAATCAGCGATCAAAAAGCGGTACTGCATCGATGATTTCAGCCGTAAATAGAAATATTAAAAAAGGAAAAAAGGTTTTTCTGTTTAGCGAAAGTGGCAAAAAGCAGATTTCAGAGTACCTGATGGTTCAACACAAGTTTTGTCTCAAGTACAGATGGTGTTGAGGATCAGTGGACAAAGTTCAAAACCATCCTACAATATGCGTTAGATGAGTATGTGCCAAGCAAGATCGTAAGAGATGGAAAAGAGCCACCATGGTACAACAACCGAGTTAGAAAACTGCTGCGGTAGCAAAGAGAACTTCACAGCGAACATAAACATAACCAAAGCCTTGCAGACAAACAAAAATTACGCGAAGCGAAATGTAGTGTGAGGGGTGCTATGCGAGAGGCGTTCAATGAATTCGAAAGTAAAGTTCTATGCACTGACTTGGCAGAAAATCCTAAGAAATTTTGGTCTAATGTCAAAGCGGTAGGTGGATTGATCTTATGTGAAAGCGGTAGGTGGATCAGAACAAAATATCCAGACACTCTGTGACCAAAATGGTACTGAAACAGGATGACAGACTAAATGCCGAAATACTAAATGTCTTTTTCCAAAGCAGTTTCACAGAGGAAGGCTGCACAGTAGTTCCTTCTCTAGATTGTCGCACAGATTACAAAATGGTAGATATCGAAATAGATGACAGAGGGATAGAAAAACAATTAAAATCGCTCAAAAAAGGAAAGGCCGCTGGACCTGATGGGATACTGTAACGCCGGAAATGCATATCCTCCTATTTCCATCTATTGTACTATAAATTTTTTCCTTATTTTGTTACCTGAAGATATGAGATTTCTGTGCCTTTATGTATTGTAATTGTTTTACTATTTTATTTACTATGCATTTATGTCGATGTATAATTGGTCTGTGTTGTAAATATTACACTCCTGGAAATTGAAATAAGAACACCGTGAATTCATTGTCCCAGGAAGGGGAAACTTTATTGACACATTCCTGGGGTCAGATACATCACATGATCACACTGACAGAACCACAGGCACATAGACACAGGCAACAGAGCATGCACAATGTCGGCACTAGTACAGTGTATATCCACCTTTCGCAGCAATGCAGGCTGCTATTCTCCCATGGAGACGATCGTAGAGATGCTGGATGTAGTCCTGTGGAACGGCTTGCCATGCCATTTCCACCTGGCGCCTCAGTTGGACCAGCATTCGTGCTGGACGTGCAGACCGCGTGAAACGACACTTCATCCAGTCCCAAACATGCTCAATGGGGGACAGATCCGGAGATCTTGCTGGCCAGGGTAGTTGACTTACACCTTCTAGAGCACGTTGGGTGGCACGGGATACATGCGGACGTGCATTGTCCTGTTGGAACAGCAAGTTCCCTTGCCGGTCTAGGAATGGTAGAACGATGGGTTCGATGACGGTTTGAATGTACCGTGCACTATTCAGTGTCCCCTCGACGATCACCAGTGGTGTACGGCCAGTGTAGGAGATCGCTCCCCACACCATGATGCCGGGTGTTGGCCCTGTGTGCCTCGGTCGTATGCAGTCCTGATTGTGGCGCTCACCTGCACGGCGCCAAACACGCATACGACCATCATTGGCACCAAGGCAGAAGCGACTCTCATCGCTGAAGACGACACGTCTCCATTCGTCCCTCCATTCACGCCTGTCGCGACACCACTGGAGGCGGGCTGCACGATGTTGGGGCGTGAGCGGAAGACGGCCTAACGGTGTGCGGGACCGTAGCCCAGCTTCATGGAGACGGTTGCGAATGGTCCTCGCCGATACCCCAGGAGTAACAGTGTCCCTAATTTGCTGGGAAGTGGCGGTGCGGTCCCCTACGGCACTGCGTAGGATCCTACGGTCTTGGCGTGCATCCGTGCGTCGCTGCGGTCCGGTCCCAGGTCGACGGGCACGTGCACCTTCCGCCGACCACTGGCGACAACATCGATGTACTGTGGAGACCTCACGCCCCACGTGTTGAGCAATTCGGCGGTACGTCCACCCGGCCTCCCGCATGCCCACTATACGCCCTCGCTCAAAGTCCGTCAACTGCACATACTGTTCACGTCCCCGCTGTCGCGGCATGCTACCAGTGTTAAAGACTGCGATGGAGCTCCGTATGCCACGGCAAACTGGCTGACACTGACGGCGGCGGTGCACAAATGCTGCGCAGCTAGCGCCATTCGACGGCCAACACCGCGGTTCCTGGTGTGTCCGGTGTGCCGTGCGTGTGATCATTGCTTGTACAGCCCTCTCGCAGTGTCCGGAGCAAGTATGGTGGGTCTGACACACCGGTGTCAATGTGTTCTTTTTTCCATTTCCAGGAGTGTATTTGTATTTTTACGCTGGGTCTTGCCTAGGGAAAACTATGCTATCGAACGAATACATCGATAGGTCGTGTGGAGAACCAAAGTGTTTAGGATCTTTGGTAGTGTTAACTCTGTCGCGTGGAGCGCGGGCAGAGGGGAGTCTGGCTGGAGTAGTGCAGCGGAGCAGGTGTGTTGTGTGACGCTCCCGCGAGTTGCCGCGCTTTCGGGGTTTGGCAGCATGTAATTGCGCTCGAATTGCTATGATAGTTTCTGACACGGTGTCGCGGATGGGAAGCATTAGCTGGCGCACATCAAGAGCCCGTTTCGCCTGGTGACCGTGTCGAGAAGAAGGCGCGCCAACATCCAGCTTCTGCAAAAGCGACGGCCGACAATGAGTGATTGTCGTCACCTGCTCGACCGACGACTGCAAACCTTCAATCAACCAACAAGGAAGACTGGAAGCACGTAAAGTTTTAGAACTGTATGGCAGTCCTCAGCTTTTAAAATTGTTGCATCACGAAGTTACAGCAACTTAGCATGAACCTTTGTTGCTCATTGCCCCAATTGCATTACCAAGCAGGGTCCCTTCCTTTTCTGGAATGAACCCGAGTGTCGTTGAAACTCAAACTCCAGCATTAAAGTAATATTATTTCATTTCACTACTTTAATTTCAAATTTCAGTTAAAGTACTCATAGCTGGCTACAATATTTAGATTACACAAGCACAAATTATGAGTGCGAGTTTTGTTACCATATTTTAGCTTACCTGTGACTACAGCTCAGCTTGGTACGTACTAAATTTTACTATTGTTAATTGTTCAGAATCGTTAAATTCAAGTTCAAAGTTAAATCTCTTATTTCTAAATTGCGTAGATTCAAGTAGCTTTTGAAATGATTGTTGAGGTAGCCCAAGACTAACCTTACTTTATTGAATTTCGTAGTGCTTCAGAAACAAAGCTCACTATTAATTTCAGTCACTAAATTAACTTTCAGTTTTCCGGTTTTATTAATTCTTTTGCTAAATTAAGTCAGGGTGTAGCGAAATTTATTACTTCTGGCCAACTTTCAGTTTTCACACTACACGTGTCAACCTTCAGTTGCCACGCTTCTTGTGCTAATTATATGTGCAATAACCTTTCTTTTTCAGTTACTATAGTAATTGTCCATAGGACTGGGACCGTAATTTTCCCCAAATCTCAAATATCTAATTACCGCTAGTTAATTGTTAACGTATCGGCCGCACATTTACATTCTTTATTAACTTTACCCCTGTTCAAAATTAATTTCCACCAATTTCATTAGCAGTTTTCCTTTCATTTAGATGTAAATCTTTCCTCCCTCTTTACCGACAGATTAACTTCGGTGACGATTCCTTTTCCCAAATTTCCATTAGGTACACGCTGTTTAATTTTTCACTGTCATTAAGGCCGATAAGTGAGGGGGAGGTTACACGTGGCGACCTGGTGACAGGACAATCTTCAGATTTGAGGTTGTTCTGGACACGAATTTTGTATGGTGCAAATTTCGTAACAAAGTACTGGTTACGAACAGGCCGTTACGTCAGCGAGAATAAGTAGTGGGAGTAATCCTAATTTTATTTGAGATTTGCCATTTATTTTGAAAATTATTAAAATGAGTGAAGGCAACAATTATCAAAATTTGGTAGACTTGGATACGGAACAATCGGTCGAACAGTGGGAAACGCGCAGCGCGGTACCAATTGTTCAGGGGCAGTCGGCTAGCATGAAAGACGCGACCGCCGAAACGCAACAAAGAGCAGAAAAGGTATTCCATACTTTAGAAAATGTTTCGGAATCGGAAGTGAAAATCAAATCTGAACCCCTTGATGACGAATACTGGGGGACAATTAAAGAGGAAGCCGCTACTGAAGTAAAACCGGTAGTTTCCGGGAATTTAACTGATTTATTGAATGTTTTGATTAACGAAATCAAGAGTCAATCGGCAGAAATTAAAGCTCAGGCTGCCAAGCAAGAAGCTCAGTCTGCCAAGCAAGAAGCTCAATATGAAAAAATTGAACGGAAGCTAGACAATCAGAACAAAGCTATTAATGTTGTTAACAACAATGTTGCAGTTGTTAACACAAAAGTTGATAAAATCAAAGAAGATATTGTTGTAATTAATACCGAAATCGGTAATCTTAAACAGGAAATGATAAGCGTTCAGACGGAAATTGCGAGCATAAATACTCGTTTTAATTCCGAAACTAGCAGAATCGAGAAAAGTGTAGGAGAAGCAGTTGCTCCGATCATCGAGAATAAGGTGACGGAACAAATTCAATTAGTGAAAAAGAGGATCAAAAGAAGGTGGAAACTTTAAAGGCTTTAGTATCCGAAGTAGATATCAAAGTGAGGAAGCAGGCTAATACCTGCGAAGAGAAAAAGAGGGAAGTTGAAACGCTTGCGACAACCACTTGCCAAGTAATTACGAGAGTTTCGGAATTAGAAAAGAAACTTGACGAAAAACAGAGCTATGTGGCAATCTGTGCACATAGTTCGGAATTGTCGAAAGAGGAGCGGTTCGAGCCCTTGAAAAAAGGCGGTATACACGCGACGGATTTCATTAAAAATTGTGAAAGAGTTTTACCCAGATCATGGACTAATGAGATAAAAATTAATGCGGTTATTGACGTGTTGGCTGGTGATGCCAAGCGTTGGGGCTTAAACCTCAACATTACGAACCTGACTTTTGACGAGTTTAAAAATTTGTTTCTGGCTGAATACTGGTCAGAGCAAAAACAACAAAGTGTCTGGCGCGAATTTGTCGTATCGAGGCCTTTCGATGCGAAATCGCGCGGCTCGATGAAGGAGTTTTGTGAGGGCTGGATCAGCAAGTTGGAATATTTGCGTGATCGCCGCACGGAATCCGAAATAGTCTGGGAACACTACAAGAAGCTTCCAGATGATACAAAACGCTACGTAGGAAGCAATTACAGGACACTCAATGATTTCCTGGAAAGAGTTGAGGACGAGGACAATTGGCGCAATAATCGCGACAGCGGTAGAGGCCGTGGTAACAACGGGTACCACAGCAACCACAACAACGATAACTATGGGAATAATGCATACCGCAATCTTGGCAGCAATAACAATAGTGGTTGGGGCCGTAATGACAATCGGTACAATGCAAATAATAACAGGAATGACGAAAACCAGTATCACACTAGCGTGATACGGGCTTCGCAGAATAGTAATAACGCCAGAGGGTGCGATCAGCCGCCTCAGCAGCATCCGGGGAGCGTATCTGCTGGGACGAGACAGGGAAACCATTAGCCGCGCCGGTGAGGGGCCGACCGGGCGTGGAGAAATTTTGGCGGCCCAATAACAGTAAAAAACCGAGGTGTCGTCGTTATGAAAATTCTGCGTGGGATAATCAACGGCGGGAGAGTGTGCCAGTGTTAGGAGAAAGGAGTGCGCCCACAAGTAGTTGATCAGCTGTAGACACGGCGGTAAAAAATACATTCGCTGTCAGTGAGAACAATTTGAGTAGTGTTCCGGAAATCGATTATAAAGTGGCAGCTGTAATACCCACAGTGGAACTAGAGATTGAGTCTAAGAACGATTCGCAATTATTGAGAGAAAATCAGATGTCGGATAACACGTCCGTCATCGTGCGAGGGGATGCAGAGAGGGATGAGGTCTGGTTAAGGCAGTTCGGTCGCTTATACGGCGAATTAAGAGATTATAGGGGCCTGTACGAGAGAAGTGTCTATGGGGAGCGCGTGCAGGATTTGCCGTGTCTCGTCCCGCGGGAAGATAGTGTTTGTGAAGTGATAGAAAGTTCTGGTCCTAACCGGCAGACTTTACCAGAATTAGTTGATGTTAATGGGGAGCACGAGCAAGATTCGTCGTGTTTCGTCCCGCAGGAACTGGATGTTGAAGTAGTAACGGAAAGTTCTGGCGCTAACCGGCAGACCTTACCGAAAGTTATAGTGGTAGAAGTAGCCGACCCATCCGACGCAAACCTCCAGTTTAAACATTGCGAGAGTATTAAGGAGAAAGATTACGAAAGTTTTAGTGATAGCCGGACACGATTGGTAGAAAAGCACATAGATTACAGCGTGTATGATGTTAGAGCTGACTTTATACAGTCAGACGGTAGCAGTGTGGGTTGCGCAGATCCAGAGGAAGTAATTTCAGATACTACTGGGCCTATTCCTCCAGGTAGATTGGCAGATGAGATCAATCTGGCCAAGGAGGAATCAACGAAGGTGACAATTAGTGAATTGATACCAAAGCAACACTCACTAGTTGACGAGTTACAGGAAAAGGTTTCGGTATTGGAGGCGAAGCTACAGACTGAGCCTCAGGACAAACGTGTTGAAATTAAAACTGTATGTGAACAGAGGCTGAAAAAGCCGCCAGATAAGCCGGATTTAGGATCAAAGCCAGATGGTTTTTTCTGGAATGACCTGGATATAGACGAGGATTTACTGTGGGAAAATAAAGAAACAGTCGAGGACAAGTGTAGATGGGTAGTAGTGTCTGTTAATACGCACGACCTACAACTAAACGTGTTGATTGACACCGGTGCAGAATTGAGTGCTGTATCTGGGAAAATACTTGAGTTACTGAAAGACAGACCTGGCATCGTAGTTATGCCAGTAACAGGAATGAAAATTATCGGTGCTACTGGGATGGCCAGTAAACCGGTCACAAAAGAGATTTTTGTCAACTTTGAGATACGTGGGGCACGATTTGAACAAGAGTTTGTCGTCGTGCCAGACTTAACTACGGAAGTAATTATCGGGTTAGATTGGCTATTAAAGTACCGTGCAGTGATTAATTGCGAAAGCAAAACTTTGACATGTACGTCACAAGATAAAACAATAGTAGTTAGTTTTGACGAGGCAGGAGATGGTATGCATAGGCAATACCAGCCTCTACACATTGTTAACTGGCCAGATGCCATTGACGTAGGTATGAATTTGAACTACTGTAACATGAAGAATCTTGGCATTGACAATAGTGTAGAAAGTGAATTGGAAAGTAATGTAGACGGTGTGTCAAACGTTAACACACGAACAAAGACGAGGCCCGTATGAAGTAATAATGAGGAATGAGAGTGTGTTTCCAGACAAACCGAGTATTGGTGTGAAAAAAGATCGTTTGCCAGAAATAATGAAGCTAAAAACCGATGGTCGATTACGTCGTCATGACGCTAAAGCGCGTTTTGCTAAGTTTGCAATCGGAGACTTAGTACTTGTAAAAGCTCATGAGAAATCGTGCGAGATAGACCATGAAATCTCTAAATTTAAGTTTGTTTATAATGGACCATATAAAGTCATTGGTATACCTCACACAAATGCTTATTGCTTAGAGTATCCAAGCTCTGGAAAACTATTAGGTATACGGAACATTGTAGACTTGAAATTGTACCAACCAAGGATCGATTAATACCACACAATGGGTAATTTGTACAGTATGTAGATATAGAGTGTAAGATTTAAGGTTTGCTAGATTGCCATGCTTTTGCCTGACCAAGAGGACATTAAAGAAGTTGTAATTAATAAGTAATTAATTTTGACAAAATGATTTAAGAGGAATTGATTAATAATCAATTGAAAAATCCAAGCTGCTAGTTTAAGTTTTCAACTGAGTCACAGTAGATTAAGGGGTGTAAATATGATTTTGAACTAGCTGTAAGACTTCATAAATATGTGATTTACTAGTCACTGCCGATGTTCTTAGACGCTGTATTAAGTTTCAGGCTAGTACATGCGTGTGATGATGGACAGTGTTGAGTTATCCACTGTGATAGTGTTAATGGACTCCTTGAGATTACTCGGGAGTGAGTTTTTCCGAAAGAATTCAGTGAAACGGGCGTTCTGGAAATGCCGTTACAAGGGCGAGTGAGATCAAGATTGCCGCACAGGCGGGCGCAACAGTAGTGGCAAGGCTGAGCCGCTGTCGGCTCTTGTGCCGGTCGGCGTTCTTTGTACTTGCGGGTACGGAAGGCGAAGTTGTTTTTCTTCCCGGACAGCTGTTGTGAAAGAATTCTGCTTTCAGTATTTATGGTTTTTCGATCTGCTGAATATTATTTTCTAATTTAGCGTTAAATGGACTCTCATGGCGAGAGTATTAATTATGAAAAGGTTGTATAAAATGTGTATTCTATGTAATTAATTATTAATTTGCGTATTTTGATATACTTGTTTTTTATGACCATGTACTTTGATTAATTTTGTAAATAGTATTCCATTTCTTGATACTGTTAGGAATTTTGATGATTTAAAATAGCTAAACCATTTTCTATGTTTTCTATGAATTTTAATATGTTGTCAACCTGTTTTATTTTGTGTAAGATGACAGAGTGGAATAAGATTAGGAGTGTCTCCACTTAATTATTATGGTCTAAAAATTGATTTATGGTTAATTAGACGAATGCTAAATTTTGTTGATGTTTTGAGCATATGCATTTCCGCTGTTTCTTTTTTGCGACATTTTCTGAGTCTGTTTAGGTTACACGAACATCCTCAGACAATGTGGGACACGTGTAACGCCGGAAAAGCATATCCTCCTATTTCCATCTATTGTACTATAAATTTTTTCCTTGTTTTGTTACCTGAAGATATGAGATTTCTGTGCCTTTATGTGTTGTAATTGTTTTACTATTTTATTTACTATGCATTTATGTCGATGTATAATTGGTTTGTGTTGTAAATATTATTTGTATTTTTACGCTGGGTCTTGCCTAGGGAAAACTATGCTATCGAACGTATACATCGATAGGTCGTGTGGAGAACCAAGGTGTTTAGGATCTTTGGTAGTGTTAACTCTGTCGCGTGGAGCGCGGGCAGAGGGGAGTCTGGCTGGAGTAGTGCAGTGGAGCAGGTGTGTTGTGTGACGCTCCCGTGAGTTCCCGCGCTTTCGGGGTTTGGCAGCATGTAATTGCGCTCGAATTGCTATGATAGTTTCTGACACGGTGTCGCGGACGGGAAGCATTAGCTGGCGCACATCAAGAGCCCGTTTCGCCTGGTGACCGTGTCGAGAAGAAGGCGCGCCAACATCCAGCTTCTGCAAAAGCGACGGCCGACAATGAGTGACTGTCGTCACCTGCTCGACCGACGACTGCAAACCTTCAATCAACCAACAAGGAAGACTGGAAGCACGTAAAGTTTTAGAACTGTATGGCAGACCTCAGCTTTTAAAATTGTTGCATCACAAAGTTACAGCAACTTAGCATGAACCTTTGTTGCTCATTGCCCCAATTGCATTACCAAGCAGGGTCCCTCCCTTTTCTGGAATGAACCCGAGTGTCGTTGAAATTCAAACGCCAGCATTAAAGTAATATTATTTCATTTCACTACTTTAATTTCAAAGTTCAGTTAAAGTATTCATAGCTGGCTACAATATTTAGATTACACAAGCACAAATTATGAGTGCGAGTTTTGTTACCATATTTTAGCTTACCTGTGACTACAGCTCAGCTTGGTACGTACTAAATTTTACTATTGTTAATTGTTCAGAATCGTTAAATTCAAGTTCAAAGTTAAATCTCTTATTTCTAAATTGCGTAGATTCAAGTAGCTTTTGAAATGATTGTTGAGGTAGCCCAAGACTAACCTTATTTTATTGAATTTCGTAGTGCTTCAGAAACAAAGCTCACTATTAATTTCAGTCACTAAATTAACTTTCAGTTTTCCGGTTTTATTAATTCTTTTGCTAAATTAAGTCAGAGTGAAACGAAATTTATTACTTCTGACAAACTTTCAGTTTTCACACTACACGTGTCAACCTTCAGTTGCCACGTTTCTAGTGCTAATTATATGTGCAATAACCTTTCTTTTTCAGTTACTATAGTAATTGTCCATAGGACTGGGACCGTAATTTTCCCCAAATCTCAAATATCTAATTACCGCTAGTTAATTGTTAACGTAACGGCCGCACATTTACTTTCTTTATTAACTTTAGCCCTCTTCAAAATTAATTTCCACCAATTTCATTAGCAGTTTTCCTTTCATTTAGATGTAAACCTTTCCTCCCTCTTTACCGACAGATTAACTTCGGTGACGATTGATTTTCCCAAATCTCCATTAGGTACACGCGGTGTAATTTTTCACTGTCATTAAGGTCGATAAGTGAGGGGGAGGTTACACGACACTCTGTGACCAAAATGGTACTGAAACAGGATGACAGACTAAATGCCGAAATACTAAATGTCTTTTTCCAAAGCTGTTTCACAGAGGAAGACTGCACTGTAGTTCCTTCTCTAGATTGTCGCACAGATTACAAAATGGTAGATATCGAAATAGATGACAGAGGGATAGAAAAACAATTAAAATCGCTCAAAAGAGGAAAGGCCGCTGGACCTGATGGGATACCAGTTCGATTTTACACAGAGTACGCGAAGGAACCTGCCCCCCATCTTGCAGCGGTGTGCCGCAGGTCGCTAGAAGAGCGTAGCGTTCCAAAAGATTGGAAAAGGGCACAGCTCATCCCCGTTTTCAAGAAGGGACGTCGAACAGATGTGCACATTTATGGACCTATATCTCTAACGTCGATCAGTTGTAGAATTTTGGAACACGTATTATGTTCGAGTATAATGACTTTTCTGGAGACTAGAAACCTACTCTGTAGGAATCAGCATGGGTTTCGAAAAGCTTGCGCTATTCGTCCACGAGACTCAGAGGGCCATAGACACTGGTTCCCAGGTAGATGCTGTGTTTCTTGACTTCCGCAAGTCGTTCGATACAGTTCCCCACAGTCGTCTAATGAACAAAGTAAGAGCATATGGACTATCAGACCAATTGTGCGATTGGATTGAAGAGTTCCTAGATAACAGAACGCAGCATGTCATTCTCGATGGAGAGAAGTCTTCCGAAGTAAGAGTGATTTCAGGTGTGCCGCAAGGGAGTCTCATACGACCGTTGCTATTCACAATATACATACACGACCTTGTGGATAACATCGGAAGTTCAGTGAGGCTTTTTGCGGATGATGCTGTAGTTTATCGAGAGGTTGTAATAATGGAAAATTGTACTGAAACGCAGGTGGATCTAAAACGAATTGACGTGTGGTGCAGGGAATGGCAATTGAATCTCAATGTAGACAAGTGTAATGTGCTGCGAATACATAGAAAGAAAGATCCCGTATCATTTAGCTACAGCATAGCAGGCCAGCAACTGGAAGCAGTTAATTCCATAAATTATCTGGGAGTAGGCATTACGAGTGATTTAAAATGGAATGACCATATAAAATTAATCGTCGGTAAAGCAGATGCCAGACTAAGATTCATAGGAAGAATCCTAAGGAAATGCAATCCGAAAACAAAGGAAGTAGGTTACAGTACATTTGTTCGCCAACTGCTTGAATACTGCTCACCGGTGTGGGATCCGTACCAGATAGGGTTTATAGAAGAGACAGAGAAGATCCAACAGAAAGCAGCGCGCTTCGTTACAGGATCATTTAGTAATCGCGAAAGCGTTACGGAGATGATAGATAAATTCCAGTGGAAGACTCTGCAAGAGAGACGCTCAGTAGCTCGGTACGGGCTATTGTTGAAGTTTCGAGAACATACCTTCACCGAGGAGTCAAGCAGTATATTGCTCCATCTTACGTATATCTCGCGAAGTGACCATGAGTATAAAATCAGAGAGATTAGAGCCCACACAAAGGCATACCGACAATCTTTCTTTCCACGAACAATACGAGACTGAAACAGAAGGGAGAACCGATAGAGGTACTCAAGGTACCTTCCGCCACACACCGTCAGATGGCTTGCGGAGTATGGATGTAGATGTAGATGTAGATGTAATAGTTCATTTTCCCTTAGACTGACTGCAATTCTGTGACACTGCGAGGAACTGGCAAACCTCATTTGGCTGACAAACGCGACTGAACTTGATGTACACCTTGACTGTTTACATGACCAAGATACTGCAACTCAGGTTTAATAAAAATCATACTTGTCCAGTCTACACTTAGTCCTGCATCACATAACACACGAAACAAAGCACATAAATTTGTTATATGTTCTTCAGGTGTATGGCCTGCTACGACAATATCGGCCAAATACACTCCTGGAAATTGAAATAAGAACACCGTGAATTCATTGTCCCAGGAAGGGGAAATTTTATTGACACATTCCTGGGGTCAGAAACATCACATGATCACACTGACAGAACCACAGGCACATAGACACAGGCAACAGAGCATGCACAATGTCGGCACTAGTACAGTGTATATCCACCTTTCGCAGCAATGCAGGCTGCTATTCTCCCATGGAGACGATCGTAGAGATGCTGGATGTAGTCCTGTGGAACGGCTTGCCATGCCATTTCCACCTGGCGCCTCAGTTGGACCAGCGTTCGTGCTGGACGTGCAGACCGCGTGAGACGACGCTTCATCCAGTCCCAAACATGCTCAATGGGGGACAGTTCCGGAGATCTTGCTGGCCAGGGTAGTTGACTTACACCTTCTAGAGCACGTTGGGTGGCACGGGATACATGCGGACGTGCATTGTCCTGTTGGAACAGCAAGTTCCCTTGCCGGTCTAGGAATGGTAGAACGATGGGTTCGATGACGGTTTGGATTTACCGTGCACTATTCAGTGTCCCCTCGACGATCACCAGTGGTGTACGGCCAGTGTAGGAGATCGCTCCCCTCACCATGATGCCGGGTGTTGGCCCTGTGTGCCTCGGTCGTACGCAGTCCTGATTGTGGCGCTCACCTGCACAGCGCCAAACACGCATACGACCATCATTGGCACCAAGGCAGAAGCGACTCTCATCGCTGAAGACGACACGTCTCCATTCGTCCCTCCATTCACGCCTGTCGCGACACCACTGGAGGCGGGCTGCACGATGTTGGGGCGTGAGCGGAAGACGGCCTAACGGTGTGCGGGACCGTAGCCCAGCTTCATGGAGACGGTTGCGAATGGTCCTCGCCGATACCCCAGGAGCAACAGTGTCCCTAATTTGCTGGGAAGTGGCGGTGCGGTCCCCTACGGCACTGCGTAGGATCCTACGGTCTTGGCGTGCATCCATGCGTCGCTGCGGTCCGGTCCCAGGTCGACGGGCACGTGCACCTTCCGCCGACCACTGGCGACAACATCGATGTACTGTGGAGACCTCACGCCCCACGTGTTGAGCAATTCGGCGGTACGTCCACCCGGCCTCCCGCATGCCCACTATACGCCCTCGCTCAAAGTCCGTCAACTGCACATACAGTTCACGTCCACGCTGTCGCGGCATGCTACCAGTGTTAAAGACTGCGATGGAGCTCCGTATGCCACGGCAAACTGGCTGACACTGACGGCGGCGGTGCACAAATGCTGCGCAGCTAGCGCCATTCGACGGCCAACACCGCGGTTCCTGGTGTGTCCGCTGTGCCGTGCGTGTGATCATTGCTTGTACAGCCCTCTCGCAGTGTCCGGAGCAAGTATGGTGGGTCTGACACACCGGTGTCAATGTGTTCTTTTTTCTATTTCCAGGAGTGTAGTTTGAAGAATTCGGCACTTGTGCAGTCATTTGTTTCCAATACCACTGGAAAAGAACGGGTGCGGAAGCACTTACAAAAGGCAAACGCAAATATTTAAACAAACCCAAATGAGTATTTTCTACACACCCTTTTTGAGATTCCTCATCGAGTGGTATTTGAAAATAAGTGCCGCGCATATCAATTTTTGAAAAATAGCGTTCAGCGCCTAATCTGTCCATGAGATGCTCTGGCCACAGCAATGGATAAGTATCAATCACAGTGTGTGGGTTGACTGTAGACTTGAAGTCAAGACAGAGACGAATGCGACCTGAAGGTTTGGGAAGCAAAACCAGTGGACTTGCCTGTTGACTAGCTGATATGGGCGCAATAACTCCGCTACATTGCAATTCTTTAAGTTCAGCAGTGACTTTGTCCCGTAATGCAATAGGAACAGTTCTTTCCCAGCAAAATTTTGGCTGAACATTGTCTTTCACCGTAATATGTGCAACAAAACTGTTAGCTTTGGCAAAACCTTCAGGAAAGAGTTCTGGGAATTCTTGTTGCAAGCCATCTACACTGTCTTTTGCAGTGAATGCAGACACTGACAACACATCGTCCTGAATGTAAAAGTCAAACAAATCAAAAGAATCCAGACCAAATATGTTGTCACACTCGCTTGATTGTAACACTGTAAAAGTCACTGTTTGCTTACGTAAGCAATACATGGCAGTCAAAGTACATTTTCCGAGAACGGGAATGTTCAAAAATGTTCATATGTGTGTGAAATCGTATGGGACTTAACTGCTAAGGTCATCAGTCCCTAAGCTTACACACTATTTAACCTAAATTATCCTAAGGACAAACACGCACACCCATGTCCGAGCGAGGACTCGAACCTCCGCTGGGAACGGGAATGTCATGTCCATTATAAGTCATCAGTTGAGTGCTAGTTTAAGGCAGGCGTGGGGAGCCTAACAGTTCATATGTGTGGCGATTGAGCAGTGTGACATAGGCACACATGTCCAACTGAAATTTCACACGTTTCCCACAAATAAGTAAATGAGCAAAAAGTTTGTTATACGGGCGCATCACTGAAGAAACTGCTCACGAACCAGTTCTGTGAATGCCTGTTGCAGACATTGAATATGATATGGGCCTTTTGATGAGATTTTTGTGAGTGGGCCGATTTCATATGTTTGTTCCGTTACGAACTTACAGATTTTACATGTCCTTTCCTACCATAAACATAACCCTTGAGCTTGTCGGGAGGAGTAGTTTTGGAGTTTGTGCCATGAATAACACGGAGGGCAAGACTTAATTCTGTTCACCCGTGTAGCCAGCTGTTTAGCGAACTGCTTACGTGGCGTGGAGAGGTGTTTACCCGGCTTGGCTTGAACCGCTCGGCCACCGCGGCCGGCTTCTGATCTAATATTTGCAATAATTATCTGCAGAAACGATGGATCAGACTGTTTCAAAATCTGTTCTCTGAGTTTCACATCAAGTACGTTATAGACGATCGCATCACGCAACATAACATCTAAATATAAAGCCGGGGGGTCAGGGATTTTCTCTGCCTCGTGATGACTGGGTGTTGTGTGCTGTCCTTAGGTTAGTTAGGTTTAAGTAGTTCTAGGGGACTGATGACCATAGATGTTAAGTCCCATAGTGCTTAGAGCCATTTATAAAGCCGGCACAAGGCCCAAGACATTTTGCAGGCACTTCGTCCGCCAGCTGCAGATTATATGGTGAGATCCAGCAGCCACTGTAGGGAAAATCGTGTCATTTATATCAAGACAGGGTAATTTTGAGCTTCATTCTGAAGACTTTTCTGCAGCTAAATGTTCAATATGCGTTAATAATACACTTTCCATATTTGATAGTGGTTGTCTTTTGAAACTGGAACTTGGACACCCAGTATGTACAGAGTGTTCAAAAAATGTGACGAATATTTTGAGAGGTGGTAGTGTTCACGGAAACAAGAAAAATAATCCAGTAAGCATGGATCCACAAACGCATACTTTCCGAAATAAACACGGGTTTATAAGTAGGGGTGCGCGACGCTTGGTTGCGGATATTAACATTGTCGCTGCACTGCCGTTCCGTCAGATGTGTCAGCAGGGTATGAAGATGTCTCAGTACTCTAGTTACTATCAGGTACTCTGCAGTCAGTTGTGTGGTTCGAGTTGTGTTGTAGGCTACGTTAGCTTTCGTCGTGTTTGTACAGTACCGTCAACCCTAGGTATGCATTATGATTCACATTGTTCAAATGGCTCTGAGCACTATGGGACTTAACATCTGAGGTCGTCCCCAGTCCCCTAGAAATGGTTCAAATGGCTCTGAGCGCTATGGGGCTCAACTGCTGAGGTCATTAGTCCCCTAGAACTTAGAACTAGTTAAACCTAACTAACCTAAGGACATCACACACATCAATGCCCGAGGCAGGATTCGAACCTGCGACCGTAGCGGACTCGCGGTTGCAGACTGCAGCGCCTAGAACCGCACGGCCACACCGGCCGGCTGAATTATCGTGTTTTATCTTCTTCGAAACACGGATTCACTCATGTGTTTACAGATATTGCACTGTATGTATAAACAAATGATGTAGTACATTTACATTTTGTCCTTTCCACCACTTTTTACGAAAGCCTACTACCCCACAAGTGAAACGGTGGATATTGTGTTCTGCTACGGTTTAGCATATGGATGTAGTCTGCGAGATAGTGCCCTCTACACTGAAAAATATCCACAATGCAGAGTGCTCTCTGATTAGTTATTCAGCAGATTTTCCCACCTTCAACACACAGGCAGGCGTACTGGGCGATAGATCAATACAGCCGTACGTGCTATCGCAGAGTTTACCTGGGGCGCATTACCTTGGCTTTCCCATTAATGTATTGCGTACCTTTCTGGACGCTGTGATATTACAGCGATGAATACAAATGTGGTTCATGCATGATAGCGCAAGAGCACACTTTCGTCACAATGTGCGTGAACATCTGACGCAGACATTTCAGGACAACTGGATTGGTTGTTGGAGGGGGGGGGGGGGGGATTAACTTGTCCAGCTCATTCTTCAGGAATCAATCTCCTAGACTTTTAGCTGTGGGGAAATTTGAAGGAATTGGTCTAAGCCACGTCAATCAACGATGTGCGGACACTATAGGGTCGCGTCTTCAATGCGTGCCAGCAGGTTCAACAACAACCAGGTACACTTCAAAGGGTGCATCATTCCTTACGCCGGAGGCACACGGGTGCAGAACGGTCATCTTAGCGGACTTGCATGTGAGGGACCCAGGTTCGATTTCCAGTGCTTCCATGGAGCTGTTTGAGGAGGTACTTGTTCGAATAGTAGCGGAACCAGGTCTGCTAAACGACCAACGGGCGGGAGCGCGTTTTGCTGACTCCCACTCTCCATACCGATTCCGAATGACGCAAGTGGCAGAGGTCGGTACCGACTAGCCCGTCTGTGTCCACAACGAAGGTGATTAATCCCTGAATGAGATCAGATAATACCAGTCTAATAACCCCAACGAAGTTTGTCTTCAATCTAAGCTTTAGTTTTAAAATAAAAAGAATTATACTCATGCTTGTAAAGTCATCAAAGACAAATAAATTTTAGTTATCATTAAAAAAAATTAAACCCACGTGTTTTCGTAGCTCTTTTCTTCACCAAACTAAGAACTATTGAACCAAGAAACTGTTGGTTTTACTTATTTCTGACAATCCTTTTGTTTCATTCTATTTGTTGTTGTCCAATGTATATGATAAGTCACCCTCCTTCCTCGCTTAGTTTTTCATTTTTGTTTTCATTGCTATTATAGACGAAAGAATCCTTTCACACTTGCAGTATATAATGAATGGAACCAGCTTTCGTAAGAGTTCTTCTGATAATAGTGACACTAGGAGCAGATATTTCGCCAGAACAGCGCCAGTTCCGTTCTCTCCAGATCTGTTTTATATATATATATATATATATATATATATATATATATATATATATATATATATATATATATATTGGTTTGCTAAAATTATTGCTCTTATTATTACTATTATCACCATCATACGCATATGTGGCAAATTACATTTTTCGGGATTGGTAGGGGGCAGGGCGAATGGACGATAAGAGAACGGTATCCCCCCCCCCCCCCCCCCCCAGGACCAAATCATCGTTCCGTGTCTGGTTTAAGTTTCCAATGAATATGCGAAACGTGTCTCGTCCCTAAATTACCTTAACATCCATACACGTTATTCAGTTTCCCCAATTGACTTCCGATTAGATTTATTTCTCTCTATGTTTTCTGTTAGTTCTCGGGCTGGTATCAATTGCATCGATACATTCATTCTTTCTACACTTTGGACGGAAAGTCTGTCAACAATATCGGAACACATTATACACTAGAGCCAAACAAACTGGTGCACCTGCCTCATTTCGTGTAGGGCCCCCGCGAGCACGCAGAAGTTCCGCCAACACTACGTGGCATCGACTCGACTAATGTCTGAAGTAGTGCTGTAGGCAGTTGACACCATGAGTCCTGCAGGGCTGTCCATAAGTCCGTAAGAGTACAAGGGCGTGGAGATCTCTCTGAACAGCACGTTGCAAGGCATCCCAGGTACGCTCAATAATGTTCATGTCCGAGGAGTTTGGTGGCTAGCGGAAGTGTTTACATTCAGAAGAGTGTTCCTGGAGCCACTCTGTAGCAATTCTGGACGTGTTGGGTGTCGCCTTGTCCTGCTGGAATTGCTCAAGTCCGTCGGAATGCACAATGAACATGAATGGATGCAGGTGACCAGACAGGATGCTTACGTGTCACCTGTCAGAGTCGTATCTAGAGATATCACGGGTCCCATATCACCCTACCCCCACCATTACAGAGCCTCCGCCGGCTTAAACAGTCCCCTGCTGACATGCAGGGTCCATGGATTCATGAGGTTGTCTCCATACCCGTACACTTCCATCTGCTCGATACAATTTGAGACGAGACTCGTCCGACCAGGCAACATGTTTGCAGTCACCAACAGTCCAATGTCGGTGTTGACGGACGACGGACCCAGGCGAGGCGTAAAGCTTTGTGTCGTGCAGTCATCAAGGGTACATGAGTGGGCCTTCGGCTCTGAAAGTCCATATCGATTATGTTTTGTTGAATGGTTCGCACGGCGACAATTGTTGGTGGTCGAGCATTGAAATCTGCAGCAATTTCCGGAAGCGTTGCACTTCTTACGAGTTGAACGATTCTCTTCAGACGTCTTCGGTCCTATTCTTGCAGGATGTTTTCCCGGCCGCAGCGATGTCGGAGATTCATGTTTTACCGGATTCCCGATACTCACGGTACACTCGTGAAATGGTCGTACGGGAAAATCCTCACTTCATCGTTTCTTAGGAGATACCGTGTCTCATCGCTCGTGCGCCGACTGCGACACCACATTCAAACTCGCCTGTTTGGATCCCACCACGGTGGATATTGATTGCTTGGTATAGGTATAGCCTGTACATAATTTATTGGCTGACCTGAATTGATAGAATTTTGCTGCGGCTGCCAATGACTTGGCCCTGGCTGTCGCCAATGTTCACTGTCACCCCGCATATTTTTAGGCTTGCCTTTATATGAATTGTCTGACCTGTTGTCATTTCGTCTCTTTCGGTTGCTATTGTTATTGTTTGGGTTTTCATTGTGGTACGGCCTCTGATTGCCATTCGGTTGTTGGTGTTCTTTGGCCTTTTGATAATTACTGTTATTATTATTAGGATAACCAAAATTTTGGTTGTAGGGATTCCTACTACTATTATTATTATTGTATTTTCCGTTGTTATAAGCTTTACTTTTATTTTTCTTTGGACTACCTTCGCCCCTATTTCCATTATTTCCATTCCATGAATTTTTTCTATTAGGACTATTATTATTGCTGGTCACGTCAGAATTTCTTCTGGCGTCTTCTTGCACTAGATCCAGAGAATCAATTATAGACAGAAATGCTTTCAGATCGGTGTCTGTAACATTTAATAATTTTTCTCTAATACGTATGGGTAACCTAGCTTTTAACACTCCCAATAACTCTCTGGTGGTTACTGGCTCATCCCAGTACCGGATCATGTTAATATATTTTTCAAAGTACTTTCTTAATAAACCTGACTTCGGATTGTACATTTCTGCATTGTAAACAATTTTACGGAGTCGCTCTTGAGTAGACGCTGACCAGAATTGATCAAGGAACGCCTTCTCAAAGTGGTGGAAAGTCTTGCAAGTTTCTGCTGCATTTAATGCCCAGAGCGACGCATCACCAGAAATATGTGAAACCACAAACTGTATTTTCTGTTCTTCCGACAATGATTTTGGAAGAACACTTTTGAATTTTCGAGTGAATACTACTGGATGTATGTTTTTCTTGCTTTCTTCGTTAAATATTTGAAACTGTCTATGCTTAATTAGGCTTTCTTCATGCATCAAAGTAGTTAAGTGCATGGAATTGCTATCATTTGCAGGTGGTGTGGTTACTTTATTACAAGTACATTCTATTCCACTATTATTGTTCCTTGGTGTCACGTATTGCTCTGGTAATATGGGTTGATTACCAAAATTTGGCCTTCCTTCTGGTGCATTAAAATTCGCCGTTAGATTATCTGCGATCATTTTCCTGTCAGTACCAGTGTTGTCATTACTGTATACTGTCAGATTTTCAAAGTTTTGATTTTCAGAGCTCAGCACCCTGGCTACTTCTGTTCGGACTTGCTTTCGGATTTCCGAGGGAATGTCCTCCTGCATTGTTTCCACAGCGGTAGCCAAGGCTTTGAATTGGTTCTCTAGTCTATCTACTTCAGTTTGAAGACTATTGACCTGAACTGGAATGTTTGTTACGTTTCAGTAGTGGTTTTTACTGCATCGATCTCCTGCTTAAAGGGGGTAGTAATAGCACTATCACGATCGACCAACACTTGATTTATCCTACGGACAATTTCTTTCTCTCTTTCCAGAAAAATATTATTTATATTTTCGATAAATTTCTTCTCCTTTTCTTGGTCCCTGAGCTCCTGTTGCTGTTTTTCTATAAGCTTTTCCTGTCTACGTTTTTATTTTTCCTGCTGACGTTGTCTTTCACGCCCCTGCTCTTTAATTGTAAAATTTTCAAAAAATCTTGTTAGCATATCCTGTATCGACATAGCTTGAGCATTGCTAACTTCTGCCCCTTGCTCAGAACAAATATTGTCACTAATTCCTAACTGGTTGAATGCAGGAGTGTCAGTTTGTTTTGGCAACTCCTCGGTTTTACTATCACTCGGGACATCAGTTTCTAAATTATCATTCATAATTAAATGTTCTAATAATTCCACAGAAATATGGGTAGATTGTCCTACCTGAGACTCTAATGTCATCTCTGCATCAGTATGCTCATTCGGTTTATTTTTCTTTTGTTTAACCATTCTATCACCAATATAGCACAACAAATATATAAATCACTGACAAGCACCAATTGATACAAAATAATCTTGTAACTAACACATATACACAAATAACACTTAAAAATATTATTCTCGCAGCCAGAATATTCAATTATTATTACTTATAGCTGGAGGTACTGATTGTAATTTTGAATTGCACACACAGCGAATGTTGTTTGTGTGCTGCTATGCAATTACTGAATATTCACATCTGTTCCTTCCTGCGCGAAGGTGGTGTAATGCACTGCTTATATGGAGTTAACTCCTGTGACTCGCATCGGTGCAGATACAGATCCGTACAGCAAGTTGGTAGGAAGATGTCAATGCTCATGAAACAAGTAAATAAACAATGATTGATGGTTTGTTTTGGTACTCCGTACCTGTAATAGATCACAACTTCAATTATTAAAATGAATAAATGTGCATTGGTGGCCCCACGTTGGGCGCCAATGTGGCGTTCGCTGGGTTATTCAGTGGTTTGGTATTTAACTAATTTGTAAATGGAAATGATAATCTTATTTTATTACATTGAGTAATTACTAAATAATTTTTCTCCCGGCTAAAGATTTGATCAAGTTGCTAAAGAACTCCAAGTTAACGTCGTGTTAAAGTGTTGTCTGTAAGTTGTGTAAGTGTCGCTAAATCACAGTTCATACAACAGATTCTATACAACTATGGATTATGATGGAAACAGTTATCTTCAGCAAAATGATCATTAAAACCACAGAATATGAGCCGCGTACAACACTGACGTATGTTACCTGAAACAATATTCTTCGCAATTCGTGCGTAATTAATTTCGGCTCCATACATCAGCTAGAAAAGTTTGTTATAACGATCGTGCTATGAGCACTGTTTTTAAAGAATCAATCTGATTCGAATTATTTTCATTAAAATGAGTTCGGAACCACCGGTGCACATATATTTTTACACATTTGTATAACGTTCAGCATTTATGTCTGCAGAGTTGCGTAATTTGAATTTGCCGCTGTTATAATTGTTAAGACGGCGGCAGACAATTGATAGAGACTTTCTGTTGTTAGAGCAAATAAGTAAATATTTAAAATGTTTATTAAACGCTATAAACTATACTTTCATATTGTGCAGTATTTAGACCTCATCAAGCAAACATTTGATTTGTTTCTAAGGAAAACAGACAAAAACGCGATACAAATCGCTATCATCAATGGCCGTGCTCGTTGCAGCGGAAAGAAATAATTAACATAGATAATGCTTACTGACAGAGGAATTAAAGTTACAAATAATTATTAACTCATATTTATAATAATAATGAAATCTATTTTGAAGTAATAATTACAATTTCTTAACAGATCTCAGTTTGATATGCCTCCGCAACTTACAAAAGCCAACCAACAAAAGGTAAAAACAAAGGAAGACAAACGCACATCATAAACGGAATTTACAATTATCATTGTCTTTGTATGGTACACATCGATATGTCCAGTTACATCATAAAAAATTACATAAATAATTAATATTTATCATCGTATTCGCTGTTTTTTCATATGTTGAACAGATAATGTTTATAATTGTTAGAAGCATAAGTTCCTCTCGTCGCACTGTAGCTAAAAATTTATCACGTGGATGTTACACTAGATATTGGCGAAGCCTATTTTGTAAGATTTCCAACATGACTACTAGCATGTGAGATAAGTGCGATTGTTCGGTAATCTAAGCATTCTTTAGAACTTCTCTTCTTTGGAATGGGGATGAATACTGATCTATTCCAGTCTTCTGGCCACTGCTGCGTGATCCATATTTTTTGACATTTGAGTGCAGCACTTTCACTGCATCCTTTCCAGTGACTTTAAACTATTCTGCTGGTATTTCATCATGTCCACTAGTTTTGTTATCAGTCATATATTCAAGGGCCCACTCGATTTCGCTCTTAGATGTTGTTAAATAAATCACAATGCCTTTTTTTCTGCAGGCTATCAAAAATAGAAACTTACTCCGCTGAACTGGGCATATTCATCTGAATGCTACAGCCAGACGAGCGTCGAACTTTGAAACTCCTCAGGAAGTATTAAAAGGCGGAGTACTGGAAGGCGATGTTTCTGGTGAAGGTAGGGTGTTAACCCTGAAAATCAGCACAATTGAAATCACACCTCCTTAAATTTTGTTTTTGCTAGCATATGATTGTAGTGCGACAGACAATGAATTTTTATTTTTGCCGTGCTCCAAAAGTTTGAAAGATGTATAAACTGGGACAAGTCAAGCCACAGACTCGCTAAGTAATGCTGCTAGGAGCTGTTGCTCTTCTAAAGCTCGTCGAGAACCAAACGAAACAGCACAATGAGACCTGCTCCAGTGCTATCGTGTTGTTAACTCCAGAGAAGTACAGTGGGGGCACGTGGCACTCGCCACTGGTTGCGAGGCGTGATGGAGTAATCGCCAGTCGTTGAATATTCGCGACACGAGATACCACCGCCGGCAGTGAGGAACCGGTCCTTGCCTGTCGACGGTTCCAGTCATAATTACCGTACAGCCAGTGCTTCGAGCCACAGAGAATTACAAGGGCGTCTGGCGATTGGGTAAACATTCATCATCTGAC
The DNA here is from genome assembly GCF_023864345.2 of Schistocerca serialis cubense. Taxonomy (NCBI): domain Eukaryota; kingdom Metazoa; phylum Arthropoda; class Insecta; order Orthoptera; family Acrididae; genus Schistocerca; species Schistocerca serialis. The sequence goes on along the minus strand of NC_064645.1, from coordinate 361,859,869 downwards.
GCCACCATAATAATAAGAAATAAAAAATTATAATAAACACTGTTCAGGCTTCCCCACTACATGTGTTTGATAAATTTTGGTAATACCTGTGTAGAAGTATAATTCCGAATTTATTGCTTTAATTAGTGTCCGTCGTCATCCTCATTCCCTTATTACCTGAGACTCGATCGTGTCAACGTCATCATCATAAGGGGTTTTGCCTTTCTGCAGATTTCTGGCGTCATTGTCGTCTCCAGCACATCCTGTTCTGGGCCAACTGCTTCGCAGTCTGGTAGCTTTCCCTTTTCACTTCATCCAGCATTTTTAATGTTCTCCTTCGTGTTTCCTTCTTCCCTTACTTTGACTGAATTTTAATCTGAGTCAATATCTCGTTCTGGGTACACCTTCTAGAATCTGATGTATTGTTTCGGGATGTCTGACCACGACAGAATCCAGCTGGAATCTTTCTGTGTCTTGAGGTTTTTCCAAATATATCTCCTACTCTTCTGACTTTTGAACAATGTACTCACTACTATTTGGTGATTTTTATTTCAGAACTCAATAATTCTTCCTCCTCTCCAATTCTGAGCATCGAGCCCATATTCTCCCGCATCTCTCTCTTCTATTCTGTGCCGTTATAGAGTATTCTAATCACCAAGTATTATTAGATTTTCATCTGCTTTTATTCAGTTACATCAATATGATGATGTGCTTTTACTACATCTTCATTCTCTGCTTGTGTTGTCGGCCTATATTTCGAAACTTTGTAACGCTGGAAATGCGTATCCTCCTATTTCCATCTATAGTACTATAAATATTTTTCTTATTTTGTTACCTGAACATATGACGTTTCTGTGTCTTTATATATCATAATTGTTTTACTATTTGTATATATATATATATATATATATATATTTATGCATTTATGTCGATATATAATTGGTTTGTTTTGTAAATACTATTTGTATTTTTACGCTGGGTCTTGCCTAGGGAAAACCATGCTATCGAACGAATACATCGATAGGTCGTGTGGAGAATCAAGGTGTTTAGGATATTTGGTAGTGTTAACTCTGCCGTGTGAAGCGCGGGCAGAGCAGAGAGAGCCTGGCTGGAGTAGGGAGTGCAGCAGGTGTGTTGTGTGACGTTCCCGCGAGTTGCCACGCTTTCGGGGTTTGGTAGCATGTAATTGCGCTCGACTTGCTATGATAGTTTCTGGCACGGTGTCGCGGACGGGAAACATTAGCTGGCACACATCAAGAGCCCGTTTCGCCTGATGACTGTATCGAGAAGAAGGCGCGCCAACATCCAGCTTCTGCAACAGCGACGGCTGACAGTAAGTGATTGTCGCCGCCTCCTCGATCGACGACTTCAAACCTTCAATTAACCAACAATGAAGACTGAAATCACGTAAAGTTTTAGAACTGTATGGCAGACCTCAGCTTTTCAAACTGTTCCATTTGCATCACTAAAATACAGCAACTTAGCATGGACCTTTGTTGCTTATTGCCCTAATTCCATTACGAAGCAGGGTCCCTTCCATTTCCGAAATGAACCCGAGTGTCGTTGAAATTCAAACGCCAGCATTAAAGTAATATCATTCCATTTCACTGCTTTAATTTCAAAGTTCAGTTAAAGTATTTATAGCTGGCTACCATAACCAAACAGAACTATATTTAGATTACACAAGTACAAATTAAGAGTGCGAGTTTTGTTACCATATTTTAGCTTACCTGTGACTGCGGCTCAGCTTGGTACATACTAAATTTTACTATTGTGAATTGTTCAAAATAATTTAATTCAAGTTCAAAGTTAAATCTCTTATTTCTAAATTGCGTAGATTCAAGTTGCTTTTGAGATGATTGTTGAGGTAGCCCAAGACTAACCTTATTTTATTGAATTTCGTAGTGCTTCAGAAACAAAGTTCACTATCAATTTCAGTCACTAAATTAACTTTCAATTTTACGGTTTTATTAATTCTTTTGCTAAATTAAGTCAGAGTGTAGCGAAATTTATTACTTCTGACAAACATTCAGTTTTCGCACGACACCTGTCAACCTTCAGTTGCCACGCTTTTAGTGCTAATTATATGTGCATTAACCTTTCTTTTTCAGTTATTATAGTAGTTGTCCATTGGACTGGCGACCGTAATTTTCCCCAAATCTCAAATATCTAATTAACGCCAGTTAATTGTTAACGTAATTGTTAACGTAATATTTCCTGAGGGCATGCAGCTTTACTGTATGATTAAATGATGATGGCGTCCTCTTGGGTAAAATATTCCAGAGGTAAAATAGTCCCCCATTCGGATCTCTGGGCGGGGACTACTCAAGAGGATGTCGTTATCAGGAGAAAGAAAACTGGCGTTCTACGGATCGGAGCATGGAATGTCAGATCCCTTAATCGGGCAGGTAGGTTAGAAAATTTAAAAATGGAAATGGATGGGTTGAAGTTAGATATAGTGGGAATTAGTGAAGTTCGGTGGCAGGAGGAACAAGACTTCTGGTCAGGGTTATAAACACAAAATCAAACAGGGATAATGCAGGAGTAGGTTTAATAATGAATAGGAAAATAGGAATGCGGGTACGCTACTACAAACAGCATAGTGAACGCATTATTGTGGCCAAGATAGATACGAAGCCCACACCTACTACAGTAGTACAAGTTTATATGCCAACTGGCTCTGCAGATGACGAAGAAATTGAAGAAATGTATGATGAAATAAAAGAAATTATTCAGATTGTGAAGGGAGACGAAAATTTAATAGTCATGGGTGACTGGAATTCGAGTGTAGGAAAAGGGAGAGAAGGAAACATAGTAGGTGAATATGGATTGGGGCTAAGAAATGAAAGAGGAAGCCGCCTGGTAGAATTTTGCACAGAGCACAACATAATCATAACTAACACTTGGTTTAAGAATCATGAAAGAAGGTTGTATACATGGAAGAACCCTGGAGATACTAAAAGGTATCAGATAGATTATATAATGGTAAGACAGAGATTTAGGAACCAGGTTTTGAATTGTAAGACATTTCCAGGGGCAGATGTGGACTCTGATCACAATCTATTGGTTATGACCTGTAGATTAAAACTGAAGAAACTGCAAAAAGGTGGGAATTTAAGGAGATGGGACCTGGATAAACTGAAAGAACCAGAGGTTGTACAGAGTTTCCGGGAGAGCATAAGGGAACAATTGACAGGAATGGGGGAAAGAAATACAGTAGAAGAAGAATGGGTAGCTTTGACGGATGAAATAGCGAAGGCAGCAGAGGATCAAGTAGGTAAAAAGACGAGGGCTAGTAGAAATCCTTGGGTAACAGAAGAAAGATTGAATTTAATTGATGAAAGGAGAAAATATAAAAATGCAGTAAATGTAGCAGGCAAAAAGGAATACAAACGTCTCAAAAATGAGATCGACAGGAAGTGCAAAATGGCTAAGCAGGCTTGGCTAGAGGACAAATGTAAGGATGTAGAGGCCTATCTCACTAGGGGTAAGATAGATACTGCCTACAGGAAAATTAAAGAGACCTTTGGAGATAAGAGAACGACTTGTATGAATATCAAGAGCTCAGATGGAAACCCAGTTCTAAGCAAAGAAGGGAAAGCAGAAAGGTGGAAGGAGTATATAGAGGATCTATACAAGGGCGATGTACTTGACGACAATGTTATGGAAATGGAAGTGGATGTAGATGAAGATGAAATGGGAGATATGATACTGCGTGAAGAGTTTGACAGAGCACTGAAAGACCTGAGTCGAAACAAGGCCCCCGGAGTAGACAACATTCCATTGGAACTACTGACGGCCTTGGGAGAGCCAGTCCTGACAAAACTTTACCATCTGGTGAGCAAGATGTGTGAAACAGGCGAAATACCCTCAGAGTTCAAGAAGAATATAATAATTCCAATCCCAAAGAAAGCAGGTGTTGACAGATGTGAAAATTACCGAACTATCAGTTTAATAAGTCACAGCTGCAAAATACTAACGCGAATTCTTTACAGACGAATGGAAAAACTAGTAGAAGCCAACCTCGGGGAAGATCAGTCTGGATTCCGTAGAAACACTGGAACACGTGAGGCAATACTGACCTTACGACTTATCTTAGAAGAAAGATTAAGGAAAGGCAAACCTACGTTTCTATCATTTGTAGACTTAGAGAAAGCTTTTGACAATGTTGACTGGAATACTCTCAATCAAATTCTAAAGGTGGCAGGGGTAAAATACAGGGAGCGAAAGGCTATTTACAATTTGTACAGAAACCAGATCGCAGTTATAAGAGTCGAGGGGCATGAAAGGGAAGCAGTGGTTGGGAAAGGAGTGAGACAGGGTTATAGCCTCTCCCCGATGTTATTCAATCTGTATATTGAGCAAGCAGTAAAGGAAACAAAAGAAAAATTCGGAGTAGGTATTAAAATTCATGGCGAAGAAATAAAAACTTTGAGGTTCGCCGATGACATTGTAATTCTGTCAGAGACAGCAAAGGACTTGGAAGAGCAGTTGAATGGAATGGACAGTGTCTTGAAAGGAGGATATAAGATGAACATCAACAAAAGCAAAACAAGGATAATGGAATGTAGTCTAATTAAGTCGGGTGATGCTGAGGGAGTTAGATTAGGAAATGAGGCACTTAAAGTAGTAAAGGAGTTTTGCTATTTGGGGAGCAAAATAACTGATGATGGTCGAAGTAGAGAGGATATAAAATGTAGGCTGGCAATGGCAAGGAAAGCGTTTCTGAAGAAGAGAAATTTGTTAACATCCAGTATTGATTTAAGTGTCAGGAAGTCATTTCTGAAAGTATTCGTATGGAGTGTAGCCATGTATGGAAGTGAAACATGGACAATAAATAGTTTGGACAAGAAGAGAATAGAAGCTTTCGAAATGTGGTGCTACAGAAGAATGCTGAAGATTAGATGGGTAGATCACATAACTAATGAGGAAGTATTGAATAGGATTGGGGAGAAGAGAAGTTTGTGGCACAACTTGACCAGAAGAAGGGGTCGGTTGGTAGGACATGTTCTGAGGCATCAAGGGATCACCAATTTAGTATTGGAGGGCAGCGTGGAGGGTAAAAATAGTAGAGGGAGACCAAGAGATGAATACACTAAGCAGATTCAGAAGGATGTAGGTTGCAGTAGGTACTGGGAGATGAAAAAGCTTGCACAGGATAGAGTAGCATGGAGAGCTGCATCAAACCAGTCTCAGGACTGAAGACCACAACAACAACAATTGTTAACGTAACGACCTCAGATTTACTTTCCTTATTAACTTTACCCTTTTTCAAAATTAATTTCCACCAATTTGAATTGCACTTTTCCTTTCATTTAGATGTAACTCTTCCTCCCTCTTTACCGACATATTAACTTCGGTGACGATTGTTTTACCAAAGTTTCCATTACGTACACGCGGTTTAATTTTTCACTGTCATTAAGGTCGATAAATGAGGGGGAGGTTACAACTTCCGTTGGTTACCTGTAGATTCGGATTAGAATAGCCCCGTCACGGAAATGTTTACAGTTAAATGTAAACGTATGCTTCCGCGGCCGTTGTCACAGTCAATAAAATTCTTCTGGGTTTGAGGCCACATTGTCAACTATAAAATTCCGACGTTTCGGTGACTGTTGCAAGAGGCCTTCTTACAAATAGTGGCCGAAACGTCGGAATTTTATGGTTGACAATGCGACCTCAAACCCAGAGGAATTTTATTGAGTGCTTACAGTTTCCAGTAGCATCCTACATTCTTGTTCACGACAGATACTACTCCCATTACACCATTTTTTGCTGTAGTTGATACTATCTTATATTCTTTCGACCAGAAATCCTTATCTAATTTTCATTTCACCTCACTTATACACACTAAATCTAGACCTACCCTCTCAATGTCCGTTCTCATACTTTCTAGCTTCCCTACCACATTCAGACTTCTGGAATCCCACCTGCTGACTCGTAGAATGTTCCTTCAGTTATTCATGTTTTTTGTCCGCATCTCACCCTCGGCAGTTCCCTCTCGGAGATCCGAATGGGGGGTAAACCTTTTGCCAGTGGATAGACCATCATCAGAGTTCTCCAGTTACATATAAACTGTGGATATGTGTCTTTAATGCAATGGTTTCCGTTGCCTTCTCCATTCCCATGCCTACAAAAAGTTTTAACGCTGAACAATGATTACCTGCGTGTTCGTCAAATTGAATACATAAACTCCTCCTTCAGTCACAAACGCTTTTGTAGTAAATTAAGCGCAAAGACTTTAAAATTTCAAAGGTCCAGTCAAACGGGTGGGTTATTAAGGTAAATATGAAGTTTTTAAAATACGTTTTCACGAAGATAAACTGCGCAACCAGAAGACGTGTGACGTGTTAAAGATTTCCTGTGTGTGATATCCGAATGTTAAGTGTAATTTTGCATCTGGTCCGTAGTTAACGTACTGAGTGTACAAACCACTTGGGAAGGAAAAAGGACGTGAGTCGGGTGTCAGCTGCTACGGCCTGCGCTGAAAATAGTTTCCTGACCCGAGACATTCAAATCGCCGGCGATCTGACACGCAGTACGAAATCGATTGCCCCATATGCCCTTGTGGAAGTGGCGAGGCGTCCGTTCGTAGAACACTTGCAGTCGGCCTGTGCTCGGTTTACGCGTGTGGAAGCATTGCCTCGGCGACGCTGAAAATCCACACAAGACATCCTTGATTTCGGAAATGCAGAGTCATGTGTAACTCCGATATGCTGTGCGCCGATTACCATCCCGTATTGAACGCTGATTAACTCACAACGTGGTGCCACGTTCAGTACGGATATTTTTCTAACAGACTGCTCAGATTATTTTCTGCACACTCACCCTGCACACTGACGTGACAAAGGTCGTGGGACTGGGATGTGCACGAATACAGATGGCGGAAGTATTGCATACACGAGGTGTATAGAGGCAGTGCCTTGTCGGAGCTGTCGTCTGTACTGAAGTGATTCATGTGAAAAGATGTCCAACGAGGTTATAAACGCACGACGGGAATTAACATACCTTGAACGCGAAGTAGTAGTTGGAGCTAGAAGCGTGGGACATTTCATGTTGGAAATCGTTAGGGAATTCAATATTCTGAGATCCACAGTGTCGAGAGTGTGCTTAGAATACCAAATTTTAGGGCTTACCTCTCACCACGGACAGCGGAATGGCGGACGCCCTTCACTTAACCACCAACAGCAGCGGCGTTCGCATAGACTTGTCAGTGCTAACAGATAAGCAAACTGCCTGAAATAACGGCAGAAATCAATTTCCGACGTACGACGAATGTACCCATTAGGACAGTGCAGAGAAACTTGGCATTAATGGTCTACAGTAACAGACTGCCGACGCGAGTGTCTTATCATTTTAAATCATTCACTAATCGAGCTGTCGCTCGGCAACAGCTACAGTTAGCAAATAATGTTGCGAGAATCTAAAAGGTGAACGACCTGTTGTTTATTGTCGAAGCGTCGTCAGAGATGCAGTGAGTTACTGACTTTGAAAACAGCGGCGCGAAAAACGGACAGAAGAAGAACACTTTTACACATTCTTCTGATGTACGAGAAATTCTCGATTAACAGTTACTCAGTTACTCATTTTTTTCTTCTCTTGTGTCTTGTAACTTGTGTCGGACGCGCATGTCTTGCCACCGTATTATTATTGTTAAAAATAATATTGTTTTAGTGTAATGTAAAAGTGCAATACTAAAAGTGCAACACTGCATAGCAGTAGCTTTATTTTGCGACTTGTGTGTGAAAACGTCAAAGGAATAATTTTCATTACGAGAAGGGAAGTGTCAGTCAAAACGGCATCCATGTTAAATCCTTCATTGTAGTTTAAGTTCATCCATTAATTGCCATAAATTCAGAGTTAAATGGAACTGGTCTATGGACTATTTATTTAGTATAGAATCTATGTCTCACTCCTTCATGAAGTTATTTAATTTTCTTTATGTTTCTGCCAAATAAAGTGGTCATAGTCACGAATTCTTTCCTCGAAATCGGACGGAAGTTGCATGCGGCGAAATATTTTCTCCGCGCCATATTCTACTGGTAAATGCATGATAGACTAAGGTCCCTTAGGAAATTCATGTTGAGCTATCCAAAAATAATTATATTTTGAATAGGCATTTACTCTCCTCTGCAATGCAACTTCCGACTGATCAGACGATCCAACTAGAAACAGCTGCACACGGTCGGCGTTCGCAAATATATTTCCACCGCTGATTATAGCTATATGTTACAGCATAAAAGTAAACATATTGTTATAATTAGCGACTACGAACGGGGACATTTATAACTGTATGTTTATGTATACACATTACGTAAACATATCGTTACACAGAACATCGCCTGCAGCGCGTCTCCTGGACTCGTGAGCACACCAGTTGGACCATAGACGACCGTAAAATCGTGGCCTGCTCAGATGGAGTCCCCATTTCCGTTAGTAAGAGCTGATTGTAGAGCTCGAGTGTGGCGCTGATCCCACGATGCCATGGACCCAAGTTGTCAACAACGCACTGCGCAAACTGGTGAGTGCCCCATAATGGAGTAGGCTATGTACACATGGAATGGACTGGGTCGCCTGGTTCAACTGCTACTTGGAGACCATCTGCAGCCATTCATGATCTCCATATCACCGAATATGTTCACAACTGGTTCGAAGAATATTCCGGGTAATTCGAGCGATTTGGCCACCCACATCGTCCCACATGAATACCATAGAACAACTATGGGACGTAATAGAGAGGTCATTTCGTGCACAAAATCCTACACCGGCAACACTTCCGCAATTATGGACGCCCACAGAGGGTGCAAGGCTAAATATTTCTGCAGAGAACTTCCAATGACTTGTTGAGTCCAATCCACGCCGAGTCACTGCACAACGCAGGGCAAAGGGAGGTCCTACGCGATATTAGGAGGTATCCAATTGACTTTTTTCACCTCAGCGTGAGCTGCATCTATCTGCAACATTCGAGGGTCATACAGAGCATACTCTCAAATAGGAGAACCCTTCCCACGTTCTTTGTCACTCAGCTTAGTTTAACGAAAATGCAGTTTAAAGTGTTCACGTTTACCGCCTAGTGGATTAACGATGAGGACCAGTGTGCCCGCCAGCCTTAATGTGGATTTTAGGTGGTTGTCCATATCCGACTAATTGGATCCCGCTTCATCTACACGATTAGCAAACATTCCGAGAATGTTCTCACGCTCTCACACAGGCAGACAAGTGGGGTACACAAATTCCGTCCACGGTGGAACGAGATGGCAATAGCAAGAGCCACTCTGTAAGCTTACCACTAACATTAACGAAGCCATAACAACATACCGAACAAGTGAAGACATTGGAGAAGGCCATGGAAAGAAGAAGAAGACGTTTAGCTTAATAGTTTGCCTCCAGACTTTCACATGATACAATAACACCACTCCGTCTACAGGCCACAAGTGGCCTATCGGGACCATCCGACCGCCGTGTCATCCTCAGAGGAGGATGCGGATAAGAGGGGTTTGGGATCAGCGCACCGCTCTCCCGGTCATTAAGACGGTATTCTTGACCGAAGCCGCTACTATTCGGTCGAGTAGCTCCTCAATCGGCATCACGAGGCTGAGTGCACTCCGAAAAATGGCAACAGCGCATGGCGGCCTGGATGGTCACCCATCCAAGCGCCGACCACGCCCGACAGTGGTTAACTTAGGTGATCTCACGGGAATCGGTGTATCCACTGCGGCAAGGCCGTTTCCTGATACAATAAAAGCTTTTGCTCAAACACGCGAGTTCAGATTTTTTGCTTGTTCTTTTGTTGTTAGACGGCTCTGTATCGATAACGTCCTCAGTTTCTTAATGCAGTCAGTAGTCGCATTTGTGTTTACAGTGACTACCGGTCTCGCTGAATTCTATGACCTCTTCAGGTCTGTAAAAACAAATAAAACGCATACTAAGTTTTATCTTACTTAACGGTTGTGAAACTTACCCACAATATAAAAGGATACACGATACCTACTGTAGTCCTCCGCTATAAGATTCCATTGATTGGTAAACTGGTTGACATTCATTCATTAAAACATATTTTTCATGTTTCCCTTCCACCTCCTTATCTCGACATATGACTATTTGCGGCTGCTAAGGCTGGCAAAAGCACCACATTTTTTCTTTGGTAGCATTAAGAACAAGGACAACTTGTTAGAGAAAAAAAGCCTACCTCCATAAATGTAAATTTTTCTGTACTGCAGTGTTACACAGCATCTTTGGTTGGAAAGCGGTAACCCCCTGAAGAACACTACTTGATATCATATAGTCCAGAACTGTACGGATGGCTTTGCAAGGGAGAGTTCGTGGCGAGGTATTTCTTATATATTATCTTTTGTTATAAATCGGTAGTGCTTATAGAAATTTGCTATGGATAGGTAAGTAAAACTCAGAGTATTTACCTATCTGGATGGTGCCTCGAATGACGTAATTTGTTATTAACACCAAACAGCCACAGCCTGATTATCTCCTTATCCTGCCCTGCTCCAGAGTGCTCTTTTTAGGATAGTTATTGGTGATAGTAATTCGTGACTACAGCTACCACAGTACTGTCGAACAGACAGACTGGAGCCTGGAACAAGCACGCAGTTGCGATGGAGAACACCTAATAATGTCCCAGTGGTATTGCGTTTACGCATTTACAATTTTTTTTTTTCGACCTACGCCACTAAGTATTCGTATAAGTGCTCTCGTTAGGTGCACTGTCATATGAAAAAAAAAACAATGTTTTCAATTGCCTGCCCGCATCATTGCCGAATTACGACAGGCAGAGAAATATAAATTAATATTTTCAACTACCTTCCCACATCACTGCGTGCTGGAGCGAAATTAAACTACAGGCAATACAATTCGTACCTGGTTTGGTAATACTGTTGATGTTCCATGCTCTAAGAGCATGCTGTTACTTATGGTGCAACACTACTGAAATAAACAATCATAATAGCAATAATATCGCAGTAATATCAACGAGGAACAATCATAAGAGCAACAATGTGACAAATGTATTTGACAAATACTTGCTGGATGCTTGCTGCTGTTCTAAATGCCTTTTTTCGCAACATTTGCGAATTTATGAGGCTACCGTTGCTGCCAATGCTGGGGGGCGACTGGTGCAGCTGGTGTTCAGGCATTTGGTGGTATAAAATGCTGCTTCATGCAGAGTCCCCAAGCTCGGGAGTTTATTGGCCGCATGGCATGGATACTCAAGCGCCATTGGACACCACAAAACACCAGGCCAGGAGGCAGAGGAGAGAGAGAGAAGGAGCACAATTACGTAAAAGGTCAGCTATTAACCAGTTAAGTTGTTTTCTAACCAATGGTTAGCGGTCAAGTCGTAAATTGGATAAAAATTGTTTCAGAAAATGCCCTGTCACACTACTGGCATGGTAATTGGCTTTCGGGCCAAAGGTGGAACCATTTCCGAAATGACGAAATCAGAAAACTACGTACGTGCCGTCGCGGTTTAAGTATACCGTGTATGGTAAAATGGCGGTATCTAAAACCTGCGCTGAGGCAGTTGTGGTATACCAAGTGCCGTAGATAACAGGGGTGAACGGCAGCTGCGGAAATGTGTACAGCCGAATAGACGTGCAACTGTTGAGCTACTGACTGCCCTGATTAACCAAGAGGCTACCAACAGTGTCTCCTCAACGACTGTTCAGCGAACTTTGCTGCTTACGGACCTCTGCAGTATATACCGCGTTAAAGCCCACATGCTCACTGCAGTTCAGTGTTGAAGAAGGTTGGAATTTGCACTCCAGTGCCGCACGTGGAGGCCCACTGAGTGGTGACAGATGGCCTCTTCAGATGAATTTCGTTCCATGCATCGTCGGCGTGAATCGTCTGGAAGCAAACATCCTACGACAACCGTCGAAAGGATCCGGGCAATAGGAGGGAGCGTCACGGTCTGGGGAATGTTAGCGTGTCATTCCCTGGGTGCTCTCGTCATTCTCGAAGACGAAATGGATCGACACAAGTATGTATCTATCCTTGGGGACCATGTCCGCCCCTAAATGTAGTTTGTTTTTTCTCTGCACGGTAGCCTCTGTCAGCAGCACAATGCGAAGTGTTACACAGCTGCCAGTGTACGTAGGTGCGTGCTTCGAAGGACACCGGGATGACATTACCGTACTCCCTTGGGCACCAGATTCCCCAAACCCAATGGCGAATCTGTGGGACAACCTCCATCGGACTGATCGCGTCGTGGATCCTCAACCGAAAAACGAGCGCTTCTGGCCAAGGCACGGCTCCACATCCCTGTGGTTACCTTCCAGACACTGACTGACTCCCTGTCTGCACGTCTCGCAGTTGTCTCCACTGCAAAAGATGCTTAGTCAAGCTTTTGAGAAGCGGTCATTGTGAGTGGATAGTGTACATGCACTACAACTGTCACTTTCATCTGTCTGAAACGCCAAGGTGCTTCTTCTTCGAATAAACAGATAAGAGCAAATCTGTACAGTTACGTTAGCCGCATGGCAGTGTTTGAGGTTCAGGAATTCTACTGGAATTATCATGGCTCGCTTCCCCTCGATACTTCCTTTTTTATCTTTACGTTGTATCGTTTATGGAAGTGCTGCAAGAGTAGCACGAGTAGAGCGGAGGCATCCTCAACGTGATACCGGCGGTAAACACATCACCTGATCAACTGTGGGACCTGCCGTTGGATATATGCCAGAGTCTCGCGGACGATAAGACCTATTTCCAGAGGTTTCCATATCTCGTTAGATGAGACAGGTAACGGGTAGTAATTGTGGGTTAGACTCATACTAGCCTCGTCCCTGACGTGAATCTTTCCTCGTGCCACATTATCGTACTTTATATTTCGTTTGATGTAACTGTATGTTTGAAATCATTGTAGTTTAAACTTTATCCACTGAATTCGCGCTACTTAACAGTTAATACTTACAAATTTAAAAAAACACATACACAAACTAGTCAAAAACCATTCAAAGGCCGGCAAGATCACATTATTATTATTATTATTATTATTATTGCATAAGACGACCAGTTTCAACAGTCATTGCTGTCATCTTAAGGTTTTTAACATCTTTTTGTTGTAAAACATGTTTATTTTACGGAGAGCCATAACCACAAGAAGTGCACAAAACTCAGCATATTATAAACATTTGTCATCCTAAAATATTTAAAAACAAAGCACCTTGTCCAAAAGGCAATATGTATATGGACACGCCCTTTTCGGCAAGGCGTTTTACGTTGTCAAGTATTTTAGCGATAACAAACATTTATGATGTGCTGAGTTCAGCGTAAAATGAATATATTATACAACAAAAAGATGTTTAAGACCTGAAGATGACAACAATGACTGTTGAAACCGGTCGGCTTAAATAAAAAAAGATTATGCGATCTTGGCATTTGAATGGTTTTTAACAATTAAAACAGATCGCCTTTCAATACTCTGAAAATGAGAAAATTCAAACAGTCAATCTGCATCTAAATATAAATGCTATCCTAATTGTTGTTGTTGTTGTCTTCAGTCCTGAGACTGATTTGATGCAGCTCTTCATGCTACTCTATACTGCGCAAGCTTCTTCATCTCCCAGTACCTACTGCAACCTACATCCTTCTGAATCTGCTTGGTGTATTCATCTCTTGGTCTCCCTCTACGATTTTTACCCTCCACGCTGCCCTCCAATGCTAAATTGGTGATCCCTTGATGCCTCAGAACATGTCCTACCAACCGATCCCTTCTTCTGGTCAAGTTGTGCCACAAACTTCTCTTCTCCCCAATCCTATTCAATACCTCCTCATTAGTTATGTGATCTACCCATTTAATCTTCATCATTCTTCTGTAGCACCACATTTCGAAAGCTTCTATTCTCTTCTTGTCTAAACTATTTATCGTTCATGTTTCACTTACATACATGGCTACACTCCATACAAATACTTTCCGAAAAGACTTCCTGACACTTAAATCTATACTCGATGTTAACAAATTTCTCTTCTTCAGAAAAGCTTTCCTTCCCATTGCCAGTCTACATTTTATATCCTCTCTACTTCGACCATCATCAGTTATTTTGCTCCCCAAATAGCAAAACTCCTTTACTACTTTAAGTGTCTCATTTCCTAACCTAATACCCTCAACATCACCCGACTTAATTCGACTACATTCCATTATCCTCGTTTTGCTTTTGTTGATGTTCATCTTATATCCTCCTTTCAAGACACTATCCATTCCGTTCAACTGCTCTTCCAAGTCCTTTGCTGTCTCTGACAGAATTACAATGTCATCGGCGAACCTCAAAGTTTTTATTTCTTCTCCATGGATATTAATACCTACTCCGAATTTTTCTTTTGTTTCCTCCACTGCTTGCTCAATATACAGATTGAATAACATCGGGGAGAGGCTACAACCCTGTCTCACTCCCTTCCCAACCACTCCTTCCCTTTCATGCCCCTCAACACTTATAACTGCCATTTGGTTTCTATACAAATTGTAAATAGCCTTCCGCTCCCTGCTATCCTAATATGAAACAGAAAAATCGACCCAAATAAGAACACTTAAATCTTAAAGTAAAAATATTCTGCCTCTCCCACATACGTTAATTGTGGAAAAGAAGTGCAGTAAGAGTATGCATAAGCTCTTTTTCAAGTTTTCTGCGGGAGCCCAAAAATAAGCATTCCATTCACGTACTCATTTCTCTATGTCAGTCAAGAGAGGAACAACCACTGCAGAAAACGCATTCAGTGTCTTCTTCTTCTGAGTAAGTGGAAGATTATGCTTCCTGTGTGTTTCCCTTTCTCTTTCTCAAGAACGAGACTTCCGCTTCTGTCTCCTTTGATTAGGCTACAGTTTCCTTCACTTTGAATTCTTATAAAGGTTCGCTATCTGAAGACAATGTAAGCTACATAACACACTTAGAAAGTGCCCATTTTACCAGAGATGGCTGCTCTCGGTGTGGCTTACAGTTTTTCGGAATTGGCCGGACATCATTTGCAGGCGCATTTACTACATTTCTTGCATCTCGTATATGAAACTGTGGTCTCTAAGTATATGCTGTAACGTGGGAAGAGCTCCGTTTTCCAGAGAACATTTATAGCATTTTTCTTTGTTATTTCTGTCAAGTAGAGAGCTCCAAATAGCCGCGGAATTAAAAAGTTCGAAAAGTTCACGAAACTGGTAAACCACTTACAAAGAGACCAGATGATAATCACATTTTTATGATCTCTTATATTCATGCTACGTAAAGTTCAGAGCTCAAATGAAGGGCTCATTTCAATAGTGGTACAAGTCCATTACCTCCACTTTTCTGTCTATAATGCTTCTGAAATTAATGAGCCAAACAAACAGAAAGAGAGGTTCATCTCTAGCAAGAACTCATATGCTCGAATATTTCTGGTATCTCAACTACAGATTTTTCAGCGCTCATTTAACTTTAGGACTCTGTATCTCAACATGAACAAAAATGGACTTGTACCACTATTGAAATATCAAATTCAAATATCAGTCCCACAAGTACAGTTAGATGCAACTGTCAAAAATTCTCGAGAAAATCGAAGCTGAAGTTATCAGAATATCTGAAGTACCTTACAGCATGACTACTTTTCCGACAGGCAGCCTGGCTCTGTGACAGAGCACTTACGTGCCGAGTGGGTGACTTGTGTTCGAGTCTCAGTTGACACAATGCCTTGAAAATAGAAATTGTTGTAACTTTCCAGTAGCTTCAATTTCAAAATTTATTTAACTTATACGTGGTTTTTCATAACACTTCAGTTTAGTCTAGTGTCTCTTACTGATTACTGGGGTGTAGTAGATCGATAATGTAAGTGATCGAAACAGTACTGACAAGAGCATCTCGATTGCAAGGTTTTTAAAAATCAGTAGAATATTTGTTCCCAGTACATGACCATGACATAATTTGGACAAAGTTTTCACATTTGAAAAAATCCTTAATTTTCCAGAGTAATTTTTGTAGACAAAGACAGCAGCGCACAGAAAGTGAATGCCGTAATTTAAAAACGGAATAAGAAAATGTAATAAATTGCTGTTGCCGGATGGCTAGAAGCAAATGTCGGAAACGTGATTCAAGGTGCAACACTCTCCCCTAGTACGTGATGCAGTTGTGTACGAGGAAATACTATCAGGCAAAAACTGCAGTAATATTCAGTTAGATCTCGAGAATATGCCCGATTGATAACTAGTTGTTAATACGTACAAAAGCGAGATTCTGTACTCCAAGAAACGTAGAGGTGGATTAATGAGTAACAACACTATTATTCAGGGCTAATAATGCGTGGAGGCATTGAAAGGCGTGTTGAAATTTGTTCACTCAGCTTCCCTTATAACTTGGATACGCAGACGTCAGTCGCGCTTACTTTGTTTCTCACACAGCGCACTATGTCATCTGCGACACTGCGAACCTACAATAACATCTCTGCTTCGGCCGCTTCGACAAATGCCGGTCGCTGATGCATTTAGTCCGTGTTGGGTAAGCGTGCATTGAACAACGGCCGAGAGGGTGATGTGGCGAGAGTGATGAAAATTTATCATCGTTACAGAAACTGATTTTATAGTATGTTTTTTGATATCTTTACTGTGGGAGAGAGAGGTTTTTTTGACTGATTTTCTGAAGACTTCATCATAAGGTAAGAATTAATTTTCTTTGCTTTGATTGCGCGCGAGCTACTGCCTGTACACCATTATAACAATTTCGTATCCGACACAGAACTTTTCCCTGTTCTTAATTAGGCAACATTAGCGACAGTTCAGGAAAGATCAACTCAATTAGTGTGACATTTAGCATTCCAGATTAATGTATATATTTGTGTAGCAATTTAGTATCCAACACCAACTTTACCCTCTTGTTAATTATAGTTGTCTTTGACGACTCAGTGCACTTTGCTGGAAGACGCGGCCAGATTAACATCTTTTTTCGATTTATTGTTTGCAATAGACACAACTTCTCAAACAATCTTTCAGATAATCCATGCAAAGCAACTGAAAAAATCAATAAATAGAATGTTCTCAATAACAGTAATCTGTTTAAAGAAAAGTTTCAGCACGAAGTGGAACGAACGTAAAGGCAAAAGGCAGGCTACTGTTCATTAGCAGTATTCTGGGAAACCGCAGGGAAGGCACTTCTATCGCCCATATCTTAATACCGTTTAATAGAATCGGGCCATATCATGTATAACGAACAGGAAGCATCGAACGTATAAGGAGAATCACGGCGTGAACGGTTACTCGCTTGTCTGACTGGTCAGAGATTGCGTCACAAATGTTGAAATACCCTAATCGGGAGTCAGTCGAAGACAGGTGCCGTAATTATCGACAGAACCTGCTTAGAAAACTGCAAGAACCGGCTTTTAGGGCAGAAACAACGACTTTTCTTCAGCTCCTGATATATGATGCGATAAAAGTACTTCACTGTGATTTGCAAATTTTAGGACAGGTATGTCCAAAAAACTCCATGAAATTCCGCTTATGTAAAATTATGACAAATTTAATATTTTCAATTTGAAACTCCCTTCATAAGACACATGTCATTGGTCCATCCCTTTCTTAATATTGCCGCCCGTGCTATACTTGAACCCCCAGAGTCTCGTTCTTATAAACGGCCAATTCGTCAGACACGATGGTCTGTTACCTTACGGCTACTTTAGTTGCAGCTGCGAAAGTAGAGATTTTGAGTCTTATACTGAAATTAATTTATGGCTATTCAAGGATATTCTGTGTTATTTCTGTACAATCGTAGTAAAGAACATTTTTCACAGTAGTTCCGATCACTAGAAGTCGGTTTAAGTTAGAAATCTTCATTTGAATTGCACTTACTATCAGTGTCTCCTAACACTACCGTGATTCCGTTGTAACAGGTTTAATGTGATACCTTATCCATTTCTATAAATAAGAAGCACATTTGAATATGAACGTCTCTGCAGAGTGATTCCAAGAAATCTTTTTACTTTCGTGTGTAGTATCTGCCATAACCGGTGATCGCTACAAATCAAAATGTGCTAGGACTGCACTTGATGGCGAAACTTGCTTCCCTTGCCCTTGGCCCCCCGCAGTTATCCTCGTGTTCGTTACCCTCACATCCCATCCACAGTAGAGAAAGATATTTACAACGTGGTTTTTCAGATGGGATGCATACAGTTGCACTCTGACATCCAATTAAAGGAAAAATTTGATCACGTATCTTTGTTGCGCTTTTACAAATAATTCCAGCCCAGAGACAAGTATACTTTGCTGCACAGTCGTGCGTTACATACGTCATCTTTGGAAACGCGTACGATTGTTAACAGTTATATTCAAGAGTAAACCAAACAATGAATATCAACAGAACCAAATTCTCAGATGAACACCTTGCAAACCCTTCGAGAATTGCAGCCACTTTGATCGAACCTGATATTGATACTTCAGTTTCCCTAATTCGAAGTCACATTAATTCTATGATTCGTGATTACTTATATATAAAATTGTCAATGAAATTTCATACATAACATGCCAGATTAATTTCATCTTGCCTTTGTAGAATAAATATTCATAAATTAATAAATTTTGCATTACTTAAATATGTTAACTACATGCCTTCGAACCTCCATTATTCTGTCCTCGACCGTCCCCCGACCCCCTTTTCTTTGTTTTCAGCAGCAGTTAGTGTTAAGTATATTATGTGCGGGCCAAAATTGCTCTTCTTCTTCCAGTGTGGCCCAGGTGAGGTAAGAGGTTGGACACAGTGTATCCCATAAATTTGGCAGTTGTGCCTGTCGTGTAGAGCAAGAGACACACTTACTGACATACATGTTTTGGTTGTTTCAGAACAGTGCATCATGAAGAGAGTTATGACTTGTACTGTTTCTGAGTTCAGCAGTGCATCGCTATTTCTGGTCTGCTATCTACATTGAAGGATGGTTTGAATTATTCTATATAATTTGGAACTTCGTGAGAAATTAAAAGTATGTGCCCGACCGGGACTCGAATATGCGGCGTTTGCCTTTCACGGGCAAGTGCTCTGCCGACTGAGTTTCTTCTGTGGTTCTCCTTCCACCCCTTCAGCCCCGCCTTACATTCGCTTAATGGCCCTCCGGCGGCAGCCGAAAATAAAATGAACATTCTTCTCCTGAAATCGTTTGTTTTGCCTTGAGTGATGAAACAGATAAATTTCTCTTGAGAACTATATATTTGAAAAACCGGTGGAACAGAAATGATGACGAAAGAAACGTAGATGTAAAATTCTTTCGTGCTGATGAATATAAAGGAATGAATAACATACAGAATAAATTTTCACAGAACAACACTTCTGGTTTACAGATAGCTAAACGAATGGAAATTAACAGCATTCCTATCTCTGTTAATTTGGGTAACAAGGTATTTCGATAACTGTTCAAAACGCCTTTTACAAACGCGTCAGCTTGTGTCCCGTTTTAGTAATACATTTTTTATTTAATTTTTTACTCATTTTAATTACCTGGAAGTGATTGTTTTACCAAGAACTGCAGATGTCCCAGCTCCCTGTTCTAGCAGGATATCCTCGTCAAAGAACTACACTTAAATCGTCGTGAGTAATTTTTCTGTGGTTACCTCCAGTGGTATACTCTAGCGCCAAACTCAGTAGCCGAAAATGTTCTAGGTATTCATGTACAGTTGCTTCCCTAAATGTGATTGCATGAAACAATATTTCCCGTCAGAAGAACATAAATATTATGCTTGGCGACGGAAAATTGTGTTCAGTGGGACCGCACGATGTTGTTGCTACTGATGGTGTGCGGTCCGCTCTTCGTGATGAGACTCAGCATATTCTGGTCCACTTTCAGGCGATGATGGCAGTTTTGACTGGATTTATTCTCCCTTACTTTTCCAAAGACGGACAAGTTCCCATTACTAAAATTTAACCGTATCCCAATCATGTTACCGGACAGGAACCAAACTCGACTCCAAATTGCTTTCGGGTATTTGACAAGCAAGGGACATCTTGAGACATCTTGCAAGAGGAAGTGATATAGACTGTCAGCTGTTTCAGAATGTCTGAATCAGTGTGAATAATTTCCAATACAGTTTAGTATAACTTGGAAACGATCGATCTGTGTCAACGTTTACAGAAAAACTCCAATAGACCACCGAACTGAGCTATCCAAACGTGACCCACGGATAGTCCTGTAGGATCTACTTCCACCAATACCTCTTCACGGTTTTAATCTGCCAGGAGTTTCAAACCATTGTGCACACAGCTGCAGAGTGATAAATCATTCCAGGAATTTTTTTTTTTTTATACAAGGTGGCGGGCAAAATGTCATACTTGGAAAATTGTTTTACAACTTTCAAGCAACGAAATGTCAATTTTTCCTTTTTTTACGTTAATCATCAGTATGTGTATGTTCAATGGGAGTGCAGTACATGATCAATATGCTCACCTTGTTCACGTACCACCTCTTCGAGGCGAACTGATGTGTTCAAGAGCACCCAACCACACAAGTCTTCTGTGATTCCTTGGAATACTGTTGTGATAGCTACTCCTACTTGCATTACATTACGTTATTTATTGTGGTAGGCTGTCTCCTTTGTGTCCCCATAAGAAATAATCACAGGAAATAACGACCAGGCTGTCTGATGAACCACCCTAAAACGTTCAGGATGTCGATGGAACGTCACGCTGTTCCAGAAATGTTTGTGAAGGAAATCCAGAATAAAGTTTTTCTGTATAATAACGAGCTCCATCTTTCATCCTGTTGCAAAAGAAAATTTTTCACGTCCATGCAGCACGCATTCTTAACTGTGCCCTTGAAAACGACTGGCCCATTGATTCCATGGCTGAAAATGACATCCTACACACAATTTTTTCTCCGTAATTTTTAATCTCGGGTACAAAATCATGAGGTTCTCGTACGCAAAATCTGATGCCCTTCACTGAGATGAACGTATATATCGTCAGAGAACCATGTATTGTGAGTCACGAAATCGTCATTTGTAAGAGCCGAAGCCGCAAACGGTAATCGCCGTACCTTGTCACTTTCATGAAATTATTCGCAGTTGCCAATACGGACTATCATCAGCCGTATAATGGGATGACAACAATGAAAATTTTATGCCAGGTCGGAACTCGAACCGGCTTGTCCTGGGCGGTCACCATACCATTCTTTTTTCTTTTTATATAAAGTGATGACAACGAAAATTTGTGCTGGACCGGGTCTTGGATGCCCCACTTAGCGCGAGCGGTCGCCTTACCAGTCTGTTTTTCGCTAGCTGTTTTTTACCATTTTTTAACGGCCGCCTTACCATTTTTTACTTTTGTTTTTTTTCTTTTTTCCGTTTATTTTTTTAACTGAAAAAACAGGAAGAGGTTTTATTTCCCTGATGACAAAAGTGATTTGTGCATTTCTTCTGCCTCTTCTATGCGGAAACGGAATAGTAAATTAAAAACAAATGCATCGCCCGAGAAATGAACCCGGGCCGCCTACCAAATATATTTTTATTTTATTTATTTATTTCTTGCGGAGCACAGTCAGCGGCAGGGCCGAGGAGGCACGGAAAGCAGCGGTCGAAACCGAGGCCTGGCCACGTGGTCTCCCTCCTCCTACCACCGAAGAACACCATCACATTGTTGCTTATTATATATATATATATATATATATATATATATATATATATATATATATATATATATATATAACAAGGGAGCCATACGCCAAAAATTATGACGGTAATATGAACTAAAGCGGGCATCTTGCCTGCTGTTATCACCTTATCGAAGAAAGCGGCCAGTAAGAGGCGGTAGTCATTGCAAAGGGCATCAGCAATCAACAACCGTCGGGGTTTCCGTCGCCGCTGCACGCAGTCAGAGACTGTTTATGTTACCGCAGGGGAATTTCGGAAACATCGAGTCTGCAAATGAACTTCTTCTCACACTTGGCACACCCTATCTGGGCGGTGAGTCCGTGAACCACGATCCCAAGTTGCTAGCAAAAAGGTTCCGGTATTGCGTTCTGTTCGTTAAGACCAGGAACT
Organism: Schistocerca serialis cubense; assembly: GCF_023864345.2. Lineage (NCBI taxonomy): Eukaryota > Metazoa > Arthropoda > Insecta > Orthoptera > Acrididae > Schistocerca > Schistocerca serialis. The sequence goes on along the minus strand of NC_064645.1, from coordinate 361,837,917 downwards.
CCTCAATCTTGTATTGCCACAAATCGAGGACTTCCTTTTCGCCGTAGCGGTTCATGTAGTGTATCGCTATGCCTTGTACCCAGCTGACTACGTTCATCCGGATCATCTACATCTACATTTATACTCCGCAAGCCACCCAACGGTGTGTGGCGGAGGGCATTTCACGTGCCACTGTCATTACCTCCCTTTCCTGTGGCAGTCGCGTATGGTTCGCGGGAAGAACGACTGCCGGAAAGCCTCCGTGCGCGCTCGAATCTCTCTGATTTTACATTCGTGATCCCCTCGGGAGGTATAAGTAGGGGGAAGCAATATATTCGATACCTGATCCAGAAACGCACCCTCTCGAAACCTGGACAGCAAGCTACACCGCGATGCAGAGCGCCTCTCTTGCAGAGTCTGCCACTCGAGTTTGCTAAACATCTCCGTAACGCTATCAAGCATAACAAATAACCTTGTGACGATACGTGCCGCTCTTCTTTGGATCTTCTCTATCTCCTCTGTCAACCCGACCTGGTACGGATCTCACGCTGATGAGCAATACTCAAGTATAGGTCGAACGAGTGTTTTGTAAGCCACCTCCTTTGTTGATGAACTACATTTTCTGAGGACTCTCCCAGTGAATCTCAACCTGGCACCCGCCTCACCAACAATTAATTTTATATGATCATTCCACTTCAAATTGTTCCGCACGCATACTCCCAGATATTTTACAAAAGTAACTGCTACCAGTGTTTGTTCCGCTATCATATAATCATACAATAAAGGATCCTTCTTTCTATATATTCGCAATACATTACATTTGTCTATGTTAAGGGTCAGTTGCCACTCCCTGCACCAAGTGCCTATCCGCTGCAGATCTTCCTGCATTTCGCTGCAATTTCCTAATGCCGCAACTTCTCTGTATACTACAGCATCATCCGCGAAAAGCCGCATGGAACTTCCGACACTATCTACTAGTGTCATATATATATATATATATATATATATATATATATATATATTGTGAAAAGCAATGGTCCCATAACACTCCCTTGTGGCCCGCCAGAGGTTACTTTGTCTGTAGACGTCTCTCCATTGAGAACAACATGCTGTGTTCTGTTTGCTAAAAACCCTTCAATCCAGTCACACAGTTGGTCTTACTTTATCAGGCGACAGTGCGGAATTGTATCTAACGCCTTCCGGAAGTCAAGGAAAATGGCATCTACATGGGGACGTGTATCTAATATTTTCTGGGTCTCTTCAACAAATAAGGTGATTTGGGTCTCACACGATCGCTGTTTCCAGAATTCATGTTGATTCCTACAGAGTAGATTCTGGGTTTCCAGAAATGGCATGATACGGAGCAAAAAACGTGTTGAAAAATTCTACAACAGATCGATGTCAGAGATATAGGCCTACAGTTTTGCGCATCTGCTCGACGACCATTCTTGAAAACTAGAACTACCTGTGCTCTTTTCCAATCAGTTGGGACCTTCCGTTCCTCTAAAGACTTGCGGTACAGGGCTGTTAGAAGGGGAGCAAGTTCTTTCGCGTACTCTGTGTAGAATCGAATTGGTATCCCGTCAGGTCCAGTAGACTTTCCTCTGTTGAGTGATTGCAGTTGATTTTCTATTCCTTCGACACTTATTTCGATGTCAGCCATTTTTTCGTTTGTGCGAGGATTTAGAGACGGAATTGCAGTGTGGTCTTCGGGAAATAGACGGCGTCGGTATGAAAGAGGTCCAGGGGCAGAATCAAAACAAAGGGGCTCTGTAGGAGGAAAGCCAGTATCTGACGGATCAGTTTCCAGCACTCATTTGCGAGACTACAGTCCAGTTTGTGTTCGTCCATATCGACCATCGCGCAACGGGAACACATGGGGTCGTCAGTTAGGTGAATGGCATGTAGCCTTCGTCGGTCGGAAATTTCTCGTTAGTAACCAACCATTTGGCTATCCGAGCACGACGCACGGCCAGGCCCAAACTTGAATATGCCGGCAACCGTGCGTCTAAAATCTGTACTTGTACATCCATTACGTACATCCCCGCACAGGGGAGTTCTTTTACTTGAAAGTCAGTTGACTGGTGTCGGAGGATAAAGACGTTATTGCAATGCCTATATTATTCAGAATTAGTGTGAAAAGCTCGTCGGATGTTCATGGATCTCCGTTACAGTTTCGTTTCCCCGGGAAACAGCGGTCTTCAGCTTCTGCTCAATCGTCGACCGGACTTCGTCCGCCATTTTATTAAACACAAGTGGTGACGAAATGCATTTATAATGTTGACAAATGCCGTCTTCTGGTAAACAATGTACGAACTGCGGCTACTCGTCACAATATTCCAACGCTGCCAACCTGTAAATAAAATACTTATTAGGCAAAGTAAATGTATGACACTTCGTGCAACAGCCTGTGTGTTCTTCGATACAAATAGCAGACGTTACGTATTAGACGAGTGCGCAAAGTAAATTAGTACCCAGCTTTAAAGCCCCATCTGTCATTCCAGGCAGACTATAAAAAAGAAAACTTTCAACCTAGAGCAATGAGAGAACGAAGCGTTACGTCACTTTCGGCAACGTGTAAAAGTGCATCAAGAGGACAACACCTTGACGCACTTACACAACTGCTATTAGACAACGGCGCAACCACAAATGTATAAAATGAGGACCGAAGTTGATTTTATTGCGCATAATTAAAGCTGTAGTAGCCACTTATGTCGATAATTTTTCACGCAGTATTACGTTCTCAGTCCTATTTCTTCATCTAATAACCTGTACGTCGTGCGCAATAAATAGTGCAGTGTTTTTAACTAGCGACTTTCAGCTAGTCCATGACCCTATTATAAAATTTAAGGTAATAAATCGTTTGTATCTTCTATCTTTTACTGTAAAGAAGTAAAATTGGACATAATAAATCAATTCTAATGTGAATGAATCGAACTGCTGAAACTTGTTAGATAGCAGCAATTAAACGGACTTCTACTGGTATGGTTGTTTGTCCACTTTTAATGAATCTATACCGTCTACAGAAGGCAAACGAGGTGCCAGCAGAAAAAAACGTGAAATTAAGGCGAACAGGCTCTCAGACTACGAGGTCAACTGTCACCTTGACGTCCTGAAAGGCTATCTACATGTTTCTGGCAGATCCGATCCCAAGAAAAAGCACCTGTGTGCCGATTTTAACACATACAGACTACATCACTACAAATAGAACGTGATCCTTTTTTTTGTGAGTTCTACCAGTTCTGTTTGATAGTGACCGGATGCGTTTCGTCACTGACCGAAAATATACTTTCAGTAGTTCAAGACAAAGTTGCTACCGTACAAATCACAGGTAAATGGAACACTCACGTACGCACACAAAGTGAACACTGATAGCCGTAGGAAGCACGAAGCTGACTGTATCGCAATAGCACCTGCCAGGAACAGTAAATACTGTGATCAGATAATAAGCGAGACAGCTCTTAAAATTACCCAAACAGGGATGTGATTGTGTGGTAAAAATAGTACACGCATCGTCATAATGTCGATCCATCTTACGCCTTTCCGGCTACACAATGTGATTATAAATCGCCCCCCCCCCCTCCCCCCATTAAGGTGCAGAGACACATCTTTTTATTAGCCCTGATTAACGGCTGTGATACTAAGTACAGCGACATCAATATCAAATACTAGCACTCTTCCCAACTCTAATAAACTTCTTCAGCTTTCTTATATAGTACCATGTTTCAAAATGGTTCTGTTCCTAATATGTAAATTCATACTTGATGTAAACAAATCACATTTGTGATTTCTTGTCAGAGGTCGCAGTTCGTAGTCATTGACGGAAAGTCATAGAGTAAAACAGAAGTGATTCCTGCCGTTCCCCAACGTAATGTTATAGGCCCTTTGCTGTTCATTATCTATACATACTGTTATATCCTAGCCAGTAATGCCACCCGAGCCCGCTGCCAAAAGGTTGGCAGCATCAAAGTCCGGACGCCGTCCGCATAAGCAGCGCCAGCGAGACAGGAAATCGCCGCAAGTCTGCGCGCGCCACCGCTGGCTTCTGGTTTCTTAAGCGCTGGAGTCGCGAGCGCTAGGACAGTTCTGTATTCGCCGCTCAGTTGTATACTCGCCACCGAATTGTGTACTTGCTAGTCAGTTGTGTGTTCATCGCAGCAGAGTTGTTGTTTGTCGTCAGCCGACGCTGACCTAGCCGCTCCGACTCGAACTAGACAGATCTCTGTAGACACGGAGTTCACTACTGTGTCTCTGTATCTTCGTTAATAAAGATAAGTACCGACTTTTATTTAATCAGAGTGTTTGGGTTTTCATCTTTCTGTTCACTGTTCCAGCAGACCGGTCGGCCCGCTGTTAAAAGTGTGGCGGTGACTTCGTAACCGTTTCTACAGCGAATTGTTTGTCGCTACGAACGCCGCAACAAAACATACGATTTAGGAGACAATCTGAGCGGCCGTCTCCGTTGTTTGCAGATGACGCTGTCCTTTATCGACTAATAAAGCCATAAGTAGATCAAAAGAAACTGCTAAACGATTTAGAAAAGATATATGAATGGTGCGAAAAGTGGCAGTTGACCCTAAATAACGAAAAGTGTGAGGTCATCCATACGAGTGCTGAAAGGAACTCGTTAAACTTCGGTTACACGATTTATCAGTCTAATCTAAAAGCCGCAAATTCAACTACGTTCCTAGGTATTACACTTACGAGCAACATTGGAACGAACACACAGAAAATGTCGAGGGGAAGGCTAACCAAAGACTGCGTTTCATTGGCAGGACACTTAGAAAATGTAAGACCTACTAAGGAGACTGCCAACACTACGCTAGTCCGTCCTCTTTTAAAATACTGCTGTGCGGTGTGGGATCCTTACCAGATAGGACTGACGGAGTACATCGAAAAAGTTCAAAGAAAGGCATCACGTTTTGTACTATCGCGAAATATGGGAGAGAGTTTCACTGAAATGACACAGGATTTGCGCTGGACATCATTAAAAGAAAGGTGTTTTTCTTCTCACGAAATTCCAATCACCAGCTTTCTCCTCCGAATGCGAAAATATTTCGTTGACACCAACCTACATAGGGAGGAACGACCACCACGATAAAATATATGTGTTCATTCTTTCCGTGCGCTATACGAGATTGGAATAATGGAGAATTATGAAGGTGAGTCGATGAAACCTCTGCCAGGCACTTAAATGTGATTTGCAGAATATCCGTGAAGATGTAGAAACAAACTCCTCTTCTTCAGGAACGCTTTTGCCGTCACTACCAGTCTCATTCTATATTCTCTCTACTTCAACTATCATCAATTTGTCTGCCCGAGTAGCAAAACCCATCGGTCACTTTTATTCTTATTTCCTAATTTGATACCTTCTGCATCACTTGATGTTACTCATCTACATTACATTACTTTTGTTTTGCTCTTGTTGATATTCAACTCGAAACTTCGTTTAAAAACACTATCCATACCGTTCAACTGCTCTTCGCCGGCCGGAGTGGCTGAGCGGTTCTAGGCGCTACAGTCTGGAACCGCGCGACTGCTACGGTCGCAGGTTCGAATCCTGCCTCGGGCATGGATGCGTGTGATGTACTTAGGTTAGTTAGGTTTAAGTAGTTCTAATTTCTAGGGGACTGATGACCACAGCAGTTAAGTCCCATAGTGCTCAGAGCCCTTTTGTTGAACTGCTCTTCCAAATCCTCTGACAGAATTACAGTTTCGTCAGGAGCTGCAAAGCTCCTGTCTCTTCTCTCTGTAGTTTAATGCCTTTTCCAACTTTCTCCTTGTTTTCCTTAACTGTTTGCTAATGTACAGATTGAATAACATCGTGGAGAGACTATAATCCTCTCTCACGCCCTTCTCAACCACTGCTTCCCTCTCATGCCCTTCGGCTCCTATAACTGCAGTCTGGTTTCTGCATAAGTTGAGGACAACATTCCGCTCGATGTATTTTACCACTTTTACCTTCAGAATTTCGAATACTGTCTTCCAGTCAACGTTGTCAAAGTCGTAGATTCAATATGGCATCGCTGTTTCCACCCTGGCATTGCTTAAACACACAGAGGCATCAACACTAGCCAACCATTAGGCGTAAACATTTCGACATGGTTAGTCAGTCTCTAAGAGCGCGACATCATCACTTCTGTGTGTAAGTGCGAGAGAACTCTGAGTAAGTGTGTAAGACAGGTGCTGACCAACACGGCCCCGTTACTCTCATAACATTATGTAAGAAGAACTAGGCGGACAAACAACTGATTAAGCCAACGGAGCAAACTTGAAAACCATTGACGGCTAGTAATGAGCGAGACCGATTCGGACATTAAAAAATGATGTCGTACAGCAAACCCATTTCTCGATGCCATAAATACCCCACCACACTGGCCTAGAGTCAGTCGATCAGTAGAATCGATGGCGTTCATGAGTTTGCAGTCGATTCTCTGATTATTATATTGTAACATCCTATGTGAGATTGTTCCAATATTGGCCCTACTCTTGCTTCCTGATGTAATGACTGTCTACAAGTCTACCAATACTGTTCCAGTTCAGTGTACCAATACCTCTGAATCTTTAACATTGATCGTGTCAGATGGCCTATCAAACCAGCATGCCAACATAGCAAAGCCATTTTGGCTAATGTCACAAGGCCAGATCAGACCACTCCCCGTGCACCGACTGAAAAGGCTGCTGCCTAACTTTAGGAGTCTCATGTTTCTCTGAACTCGCCATAGTTACCCCTCGGCCTTGCGGTTGTACTTATGTTGGCACACACAGTTAGCAGAGGTATCTGTTTGGGACAGTAGATTCTGTGTCGTAGAGCCATCAGACTTCAACAAGATCCGTTGTTCGTGGAGGGCATCGTACATAGTAACTCATCACCTGAGCTGGCCTGGAACGGTGCTCACATTAAGTCCGCATGTCTGAGTCTATTCAGTTAATCTTCCCAAGCTGGCACATGCAGAGTATAGAGGTACCTGTATGGGACAATAGATTCTAAGTGCATTGTGTAGTTACTGTCCTGGTTAGTATGACTGTTAACATGCAGATTTTATTCAGTATTTGTTGTTGTTGTTGTTGTCTACAGTCCTGAGACTGGTTTGATGCAGCTCTCCATGCTACTCTATCCTGTGCAAGCTTCTTCATTTCCCCGTACTTACTGCAACCTACATCCTTCTGAATCTGCTTAGTGTATTCATCTCTTGGTCTCCCTCTACGATTTTTACCCTCCACGCTGCCCTCCAATGCTAAATTTGTGATCCCTTGATGCCTCAGAACACGTCCTACCAACCGGTCCCTTCTTCTCGTCAAGTTGTGCCACAAACTCCTCTTCTCCCCAATTCTATTCAATACCTCCTCATTAGTTATGTGATCTACCCATCTAATCTTCAGCATTCTTCTGTAGCACCACATTTCGAAAGCTTCTATTCTCTTCTTGTCCCAGCTATTTATCGTCCATGTTTCACTTCCATATACGGCTACACTCCATACAAATACTTTCAGAAACGACTTCCTGACACTTAAATCTATACTCGATGTTAAAAAATTTCTCTTCTTCAGAAACCCTTTCCTTGCCATTGCCAGTCTACATTTTATATCTTCTCTACTTCGACCATCATCAGTTATATTGCTCCCCAAATAGCAAAACTACTTTACTACTTTAAGAGTCTCATTTCCTAATGTAATTCTCTCAGCATCACCCGATTTAATTCGACTACATTCCATCATCCTCGTTTTGCTTTTCTTTATCTTCATCTTATACCCACCTTTCAAGACACTGTCCATTCCGTTCAGCTGCGCTTCCAAGTCCTTTGCTGTCTCTGACAGAATTACAATGCCATCGGCGAACCTCAAGGTTTTTATTTCTTCTCCATGGATTTTAATACCTATTCCGATTTTTTCTTTTGCTTCCTTTACTGCTTGCTCAACATACAAATTGAATAACATTGGGGAGAGGCTACAACTCTGTCTCACTCCCTGCCCAACCGCTGCTTCCCTTTCATGCCCCTCGACTCTTATAACTGCCATCTGGTTTATTTACAAATTGTAAATAGTCTTTCGCTCCCTGTATTTTACCCCTGCCACCTTTAGAATTTGAAAGAGAGTATTCCAGTCAACATTGTCAAAACCTTTCTCTAAGTCTACAAATGCTAGAAATGTAGGTTTGCCTTTCCTTAATCTACTTCTAAGATAAGTCGTAGAGTCAGTATTGCCTCACGTGTTCCAACATTTCTGCGGAATCCAAACTGATATTCCCCGAGGTCGGCTTCTACTAGTTTTTCCATTCGTCTGTAAAGAATTCGCGTTAGTATTTTGCAGCTGTGACTTATTAAACTGATACTTCGGTAATTTTCACCTCTGTCAACACCTGCTTTCTTTGGGATTGGAATTATTATATTCTTCTTGAAGTCTGAGGGTATTTCGCCTGTCTCATACATCTTGCTCACCAGATGGTAGAGTTTTGTCAGGACTGGCTCTCCCAAGGCCGTCAGTAGTTCTAATGGAATGTTGTCTACTCCCGGAGCCTTGTTTCGATTCAGGTCTTTCAGTACTCTGTCAAACTCTTCACGCAGTGTTATATCTCCCACTTCATCTTCATCTACATCCTCTTCCATTTCCATAATATTGTCCTCAAGTACATCGCCGTTGTATAGACCCTCTATATACTCCTTCCACCTTTCTGCTTTCCCCTTCTTTGCTTGGAACTGGGTTTCCATCTGAGCTCTTGATATTCATACAAGTGGCTCTCTTTTCTCCAAAGGTCTCTTTAATTTTCCTGTAGGCAGTATCTAGTAATATACGCCTCTACATCCTTACACTTGTCTTCTATACATTCCTGCTTAGCCATTTTGCCCTTCCTGTCGATATCATATTTGAGACGTTTGTATTCCTTTTTGCCTGCTTCATTTACTGCATTTTTATATTTTCTCCTATCATGAATTAAATTCAATATTTCTTCTGTTACCCAAGGATTTCTACTAGCCCTCGTCTTTTTACCTACTTGATCCTGTGCTGCCTTCACTATTTCATCCCTCAGAGCTACCCACTCATCTTCTACTGTATTTCTTTCCCCCATTCCTGTCAATTGTTCCCTTATGTTCTCCCTGAAACTCTGAACAACCTCTGGTTCTTTCAGTTTATCCAGGTCCCATTTCCTTAAATTCCCACCTTTTTGCAGTTTCTTCAGTTTTAATCTACAGGTCATAACCAATAGATTGTGGTCAGAGTCCACATCTGCCCCTGGAAATGTCTTACAATTTAAAACCTGGTTCCTAAATCTCTGCCTTACCATTATATAATCTATCTGATACCTTCTAGTATCTCCAGGATTCTTCCATGTATACAACCTTCTTTTATGATTCTTGAACCAAGTGTTAGCTATGATTAAGTTATGCTCTGTGCAAAATTCTACCAGACGGCTTCGTCTTTCATTTCTGTCCCCCAATCGATATTCACCCACTATGTTCCTTCTCTTCCTTTTCCCATTCTCGAATTCCAGTCATCCATGACTACTAAATTTTCGTCTCTCTTCACTACATGAATAATTTCTTTTATCTCATCATACAATTCATCAATTTCTTCATCATCTGCAGAGCTAGTTGGCATATAAACTTGTACTACTGTAGTAGGCATGGACTTCGTGTCTATCTTGGCCACAATAATGCGTTCACTGTGCTGTTGGTAGTAGCTTACCCGCACTCCTATTTTTTATTCATTATTAAACCTACTCCTGCATTACCCCTATTTGATTTTGTATTCATAACCCTGTATTCACCTGACCAAAAGTCTTGTTCTTCCTGCCACTGAACTTCACTAATTCCCACTATATCTAACTTTAACCTATCCATTTCCCTTTTTAAATTTTCTAACCTACCTGCCCAATTAAGGGATCTGACATTCCACGCTCCGATCCGTAGAACGCCAGTTTTCTTTCTCCTGGTAACGACGTCCTGTTGAGCAGTCCCAACCCGGAGATCCGAATGGGGGACTATTTTACCTCCGGAATGTTTTACCCAAGAGGACGCTATCATCCTTTAACCATACAGTAAAGCTGCATGCCCTCGGGAAAAATTACGGCTGTGGTTTCCCATTGCTGTCAGCCGTTCGCAGTACCAGCACAGCAAGGCCGTTTTGGTTAGTGTTGCAAGGCCAGATCAGTCAATCATCCAGACTGTTGCCCCTGCAACTATTGAAAAGGCTGCTGCCCCTCGTCAGGAACCACACGTTTGTCTGGCCTCTCAACAGATACCCCTCCGTTGTGGTTGCACCTACGGTACGGCCATCTGTATCGCTGAGGCACGCAAGCCTCCCTACCAACGGCAAGGTCCATGGTTCATGGGTTCTTTCTCTCTCTCTCTCTCTCTCTCTCTCTCTCTCTCTCTCTCTCTCTCTTCAGTATTTATATGGAGTTATTTCTTGTGTCCTGATGAACTATCCATTATTATTATCATTGGAAAAAGGTTACAGTCTGCGTCAACTGTGCAGTAAAAACATCAGTACGGCGAGACTAGTCCACTTGCAGGAGAGTAATGGTGTTGGAAAAGTAGAGAGTTTGAACTTCTCCATTTGTTTCTTCTCGTTGCTGTGCCAGGGGCCAAAGGGGAAGAGAGTTTGTGTGTTGTCTAATATGAGAGTGAGCATCTCACTCACGTAATAACCACAAATTCACTCGGCATTACACTTATGCACCATGATAGTTGCCAAGGCGGATTTTAGGTATTTCTCTCGTGTTGCATGCTTTCTGTAGCTGCTCGTAAATGAACAGCGAAGTAAATTAGGAATAACTACATTTAATGCTAAACAGTTGTGATATAGACGTATACGCTCTGCTCCCCCTCCCCCTAACCCCCCCTTCACTCTCTCTCTCTCTCTCTCTCTCTCTCTCTCTCTCTCTCTCTCTCACACACACACACACACACACACACACACACACACACACACACACACACAGACGCAAGCACGCACACGCACGCACGCACACACACACACACACACACACACACACACACACACACACACACACACATTTGTGATGCGTGGGGAAACATTACAATGCATATTGCTCTAGAGCTGTTCTGTCGTAGTAGCACCATCAACGAATTTACCCATATAGCGACCGCCGCTACGTATTCGCTTTACGACGCTTTCACAAACGAAATGACACTGCGTGCATCAATAAGTTACTGTTTTTTGCAGCTAATTAGGCAGCGATATTTTTAGAACTGTGTCATGCTGCGATAGGTTTCAACTTGTTCGTTAAGCTTAGTGGCGACGAGAAATGAGTTTACTACGGAATTATTCCGACGTCAGATAATGAAGAGCCTAGTTTTAGTCACGTGAATTTTTACGTACTATTTGTGAAGCATGTTGTAACCTGTGCGATGGAAACCACCGCCTTCCAAGATGCACTACTTGTCTTTTCTGCGATATCCAAATCGCAACCCGTCCGAATAGCCGTGCTCGTTAACACGCCGCCGGCCCCGGATAGAATCCACCCAGCGTACTGACGACCGCCGGTGCGTCGGCCAATCTGCACGTGGTTTTTAGGTGGTTTCTCCCATTCAACTAGCTGAATACCGTGCCAGTAGTCATGTCCCAAGTAAGTTACATGATTCGCGGACAGTTAGAAGACGCTCGCACACTTTCACGTGAGATAACACTAGTTGCAGTCCGCTGGGGTACACAGGTTACGCCCCGTGAAGAATTGGGTGAGGGTGGAGGGGTGGCGACAGGTGGGGCATCCGGCCACCCTCTACCGCCAACACAGTTCAGTCCAATAATTAGCATGCAGAGACCGTATAGATAAGGATTAAAAACTAAGGAAAAGTAAAAAAGATATGTAGATCATCATTAAGTTGGAGTGGGTACCCGGCACACAATCAGTTAAGTGGAAGTACCGATGAAATTTGAACCCGATCGTAAACAATTGCGGGAGGCTGAAAATATGTTTCATGACGTATCTTGGCATGCTGAATTCAGGGGTAATCCAACTTACTGAAAGCATTTTTTTCATTAATTTTGTATTTTTGAGTTTTGAAACAATCATTTTTTCAACCCCATAGGTGGGGTGGTTGATTATCACGGAATGTATTCACAAAAAAAGTTCGAGCCAGAAATGTTTAAAATTAACAGAGGAGTACCATATTCTTTACTGTGATCATTTTGATTTTTCAAAAAAAGTTGAAGTATTGTTAGTTGTCTATCGCTATAGATATGGACAGCACAGAAATTTAATTGAAGCATTAATTTTATTCGAATGTGTCTAAATATGTGCGTAAACTGTACGTAGATCCGTAATCGTGTATGTATATATGCCTAATCTATATGTAACCCGAAGACAAAGTAAACAAAGAGGTGCAACTATAATTTACATTTATTGCAATTTCCATAAAATCAGATTAAATACATTCGCGGAGGAGTCAGTTGTGACATGGGAAGCAATATTTATAAAGGTTTCTCGTTTCCAGAAATGATGGCGACGGGGTGTGAGACTCTTAGGTCGAGCAACAACATTTGAACACAGTTTAATTACTTTACATAACTTTATTCGCATCACGATGTACAGGGTGTTTGACGAGGAAAGGTCAATATTTTAAACAGTGATAGTATAAGTAATTCTGAACAAAAAATTTTATATGAACTTGGTCCGCAAATGCTTCCTTACGGTGGTACGGGTATTGAAAGGAGCTTTAATCCTGTAAAATTGATGTGTACAACGTGAACGTATACGCGATACAACTGGACCGTAACATGATTTTCTTGCGAACAATGCACGGGTAGATGCCATGTTTACGCTATGCAACCTACCAAATATTAAGCTCATGCGACGTACGTAGTACGTAGTACAATCATCCGTTGCTTGCCCAGTTGTGCCACATAAGCCGCATTGTTTAGTGTGGCGGCGACGGATCGGTTAGCTGTGTAGTGTATGGTGTTGACTGTGCTCGTACAAGCGCTGCTGACAATGCCACAGGTCTACAGTAATGAGGAATAATCAGATATGGTGTATGTCTATGGCTTCTGCGACGGTAGTGTTACCGCTGCAAGAGGAAAACACCAGAGGCGCCTTTCTTCCGACTCGGCGGTTACCTGATCGCAAGGTGTTTACCAAAGTGTTTACCAAATGGCTCTAAGCACTATGGGACTTACATGTGTTCATCAGTCCTCTAGACTTAGAACTACTTAAACCTAACTAACCTAAGGACATCACACACATCCATGCTCGAGGCAGGATTCGAACCTGTGACGGTAGCAGCAGTGCGGTTCCGTATAGAACCGCTCGGTCACAGCGACCGGCGGTGTTTACCAATTTGCGTGCAACAGACTCTCTTCCAAGCAGACATTTTTCGTCTGAGCGTGCACGTCATCAAACTTTGCCAGAACAGGAAGAAATTATCGCAAGTGTTGAGCAAAGTCCCAGTACGAGCATACGAAGGAAGTCCCTGCGTATGAATGTCCCACATTACATGCGGAAAACCTGTATCCACTTCACATACAGCGTGTCCAAAATCTCCACGTCGGCGACAATGCCCAACAACTTCAATTCTGTCACTGGGAACTGAGAATAATCATTTGGTTCCAGACATACTATTCACTGACGAAGCCCAGTTTTGACGACATGGAATAAACAACATACGCAATGAAACTTCCTGGCAGATTAAAACTGTGTGACGGACCGAGACAGTACTGGCGGAAGTAAAGCTGTGAGGACGGGGCGTGAGTCGTGCTTGTGTAGCTCAGTTGGTAGAGCACTTGCCCGCGAAAGGCAAAGGTCCCGAGTTCGAGTCTCAGTCCGTCACACAGTTTTAATCTGCCAGGAAGTTTCATATCAGCGCACACTCCGCTGCAGAGTGAAAATCTCATTCTGAAAACATACGCAATAATCATTGATGGTCACGGGAAAATACACACGCTTCAGCAGATAGCAATTTCCACGGTCGTTTTGCCGTAAATTTTTGGTGCGGCATGATCGGTAATGTTTTGTTAGGTCCATTTATTATCAATCAGCGACTGACGGGAGAGAGGTACCTGCATTTTTTGGAAAATTCATTTGTGGAACTATTGGAAGACGTTCGTTTAGCCAGGCGAACTGGAATGTACTTTGAACATGCGGAGGCCCTCCACAAGTTACCGTACGTGTGAGGGACCATCTCAACCGCACCTGTCTTAATCGCTGCATTGGCCGTGGCGGCGCTATTAACTGGCCTCCAAGATCACCTGACCTTACATCTTTATTTTCTGTTTACGGGGTTGGATTAAATCACAGGTGCACAAAGTGGAGGTAAATACACGAGATGAACTGCTTCGTGCATCATGGACGCTGCTGAATTGATTTGGAACCAGCCACAGGCAACTGAACAAGCAACACGATATGTTATCGCTAGGGCGCAGAAGTGCATTGACGTTCATGGTGGGATATTCGAACCTGTTCTGTGAACTGTACAACATCTGTACGATAAGTGTTAAAGCTGTTTGTAAAAGACGTGGTACGTCTTTTTCAGCTGAATACATGTAACGTGCATGTTGTAATGCATTATGTACCAAATGCAAAGTAAATAAACATTGTGTAAAAATGTGTAACAAACCTGTACTTCTCTGTGGCATTGTTTTCAAGAAAATCACGTTATGTTCCTGTTGTATTGCGTATACGTTCACCTTGTGCACATCAGTTTCGCAGAATCAAGGTTCCCTTCATTACCCATACCTCCCTAACGAATCATTTTCGGACCTATGTTCATATAACATTTTTTGTTCAGAATTACGTATACTATCACTGTGCAAAATATTGACCTTTCCTCCCCAGACACCCTGTATATATACACTCCAGTGGTCAACAGCTCTGGCCGGCCACTGTGGCCGAGTGGATCTAGGCGCTTCAGTTTGGAACCGGACTGCTGCTGCGGTCGCAGGTTCGAATCCTGCCTCGAGCATGGATGTGTGTGATGTCCTTAGGTTAGTTAGGTTTAAGTAGTTCTAAGTCTAGGGGACTGGTGACCACAGATGTTAAGTCCCATAGTGCTTAGAGCCATTTCAACCATCAACAGCCAGGCAGACTACCAACTTTAACGCGATGTGGAACCCCGGCGATTGATGACAGAGTGAGGCCTGGCGGCCAGAAGAGGCCCACTTCCATTCCGCGTAGACAGATATATCCGGGGCCGACGACACGCCCGTGCGGACACAGTGGAAACGGGAATGTGTGATGTAATACGTAAACTGAAAACAAAGAATACAATTTTCAAACGCACCGAGTCGTCTTTTATTTTTTCCTTCATACTGGGCAAACATTGTATAATGGCTTAGTAATTCTGTTTCGCCCTAAAAGTTTGTCACGTATTATAAATACAGAATTTTATAATTGATTTGCACTTTTTGTATGTATATAGCGCTAAAATTTTTTTTCAAAAATCGGTATGACCACATTCAAAAATGCTATTTCTCCATCAATTTTTAAACATTTTTGGCTCAACCTTTTCCGTAAATAAATTCCGTGATAACCAACAACTCCACGTATGATTTTTTTCAAAACTGAAAAACTCGGAGGTAATTAAAAATGTTGCTTAGCAAACTGGATTTACCCATTGGCTATAACACACCATGATATGTTATGAAATAAATTTTCAGCCGGCTGCGATTTTTTCCCATATGAATGAAATTGCACCTGTATGCCCGATAAGCAAGACTGTTATAAAAAGATTTTAGAAGAGTTGCAAAATCATGTGGGAAAGAAGCGCCTTTAGTTTGCAGGCATTACCGAATCTGGCATTAGATCAGCACATTACCAAACTGGAGGTTCAAATTCTTTAGCTGACGATAAAAATAGACATCGTAGGTTTGCACTAGTGGTGGGCATTTGTAGGTCAATCGCTTTAATCCTGGCAATCCTTCTTCATCTTGAAAAAGCTCTTCGTATAATTATGGATTCGTTTGTCTTCCGCTCGAGTCAATTAATAATTGAAATTCCCCTGCACGTAGGATTTCATCAAATGAAATACGATATACTGATCATTATCTCGGTTTATTTTCAGTGTCAGGAAAGTAAAAATTGAAAATAAATAATGCATTCCGCAGAGGGATTCGATCCCACGACCTTCGTATTACCGG
This sequence comes from Schistocerca serialis cubense, assembly GCF_023864345.2. Taxonomy (NCBI): domain Eukaryota; kingdom Metazoa; phylum Arthropoda; class Insecta; order Orthoptera; family Acrididae; genus Schistocerca; species Schistocerca serialis. The sequence goes on along the minus strand of NC_064645.1, from coordinate 361,821,843 downwards.
TCTGTACTCGTTCCACTATGGCATTCGGTTCCTTGTAAGAGTAATAATGTCGTTAGTGAATCTTGTCATTGATATTCTTTTACCCCGAATCTTAGGAACGCTTCTGAATTTTTCTTTTCGTTCCTTTATTGCTTCTTCGATATAGTGCTTGAACAGCAGCAGAGATAGAACGCATCCTTGTCTTATGCCCATACTAATCCGAGAATTCCTCTCATGTTCTTCGAGACGTGTTTTCCTCTTACGCTTTTTGCACATATTAACCGTCTCTCTCTACAGATAACATATTTTTCTCGGAATATTTCAAAAATCGTGCACTATTTTACATCGTCGAACATTTTTTCCGATGCTCTTCCGTCCCACGGTCTGAGATGATGTTGACGCCCGTCACGGTGGACGACACTGAGATGTTATCTCAGGGTCAGTCACGTCGCATTCTATTTATAGCGATCTTGTGACCTAGTAGCTTACGTAAACTTGTGACTGAGCATATCTTACGTCGCTCGTTTCTCAATGCAAAATTCCGCTGCCTTATTTCCAAAGACAGCGCTTAACCCGAAGATTAGAAATATCGTTATTAAGCAGGTTCATTCCGCTCCAGTGATCGAATTGTGGGCACTGAATAGTATTAATACTTCAAGAAATTATCTCCCAAATGTAATTACGTGAGTTGAATCAAAGATTCTCTCTGTCAGTTTATTTCAGTTACTATTCCGAACAAAGATTACTGTTAACACCAAGACCAGCGAGTGCAACTATCTCTGGCTGCGTAAAAATTCTCAGTTATCGGAAATTACTAGCTGCGTAATTTGTGTTAATTTTAATCACCATCTTAACAAGAAAACTAATCACTTCTCGAGATTAACGTCTACTAGGTCCCCGAACTTTGAAAAGAATATAAGAATTCACTGTTTACAAAACTTTTGCGTAACATCAGCAAGTTACAGATTAACCAGCGGGTTCCATTGAGTTTGTAACAAAGTTCAAACTTCCATTCACAAAAAAATTATTCTTCTCTCGATCTTCAAACACATCTCGACGAAAATAAATTGGATTCATTATTTTGCAAAATAATAAATTCCAGAAACACTTACATTTTCCGAAGACACAATCTGTTTTATTTCATAACACTAATAGAGACTGCCGCCTTGTAAACAATGTCTAATACATGTCAGCAAATGTGTCTGTCATAGAACATTTTTCGTTCTGAAACAGTCTTTTTTACGCTTTTTACAATATAGGAATAGCATCTAAGGGTAGCTTCCGGCATCATCTTTTGAGCGCGGCCGTTGGCTCTTTGAAGCCTACGTCAAGCGGTAGCAACATTTCGGGCAAGGTCGAAGATGCCCTCGGCTGCCGCTTAGCTGCTGCACCCTTCACGAAACTTAACAAACAGATACTCACACTTGTACGTTTCAAAAAAAGTTAACATCATTCATATAAACATTGTCTTGTTAGTTGTTCGAGTATATTTCGGACTTGCGGTCGATCGTCGTTTTATTCATCGCACGATATTGCGACTGGGCACCTGCCAGGCATCTTCCTGCGAGACATCGAAGACTGTCGAATTACAAAATTCATATCGTCTTTGTTACGTGATACTTAAAATTAATAAATTCAGGTGCACACTTACCATATCGATGGTGTTGAGCGGCAACCTCGTATGTCAAAAAATTCAGTTTTACAGGAGAGTCAAAACTTATTACTATTATCTCGAATTCAAACACTTGTGAAATTATTATCATTACAATACATGTAATTAATAAAATATTATATGAAAAAAGATTGGAAAATAATTTTCAAGCCATACATTAAATAAAAATTGACATACGACGTTGCTGTATGATGAGACTGACATACAAGGTTGCAGTCCAACACCGTCGTTGCTGCAATAATTGATACAATATAAATCTCTGTATTGCCACAAGCCTATTGTTCACTTCTACACACTGCTTTACTCCAGTTGTACATTATGTAACACTCCTTTCCCAAGTTACGGTCAATGTATGACACCAATAGACTTCGTTTGCTAATGAATGCTCTCTTGTTACATCTCCATCTACATGGATACTCTGCAAATCGCACTTACATGCCTAGCAGAGGGTTCGCAGTAATTTTCTATTACTCCAATCTTGAACAGCGCTCGGAAAAAACGAACCCATTTCTTTTTCCGTGCAAGCTCTGATTTCCTTTATTTTATTGAGATGATCGTTTCTCCATATGCGGATCAATGTCAACAAAATATTTTCGCATTCGGAGAAAAAAGTTGTTGACTGAAATTTCGTTAAAATATTGCGCCGCAACGAAAGACGCCTTTGTTTTAATGGTGCCCACTCCGAATCTCATATCATGTCAGTGACACTCTCTCCCCTATTTCACAATGAAACAAAACGTGCTGCTCTTCGTTGACCTTTCTCGACGCACACCGTTAATACTGTTTGGTAAGGATCCTACACCGCGCAACAGTACTCTGAAAGAGGACGGACATGCGTAGTGTAGGCTATCTCTTCAGTAGATCCGTTGCATCTTCTAAGTGTACGGCCAATAAAAAGCAGTCTTTGGTTAGCCTTCCCCACAAAATTTTATGTGTTATGTTTTTTTATGCCTCTCTGGATTTTAAGTTAACACTGTCGCCTCTCTGGATAGTACTTTATAAGCGATTCTGTTTGCAAGATGCCACAATTACTTTACTTCCTTTAGTACGTGATCACAAAACTTTATGTTAAGATTATCGCAAATCTCACTTGTGCTATTCCTCAATCCTCTTTCTTCGTGCTCTCAAAATACTGAGCCTACGACTTATCTTAGAAAATAGAATAAGGAAAGGCAAATCTACATTTATAGCATTTGTAGACTTAGAGAAAGGTTTTGACAACGCTAACTGGAATACTCTCTTTCAAATTCTGAAGGTGGCAGGGGTAAAAAATAGGGAGCGAAAGGCTATTCACAATTTGCACAGAAACCAAATGGCAGTTATAAGAGTCGAGGGGCATGAAAGGGAAGCAGCGGTTGGGAAGGGAGTGAGACAGGGTTGTAGCCTCTTCCCGATGTTATTCAATCTGTATATTGAGCAAGCAGTGAAGGAAACAAAAGAAAAATTCGGAGTAGGTATTAAAATCCATGGAGAAGAAATAAAAACTTTGAGGTTCGCCGATGACATTGTGATTCTGCAAAGGACTTGGAAGAGCAGTTGAACAGAATAGACAGTGTCTTGAGAGGAGGAAATAAGATGAACATCAACAAAAGCAAAACGAGGATAATGGAATGTAGTCGAATTAAGTCGGGTGATGCTGATGGAATTAGATTAGGAAATGAGACACTTAAAGTAGTAAAGGAGTTTTGCTATTTGGGGAGCAAAATAACTGATGATGGTCGAAGTAGAGAGGATATAAAATGTAGACTGGCAAGGAAAGCGTTTCTGGAGAAGAGAAATTTGTTAACATCGAGTATAGATTTAAGTGTCAGGAAGTCGTTTCTGAAAGTATTTGTGTGGAGTATAGCCATGTATGGAAGTGAAATATGGACGATAAATAGTTTGGACAAGAAGAGAATAGAAGCTTTAGAAATGTGGTGGTACAGAAGAATGCTGAAGATTAGATGGGTAGATCACATAACTAATGAGGAGGTATTGAATAGAATTGGGGAGAAGAGGAGTTTGTGGCACAACTTGACGAGAAGAATGGACCGGTTGATAGGACATGTTATGAGGCATCAAGGGATCACAAATTTAGCATTGGAGGGCAGCGTGGAGGGTAAAAATCGTAGAGGGAGACCAAGAGATGTATACACTAAGCAGATTCAGGATGTCGGTTGCAGTAAGTTCTGGGAGATGAAGAAGCTTGCACAGGATAGGGTAGCATGGAGAGCTGCAGTCTCAGGACTGAAGACCACAACAACAACAACAACCCGTAACATTCAACTACTCATGCTACCAGTGGCGTGCTTTCGGGTTGATTTACGGCCGGCCCGTATGCTCATCAATCATCCCGAGGAAATCTGAGAGAGATCGGGTCGTGTTGCGCTTTCTTAGAGGACAGCAATGCCTGCGGTGTATCTTACGCTGTCGCCTGACTAGGGGATGTTGGGACACGTGTTTGACAGTAACCTGCTGGTGTGGAGTACCGCTAGCCACCGGCCTCAGCTGTTCCACGTGGGCCTTCGCTACATGCGCAACGAATGCCAGGTAAGGCAGCGAGGCGCAGTTTACGTTAGTGCAGTACGCAGCTCGTCACTTTAGGCGGGCGTTAGTGCATGTACGCAGGCGCGCACGTGCGTGAAGCGGCAGTGTTCCCCCGCGCTGGATCGGCCGTCTCCTTCCTGTGGCAGTTGCCTGCCTTGTCCGGAACGCGTGCCGTATCTAACGTTGCGCAACTTCCGGCACAGGCGGCCGTCCAGAGGTGAGCTGGGGAAAGCCCGCAAATAACGCCGACGCCTTGCGATACGCCTGCTGAGTGAAGTTGTTGTTTGGTCACGCAAACCTCTTGACTATTACATATGGACGCACCGGACTTGCCTGCAGATAGAACACCTTATGAAAGTTTCTAGAGTTCTGCAACGCGTCACGTAACTGGTAATACCGGAATCTTACACCGAAGCGCCAAAGAAGCTCGTACAGGCATGCGTATTCAAATACAGAGATAGACATACAGGCAGAACAAGGCTTTGCGGTCGGCAACGCCCATGTAAGACAACAAGTGTCTGGCGCAGTTGTTAGATCGGTAACTGCTGTTACAATGGCAGGTAATAAAGATTTGGCTCTGAGCACTATGGGACATAACATCTATGGTCATCAGTCGCCTAGAACTTAGAACTAATTAAACCTAACTAACCTAAGGACAGCACACAACACCCAGTCATCACGAGGCAGAGAAAATCCCTGACCCCGCCGGGAATCTAACCCGGGAACCCTGGCGTGGCAAGCGAGAATGCTACCGCACGACCACGAGATGCGGGCAATAAAGATTTACCTGAGTTTGAACGTGGTGTTATAGTCGAGCCACGAGCGTTGGGACACGGCATCTCCGAGATGGCGATGAAGTGGAGATTTTCCCGTACGACCATTGCACGAGTGTACCGCGAATATCACAAGTCCTGTAAAATATCAAATCTCTGACATCGCTGCAGAAGGAAAAAAAACCTGCAAGAACGGGACCAACGACGACTGAAGATAATCGTGCAACGTGACAAAAGTGCAACCTTTCCGCAAACTGCCGCAGATTTCAATGCTAGGCCATCAGCAAGTGTCAGCTTGCGGCACACTCAACGAAACATCATCGGCATGGGCTTTCGGAGCCGAACGCCCACTCGTGTACCCTTGATGTCTGCACGACACAAAGATTTAAGCCTCAACTGGCCCCGTCAACAGCGACATTGGACCGTTGATGTGTGGAAACGTGTTGCCTGGTCGGAAGAGTCTCATTTCAAATTGTATCGTGCGGAAGGACATGTACCGGTATGGAGACAACCTCATGAATCCATGGACCCTGCACTTCTGCAGCGTGTTTGTCAAGCTGGTTGAGACTCTGTAATGGTGTGGGGCGTGTGCACTTGGAGTGATTTCGGATCCCTGATACGTATACATACGACTCTGACAGGTGACACGTACGTAAGCGTCCTGTCTGATCAACTGCATCCATCCGTGTCCATCGTGCATTCCGACGGGTTTGGGTAATTCCCGCAGGACAATGCGACACCCCATATTTCCAGAATTTCTACAGAATGGCTCCAGGAACTCTCTCCTGTGTTTACTTTCGCTGGTCACCAAACTCCGCTGACATGAACATTATGGAGCATATCTGGGAAGTGATGCAACGTGTTGTTCACAGGAGATCTCTACTCCCTCGTACTCTTGCAGATTTATTGACAGCCGTGCAGGATTCATGGCGTCAGTTCCGTCCAGCACTACTTCAGACATTAATCGAGTCCATGCCACGTCGTGTTGCGGCACTTCTGCGTACTCGCGGAGGCCCTACAGGACATTAGACAGTCGTATCAGTTTCTTTGGCTCTTCATTGTGCAACTGAGATCTACGAAGGAGCCAAAGGGGTGAGAAGGCACAGCACGCATTCAGCCAATCTTACGAGGTCTACAACAGCAGTAGCCACCCTAGATTAACACACTTTCAACCACACCGCTACAACACTTCCAATTTGCAGTATGCTACAGTTTCAGAAGGCTTGGTGTCATATGGGATCGTTTGTAGCGCGCTGTGATGTTTATTTTCATTTCTTATAGCTGCAGGGTTAATATTTTATCTACTACTAGTATTGTTTACTGAGTTTACCTTAATACTGATCAGTGTGAACAACAATTTCGTCAGATGAAGTACGCTGGAAATGTTCGATGTAGCTCTTTTGGTCAGGGCGTTGCTGTAGGATGTCACTCTAGAGTAGAGCTTTCAAAAATTTTAATCATGGAGACAGGATTCTAATAACTAACGGGAAGAAGAATCATAACACCAATAAGGAGTTGTGCAACATGAACGGAAGTTGTTAGGCGTGTTTCTATATCTGAAACATGACGTCTATTCAATAATCGCGCCAGTCGCGTTAGGGGAGTGCTATTAGCGCCAGTATGACGATGTAAATTTGGTTTGCTTTCAGTACAATCTGTAACCGTCGTGAGCCGGCCGATGTGGCCGAGCAGTTCTAGGCGCTTCAGTCTGGAACCGCGCGACAGCTGCGGTCGCAGGTTCGAATCCTGCCTCGGGCATGGATATGTGTCATGTCCTTAGGTTAGTTAGGTATAAGTAATTCTAAGTTCTAGGGGACTGATAATCTCAGATGTTAAGTCCCATAGTGCTCAGATTCATTTGAACCATTTTTGAACAAACAGCTGGAGACAGTATCTGCCGTAAAAAATCTAGGAGTAACTATCCAGAGCGAACTTAAGTGGAATGACCAAACAAATTGTTTGAAAAGCAGACTCCAGACTCAAGTTCATAGGAATAATCAAGCAAATGTAACTCATCCACGAAGGAAATGGCTCTTAAGGCGCTTGTTCGACCGATTCTTGTCCACCCATCAGGGATCCCTACCAGATAGGACTGACAGAAGAGGTAGAGAAGATCCAACGAAGAGTGGCGCGTTGCCTCACAGGATCCTGTAGCCGGCACGAGAGCGTTACGGAGATGCTCAAGAAAATCCATTGGCAGACATTACAAGGGAGGCGCTGGGCGTCACGGAGAGATTTGCTATTGAAATTTCGATAGAGCACTTTCCGGGAGGATTCGGACAACATATAAATTCCCCCCACATACGTCTCACACAACGATCATGAGGAGAAAATTCGAGTAATTCGAGCCAGTACAGAGGCTTACCGACAAGCATTCTTCCCATGCGCAATTCGCGCCTGGAACAGTGTTGGAGCGCTCAGTTAGTGGTACAGAAAGTACCCTCCGACACACGCCATTAGGTGGCTTGCGGTGTGATGTAAATGTAGAATTTACGATAGCAAGAAGATCGGGTTCCGGACGGCCACGTGGCACTAGCCAGAAGGAAAAAATGGTTCAAATGGCTCTGAACACTGTGGGACTTAACTTCTTAGGTCATCAGTCCCCTAGAACTTAGAACTACTTAAACCTAACTAACCTAAGGACATCACACACACCCATGCCCGAGGCAGGATGCGAACCTGCGACCGTAGCGGTCGCGCGGTCCCAGACTGTAGCGCCTAGAACCGCTCGGTCACCACGGCCGGCTGGCACGTTACGATCTTGCCTCTGGAAATGAACATGCTCAGTGAGATGCGACATCATTTTTACATCAAAACCAGAACTGAGAAGCCGCCATATTGTATTGGGCTAAACTATGTATTTGTTGGGTTTACTTCACCACATAGTACGTGGAATGAATATTCGCTATTTCAAAGCGTCAGCAAATTGAGAATCTCTCGAAAACACGTCATTTTAGCTACGATTTTCGGCAATAAAGTGACACATAACTATATATCGGTAGATAAAGTCTTCCAGTATTTGATGTTTTGTGGTGTTAAAGCTTCTGTGCTATGAAATCGTACAGTTTCAGTGCTACGGCACAATAATGATCCATCGAAATTGCATCGTTTTGATACAATTTGTCGTAGTTAAATATCAAATAATGACAGTTGTAGATATAGACTTTAGACGCCGTACACGATGTAGAAAGGTAGATTGCCGGGCAAAAGCCGTAGCTCAGTTCATAGCATGGAGGGCTGTAAAGCCAAAGATAGCAGCTTCACGTCTCCCTCCTTAGAGAGCATTTTTATTTTTCTTGCTTTTTGCTTTCTAAAAAATCCTGGTTCCTTCTTATTAATTCAATAGAAGTATTCCCTGCACTAGCCGACGTTGTTATTTTAAATAATGTATTTGCTGCAGTTCAAAAAATGGTTCAAATGGCTCTAAGCACAATGGGACATAACTTCTGAGGTCATCAGTCCCCTGGACTTAGAACGACTTAAACCTAGCCAACCTAAGGACGTCACTTCGTGTAAAACATACTTAGCTATCGCTTAGTTTTATGTTTGTAACATCGTTTTCAATGACTGTGAGCAACTTAGAAAAAAATCTCCTCCTCCTTTAAAATCAGATTACAAAACAAATCTCGATCTTGAAACCTGAGTGCTGAAGTACATTACTTCATAGTGATGACAGTTAATGCAACATCAAGAATATGGATGTTACGGGTGTACAAACTGACCTTGGACACTATGCTTCAACTACATTCAATGTAAATCTGCAAATTGGATAAAGATTCAATTTGTAACGCCGGAAATGCATATCCTCCTATTTCCATCTATTGTACTATAAATTTTTTTCCTTATTTTGTTACCTGAAGATATGACGTTTCTGTGTCTTTGTATATTGTAATTGTCTTACTGTTTGTGTATATATGCATTTATGTCGATGTATAATTGGTTTGTTTTGTAAATATTATTTGTATTTTTACACTGGGTCTTGCCTAGGAAAAACTATGCTATCGAACGATTACATCGATAGGTCGTGTGGAGAACCAAAGCGTTTACGATCTTTGGGAGTGTTAACTCTGCCGCGCGGAGCGCAAGCAGAGCGAGAATCTGGCTGAGGTAGCGAGGTGGAGCAGGTGTGTTGTGTGACGCTCCCGCGAATTGCCGCGCTTTTGGGGTTTGGCAGCATCTGATTGCGCTCGACTGGCTATGATAGTTTTTGACACGGTATCGCGGACGGGAAGCGTTAGCTGGCACACATCAAGAGCCCGTTTCGGCTGGAGACCGTGTCGAGAAGAAGGCGCGCCAACATCCAGCTTCTGCAACAGCGACGGCCGACAATGAGTGACTGTCGCCACCTCCTCGATCGACGACTTCAAACCTTCGATCAACCAACAAGGAAGACTGGTAGCACGTAAAGTTTCAGAACTGTGTGGCAGACCTCAGCTTTTCAAACTGTTAAATTCTTCTCACTAAATTATAGCAACGTAGCATCAACCTTTGTTGCTCATTGTCCCAATTGCATTACCAAGAAGGGTCCCTTCCTTTTCCGAAATGAACCCGTGTGTCGTTGAAATTCAAACGCCAGCATTAAAAAAATATTATTCGATTTCACTACTTTAATTTCAAAGTTCAGTTAAGGTATTCATAGCTGGCTACAGTATTTAGATTACACAAGCACAAATTAAGAGTGCGAGTTTTGTTACCGTATTTTAGCTTACCTGTGACTGCAGCTCAGCTTGGTACGTACTAAATTTTACTATTGTTAATTGTTCAGATTCATTTAATTCAAGTTCAAAGTTAAATCTCTTATTTCTAAATTGCGTAGATTCAAGTAGCTTTAGAAATGATTGTTGAGTTAGCCCAAGACTAACCGTATTTTACTGAATTTCGATGTGCTTCAGAAACAAAGCTCACTATTAATTTCAGTCACTAAATTAACTTTCAATTTTCCAGTTTTATTAATTCTTTTGCTAAATTAAGTCAGAGTGTAGCGAAATTTATTACTTCTGACAAACTTTCAGTTTTCACGCTACACGTGTCAACCTTCAGTTGCCACGCTTCTAGTGCTAATTATATGTGTAATAACCTTTCTTTTTCAGTTACTATAGTAATTGTCCATAGGTCTGGCGACCGTAATTTCCCCCAAATCTCAAATATCTAATTACCGCTAGTTAATTGTTAACGCAACGGCCGCACATTTACTTTCTTTATTAACTTTACCCCTTTTCAAAATTAATTTCCACCAGTTTCATTTGCATGTTTCCTTTCATTTAGATATAACCCTTTCCTCCCTCTTTACCTACAGATTAACTTCGGCGACGATTGCTTTTCCCAAATTTCCAGTAGGTACACGCGGTTTAATTTTTCACTGTCATTAAGGTCGATAAGTGAGGAGGAGGTTGCAAATTGAGTTCAGGAATAACATCCAGTAGTACGTATTTCAGATCGTAGTGCAGCTATTTTACGCGCGTCCGTTTTGATAAGGAAACAGTGTGATTTACGCGTCAGAGGCCGCAGACTGGCGCTGCACAGCGCTGAGGTCGCAAATCACGGCGAGGAGCACCTTCCGTGTGATGGAGCAGGGTGTTTCAGAGCGTACAGCAAACCCGACGAGCACCACGCCTGGTGTGCTTTCCGATGAGAAATACATCCCCTGTGAGGACGGCTATAGGCTAACATTTGTCTTGTTGGTTATTTCTAATAAATTAGAAAGGACGGCTAGCTTTGTACTACAGAACTCTTCTTCTATTGCACAAGATTTGGTATGTAGGATATCCGAAACAGAGGCGTGATCATTAATTTAGAGAGATCCGTTTCACTTGTACGAATTATTTCTTCAAACCACGACCAGTTTTAAAATCTCATCTTCAGTTCTTTTGGTTTTCATACATCTGTTGCTTTATATTTCTTCCCTCCTCTCCTTTGTATATCGCAGTTTCATACACAAAAAAAAGGGGATTTTAAAATTCCGAAACTCGTCGTCGTTTGATTAAATAATTTGTACAACTGAAGCGGACCTCTCTAAATTAGTTATCGTCTCTTAATGCAGCCACTATTTCAGTTTTGTCTTCTTGCTCAAATAATTGCACCATCGCATCCTAAATTTCACACACACGACTAAGTATTTTCCCTCTGGATACCCAGTGAACGTCTGTATGGAGAATGAGATTACAATGCCGTGTGCCTAACTCGTCATATATTTGAGAAGTCTGCTCTTAATGCAGCTTACAATTTTAACAGGCTTGTCCAAAGCTGATTTTAAATCCTTTCCAATAGTTGTTTTTTTTTTTTTTTTTTTGCGTATAGATCAGAGTCTTGCGGTAGCGTTCTCGCTTCCCGCATATTGCGGAGACATGGCTCAGCCACACATCCCCGAGGCTGTGGCTAAGCCATGTCTCCGCAATATCCTTTCTTTCAGGAGTGCTAGTTCTGCAAGGTTCGCAGGAGAGCTTCTGTAAAGTTTGGAAGGTAGGAGACGAGGTACTGGCAGAAGTAAAGCTGTGAGGATGGGGTGTGAGTCGTGCTTGGGTAGCTCAGTTGGTAGAGCACTTGCGCGCGAAAGGCAAAGGTCCTGAATTCGAGTCTCGGTCCGGCCCACAGTTTTAATCTGCCAGGAAGTTTCATATCAGCGCACACTCCGCTGCAGAGTGAAAATCTCATTCTAGAATCTAAGTTCACTTATAAAGCATTCCAGACAAAATGTCTGCCAAGACATCGCTGCCCTTTCCCAGCCCTACCGAAAGAGTGTCAGACAACGGACACTGACCAGCAGTCCCACTTTGAAACCTCAGTGCCGGCCCGCGTGGCCGTGCGGTTCTAGGCGCTTCAGTCTGGAACCGCGTGACCGCTACGGTCGTAGGTTCAATTCCTGCTGCGGGCATGGATGTGTGTGATGTCCTTAGGTTAGTTAGGTTTAAGTAGTTCTAAGTTCTAGGGGACTGATGACCACAGATGTTAAGTCCCATAGTGCTCAGAGCCATTTGAACCATTTTGAAACCTTAGTAGGGGAATTTCCCTTCTGTCAACCTAATGTCAAATCGCCGACCAACAGCCTGTCCTTCTGATAGTGGTACACCTCTCTGACTTTCTGTCGACGTGATCAAGCGACCAAAGTGGAGACTACCTACTGTAATGAAGTACTGTCTGAAAGACACCGTATAAATATTCAATCAGATCTTAATAAGATTTCAAAGTGGTGTAAAGATTGGCAACATGTCTTAAATCTGCAGAAATGTAAAACAGCGCACTTCGAAAACTAAAAAACGTACTATCTTATGATTACAATATCAGCGAGCCACAGCTGAAATCGGAGAACTCATACATATACCTGGGTGTGACACTTTGTAGGGATATCAAATAGCATGTTCACGTAGTGTCAGTCGTGGGTGCAGCAGGTGGTAGGCTTTCGTTATTGGTCGAATACTGGGGAAATGCAATCAGTGTACAAAGGAGATTGCTTACAAATCGCTCATATGATCCATTCTAAATACTGGGGAAGTGTCTGGGACCTGTACCAAATATGACTAACAGGGACTACAGAAAGCATTCAGAGAAGGGTAACACGAATACTCATGGGCCAGCGTCACAGATGCCGAAGAAACGGAACCAGCAGACTCTTGAAGGTAAATGGAAACCATCCGAGAAGTCCACCCCCTGCCATGAACCTCACGTGGTTAGCAGAGTATTGATCTAAATGTAGCTGTATATTTCCTAGACCAGAAACAGACATTCAGAATAAACACAGCCGTACATCCAGGGTATAATCAAAGGATTAGGACACAGGGAAAAATTGCAGGGACATAAAATGTATTTGTAATAACTGTGAATATCGATACTTATCCTTTCTTGAGGCTGGCTACCGTTGCATACAGACAGTTAGAGGCAACAAACACAAAAATAACTAAACATTGAGGCTTCGTTATATGAGATAGATCTGACAGATACATTTTATCATCTCCTGTCTCGAGAAAAGGAAATGCTGTGGGACTCTCCTTGCAGTGGAAAGCTAATTCCAAAAATTTTTCCGTTAGTATTTCCTTTTGCTGTAATATATCATAGTGCCATTAATATTTTATTGATATATTGTACTGCTGTTTTAAATAGGACTATAAATGTGGAGACCAAGAGTGTTTTGAGTTAGATTAATAGCATGCATATGATAATGTAAACGAAAGAAAAGAAAACATCTTATTCCCCAATAATATGCACACACACACACATCAGATTAACCAGACATATATTAAACTCACAAAAATCCTGAGACAGATTCATTCATTCATATGACACTGAGAATAAACTAAATGAAAATTGTATGTTAGGTAAAGGCAATTACTGTAGTAAGCAGACTGAGAATAGTGACTTCTAAATTATACATTAAGGTCGTGACAACAAAATATTATTAATTGTATATATGAAAATAAACTAATACAATGCAAAAATGTCTAATGGGCTCAATGCTGCAATGATAAATAGAATTACAGGTAACAGCGTATACAAAATGCATTTTGAGTCAACAATATAATAGAATTCAATTATGCACATGTAAATAGATTAAGGATTTTAGAATCTCATTAAAATTAATGAGGCTGACTGAAATTCCATTGAAAGCAACAGTCTGTGAAGTCACAACAGAGCAAGTAATTGCCAGGAAATTTCCCAATCGGGAGGAGGCTGTGGCAGAGAGATGTGGCATCTGTGCTGCTCTTTAACTCACTGCTGGACTAGGTAATTCGGCAAAAGCCAAAAAACTCAAGAGGAACAAAATTAATCGGCAGGTCCAGGTTGTGGCATATGCTGATGATGGAGAGTTAATTGCAAGGTACATCAAAGCCATGAAGGATAATTATGCTGCACTGGAAGGAGCAGTGCGGAAATTAAGACTTTAAATTAATATAGGTAAAACAAAGTATATGATGATGGGATATCCTGGTCAGAATAGAGGAGAAACTTCAATAAAAATATATATGGGAAAGAGTACCAAGGAATGGACAAGTTTAAATACCTAGATTCGATAGTAACAAAGGATAACAGGACAGCAGTAGAAATTCAGCAAAGGATAGCAAGTGGAAACATATGTTGTTATTCCTTGCATAATGTATTAAAGTCCAGGAATGTTAATAGGAATACAAAAAATGTGATTATATTAACACATAAAGTAATGTATCGATTGGTGGGCTGTGCAATGATCACAAAGATGGAAGGCGGTTTATTGAGATGGGGCAGGAAGATTTTGAAAGAGATATTTGGGGCAATAAGAGAGGAAGGAAATTGAAAAACGAGGACAAATGCAGAACTGCAGACACTTTTTGGATAAATGAATACCGTAGAAAAAAATCTGGCAAGGAAGAATAAGATGGACAGGACATGCACAGAATGCCAGAAGCTCGAAGTGTTAAGAAAATATTTATAGGTAGGCCAAAGGAAGACAAGGTGGCCAGAATATAAGGAAGAGGATCTCAAACTAGTGAGAGACAGGAATTGGAGAAGGAAAGCAATGGATAGAGAAGAATGGAGGTAGGTGACAAAGGAGGCCAAGGTTTTAAGAGGACTGCAGCGCCGACTAGCAAGTAACTAAATAGAGAACAATATGTATAAAATATAATGATATGCTAGATGATGAAATATAGTTTGTGACGTACTAATTTTCAAAAAATCAAAGAATCTACAACAACAATGGCATAAACTAATGCTGAGAGAATTTTAATATATTTTGGAAGGTAAATCTTCATATATCAGTAAAAAATGGTTGTCTCTGAACCAATTCACGTTTTGTTTCGCATAGAAATAATCCCTACACAATTTTTAATAGAAAACATACTAAACAACTTAAGAAAAAATTGGAAATTTCATCACAATAATGCAAACGAATTTTATACTTTTTTGAAAATATTAAGACTTTCGTCGGTATCACGAAAATAAATTATCTTCCTGCGTATTATTCATCGATAGAACGAAATTATCTGCAGTATGAGTGCACAAATAAATGTTATCACACTTCAGTTACTCCTTAAAGAGACATACCCAATCCATGGATCCTATATGCATTAATGTTTTCACATGTCACAGTTCAGCCAATGGGACATAGTGGTGAGTTGTCAGGCCTTCGTAGGGAAGGACAAGTCTTCATAAGGCAACATGGATGAGAATTTGAGAAGTTATTGGTTCTAAAGGGCGGTTCAACTGCAACCATAGTGATCATTTCTGCATCTCAAGACGTTCCCTGTAACGTGTTCACTGTGTCACTTGCATTCTTTACCAGACGGAGGTAGGCAATCTCCATCAGAGAGCATGATGAAATGTCAATTATACAAGACTTGATTGGTGTCAACAACAAAATACCAATTTTACTGTCTGGATCAGATGAGTCAAGGAATGGACACCAGGACATCGCATGCTCCTCTTCTAGGAACCAAGGTCGTCAACCAGTGATAATTTTAGCAACATTGATCATCAGTACAAATACAAGACTGTATATACTGTACGATTTGTAAGTACTTGCATTGTTGACTCACAGACTCATGGTTCAAATTTTCATTTTGGTAGATGCTGTGGTGTGCCAAATGAAGCTTGTGTGGGTGTGCATGGGCATAAACCCTCTTCTCTAATGAAACTGCTTCATCAGCATACTGAGTGAGGTAGCGCACTGGTTAACATACTGGACTCTCATTCGTGAGGACAACGGTTCAAACCAGTGTCCCACCATCATGATTTAGTTTTTCCATGATTTCCCTAAATCGCTTCCTTTGAAAGAGCATGGCTGACTCCCCATCCTTCCTAATCCGATGGGACCAGTGACCTCCCTCCCACCACATCAACCAACCAGTCAATCAAACATCGCCATAAACTGTCGACTGCTGATGCGCACTTTGGCATGCGTGCTGCAGTGATACTACATTGCTGTGTGTTGTCAGACGATCACCATTTTACTCACTGGTGGAGTCTGGAGAGGTTGGTGAGCGCCCTGCACCACCAGGTCAGCAGCTCAGTCAAGGTCACTTGACGCAGCTTGGAGGTGTGAACATATGTTTCCAATGCAGGTGATCTCAGGTACGTGAAGTCAGTAAAGTAAGGGGAGTGCTGAATTCCCCCGACTGCTGTGGTCACCAAGATGAAAGGCTGTTCACACTTGTCTTGCATGAAAGGGTTGTGATATTAAAGAGTGCCACACTGGATGCCATGCCGTTATGTGAGTGGGAGGACAGATAGCCCAGAGGACGTCATGTCTGCCATCTAGAGGTTTCCTTGATACTATTGCTACAAAATTCCACCATGTATCAGATACACTGATGCTGTGCAAATTACATTTCAATTTATATTATTAAATAAAACTGTAGGTTCCTATCCTAGACATTTTAATTATAATATAAAAAAATGATAAAATAACAATAACGAAATACACAAGTCTATATTAATAGTTTTGTCACCATTATGATCATGACTTCAACAAACATGAGTCTGTTCTTCTGGCAAGTTATGCTGAGATTCTTTAGACTTTCCTCTGGAAACAAAATGTTAGTAGTTTTAGTGCAAACGTAGATGTCTGAAGATAAATCAAGGAAGACACAACATTAACACATTAACTGTCACCAAAGAGCTCCAGATTCCATACAGAAAGCAGTTGCTGGCTATAAGATTTACAGTATAGTATATGCAAATCTTCAGTGGCATGCTAAGTCCATCACAAATCTCACTCTAGCTATGGCACTGTTTACCAGACATATGTTACAACGATTCCCATTAATAAACATAGTATTGTCTTCACCATCACCGCCTTTTTTCTTCTGGAAATTCTCTCCACAACACGAATACTGTGCCTCTACCATAGTATTTACATTACTTCTTGTTAATACAAGAATCCACCCTGGTATTTCCATGTGTCTACTTCTCATCATCATGTACCAAGAACTTCTCAACATCTCATGTAGCCTTCTAGTACAGCAAAGGTTAAATAATTTCATCCCTGGAACACACAAAATCGTCGCAAATGATCAAATAATACATCTACATCAGATTTAGAAATAATTACAAACCAATTATTTAGTTACATGCATACAGTCGAATAATTACGAATTCTTCTACATGAACTCACTTCATCAGACCAGCATGAGGATCTCAGCTTTTATCCATCTAATTCCGGCAAGTATATGTTTATAACGTACATAAAGTTCGTGTATGACTAGAATTATGCTGCAGAGTGGGATGTGGCAAGAAGTATGTAGGCCCCAAGGTTATAATTTATTGGTAACTTAAAATTCAAATGTTCTGTTATGATGTTGTAATTTGGCCAAGAATGTTTACTATATGTTCTAATATGTATATATGTGAAATTTATGTTGTAATTTCTCCTGTGGTCATGCTGCAAGTAACTGGTGATTAAATTATTGGTGATGTAACCACATCTTTAAGTAAGTGTGCACAGAAGAGCTTATGGTCTTTCTGTGAATATCTTCCTGATGGGGTCTCTCTGTCGTCGTTTGTCAGTGTAGTAAGTTCAGAGATGTGGCCAGAGTACCACTGGGACTCCAGGCTGTGTTGAATACTCAGAAATATTTCGGGAGTTTGAATTCGATTGGTGTGTAGAATTTCAAATCACTGTCAGTGATTGATTCTTGTGCAACCTCACGAACATTATCTTTACCTGTTTACAAGCAGCTGTGAACTTTAACAACTTTGCTGCATTTTATAATTTAACCTCTGTGACGGTCTAGTTCCATATTAGTCGTGATAGTCTTGATGCTTATGAACTTTAGACTTCGCTAGTGAGATTTTGTGCTGATGTACTTTGAAGGTTTTGCTACTGGTTCTTCATGAATTAATGTGTAACCATATGCACTCACTGCACACTTGCTACTGTTTGAGAATGCTCTTCTTGCACTATGTAAATACATTTTGCTTTGCTACTTTAAATGTCGTTCAGATAGTTTATTAATTTTAGCTGAAGCCAAAACTAGCATATACTTGTGTGCTTATTTCAAATAAACGTTTCTGTTCAAAGTCTACAAAACTTGGAGTAGGCAACAACTTTATGGGTTCCTTCTCAGATACTTCACCATGTTTAATTATTTATTTGCTTCACATTTTATTGTTTATCTCTGGGCTTGACTCTGATGATAAAACGTACCAGGATTAAAAAAGTGTTAGGATTTGGCTTAAAAGCGATGGTGCTCGATTGCCCCCTACAGACATCAGCGAACCTCACTCAAGTTTTAGGTTGTGCATTGCCCACAGCAGTCAGATTGTCAGTCACAGCTGCGTTATGATACGTTCACAGTATTATAGCCTAGGACATCCACAAATATAGCATCACCTATGTCCTCCTGCCAAATATTCTGCAAACAATCCTCAACGCTGGCCATCTTCCATACTTACTGTAACACTCAACTATAGCCTCTAGTATATTTTGAAAGCCTAGAGATTCGCTTCTGTAGCCCATCATGTACCTGATCTACAGTGTTGCGTATCGAAGCCACGTTCTCCATTACACCTTATCGTGTTTGGTGATGACAACAATTGCACCACCCTTCACAAATCTTGCTGAAATCACAATGATCTTACCAGGTCCATCTCAATAACTACACGTACTGGAGTCTTAAAATAAATCTTGCCAAACGTAGGCACCAATAAAGGACAATCCCAAATCATTTCCATCAGTCTAATTTGTATTCCATTATCCACAACCTTCTCATCCTTCTTACTAATGCAACGAAACACCTTGGAATGGCCATTGTGGGATACCAGTCCAGCCGCGTAGAATACTCCTAAGATGCTATAAGTCTGGTGTCTGGTGACCTACAGAGAAGGGAAGTTCGCCTTAATATCATGCCAGTTTTAAAGAAATAGAAACATCTTATTGAGGGATAATTAACACGGTGGCCTAGTCAAGCATGAAGATATGGTACAACAACACACTTGGATGTATGAATATGACGAGGGATCACTACCTATGACAGAAACAACCAGTAACGATAACAATCAGGTTTATTAGTGTAAAGATCAACATTTGAATTATCCACTGAGACAAGTAAGTGAACAATCAGTAAATGAACAAGGTATTATAATGATGAAAGCTAACCTTGGCGCAGGTGGCTGAGCACAATAAAAGCATAAGCATAAGTCGCAGATATGACTAATAACTGGAAGAATAGTTAGCGGATTAAACAAAGGTTCTTTAAAAATAAGTACAAACACCATTAGAATCACAAAAGTCATGATGGAAACAGCTAGCTGGCTGCAAACGTGAAAACAGAGAGATAATTAGCATCACGTTTCTACCGACACAGCGACTGCATACCTGACTAACTATTACCACCCTCATACAGCGTGAATGAATGCGGAAGGATGCAGCAGTAATAGCTGAAGATCTGAGTCCAGTTCGCCTTCTTTGTTGGGCACTGAAGTGGAGATACCCTTGTGTGCGACAGAATGACTCGTCTCGCTGGTTATCTGGAAACAATTATTTATTCTTGCTTCTCCTCAGCAGCAAGTGTTCTCTGATTTAACTTTCTGAAACTCAGTGCCAGTGTAGGCATCTTGCCGGCCAATTGCGGCAGGCCTTGCGAGTTCCATCCAACAACAATTTTGTAAATCAGTTAAACTCCTACACCTGCAGATTTCGTTATGATAAACCAGTGGTGCCATGATGTGGCAAGTCAAAAAACCCTCTCCCACTTGCGACAGGATTCTGAAGCTGATGAAGTGAAAGGATTACATGTAGGCACGAGCGAGAAGCATGTATTGCACTCCCATTAGAAAGCCTATCGCAAGGATTTTAAACCAACGTTCTCCCATGGCGTGGCTGCCAATAAAATACCGGTGGTTTTCATGCTCTATAGTTCCTGAAAGCTGCACCTAAAATAGCTCCTCCCAGTGTTTCAAACAAGACTGCTTTTAGGGCAGATAGACACCCCCTCAGTCGCCCACCATGGGTAGTTGAGATGACGTGAATTCTTCGTTCCTTACATGCTCTCAGCCCTGAACGAATTTATGACTCCCCCTGTTACATTATGTAAAGTCCCTTGTTAGCAGCCAACTTTAAAAAGGTCTCTCCATGGCTGCAGAAAACGACAGGCTCCTCACCGTAATAAGTGGAAGGCACCAGAAGAGGTAAATTAGCTGCACTGTCACTGGTAGTACTGAATACTGTCTGCAGGTATCAGGTACAATGACCACAGGGATATGAACATGACATTATAAAACTCGCTGCATTACAGTTTACGGATAAGCTTCCGCCTAACGCTATCGACCACAAACTTACCTGGTAAACCTGTCAATAAACACTCAATAAAAACCCCACATACTCACAGGTCACACATCGTGACTGCATCCTGCAGACGTCGTGATCATCTAAAAAGGTTTAATTTGAACCATTCTTAGCATCTCCAACATATTTAGAGTTTCTACATCTGATAAATTGTACCACTAGTTACTGATGCTTGAAAGCCATACAATTCGCTCTATTTTTCATGCATATCATCTTACAATCGATTCTCTAACTATTCGTCAAATCCCCTTATCTCCTCAAACTCCTTGAATATTTCCATAAACCTTGTACCTCCTGTAAACACACACAGTAAAGCTTCACGACCTACTCAATCATTTTCAACGCTAGTCCACCATCCGCCTTCATACCTATACCAACGAATTCCCAACCCCCTCCTCCACCACAATACACACATATCCAAAACCAGTCTTTAATATTCTCCTTCTGCCAAGACGTAAGTCCTTCATGATATGTATTCCTTCTACTAGGCTCAGCCCCTCAGATCAAAGACTGAATATTTTACCCAGCATCCAAAGGTCATAGGTCTAGTATCAAACTTCCATTTTCCATCTCTCGTCCATCATCCTTGAACGTCAACATTCATCTCCCCTCCTCTCCTCAAACATACTGGCTAATCTACGTTGTATTTCATCCCGTTCTCCCCACACATACGAGAAGTTGCTCACTGAACACAACATCCATTGTCTGATCGCAGTAAGGACCTCGGTTATCTATTTCGACCATAGCACCCGTAACATCAACAACATTTATATACTACTGCATTTTAATTAGAACCTCATTCCATTTGCTTTATTAAATGGCGTTAGGCTGAACGATAATAGGGTAGCTGCCAGTCCACCTGCAATTAGGGAATTACGAATGAAGGGAAAGAGAATTACGAAGCGATATGAATTGAAACAAACATTTGAAAACAGTCGTACGGACAGCAATTGCGGAAATTAGATATAGTAGGAGCATTTTGAGAAAGTAGAGGACAAAACCGCATTAATAATTCCACTGCTTTGTATTCTAGAGTATTATGAAGTCCCTAATGAATGGGCCTGAAACAATGTATCGGAATGATTTCGTAGGCTTTACTAGTTGGTGGACACCTTCGTATGAAAATATAGCTAAGATTATCATTGAACTAAAATGAGAATTTTTAGGCGACGCTATTCTCAAGGATTCGTTATGGGTACTTTTAAAAAAATACCAGCATTCGAGACAGACAGCGCAACATTGCTATTGAATCTATCGTATATCTGAGAATAATATCATACAAAAATAAGCACCCAGTATCTTTTTTCCACTACACATACATCTATGAGACAGTAAGGCGAATGACGATTACTGGTATGATGTACCCTCTGCTATCCGCAGTATAGTGGCTTGCGGAGTAGATATTTATTCTTTTTTGTATTACAAATTTTGATTCTGAAAATCTCCTTGCCACAAATTATTTTCCTTCTGATCTCCTAGTCACGTTTCACTACATGTGTCTCATCCTCAACATTTATCTATTTATTTATTTCTCATAACTTTTTTTGTTTGATTCTTTAAGGCAAATCTGTAACACTATGGCTTATAGGGATGCTTCATCTATGGGTACAGTATTTGTTTAAAGCACGTGCTGGTGGGGATCGACGGAAAGGTCATATATTTCCTTTCCTTCCAAACGAATTCCTTTTCCCGAAAACTTTGCAGTTGCGTCGGTATAAACTGTGATGTAGTCGAAGTTCTTTGTGGTAATATTTTCTCTGGTATACTATACAAAATTCTTTTCGAAAGCAATGTTATGGCGTGTGAAGTGACACAAATAAGCCGTTACCGTTAGGCAATATAAATAGCGCTATGTTTCAGCGTAACATCCAGTCTGTGTCTCCTAACATTTTGATTCACCGAAACGAAGTACAGCACTCCACTTCGCAGTGTTTCTCTACTGTGGTACCAAGAAAGCGGCGTTCTACTTCCTTGTGATAACTGACTTTCAGACGCCCTGAACAAGCTAACGTGTGCTTTAAATTATTCTTAATGAACAGAATGAGTCAAATGACTATAAAGAGGGGGACGCGTGGGCTCAGCAACGAGACGGGCAGCCCCCTACCCGAGAGACGAGCGACTTGCGGAGTTGAACACTTGCTTAAAATGACTCAGTACATCTACATGTAAAAGGTGCCCCACGAGTAGCGGTTAATATCTGGGAAACGACAGGAACGATCATTCGAAGGGAAAAAGTTTAGTGAACTTGGCCTCTAAAAATGTAGGACTTGTTCGAGACTGGGAAGCACATCTCTTCTACTGCAAACTCTTCGCTTTCCATATTTTGAGAGGGGATAGTACAGAACAAAACAAGAAAAAATGTTCAGTAAACATTGTCTTCAAAATGAATACCTTACGAAGCACTCGTTCAGTAACAACAGACGTGTTTCACAGTGCTCATGGTTCAAAGACATGCACTTTAGAGCCCATTTCACTGTACATCTTTTTCTTGTTCGGTCTCCATACGACCACCTCTTAAAATATGGAAAGCCAAAAGCTTACGCTAGAGAATATCTGTTTCACAGGGTCGAATATGAAGAAGTGCTCATAGTTCTTCAGGTACGCATTTTAAAACCCATGTTTATTAGATATTTTTCTTTTTTTTTCTTCGGATGATCATTCCTGCCATATTTCTGAGTACTGACCATTCCTTCTGGGACACCCTATATACTCCTCACGCCAAATTACGGTATGTTGCGGATATTACTTCAGGTTCCTTTATCAGTTTCTCCCTTTCTCGTCCCGTTCGCAACGGGTGATTGGTAAAAATTGTTGCTAATATTTTGAAGAATCAGCATCAGTTGCATAAATTTTCTGGTCTTTACCAGGTTTCGGCTAAATTAATGTAGTCTTCTTCAGAATCATAAAATTACTATAACATGCCAGAGTAGGGCACAGTCAACATTAAAATTAAAACCTATAGCACCGTGGTACCATGTCGCATTAAAACTACTTAAAATTATTGCCGTTGTGCCTCCATATGGTCTCCTATTTCTCTGAATTTTTCTTTTAACTCTTCTCGGAATTTAATTCTCTTTTCGTGTCTGCCTCCGTACTTCCACGCGTGACGAAACACGCCGCTCTTCTTTGGATTTTTTCTATTTTCTCTATTACTTCTGCCTACTAAGTTCGCCATATAGAAGTAGAATACTGAAGAAATCGAAGAACTCTTATTTCGTTTTTCATCTACACTCCTGGAAATTGAAATAAGAACACCGTGAATTCATTGTCCCAGGAAGGGGAAACTTTATTGACACATTCCTGGGGTCAGATACATCACATGATCACACTGACAGAACCACAGGCACATAGACACAGGCAACAGAGCATGCACAATGTCGGCACTAGTACAGTGTATATCCACCTTTCGCAGCAATGCAGGCTGCTATTCTCCCATGGAGACGATCGTAGAGATGCTGGATGTAGTCCTGTGGAACGGCTTGCCATGCCATTTCCACCTGGCGCCTCAGTTGGACCAGCGTTCGTGCTGGACGTGCAGACCGCGTGAGACGACGCTTCATCCAGTCCCAAACATGCTCAATGGGGGACAGATCCAGAGATCTTGCTGGCCAGGGTAGTTGACTTACACCTTCTAGAGCACGTTGGGTGGCACGGGATACATGCGGACGTGCATTGTCCTGTTGGAACAACAAGTTCACTTGCCGGTCTAGGAATGGTAGAACGATGGGTTCGATGACGGTTTGGATGTACCGTGCACTATTCAGTGTCCCCTCGACGATCACCAGTGGTGTACGGCCAGTGTAGGAGATCGCTCCCCACACCATGATGCCGGGTGTTGGCCCTGTGTGCCTCGGTCGTATGCAGTCCTGATTGTGGCGCTCACCTGCACGGCGCCAAACACACATACGATCATCATTGGCACCAAGGCAGAAGCGACTCTCATCGCTGAAGACGACACGTCTCCATTCGTCCCTCCATTCACGCCTGTCGCGACACCACTGGAGGCGGGCTGCACGATGTTGGGGCGTGAGCGGAAGACGGCCTAACGGTGTGCGGGACCGTAGCCCAGCTTCATGGAGACGGTTGCGAATGGTCCTCGCCGATACCCCAGGAGCAACAGTGTCCCTAATTTGCTGGGAAGTGGCGGTGCGGTCCCCTACGGCACTGCGTAGGATCCTACGGTCTTGGCGTGCATCCGTGCGTCGCTGCGGTCCGGTCCCAGGTCGACGGGCACGTGCACCTTCCGCCGACCACTGGCGACAACATCGATGTACTGTGGAGACCTCACGCCCCACGTGTTGAGCAATTCGGTGGTACGTCCACCCAGCCTCCCGCATGCCCACTATACGCCCTCGCTCAAAGTCCGTCAACTGCACATACGGTTCACGTCCACGCTGTCGCGGTATGCTACCAGTGTTAAAGACTGCGATGGAGCTCCGTATGCCACGGCAAACTGGCTGACACTGACGGCGGCGGTGCACAAATGCTGCGCAGCTAGCGCCATTCGACGGCCAACACCGCGGTTCCTGGTGTGTCCGCTGTGCCGTGCGTGTGATCATTGCTTGTACAGCCCTCTCGCAGTGTCTGGAGCAAGTATGGTGGGTCTGACACACCGGTGTCAATGTGTTCTTTTTTCCATTTCCAGGAGTGTATTTTAGATACTTCTATGGAAAATACCTCCGCTTTTCGCTCGGTTCCTCATTTTTACCTTACATTGCTCTCACTTTACATATGATATTTCAGGATTCCATGTTCTTTTACTCCACTGGCTGATGCTTCGTTGAGTTTTCATAGTGATCCAATTTAAGTATGTACTTTTCCTACAAATTATCTGTCAGTCGATGTTCTGTGTTGATCGTGTTTTACGTGTTAATCTTTATTGTAATCTTACAAAAACTTCTTAGCAGGTTCCTGTTTTCAGGTTACATTAGTAGAGCTCTCCCCCACGATTTTTTGTTACTATAGTTTTACCTAATTGCCACAGGATGTCCATAGGGCCAGCACTGATTCTTTGACGTGAATTCGTTCCACATTTTTAATCTGCCTCATTTTAGCTTTCTCATGGTAGTTTTTCTTTACAGGCATTTGTCCAGTAACTAATGAGTACGGCTATTATCCGCTACAATAGCAGTAAATTTGTTTTTACTTTGTCATCTTTCAAGAATATTTATTAATGCAGATTACCGTTACTTACAACGAATCTCCTCGATGTTTACAACATGCTGATCCTTCTACATATGATACCTAATTTCTTTTGTCCACGTCTTCTTTTCACTTGATTTCGGGGTAGCCTACACCATTAGTTTTTTAGCCTTATTGTCGATTTATTTGTTCGGTACACCTTGTCTGTATACAGTTTGCTACTCAGATGTTTCCTATATGTCTGTATTTTTATATTTTCATCTGTTGAGTTCGCCCATTAACGAACGAATACGAGAATATCTTGGTGATGCTCTTTCAGGTTGCCACTATTCCTTTTAGGTTAGTGTTTTGCATTGAATTGATCAGTTACTCCTTACTCATGGATTCGCCTATGGGTTAAAAGATATTTGCACACATAATACCTGACATAATTCCCTTTACTTGTAACTGGTTCACATGTTTACACATCCTTTCTGTGATTCTATTCTGATGGTTCATAGTACTATGCCTATTTGTTTGAATTATTCATATTATGTAGCACTGGCAGCTTTGCTTTACGACCTTTGTCGATTACTAGCCATCACGGTTATTTTTCCAATACGGTTATTAATTTGTAAGGTATTTCTAACATGTTTATCGTTTCGTCTTACTTTAAATATTTGACTCTATTCTTCATATTTGTTCTATGTATAAAAAACATGTATATACAGGGTGAGCACAAAGTCTTTCCCTAATTATAACAATTTATTACAGAATAAACATTTGACAATTTACATTTGATACCGTTACATAAGTTAGTGTTTCTAGTTTTTTTTTAAGACCACTTACGTTAGTATACCTCAACGTGTGCTCCCTTGGTAGCTCGGAGATTGTCAAGGCAGTATTCCAGTTCCCGCCAGGTGTTTCGTAACATATGTTCTGTCACAGTACCCACAGCATCTGGTATCCTAGCCTTCAGTTCGTCAACGTTAGCAACTGGTGTGACGAAGACACTGTCTTTGATATAGCCCCAGAAAAAAAAGTCTAGGGGCGTAATGTCTGAAGAGCGGGGTGGCCAGGGTGTTGGACCGTTTCTTCCAATCCACCGATCCGGACATTACTCCCCTCTCCAGACATTACGACCCTTGACTTTTTTCTGGGGCTATATCAAGGATAGAGTCTTCGTCACTCCAGTTGCTAACATTGACGAACTGAAGATCAGGATACAAGCTGCTGTGGGTACTGTGACAGAACACATGTTACGAAACACCTGGCGGGAACTGGAATACCGTCTCGACATTCTCCGAGTTACCATGGGAGCACACGTTGAGGTTTACTAACGCAAGTGGGCTTAAAAAAACTAGAAACACTAACCAATGTAACGACATCAAATGTAACTTATTATGTCAAACGGTTATTCTGTTATAAAATATTATAATCAGGGCAAGACTTTGTGTTCACCCTGTAGATCCTTTTCACTTATACCCTAACTTATTTGTAGACAATGAATACGTAGGACTAATGTTTGCACTACATTGGCACTACTGTTACGTAGTTATTTCTGTTAGCTGACTAATGTTCTTGCTTTATTCATGCATTATGTTGTACGTTCATAATATATCTTTCATTATAACCCGAATTTTTTACTTTATCACTGGTTTCTTTCACTTATATACATTAATACATATCATTTGTTTATGAAATGCTATGTGTGACATCCTGATATGTATGTGTCTTCTGTCTTGTAACTTTATTATGCAGGCCTGAAGATGACATGATTCGAACGTCAATACTGGTTGGCTAACTAGAAACGCTCTAAAGATGCTCTGTGAAATACTCCATCGTAGAAGAATTAAATTTCTTTATGATTCTTACAGTGAACCTCAGCGTGGCATTTGTTTTCTTTGCAACATGGCGATGCGGTCGTTCTGCTTATTGTTGCTCTGGAGAGCTTGTTCTATGTATCTTACGGTTGTTAGTGTTTCCTGGCAGTTGTAGCAAATGGTGCGATGGAGGAGGAATGATCCTTGACGGCTATTTATACTCAATCTACATTCACACACATCAAAAAAAGTTTTGCATCACCTTGGTTCCGAGAGTTCCGGAACCTATGCGGAAAACTGGAATAGAGATCAACATAAACATCATTTCCGCCTTTTTATTGCTCATGAAAATCACACATTACATGTTGTAACACAATAAACGAGACCTTCAGAGGTGGTGGTCCAGATTTCTGTACACGCCGGTACCACTAATACCCAGTATCGCGTCTTCTTGCATTGATATATGCCTGTATTCGTCGTCGAATGCTATCCACAAGTTCATAAAGGCACTATTGGTCCAGGTTGTCCCACTCCTCAACGACTGGTTGGTGGGTCTCGTCGTCCATAAACAGCCCTTTTCAATCTATCCCAGACATGTTCGATAGGGTTCATGCCTGGAGAACATGCTGGCAACTCTAATCGAGCGATGTCGTTATCCTGAAGGAAGTAATTCACAGGATGTGCACGATGTGGACGCGAATTGTCGTCCACGAAGACGAATGCCTCGCCAATATGCTGCCGGTATGGTTGCACTATCAGTCGGAGGATGGTATTCGCGAATCGCACAGTCGTTACGACGCCTTCCATGACCACTCCAAAACAGCAGGGAACCTCCACCTTGCTGCACTCGCCCTGGATAGTGTGTCTGAAGCGTTCAGCCTGACCGGATTTCCCCCAAACATGTCTCCGACGATTGTCGGGTTGAAGGCATATGCGACACTCATCGGTGAAGAGAACGTGATGCCAATCCTGAGCGGTCCATTCGGCATTTTGTTGGGACAATCTGTACCGCACTGCATGGTGTCGTGGTTGCAAACATGGACCTCGTCATGGACGTCGAGAATGAAGCTGCGCATGATGCAGCCTATTGCGCACAGTTTTAGTTGTAACATGTTGTCCTGTAGTTGCACGAAAAACATTATTCAACATGGTGGCGTTGCTGTCAGGGTCCCTTCGACCCATAATCCATAGGTATCGGTCATCCACAGCGGTAGTAGCCTTTGGGCGGCCTGAGCGAGGCATGACATCGACAGTTCCTGTCTCCCTGTATCTACTCCATGTCCGAACAACATCGCTTTGGTTCACTCCTAGACGCCTGGACACTTCCCTTGTTGAGAGCCCGACGCAAAGTAACAATGCGGACACAATCGAACCGCGGAGTTGACCGTCTAGGCATGGTTGAACTACAGACAACACGAGGCGTGCACCCCCTCGCTGGTGGAATGATTGATCGACTGTCGGACCCCCTCAGTGTAATAGGCGCTGCTTATGCGTGATTGTTTACATCTTTGGGCGGGTTTAGTGACATCTCTGAACAGCCAAAGCGACTGTGCCTGTGGTAGAATATCCACAGTCAACGCCTATCTTCAGGAGTTCTGGGAATTAGGGTGATGCAAAACGTTTTTTGATGTGTGTATTTACGCTGAGAGACAACTGCCAGTTATTGTACCAATTTTCGACCCTCTGCAAGTCTTCCTGCATTCCGCAACAGCCTCCTGACGTCAGAACTACCTGTCTATAACAACTTCGTCCGCGAAAAGCCTCGCAGAGCTTTCTACGTTGTCCTTCAGAACGAGCTGTTAAATTCCCTCTGGCAGGAATTCTTGAGTCCAGTCATGAAGGCTGATCCTATATTCCGTAATTTCTTGTTTTGTCTCTATAGGCAATAGAGGTGATTTATTGATCACTAATTTTGTAACTGTTATTGCCTTCTGCGTCAATGAACTTTGCTTTTATTTTATGTACCCCAAATAAGTTGTGTTACCGTCTCTCATTTAATGATGCTCCATTAACAGTGTTGTAAACGTTCAGTTGAGCTGACAACCAGTTTCTAAAGACCTTGCTGTCGACGAAGCATTAGGACATAAAACAGAATTTTATCACGTCTGTAACGGTAAACAGGACAGTGGCTGAAAGGTTAGCGTTAATATGAACAAAGATGCGCTTAGTCACAAGAAAATGTTTGTTAAACGTTTGGTGTTTCGAGGCGATCAACATATCACACATGAATGTCACGGGAAAGTATTACAATATTAGGTACTCTCGCCCCGATGAACCATGGACCTTGCCGTTGGTGGGGAGGCTTGCGTGCCTCAACGATACAGATAGCCGTACCGTAGGTGCAACACAACAGAAGGGTATCTGTTAAGAGGCCAGACAAACGTGTGTTTCCTGAAGAGGGGCAGCAGCCATTTCAGTAGTTGCAGGGGCAACAGTCTGGATGGTTGACTGATCTGGCCTTGTAACACTAACCAAAACGGCCTTGCTGTGCTGGTTCTTCGAACAGTTGAAAGCAAGGGGAAACTACAGCCCTAATTTTTCCCGAGGGCATGCAGCTTTACCGTTTGGTTAAATGATGATGGCGTCCTCTTGGATAAAATATTCCGGAGGTAAAATAGTCCCCCATTCGGATCTCCGGGCCGGGACTACTCAGGAGGACGTTGTTATCAGGGGAAAGAGAACTGGCGTTCTACGGGTCAGAGTGTGGAATGTCAGATCCCTTAATCGGGCAGGTACGTTAGAAAATTTAAAAAGGGAAATCGATAGGTTAAATTTAGATATAGTGGGAATTAGTGAAGTTCGGTGGCAGGAGAAACAAGGCTTCTGGTCTGGTGAATACAGGGTTATAAATACAAAATCAAATCGGGGTAATGTAGGCGTAGGTTTAATAATGAATAAAAAAATAGGAATGCGGGTAAGCTACTACAAACAGCATATTGAACGTATTATTGTGGCCAAGATATACGAAGCCCACGCCTACCACAGTAGTACAAGTTTATATGCCGACTAGCTGCGCTGATATCGAAGAAATTGATGAAATGTGTCATGGGATAAGAGAATTTATTCAGATAGTGAAGGGAGACGAAAACTTAATAGTCATGGGTGACTGGAATTCGGCAGTAGGAAAATGAAGAGAAGGAAACGTAGTAGGTGAATATGGAATGGGAATAAGGATGAAAGAGGAAGCCACCTGGTAGAATTTTGCACAGAGCATAACTTAATCATAGCTAACACTTGGTTCAACGATCATAAAATAAGGTTGTATTCATGAAAGAAGCCTGGAGATACTGACAGGTTTCAGATAGATTATATAAAGATAAGACAGAGATTTAGGAACCAGGTTTTAAATTGTAAGACATTTCCAGGGGCAGATGTGGGCTCTGACCACAATCTATTGCTTATGAACTGTAGATTAAAACTAAAGAAGCTGCAAAAAGGTGGGAATTTATGGAGATGGGACCTGGATAAACTGACTAAACCAGTGGTTGTACAGAGTTTCAGGGAGAGCATTAGGGAACGATTGACAAGAATGGGGGAAATAAATACAGTAGAAGAAGAATGGGTAGCTTTGAGAGATGAAATAGTGAAGGCAGCAGAGGATCAAGTAGGTAAAAAGACGAGGGCTAATAGTAATCTTTGGGTGACAGAAGAAATATTGAATTTAACTGATGAAAGGAGAAAATAAAAATGCAGTAAATGAAGCAGGCAGAAAGGAATACAAACGTCTCAAAAATGAGACTGACAGAAAGTGCAAAATGTTTAAGCAGGGATGGTTAGAGGACAAATGTAAGGATGTAGAGTCGTGTGTCAATAGGGGTAAGGTAGATACAGCCTACAGGAAAATTAAAGAGACATTTGGAGAAAAGAGAACGACTTGCATGAATATCAATAGCCCAGATGGAAACCCAGTTCTAAGCAAAGAAAGGAAAGCAGAAAGGTGGAAGGAGTATATAGAGGGTCTATACATGGGCGATGTTCTTGAGGACAATATTATGGAAATGGAAGAGGATGTAGATGAAGATGAAATGGGAGATATGATAATGCGTGAGGCGTTTGACAGAGCCCTGGAAGACCAAAGTCGAAACAAGGCCCCGGGAGTAGACAACATTCCATTAGAACTACTGACAGCCTTGGGAGAGGCAGCTCTGACAAAACTCTACCATCTGGTGAGCAAGATGTATGAGACAGTCGAAATACCCTCAGACTTCAAGAGGAATATAATAATTCCAATCCAAAGAAAGCAGGGGTTGACAGATGTGAAAATTACCGAACTATCAGTTTAATAAGCGGCGGCTGCAAAATACTAACACCAATTCTTTACAGGCGAATGGAAAAACTGGTAGAAGCCGACCTCGGAGAAGATCACTTGGATTTCCTAGAAATGTTGGAACACGTGAGGCAATACTGACCCTACGACTTATATTAGAGAAGAGATTAAGGAAAGGCAAACCTACGTTTCTAGCATTTGTAGACATAGATGAAGCTTTTGACAATGTTGACTGGAATACTCTCTTTCAAATTCTGAAGGTGTCAGGGGTAAAATACAGGGAGCGCAAGGCCATTTACAATTTGTACAGAAACCAGAACGCAGTTATAAGAGTCGAGGGGTATGAAACGAAGCAGTGGTTGAGAAGGGAGTGAGACAGGGTTGTAGCCTATCCCCGATGTTATTCAACCTGTATATTGAGCAAGCAGTAAAGGAAGCAAAAGAAAAATTCGGAGTAGATATTAAAATCCATGGAGAAGAAATAAAAACTTTGAGGTTCGCCAATGACATTGTGATTCTGCAAAGGACTTGGAAGAGCAGTTGAACGGAATAGACAGTGTCTTGAGAGGAGGAAATAAGATGAACATCAACAAAAGCAAAACGAGGATAATGGAATGTAGTCGAATTAAATCGGGTGATGCTGAGGGTATTAGATTAGGAAATGAGACGCTTAAAGTAGTAAATGTGTTTTGCTATTTGGGTTAGCGAAATAACTAATGATGGTCGAAGTAGAGAGGATATAAAATGTAGACTGGCAATGGCAAGGAAAGCGTTTCTGAAGAAGAGAAATTTGTTAACATCGAGTATTGATTTAAGTGTCAGGAAGTCATATCTGAAAGTATTTGTATGGAGTGTAGCCATGTATGGAAGTGATACGTGGACGATAAATAGTTTAGACAAGAAGAGAATAGAATCTTTCGAAATGAGGTGCTACAGAAGGATGCTGAAGATTAGATGGGTAGATCACATAACTGATGTGGAAGTACTGAATAGAATTGGGGAGAAGAGAAAGTTATGGCCCAACTTGACTAGATGAAGGGATCGATTGGTAGGACATATTCTGAGGCATCAAGGGATCACCAATTTAGTATTGGAGGGCAGCGTGGAGGGTAAAAATCTTAGAGGGAGATCAAGAGATGAATACACTAAGCAGTTTGACAAGTATGTAGGTTGCAGTAAGTACTGGGAGATGAATATGCTTGCACACTATAGAGCAGCATGGAGACCTGCATCAAACCAGTCTCTGGACTGAAGACCACAACAACAACAAGTTCTTTTGAGAGCTATGGACATTGCTTTATAGGGGATGTTCGGAAATTCCAGTTACAAACTTCTAGAACTAGTAGAGGGGAATGAGTACATAATATTTTGAGTAGGAACCCATGTCCGGAAACGTACCGTTTCCGTGCCACACCCGTTTGAAACTATGTTTGGTATGTATGGTTGCAACACGCTAGTCATGGCGGATTATCTAATGCGATTTGACGTCCATCCCACCTCTCTCACCTGGTTCGAGCCTCATTCACGTGCCTCTGGGTGTTAGAGGTGTTATGTGGTGATGGAGGTGGGACGGATATACACTCCTGGAAATTGAAATAAGAACACCGTGAATTCATTGTCCCAGGAAGGGGAAACTTTATTGACACATTCCTGGGGTCAGATACATCACATGATCACACTGACAGAACCACAGGCACATAGACACAGGCAACAGAGCATGCACAATGTCGGCACTAGTACAGTGTATATCCACCTTTCGCAGCAATGCAGGCTACTATTCTCCCATGGAGACGATCGTAGTGATGCTGGATGTAGTCCTGTGGAACGGCTTGCCATGCCATTTCCACCTGGCGCCTCAGTTGGACCAGCGTTCGTGCTGGACGTGCAGACCGCGTGAGACGACGCTACATCCAGTCCCAAACATGCTCAATGGGGGACAGATCCGGAGATCTTGCTAGCCAGGGTAGTTGACTTACACCTTCTAGAGCACGTTGGGTGGCACGGGATACATGCGGACGTGCATTGTCCTGTTGGAACAGCAAGTTCCCTTGCCGGTCTAGGAATGGTAGAACGATGGGTTCGATGACGGTTTGGATGTACCGTGCACTATTCAGTGTCCCCTCGACGATCACCAGTGGTGTACGGCCAGTGTAGGAGATCGCTCCCCACACCATGATGCCGGGTGTTGGCCCTGTGTGCCTCGGTCGTATGCAGTCCTGATTGTGGCGCTCACCTGCACGGCGCCAAACACGCATACGACCATCATTGGCACCAAGGCAGAAGCGACTCTCATCGCTGAAGACGACACGTCTCCATTCGTCCCTCCATTCACGCCTGTCGCGACACCACTGGAGGCGGGCTGCACGATGTTGGGGCGTGAGCGGAAGACGGCCTAACGGTGTGCGGGACCGTAGCCCAGCTTCATGGAGACGGTTGCGAATGGTCCTCGCCGATACCCCAGGAGCAACAGTGTCCCTAATTTGCTGGGAAGTGGCGGTGCGGTCCCCTACGGCACTGCGCAGGATCCTACGGTCTTGGCGTGCATCCGTGCGTCGCTGCGGTCCGGTCTCAGGTCGACGGGCACGTGCACCTTCCGCCGACCACTGGCGACAAGATCGATGTACTGTGGAGACCTCACGCCCCACGTGTTGAGCAATTCGGCGGTACGTCCACCCAGCCTCCCGCATGCCCACTATACGCCCTCGCTCAAAGTCCGTCAACTGCACATACGGTTCACGTCCACGCTGTCGCGGCATGCTACCAGTGTTAAAGACTGCGATGGAGCTCCGTATGCCACGGCAAACTGGCTGACACTGACGGCGGCGGTGCACAAATGCTGCGCAGCTAGCGCCATTCGACGGCCAACACCGCGGTTCCTGGTGTGTCCGCTGTGCCGTGCGTGTGATCATTGCTTGTACAGCCCTCTCGCAGTGTCCGGAGCAAGTATGGGGGTGTGACACACCGGTGTCAATGTGTTCTTTTTTCCATTTCCAGGAGTGTAGTTGTTGGTCATCCACAACATACCAGACTGTGGTGGGAGCAACATCCATTGCACGTACAACTGCTCGTGCCCTCGTTGACGGGTGTTCTTCAACGTGATACAGTACGACCTCTTCCAGGTCGGGTAATCGTCGTCTCCTTGGAGCATCACAGTCACGCCTGCTGACGGTGAAGGTACTCCTTTCTCGAAGCCGTTACGTAATTCTGGCGAAAAGGCTGTGCAATGAAGCCGGACGCTGTGCAGAACGATCTTGACAAAGGCTACAAGCAGCTGTTCCAGTACCCTGAGATTTGCCTAACAGAAAGACCATGTCAGAGTATTCTGCAAACGTGTGCTCAACCATGCTGCTCTAACTCTCACATATACGTGAATCAGGCACAAACCAGATCAGAGAGGTAAAGTAGACGTCAAATGACATCACCCAGTAAGATGAACGCACCCTCTACCGTGAGTCCCCTGTTGCAAACCAACTTAGTAAATATGTTTTCAAGCGGCTGTAGCACGGAAACAGTTACGTTTCGGGACGTGGGTCCCTTTTCAAAATGTTATGTGCTCAGTCCCTTCTACAAGACCTAGAAGTTTGTAACGGGAATTTTCCAACATCCTATATGCTCAATCTTATAACACGCTTTATTCAGCTTTTTGCTTGGCTTGATGATAAGTTCATAGCCCCAAGAACTTATTTTAAATGCTAAACTCGATCCTAAAGTCTTTTGGTAGTTTATTTTATTCGTCATATTTGTTTCATAATGGTTTTATTTAAGGCCTCAGCTAGCTCCGGAAGCAATTGATTGTGATGTCAGTGCAACAAATATGCGTATCTGTTAAGGTGTGTAGTGTGTTTCCGATTTTTAAATTCACAAAGTTACGGTAGAAAATAAATAAAAGTATAGAAATATGAAATGCATGTATAGACAAAAACTTATAACATAATTCCACAGCGTATGGCGACACATCAGGATGTGCTTCGAAAAGTATGCGTATCTGAAGTGCTATGAGCACTTCTTCGTCTTCCATACTGTGGAGTAAATTTCTCCTGGTGCAAGATCTTTGCTTTCCATATTTTGGGTGGCGGTAGTACGGACCAAAACAAGACAAAAATATCCAGTGAACATGGCCACTGAAGTGGATACCTTAACAGCTATGAGCACTTGTTCGGCAGAAGAGGTGTGCTTCACAACAACGTAGATGAGCAAGTGTTCATAGCTCTTACGGTTATGCACCGAGTCCACGTTTCCTGTGAATCTTTCTCTTGTTTTGGTGTATGCTATAGATGTCTG
This sequence comes from Schistocerca serialis cubense, assembly GCF_023864345.2. NCBI lineage: Eukaryota > Metazoa > Arthropoda > Insecta > Orthoptera > Acrididae > Schistocerca > Schistocerca serialis. Next base: position 361,786,151 of record NC_064645.1, on the reverse strand, counting down.
CAGATTGGGTCTTTTGCTCGCTCATACTCGCTCAAGGGCGCCGCGCTCGGGCATACAAATGCAAGAAGTGGGCCCGCTTTGGTCCAACGAGTCGCCGCGGGAAGGGTGGAGGTGACCCGGTCTGGTGCTGTCGCCGCGACATTGTTCCGACCGTCTTGTGTGTCTGCAAGCTGATTTCGCTTCTGACATACTCCCACCAGTCAGGGCAATTACATCAAGTTGGTTACACTGTAGACGTATATTCGCGTGTGATAGTGTCTAATCGTAATATCATTGTGATCCATAAGAGAAAATAGCTTGCCTTATGCAATGAGCAACTCTTCAGGTCCAGACTGTACACTAGTCAGGTTCCCTTCAGAGTATGCTGATACAATACCTCCATACTTAACAATCACACACGACCGTTCGCTCTATGAAAGATCCGTACCTAAAGAATGGTATAGGTCACACCAACATTTAAGAAAGGTAGTAGAAGTATTCACTAAATTACAGCCCCATCTCATTAACGTCGTTATGCAGCAGGATTTTGGAACATATGTTGTGTCCGAACATCATGAATTACCTCGAGGAAAACGGTCTATTGACACACAGTCAACACAGATTTAGAAAGCATCGTTCTTGTGAGACACAACTAGCTGTTTATTCGCCCTATCTATTGAGTATTATTGACAAGGGATTTCAGATTGATTCCGTATTTCTGGATTTCCGGAAGGCTTTTGACACTGTATCACACAAGCGGCTTGTTGTGAAATTGCATGCTTATGAAATATCGTCTCAGTTATATGACTGGATTTGCGATTTCCTGCCGGCCGCTGTGGCCGAGCGGTTCTAGGTGCTTCAGTCCGGAACCGCGCTGCTGCTACGGTCGCAGGTTCGAATCCTGCCTCGGGCACGGATGTGTGTGATGTCCTTACGTTAGTTAGGTTTAAGTAGTTCTAAGTCTAGGGGACTGATGACCTCAGATGTTAAGTCCCATAGCGCTTAGAGCCATTTTGTGATTTCCTGTCAGAGAAGTCAACGTTCGTAGTAATTGACGGAAAGTCATCCAGTAAAACAGAATGATTTCTGGCGTTCATCAAGGTAGCGTTATAGGCTCTTTGCCGTTCATTATCTATATAACCTATTTGGGAGACAATGTGAGCAGCCGTCTTAAATTGTTTGGCGATAAAGCGTTATCGTCAAACAACTTAAGAGTAGTAAAGTCATCAGAAGACCAAAACAAATTTCAAAACTATTTAGAAAATATATCAGTATGATGCGAAAATTAGAAATTGACCCTAAATAACGAAAAGTGTGAGGTTATCCACAAGGGTGCTAAAAGGAATTTTCGGTAAAATGTAAACTCCGGTAACAAGATAAATCAGTCAAATCTAGAGGTTGTAAATTCAAGAAAATAGTGGGAATTACAGTTACGAACAAATCGAATTGGAAAGAACACACAGAAAACGTCGTGGGGAAGGCTAACCAAACACTGCGTTTTATTGGCAGGACGCTTAGAAAACGTAAGACATCTACTAAGGAGACTGCCTACACTATGTTTGTCCATCCTCTTTTAGACTACTGCTGCGCGGTATGGGGTCCCTAACAGATAGGATTGACAGCGGTCTTTCAGCGCTCGTAGTTCCTTAAGATAACTAACGATAGTACGACACTTGTACTGTAATGCCAAAATACCGGTGACTGAAATCAGCGCTTTGAAATTAGGTGCGATTTTCAGTTGCTGAACACACAGCACGTATGAAACAAGAAAACTGGGTCTACAGTAATTTAAACGTACTCTCTTCATCTTCTGGGCCTGTGCTCAGGGTACCCTCCGCCACACACCGTCAGGTGGCTTGCGGAGTATGGATGTAGATGTATTACAATTACGCTTCAGTTATTGCACCCATAACAAAACAAATTGAACTGTTGGAAACTTCCTGTCTTCCAGCATCTAATTTCGTCGTTGAATTACTCTAAAAAATGTCACCAGTTCTTGCGGTAATCAGTAAGTTCTTCAGAGAAGCCTCTCTCGGAAACATTTCCATGTTTTCATCGCACTGCCTAATTACATTTTGCAAAATTCTAACCAAGATGTTCCACCTGCTCTCCATGTCTTGCTTCAAACTTGTCTACGTCGAATTCCCGTCACCAGTTTTCTTCATGAAACGGGCAGTATCTGTGGTAGAATAAGTCGTGGAAGAAACAACTGCAACCACGTTTATCAAATAATCGTGAGCCGTGCTGGCCCCGGCTTATGCGTTGGTTTAAACCTTAATTGTTACTCTGCGTTTTGGTTTCGTGCGATTATTGCGGTTATGCCATGGTTCTTCCTCTTTCTACGTGTGGCAGCAGCGGTGTGTATCGATATTCGCACCTTGTACTATCTTTGGTCTGGTGCTTATAGTTCCCGGCTAGCCGCTGTGCGGCAGTCGGTCGGTCGGTGTGAATCAGGCAGGAAACCTCCGCGTGGCGCGGTGGGCCGGGCCCGCTGGCGGTCTCTACGCAGTGTCAGGGTGTGTGGGAGCTGTTCCGGTTGCTACGAGGTTCGTGGCTCACCGACCCAGGACATCAAGGTAGAGTGGTGATCTAATTATCGAAGCCAGACTGTTCACATTGTGCCGTTGGTTTTCATGGTGGCTGTTTGGGGTATTCCCGTGAGTAACAGCGAGTGTTCGAGTTGGCGAAAGTTTGACCACCATCCGGTGGAGTTTAACTGTATTTTGGTTACTTGAAGTCCAAGTGCACTAGCAGAATTTTCTGCCTTGTGGCCGTTAACATTACAGTTACCTGCCCTGCCCACTGATGTAAAATTCAGGCAGTGTCCTTTCCTCACCGTGTTGTCGCTCTCCAACATGTGTGTGTAGTTTTGACAGCTTATGCATACTCGGTTTTTGGCGGCTACGCCTTTTAAAATTTGGCTTTGGAGTTCCTTGTGCACTGGTCAGGTGGAAAGCACGTCGTCTTGTCGGTGGGTCCGTTGACTGTCTCTTGGTTAGGTTGCCGGCAGTTCGGATATAGCTGGGCCGTCTACCTGTATCCCCTAAGCGAACGTTAATATTTCATGTGCAGACCAACCCCCGGAAACTTCTGAGTGCCGCTGGCTGTACTGCCTTTTCTTATTGGTGTTTGATTGCATATTTTAACGGCTTATAGCCGATGGTTTGAATTTGTATGCTTTTAGTTGGGTTTTAAATAATGAGCCTTCAGCCACTTTAAACTTGAAGGTTCCTTAATTGTCAAGTCTTGCATTGTTTAGGCTTTCAGCCTCATATACATTTTTTTTTTTTTTTTTTTTTTTTTTGGATAAAGCTTTGGGCCTTCTGCCTTTTGAAAGTTTATTATGTTTGTGTTTTCAATAATGGGCCTTCACCCACTTTAAAATTTAAATTCCTTACTTGTTAAATCTTAGATTGTTTGGGTCTTCAGCCTTTGTAAAATATTGTTTAAAGATAAAGCTTTGGGCCTTCTGCCTATTAAAAATTATATTAGTTGTTTTAAGTAATCGACCTTCAACCGTTTTTAAATTAAAGTTCTTGTGTTTCAACTATTACACTGTGTGGGGCCTTCAGCCTCATTGAAGGTAAGGCTTTCTGTCTTGTGTTTTTTTTTTATTAATTTCACCTGCAGTCTTAAATCATGGGGCTTCAGCCATCTTTAAATTAAACTTGTTTGCTTTTCAAGTGTTAGATTTGTTGAGCCTTCAGCCAAGTTATTGAAATTACGTATATGAGACCTTCTGCCCTCTAAATGTTCTCTTTTGAGTCTGAATTTTAAGTTAATGGCTTTCAGCCATTTTTAAATTTAAGTGGTTGTACCCTTAAGGCATAAAATAGTGTGGCCTATTCAGCTGATAAGCAAGTTCAAAAATTTTTGCTGTATTGTTCGGGCAACTAAACAAAGTTGTATGTGTTTGAGTGTAACTGACAGCCCCTTTTGGCCCCTTTCCACAATTCCAACAACCTGTTCTGTCCTTCGGGCTTAACCAGGGTATTTCAAATCGTTATCGAACATGTGTATCACGATTGTATTTAAAACGTACATAATACATGCAAAATCTGAAAGGTATGCAATTCCTTTCATATATTAGCACCTCACTCAATGACAACGAAACCTTGGGTTATACTCCTAGCAATTTGAATCAACGTATCTTCTGTCTGCTGATGAGCATGGCAGCTCGAAACCAGTAACGGCGCTAATTGTACAGGGTGTTACAAAAAGGTACGGCCAAACTTTCAGGAAACATTCCTCACACACAAAGAAAGATAATATGTTATGTGGACATGTGTCCGGAAACGCTTACTTTCCATGTTAGATCTCATTTTATTACTTCTCTTCAAATCACATTAATCATGGAATGGAAACACACAGCAACAGAACGTACCAGCGTGACTTCAAACACTTTGTTACAGGAAATGCTCAAAATGTCCTCCGTTAGCGAGGATACATGCATCCACCCTCCGTCGCATGGAATCCCTGATGCGCTGATGCAGCCCTGGAGACGAACAGTCTCTACATTTGGTACCGGTGTTGCGTAGACAAGAGCTTTCAAATGCCCCCATAAACGAAAGTCAAGAGGGTTGAGGTCAGGAGAGCGTGGAGGCCATGGAATTAGTCCGCCTCTACCAATCCATCGGTCACCGCATCTGTTGTTGAGAAGCGTACGAACACTTCGACTGAAATGTGCAGGAGCTCCATCGTGCATGAACCACATGTTGTGTCGTACTTGTAAAGGCACATGTTCTTGCAGCACAGGTAGAGTATCCCGTATGAAATCATGATAACGTGCTCCATTGAGCGTAGGTGAAAGAACATGGGACCCAATCAAGACATCACCAACAATCCCTGCCCAAACGTTCACAGAAAATCTGTGTTGATGACGTGATTGCACAATTGCGTGAGGATTCTCGTCAGCCCACACATGTTGATTGTGAAAATTTACAATTTGATCACGTTGGAATGAAGCCTCATCCGTAAAGAGGACATTTGCACTGAAATGAGGATTGACACATTGTTGGATGAACCATTCGCAGAAGTGTACCCGTGGAGGCCAATCAGCTGCTGATAGTGCCTACACACGCTGTACATGGTACGGAAACAAACTGGATCTCCCGTAGCACTCTCCATACAGTGACGTGGTCAACGTTACCTTCTGCAGCAGCAACTTCTCTGACGGGGACATTAGGGTTATCGTCAACTGCATGAAGAATTTCCTCGTCCATTGCAGGTGTGCTCGTCGTTCTAGGTCTTCCCCAGTCGCGAGTCATAGGCTGGAATGTTCCGTGCTCCCTAAGACGCCGATCAATTGCTTCGAACGTCTTCCTGTCGGGTCACCTTCTTTCTGGAAATCTGTCGCGATACAAACGTACCGCGCCACGGCTATTGCCCCGTGCTAATCCATACATCAGATGGGCATCTGCCAACTCCGCATTTGTAAACATTGCACTGACTGCAAAACCACGTTCGTGATGAACACTAACCTGTTGATGCTACGTACTGATGTGCTTGATGCTAGTACTGTAGAGCAATGAGTCGCATGTCAACACAAGCACCGAAGTCAACATTACCTTCCTTCAATTGGGCCAACTGGCGGTGAATCGAGGAATTACAGTACATACTGACGAAACTAAAATGAGCTCTAACATGGAAATTAAGCATTTCCGGACACATGTCCACATAACATCTTTTCTTTATTTGTGTGTGAGGAATGTTTCCTGATAGTTTGGCTGTACCTTTTTGTAACACCCTGTATAAATAAACTACGGTATAAAAAGTGGCCGGTGACTGTTATCTCTCTGCAGGAATTAGTTTGTATTTTGTACACAGACACGGGCTCAAAATGTCAGATTTCGACAAAACAGCATTGAGCTGTGAGCGATTCATGTTCGTGCCATTTATTACTAGGCATCTTGTCTTTGTGGTACTCCCGTCCCGTTTCTTCTTCGATTTATTGGCGTCACTGACAAGGGAACATCCCCATCGCACCCCCCTCGGATATAGTTGTAAGTTGGCACAGTGGATAGGCCTTGAAAAACTGAACACAGATCAATCGAGAAAACAGGAAGAAGTTGTGTGGAACTATGAAAAAAAAGCAAAATACACAAACTGAGTAGTCCATGCGAGAGATAGGCAACATCAAGGATATTGTAAGCCCAGGAGTTCCGTGGTGCCGTAGTTAGCATGAGCAGCTGCGGAAGGAGAGTTCCTTGGTTCAAGTCTTCCCACGAGTGAAAAGTTTAATTTTTTATTTTCAGACAATTATTACCTGTCCGTCGGTCCGTCCGTTGCGATCACTTTTTTGGGAGTGATTATCACATCCACAAGAAAACGTAAATCGGGAAAGGTAGATGAATTTTCTTACCCATTGACCAAGTGTACAAGTTAGGTGGGTCGACAACATATTCCTGTCATGTGACGCACATGCCGTCACCAGTGTTGTATAGAATATAGCAGACGTGTTTTCCTGTGGAGGAATCGGTTGACCTATGACCTTGCGATCAAATGTTTTGGTTTCCCATTAGAGATGCACGTCCTTTCGTCTACTAATCGCACGGTTTTGCGGTGCGGTCGCAAAACACAAACACTAAACTTATTACAGTGAACAGAGACATCAATGAACGAACGGACAGATCATAACTTTGCGAAAATAAAGAAAGTAAACTTTTCAATCGAGGGAAGACTTGAACCAAGGACCTCTCGTTCGGCAGCGCCTCACGCTAACCGCGGGACCACGGCGCTCCTAAGCTCAACCTCTCCTTGATGTTGCCTATGTTGCCCATGGACTACTCAGTTTGTATATTTTGCTTATTTTTTTCATAGTTCCACACAACTTCTTCCTGTTTTCTCGATTGATCTGTGTTCAGTTTTTCAATGCCTATCCACTGTGCCAACTTATAACTAAATCTGATGGGGGTGCTATGGGGAGGTTCCCTTGTGAGTTTTTGGCCTGCCTACCCGTCAGTGGGAGCAGCAGCGGTATCGATAAGAGCACTGTCGTACTATCTTTGGAGTGTCAATTAGTATTTACAGGTAGTGGTGTGTGCTGAGGGCAATCGGGTTGGAGCTCCAGCCAGGTCTGCACAGCCAGTACTCGCCCGACCGCTGGCGACACACATGCACTGTCCGATGGAAGGAGACTGGAGCGGCGACGACTGTTGGTTGGTCGTTCGGTCGGCCGTCTCATCGGGCGACGTGCATTTGCTCACCAACCGCTTCTGAGTTCTCTGTGTGTGTCGACCTGTGATTCGTTCTTGCTGTTCCACAGTGAATGGTTTTAGTATTGTTTGAGTTGTTTGTGGGAGTGTTTTCGCAGAACCGTGTGTAGCCTGTGTGATTTTGACTGAGCAGTTATTTTAATCCTGTTTACGTGTTGGATGGAGTCGGTCGGTTGGGACAGTGCAGCGAGGAAGTCTCAACGGCGCGGGGTCAGGCCGGGGCCGCTGGCGGCGTGTTCACGCGACCTTGTTTGTGAGGCGCTAGCAGCGAGAGCTATAAAAGTTCGTCACCCACCGAACGTGGACACTGAAGTTGAGTGATAAGTCAACCCGTTGTGAAACCTCAGCTGCTGTGACATCTCTTCATTTATGGCCAGTTGTTGCTTTCTGGGCTGTTCCCACAAGTGTTGGAGTCGGCGAAATTTTGCAGCCGTCTCCTTGTATGGTGTTTAACTATTGAATTGGTTGATACTTATTAGTGAAGTGCACCAGCGGTATCTTCTACCTTGTGGCCGTTAACGTTCCAGTTACCTGCCATGCTCATTAGCGGAGTTTTTTTTTCCAGTGTGTTTTTTCTCGCCATTTTATGCTGTCAGGCATGGTGTGCATGTCAACAGCTTTTGGTGTTGTTCATATTTTTAAGTTGTTATTGTGTCTTGACTGTATTAGACGCCAATTTTCAAGATGTAGTCCTCACTGATTTTTCCGTTGTCGTGCAGTTGGTTAAGTGGAAAGGAATTGATTAGGTTGTTGGTCTGTGCTTCAGCCGTCCCTGGGCCGGGTTGCCATCCGATTATTTAGTATTATGCTTGGCTGCCTGTCTCAGGCCGACCCTTGGAGCACTTTTGAGCACCACTGTTCTGTTGTTTCCGATGGTGATTTCCTTTTAGTCCCAAGTACTGTGCGAGGCCTTCAGCCGTCTATTAATTTAGTTTGTTTTAATGTTAAGACAAGGCCTTCAGCTGTGTTAAATTAAAATTTGAAGTCACTTGTTTAAAAACCTTTTAAAAAATTTTCTTCTCATCTGATATTCTTGTTATCCAGTCCTTAAGTCCTCAGTTCTTTTATCTCCAGTTTGTGGCCTTCAGCCGAGTTTTTTGGACAATTTTGTAACTAAGGCCTTCAGCATGTGTGTTCCTTAAGGCAATTCCAGTAACATGTATTCGGGCTTTCTGCCATATTATTTCTGAATGTTTTTAAGGACATGTGTGATTAAGTGTTTTAGTAAAATAAAGTTTGTATGTTTTGTGCAACTGACATTAACTGATTCTGGCCTCTTTCCACAACTATAACCTGATCCGTTCTGTCCTGTGAACCCAGATTTCAAGAATAGTTCTTAATAAATTACCCAGATTATTTTCTTCTCATAAAAATGAGTTGTCACCAGTACTACATTTCTCAGTGTCTAATCGTCATACACAAAGTACGCAGTAATACACAGGTGATAAATTTTCCGATATGTATCGGTCCATATGTGCGCTGTACTTCCACACGCATTCACGCCTATGGCGTGGATAATGCTGGGAATTCCTGCTTCATCGGCATGTCTGTCAATATTTCGTGATACCGTTGTAGGAAGAGGCAAAATTCTGGAGACATATGTCCCAGATCTGAACCGATGTTAACATGCTACTGACAAAGTGCGACATCCTACACCTAATATTAATATAAATTGACGAAGATCTGTAGCATACATTTCTACACACGTTTTTAACTACCATAGCTTTCAGTGAAACTGGCAATGCTTCAGAACTTCGACTTTTTCGTGTTCTGCAGACATGTGCCTTCAGATGTGTGGTGACGGATCCGTAAGACCGGAGAGCGGGACACACGCCACAGTACACGTAGCCGACATCCTTTTGAGTCACTGATGAAAATCTCTTCCAAACGTAGTCAGGATATATTCTTTCGAATCGACTTCGCTTTCGGTCTCTCCTTCATCTCACGATCACGCGCCATCATCCTACATCTGGCGACTGAATGGCGCTCGGTAGCAGTAATTTCGAGCGTAAAATGCTCGAGCGAGAGTCAGGGGAGTCGATAGGTACTGCTGCCAGCGGCCAAAGTGGCTGGGTTGACATCTGCCAGACGTACCGCGAACTACCTGCACCGAGCAATTCGAGCTAGCATTAGCTTCAGATGCAGACCTGTACATCTCTCGAAATATGGAAAGCAGAAAGCATGCAGTAGAAGAGATTTGTTTCACAGTGTCAAGGGTGAAGAAGTCCTCATAGCTCTTAAGGTATGCGTTTTAGAGCCCATGTTTACTGTACTTTTTTTGCCTTTAATGATCGTTCCTGACATAGCCCTTAATATTGCTCTGTCCTCCTGGGACAAACCTGTATTAAACCTGACGAAATATTTGAACACATTACAGCTACATCTACGTAGATACTCCTGAAGCCACCATGCGGCGCTTGGCGGAAGGTACCTTATACCACTACTAACAATTTCTTTTCCTGTTCCATTCGCAAATAGAGCGAGGGAAGAACGACAGTCTGTGAGTCCTAATTTCTGTATATTATCTTCGTGGTCCTTACGCACAATGTATGTTGGCGGCAGTAGAATTCGTTCGGCATTCAGCTTCGAATGCCAGTTCTCTAAATTTTCTCAGTAGCGTTCCTCCAAAAGAATGTCGCCTTCCCTCCAAGAATTCCCATTTGAGTTCCTGTATCATCATTGCTTCGATGTCTCCCTTATATCCGCGCTGGTACAAATCCCAAACAGTAGAGCAGTACTCAAGAATAGGTAGCACCAACTGTCCTATCACACTTCCCTGGGGCACTCCTGACGATACCCCTGTCTGTAGTGAACACTCGCTGTCGAGCACAACATACTGGGTTCTATTACTTACGAAGTCTTCGAGCTACTCAGATATCTGTGAACTTATTCCATATGCCCGTACCTTCGTTAACAGCCTGCAACGGGGCACCGTGTCAAATGCTTTCGGAAATCTAGAAATGTAGAATCTGCTCGTTGCCCTTCATCCATAGGTCGCAGTATGTCAGGTGAGAAAAGTGCAAGCTGAATTTCGCACGAGCGATGCTTTCTAAAACCGTGCTGATTCGTGGACATAAGCTTCTCAGTCTCAAGAAAGTTTATTGCATTCTGAGAATCTGTTCAAGGATTCTGCAGCAAACAGAAGTTAGTGGTATTGGTCTATAATTTTGCGGGTCCGTTCATTTACCCTTCTTGTATACTAGTCACCTATGCTTCTTCTGTCGCTTGGGTCTTTGGACTGGCCGAGAGGTTCACGATAAATGCATGCTAGGCAAGTGGCCACTGCGGTAGAGTGATCTTTGTAAAAGCGAACTGGGATTCCATTTGCTTTCAAATCTTTCGGTTGTTTCTCGACGCCAGGGATGCTTATTACTATGTCGCCCATATGGAACTGCGTCCGATGGCCAAATCTCGGAACGTTCGTACGATTCTCCTGTGTGAACGATTTCTTGAACGAGAAATTAGAACATCGGTTTACGTTTTGCTACCTAGAACTGCCACACCAGAATGGTCAACAAGGGACTGAATGGAAGCCTTAGACCCGCTTAGCGATTTTATGAAAGACCAGAATTTTCTCGGGTTCTCTGCCACATCTTTTGCTAAGGTATGACGGTGGTTGTCGCTGTATGCTTCGCGCATAGATCTCTTTTACAGAGGCACGAATCTCTACTGACCTTGCGCTGTGTACATAGTTCCGCGTAGTCAGCGTGTACACAACTTTCTCACTAGAGCGCGCCCCGCTAAGCACAACAGCGCAGGCGCAGCGCTCGTCCGTCTCCGCACTACGAGATGGCGCTGCCATAAAGGCGGACCAAATTCTGCTTCCGCCGATCCGCGAATTAATACGTAACGCAGGCAATGAGATCGCTGCTAACGTAGAACCTTTTCTCCTCGCGGATCACACTCGCGCAGTGATACCTGAACGCGCGAGGTATTATAACGAGTGTACAGACCTCCGATTAGTCAGTCTGCATTTGTCTTCATTAGGTTGGTTGGTTGGTTGGTTGTTTGGGGGAAGAGACCAAACAGCGAGGTCATCGGTCTCATCGTATTAGGAAAGGATGGGGAAGGAAGTCAGCCGTGCCCTTTCAAAGGAACCATCCCAGCATTTGCCTGGAGCGATTTAGGGAAATCACGGAAAACCTAAATCAGGATGGCCGGACGCGGGATTGAACCGTCGTCCTCCCGAATGCGAGTCCAGTGTACTACCACTGCGCCACCTCGCTCGGTTTTGTCTTCATTAGTCTGCAGTCAAGTTTCAGTCTGCGCCTAATATGATTATCATACTCCTGTACCTAGCCATGAAGATAATTGTACACTTTGTCAAGTATCAGAGATACGTGAGAATAAGATTAACGTACCAAGACCAAAGAAACTTCAGATTGTCAATTTTGGTCACCGTCAATCTGCTACTCTAAGCGTGCAAGTGGCATTTCTATCCTCTGACCTAACGGCAGAAGATAAACACGCCACGATAAGACCACGAGACATATTGCTGACACTTGCCTACTTCATTAGAGCGACAAGTCAAATAATCTGATGGTGTGTGTACCAAAGGTCTTACAGTACGCACACCATACCTTGTCTTCTAGTCAATTGTGCGTTCCCTTGCTTCAGATGCAAAGCTCGCTTTCGAGAAAACAAAGATTCTGTAGCAGTCACCCCTCGGGCTAGGATTTTTAGTGGGCGCGGAAGTTGTGCGAGTGAGGTGGTGACGCTGCTGGTGTAGGAGGCCGAGCTCAGGGGTTGGTCCAGACGGCTGTCGTACGTCCTACGGGAGGGTTTCGTAAGAAACGGCCTCGCGGAGCAAGTTGTCAGCGGCATGCCGCGAACACGGAGAGCGGCGGGCACTCTGCCTCTAGTATCGGCACGGAGCGCAGAGTGGGCGGCCGAACGGGGAGTCGAGTGGGGAACACGACAGCTGTCGTCGCATGTACGTCAATCAACTTAAATCCGCTACAAATTGCATGGAAATCACTCTACGAAATATTATTATTGCTACAAATGAAACAAACAATAATGCACACGTAGCAAATTATCTTATTACTGTACCATATACTTCTACACTTCTTCTTAATTTACTTTGTGAGCTGTTATATAAAAATGACGTATTTTACCTACTGTTGGACTCTATGTATAGTACGAGGGTCACTCCAAAAGAAATGCACACTATTATTGTTTATCCATCTTTTATTCTACATGTTTGAAAGTTCTACAGTGTGTAGACACATCCTTTAGGAACAATATTTTCATTTCTCCATATAATTTCCTTCCCTCTCAACTGCCTTACGCCATCTTGGAACCAGCGCCTGTATACCCGCATGGTAAAATTCTGGACCGACCTGTTGGAGCCACTGTTTGGCAACGTGCACAATGGAGTCATCATCTTCAAACCTTGTTCCACGAAGAGAGTCTTTCAGTTTCCCAAAGAGATGCTAGTCACATGGAGCCAGGTCAGGACTGTAAGGTGGGTGTTTCAGTGTTGCCCATCCGAGTTTTGTGATTGCTTCCATGGTTTTTTGACTTACATGTGGCCGTGCATTGTCGCGCAACAGCAAAACATCCTGCTTTTGCCGATATGGTCGAACACGACTCAGTCGAGCTTGAAGTTTCTTCAGTGTCGTCACATATGCATCAGAATTTATGGTGGTTCCACTTGGCATGATGTCCACAAGCAAGAGTCCTTCGGAATCGAAAAACACCGTAGCCATAACTTTTCCAGCAGAAGGTGCGGTTTTGAATTTTTTTTTCCTTGGGTGAATTTGCATGATGCCACTCCATTGATTGCCTCTTCGTCTCTGGTGAAAAATGGTGGAGCCATGTTTCATCACCTGTCACAATTCTTCCAAGAAATTCATCTCCACCATTCTCGTACTGTTTCAAAAGTTCGCTGCATACCGTTTTTCTTGTTTCTTTGTGAGCCACTGTCAACATCCTGGGAACCCACCAGGCACAAATCTTTTTCAACACCAACACTTTCAATATTCTGCAAACACTTCCTTCCCCTATCCTAACGTAACGTGACAATTTGTTCACTGTGATGCGTCTGTCAGCAGTCACCAGTTCATTAATTGTCTGCACATTATCTGGAGTGTGCGCAGTACGAGGCCTGCTGCTGCGAGGACAATCCTCAATATTGCGGTGACCGCTTTCATCACTTAACCTGCTTGCCCACCGACTAACTGTGCTGCGATCGACAGCAGCATCGCCATACACCTTTTTCAACCTCTTATGGATGTTTCCCACTGTCTCGTTTTCACAGCACAGGAATTCTATGACAGCACATTGCTTCTGATGAACGTCAAGTGTAGCAGCCATCTTGAAGACATGCTGTGACGGCGCCACTCACGGGAACAGGTTGAACTAATTTTGAAAACAAGCCGGAATGATGTATCTGCACACTGTAAAACTTTCACACATGCAGAATGAAAACTGTATTTTTACAAAAATAGTGTGCATTTCTTTTGAAGTGACCCTCGTATGTGTCGGTATAAGACATTGTGGAAATGAATGCCCCAAACCGGCTGCAATAAGGTAATATGTTTTTTAATATTTTAGACGACAGCCCTTTTTTGTATTGTTGCCATTATCAAGTAACCTGCGAAATATCATTAGTAAGATTATCTGTACGTAAGTTGTGACTGTTTTCCGTTCACATCTACGCTGACACTTACGTCTAGTTAGCAGTGACGACAATATTGCATCTATAGTAAAGTTTTTCTGTTATGTCTCGGTTAGTGTAGTAGTTCTTGTAGTTACGAAACGTAAAAATACCTTTGTCAGATATTTTGACAGTTCAGTTTTGACAGTTGTTTACTATGATTCTGTACGTTTACAAAGTATAGACAGCTTACCAGAGATGATGCCACCTATCATTGTCCTTATTTTCCTTTAAATTTTTTATCTATGGTGCGTGTATGTTTTGTTTACCATTTGACTATGTCTTTACATATTCTATTATATCAATAAAGTTTTCTAGATAGTATTTATGTTTAAAATTTGTGTTTTCAGTCAGATTTTCGTGTGGATATTTAATTGTATTAATTTATATATAGATTCATACAAGGAAATATCCAGGCGAAATTCTAAATGAACACACAGATTTTAAACACAATTACTATTTAGAAAACTTTATTGACATATTAGAACATGAAAAGACATAGGCAAATGGTAAATGTTGCTTGACTTCGGAGAGGGGGGGGGGAGACCAGAAAGCTAGGTCATCGGTCCCATAGCAATACGGAATGATGGGCAAGGAAGCCGGCCGTGGCCTTTGAAATGAACCCTCTCGACATATGCCTCAAGCAGTTTATGGAAATCAGTAAAAACTTACATCAGGATGGCCGGAAGCTGGTTTGAATCTTTTTCCTCCAACTGTGCTGTGCCACCTCGCTCAGTGTCAAAAGGTAAACAAAACATACAGGCACCATAGATAAAAATAGGTAATATCATCTCTGGTAAGCTGCATATACTTTGTAAACATATAGCGTCGTAGCAAAGAACCGTCAAAACCGAACTTCAAAAATACCCGAGAAAAACATATTTCTCCGTTTCTACGTTTCGTAGCTACGAGAACTATTATACTTACCGAGACATGACAGAACGACTTTACTATAGATGCAACATGGTCGTCACCTCCAACTACAAGTAAGTACCAGCGCAAATGTAAATGTAAAACTGCCACAATTTATGTACAGATAATCTTACTAACGTTATTTCTGAGGTCACTTGGTAATGAAAATAAGCCGAAATAGGCCTGTCGTGTAAAATATTAAAAACACATATTACCTTATTGCAGCTGGTTTGCGGCATTCATTTCCGCAAAAATAGCGTAATGAAAGTGTGAGATTTTGCACCTTTTCCGCCGGCCGAGCGGTTCTAGGCGCTTCAGTCCGGAACCGCGCGACTGCTACGGTCGCAGGTTCGAATCATACCTCGCGCATGGATGTGTGTGATGTCCTTAGGTTAGTTAGGTTTAAGTAGTTCTAAGTTCTCGGGGACTGATGACCTCAGATGTTAAGTCCCATAGTGCTCAGAACCATTTGAACCATTTTGCACCTTTTCCCCTTAACAACTGCTCCGGCGTAATTCTTCTTGTGCATTGTAGACGCAGCGCGCAGTTTAGATTGCGACCAGACACCGATTTTCTCAGGTGCGTCTTCTCACTTGTTCACAAAAATACGTTGAACCGAACATTGATTATTATCGAAGCTACCCGTTTAAGGAAACGAGGAAATGTATCCTGACGAAAGTATCTATTCAATTCCAAGAGGTTTTTCTTGTACTATCGTTTGTCTTTGTATTTCTGTCGCAATGCAGGTCAGTAATTTCTGTTTTTAGTTCGGAACAAATCTCTTCAATATTCGTCGAATACCAAGAGGAGAAAAGGTTAAAATCACTTTCTAATGCCGTCAGATCTTGACGACGTTGCATAACTTTTTCCTTAAGTGATGCCAAAGCATGTGAATGACGTTGAAAGTGTTCGTCAACAGCACGTTGCACGGTCAATAACGTAGGAAAATGAGCTGGATTTCATTTCACCGGCTGCCATTTTGCGTACCTATCGTTTTGTGTAAAAAAGAAAAATTTCTCGCACAGGGGGTGGAGGTGTGAAGACATCATCTGTGTTCCACAATGCCGACTCGCCATCACTGCTATTGGATGGCACCACTGTCAAAAAGGACCCTCCCATTTTTTACACTTGACGCTTCTCCTGTGCTGTCACCGCCGCACAGTGTGCGCTCATTTCCCTTACTGCATCACACCGCAGCTGCTCTGCTCGCGAGTAAGAGCATGAACAGACCCGAGTGCTTACGCTCCAAATCTGCGAGTTATTACTCCCTGTCCCACGGCGTCAGTGAAACAGCAATATCTGCAATAACATTTGTTTACGTGTACAGAATCACAAGCGTCTTCAGGGCTGTAGTCGGCTACCAGGCGCGGAAGTGCACTCGTTCCGAAGAGGTGCTGATGACGTGGCAGCGAGTCTTGACGTCGCTAGCGAGGTTCAGTGCTACCGCCACCCGCGTGCTGTGCTGGCGGCGGTGGCGGGGACAGAAGGCGCTGCCCGTGCAGACCTAGAGTGATTTCCACCTCGGCTCTCTCGAAGAGGGTCCTGCGGATGCCGACAGCATCTCAGGCGGCGGGAGTCGTGAAGGCCGACGTTTAGGACTCAGATCAGCGACACAGCATACAGCCAGGAAGGCGGTACTACGTACTGCCAGGGAGGCGGTACTCTGATATCACCCCCGACTAGTTGTAGGTGGTAATCTGCGGTCACTCGGTATCGCTCTTCACCAGAGGAAGGCCCAACTTTGCCCACGTCTTCTTCAGTCGCGACGGAGGCCGGACAATAATGGAAGCTCGCAGTGGCTGAGACCCACTGCAGCCGGCTGGCTCTGTTCCTGGAGGCGAAGTCTTCTTTCGGTAGCAAGCAGCACATCACGATTTGCCAGTTTGGTTATTCTGTAACTAGTGAGACGGGCATTCTGTCGGAATCAGAGATACAGGTGGGATGACCAGACACTTAGAATGAGGTTTCAGAAACGGTCGTAGTCTTTAAAAATGGACACGTCATAGTGGCCGACGATGCGGTCAATATCCAGAGGTGACAGTGGACTTGTACCCACTGTGGTGTCTGTTACTGCCCTTTCCCCTTGCTTTCGCACTTTCTGTCCGTGCAGGACGCTGTAGAGGAGCTGAGCACGGAGTTTACACATTAAGGCTCCGTAGAGGGAGGCTTGCAAAATGAGACATTAGGCGCTGTCATACCGCAGCGTTTGAGCTCCTCGATTACAGCTCGGCTCGATGTGGCAAAGTTTTAAGAGTGGCTCGCTCTGCCTTCCCCGACATTGCACTCACTGTGTGCCCCAGACACACGGCATTAGTCGCACCCAGTTCGCTGCTCTCCGTGCAAAATAGTAACTTTAAAAATTTATATTCGCACCCGGGAATCGAATTTACTGTGCAGCAGTTTAGTTCGCTGTCAGGTAGACCAAGTACAGGTTTCCCGTCGTTTTCGTATATCGCTGCAAAAGATTTAGTATTTTTCTCAATCTGCCGATATCCTTTGTCATCTTTGTCCAACTCAACTGATACATGTAAACGTAGACGTTCATGAACTTCTCAGTTTCAGAAGAACACGTAGTAGTTAGAAGATCAAAACGCTTGCATTCGGGGAAGTAGTGTAGGGTCGTGTGGAAGAAGATTAATGAACTGGTCAGATGCACACTTCAAATAGCACATTCTCAACGTTAACAGTGGAGCTGTAACTAACCCGAATCACAAACAAACGGCTTTGAAATTAGGCGTTTCGTTTTGTGAATTAATTCCTGTGTTTAATTTGTAATCCACGTTATGACAATGGCAGTCGTCACGTTGAACAAAGTCTATGAGCTGAAATAAGCTGTAGGGTCTAAGTTGTTATGAAAATATTCATCTAAGAACATTATTTTCTTAAATCTGCATATATGTCAGCATCACTGCTCTGCAAATCACAGTCGAATCTATGACAAGAGTGGTGCTAATTTTGGTATTTCTTTTAATATTGATATCATTGGTTCTGTAAGTAGATGGGAGGAGATTGCGTATACTCCCCCCGGCGAATCAGCTATTTCTCGCTGCTCCGAGCCGTGAGCCGAGTTCTGGGCTGTTAACTGACGCACACTTGGCATTTTGGAACGTGTAGCTCGCTGGTGTTGAATATGAAGTTGGGGCTGTGATTTCTGACTTTTACACGCGCTACGTTATTGCGTGAGCAGCAAGAACCTGTGACCAGCATAAGTCTACAAAGATTATGCATAGGTATGAGGCGTTAAGCTGATGTTTTGCTAATTCTGCCATTACTCAGCCACAGTGACTGAGCTGTTTTTGTTAGGTGGAAAGTGTGACAACTAGCAAGTTGTCAGATGAACTAGCCGTTAGCCGTCACGTTAGATTCCCGAGTGATTTATTGTTCGACGCTGTTAACATGTTGTCTTGCGTCTAATAATGAACTATTTCAGGTAAACCTTTCTCTAGTCGTTAATTTTTATGTAAAGTGTATACACAGATGAGTGTTTAGCCAAAATTATAATGTAACCTGCCCACTTGGAACAGATGGACGTTTAAAAGCCGGCTAGTGTGAGCAAGATTGCCTGGGGTCCAAACTCAGAACCATCGAAATTCTTTTTTTAAAAGGAAAGCTAGCTTTCTTACATATTTGATGTTTTGAGATTGTCTTACATAATTGTCAGTTCCCGTAATCATTTTGAAGTTCTGATCTAAATACTGGTAAACTGTATTTTAAAAATGCTCTTGTTTTTAGGCATGGAATTTTAACAGTGGTTCTTAATATCTGGAGTTAAGTTACTGATGTGATTAACTTTTACAGTAGTTGATGCGTTGATATTATTTCTGTAGCGTAACTGTAAGTAACGAAATAATAAGCAATGAGTTACATAAAAGATGTTTAATTTCTTTACCGACTTCGGGCACGTAGTGCCCTTCTTCCTGAGGCTACACCTATCGCATCATTTGCGAGTGTCAACAGTAAGACGCATACAGCAAAATTCCATGATAGTTATTTCGTTATGTACGACTGTATTGCTGAATATGGGTAAAATAACTCTATGTACTTGAGCTATCGGGTACTTGAGCTACAGTTAAATTTATAAGACGGAAACTATCATTTGTTATGCACTGCAGAGCTCATATAAATGAATGTATCAATTTTTGCAATTTGTAGCTCAACTCATCGGGTCTCAGTCTTTTATCTTACTGTCTAGTAGCATCACAAGCATTTGACACACTGTTCACAGAACCACTTGATCAAACGTCCACTTTCAGACCATTTCCCGACCGCTCCACTTTCTGATAGCATGTACGAAAAATAAGCACCTATATTTTTCCGTGAGAGCTCTATTTTCTCTTAGTATATTATGATGATCATTCCTCCATATGCATGCAACAGTCGACGAAATATTTTCACATATGGAGGAGAAAGACGGTGATAGAAATTTGGTGGAAGGTCTCCCCACAATGAAAAATATCTTTGAAATCATAGATAAAATGGACTCTGACTGCAAAGATGGTCTTCATTATTGTATTTCGATTTCGGGATCATCAGCCTCATCTTCAGATAGACCTTCATAAATACATCTAATCGATGTTAGGTATAATTTCCTCTGGATCAAAACATATTGTCATCACCGATCAGCAATACGCGCATAAACCTATGTCTAGAACACCACACGGGGATCATTGGAAACACTTGGTTTAAGAAACAATACTGCAGATTGAAACCAGCAGACATGGAAAATTTTAGATGAATTATGTAACGCTAAGAAACAATTTAAAAACCTATTTTTTAAACTGCAAAATACTTACAGGAGCCGATGTAGATTCCGACCATAATTTATTAACTGCAAATAATACCAAGTTAGCGAACTAAGCAAATGAGACTTGAATAAAATGAAAAAACCAATGGTTCTTGAAAATTTCAAGTGGATCATTAGATAAAGATTTATCGAAGTCGGTGAAACAAATGCTTTAGAATATGAATGGGCGGCAGTAATGAAAATTCATGGTAAAACTACAGGGACAAGCAGAAAATAATGAATAGCTCCATATTTAGCAATTATACACAACCGCTCGCTCACAAAAAGATCCGTACCTAAAGACTGGAAAATTGCTCATATCAAAGAAATGCCCAATACCGGAAGTAGGAGTAATCCACTGAATTACAGGGCATATCACTAACGTCGATTTGCAGTAGGGTTTTGGAACACATACTGCGTTCAAACATTATCAAGTAACTCGCAGAAAACCATTTTTTGACAGATAGCACGGATTCAGAAAATATCGTTCTTGTGAAACAGAACTAGCTCTTTATACCAATGAAGTAATGAGTGCTATCGACAGGGGATGTAAAACTGATTTCATATTTTTAGATTTCCAGAAGACTTTCGATACCGTTCCTCATAAGCTTCTTCTGAAAAAACTGCGTGCCTATGGAATAACGCCTAAGTTGTGCGACTGGATTCGAGATTTCCCGCCGGAAAGGCCACAGTTCGTAGTAATAGACGGAAAGCCATCGACTAAAACAGAAGTCATATACAGCGTTCCCCCAGGAAGTGTTATAGGCCCTCCATTGTTCCTGATCTGTATTAACGACATAGGAGACAATCTGAATATCCGTGTTAGATTGTTTGTAGATGATTCTATCATTTTCCATCTCGTAAAGTCGTCAGATGACCAAAACGAATTGCAAAATGATTTACATAAGATACCTGTAGGGTGCGAAAAGTGGCGATTGACCCTGAATAAAGGAAAGTGTGAAGTTATTCACATGAGTACTCAAAGAAATCTGCTAAATTTCGATTACGCGATAAGTCACACAAATCTGAAGGCTGTAAATTCAACTAAATACTTAGGGTTTACAATTACAGAAAACCTAAATTGGTATCATCACATACACTACTGGCCATTAAAATTGCTACACCACGAATATGACGTACTACAGACGCGAAATTTAACTGACAGGAAGAAGATGCTATGATATGCAAATGATTAGCTTTTCAGAGCATTCACATAAGGTTGGCGCCGGTGGCGACACCTACAACGTGCTGATATGAGGAAAGTTTCCAACCGATTTCTCATACACAAACAGCAATTAACAGGCGTTGCCTGGTGAAACGCTGTTGTGATGCCTCGTTTAAGGTGGAGAAATGCGCAACATCACGTTTCCGACTTTGATAAAGGTCGGATTGTGGCCTATCGCGATTGCGGTTTATCGTATCGCGACATTGCTGCTCGCGTTGGTCGAGATCCAATGACTGGAATCGGTGGGTTCAGGAGGGTAATATGGAACGCCGTGCTGGATCCCAACGGCCTCGTATCACCAGCAGTCGAGATGACAGGCGTCTTATCTGCATTTCTGTAACGGATGGTGCGGCCACGTGTCGATCCCTGAGTGAACAGATGGTGATGTTTGCAAGACAACAACCATCTGCACGAACAGTTCGACGACGTTTGCAGCAGCATGGACTATCAGCTCGGAGACCATGGCTGCGGTTACCCTTGACGCTGCATCACAGACAGGAGCGCCTGCGATGGTGTACTCAACGACGAACCTGGATGCACGAATGGCAAAACGTCATTTTTTTCGGAAGAATCTAGGTTCTGTTTACAGCATCACGATGCTTGCATCCGTGTTTGGCGACATCGCGATGAACACACATTGGAAGCGTGTATTCGTCATCGCCATACTGGCGTATCACCCGGCGTGATGGTATGGGGTGCCATTGGTTACACGTCTCGGTCACCTCTTGTTCGCATTGACAGCTCTCTGAACAGTGGACGTTACATTTCAGATGTGTTACGATCCGTGGCTCTAGTCTTCATTCGATCCCTGCGAAACCCTACACTTCAGCAGGATAATGCACGACCGCATGTTACAGATCCTGTACGGGCCTTTCTGGATACAGAAACTGTTAGACTGCTACCATGGCCAGCACATTCTCCAGATCACTCACCAATTGAAAATGTCTGGTCAATTGCGGCCGAGCAACTGGCTTGTCACAATACGCCAGTCACTACTCTTGATGAACTGTGGTATCGTGTTGAAGCTGCATGGGCAGCTGTACCTGTGCACGCCATCCAAGCTCTGTTTGACTCAATGCCCAGGCGTATGAGGGCCGTTATTACGGCCAGAGGTGGTTGTTCTGGGTACTGATTTCTCAGGATCTATGCACCCAAATTGCGTGAAAATATAATCACATGTCAGTTCTAGAAGAACATATTGTGCAATGAATACCCGTTATAATCTGCATTTCTTCTTGGTGTAGCAATTTTAATGGCCATTAGTGTAGACAATGTAGTGTGTAGAACAATCCAAAAACAGCGATTCGTTGGGAGAACACTTAGAAGGTGCAACAGGTCTACTAAAGAGACTGCTTACACCACACTTGTCCGGCGTATTCTGGAGTATTGCTGTGCGGTGTGGGATCCGCATCAAGTGGGACTGACGGATTACATCGATAAAGTTCAAAGAAGGGCAGCTCTTTTTGTATTATTGCGAAATAGAGGAGATAGTGCCACAGACATGATACGTGAATTGGAGTTGCAATCATTCAAACAAAGGCGTTTTTCGTTACGACAGGATCTTCTCATGAAATTTCAATCACTAATTTTCACCGATTGCGAAAACATTCCGTTGGCACCCACTTACATAGGGAGAAATGGTCATCACGATAAAATAAGAAAAATCTGGGCTCGCTCAGAAAAATATAAGTGCTCATTTTTCCCGCACGCCGCTAGAGTGGAACGGTAGAGATACAACTCTTTGCCAGGCACTTTATTGTGAATAGCAGAGTAATCACTGTAAGACGTGTATATTTCCATTGTCTATTGTCAAATCACAATTTATGAAAGATGTTAATATTTTATTAATAGGATTAAGTAGGAATAATTAATATCTGTCATGTTGGAAATAATTGTGGTAACAGGGAATGTCTGCACCAAAGTATTATTGACAAGAGAGACCGCAAATTGACATAATTTTAAAAAGGGCGGGAGAGACCGCGTATGGATACATTTTAAGAAAAGAGCGGGAAAGACCGCGCATTGATACATTTTGTAATGGTAGCAGGGATTGTCTGTACCAGAAATCATTGTTTGCGGGAGAGACTGCACTGTAACTTTCGTAGGAAGTCAGTAGTAAGCGAGATGGAAGCGAGTTGGTAGCAGGTATGAAGTGAGAGGTTGAGAGGAGCGGTGTGCCTGCCAGCCAATAGCTATGATTTACCAGAGATTATAAACGGATGTACACAGACATCAGCTAACTATTATTGTAGTGTTGGCAGAAGACCCAACACTGTGTTTCTAGAGGAGGCCGAAATGCACGCGTTTAATTACACGCTGACTGGCGTGAGGTCTGGAACAGGACAATATCTTGAGAATTGCAAATAAAGTACGTAGATGATGTAATACTTAACTTTAATCCACAATTGTAGAACATCTCTCGTTACGGTACATGGTTCATAATATTAATTATCAATTGAATACGGCGCCATGCTAGGTCGTAGCAAATGTAGCTGAAGGCTATGCTAACTATCGTCTCGACAAATGAGAGCGTATTTGTCAGTGAACCTTTCCTTGCAAAGTCGGCTGTACAACTGGGGCGAGTGCTAGTAAGTCTCTCTAGACCTGCCGTGTGGTGGCGCTCGGTCTGCTATCACTGACAGTGGCGACACGCGGGTCCGACGTATACTAATGGACCGCGGCCGATTTAAAGGCTACCACCTAGCGAGTGTGGTGTCTGGCAGTGACACCACAATTATCATAAGAGGAACTAATATTATTGAATTATTTTCTTTGCGAAACTCAAGACTACTGAAGGTATGTTTGCGCATTGCTAGTTGTAAGATTATTGTAAAAAGTAAGTCCCAAATGAACGTTTGTATAATCATTTTATTCAGAATATAATTAACTTTTTCCAGCAATATTGCATTTCTAATTATAATCCATCCCAAAAACCATCAACGTAAAACTTTTCAAAATTTTATTGTTATCAAGAAATAGTTTAACTATGAATTACGTAACTTCAGTCAAATTAATTAAAGAATAACGTCAGCTTTGCTATTAAAGAATGTCAGCTTTGGTAATAACTACAGCCACTTATGACAGCCCACCAGCAGTTAATAGACTATAGTAAACCGAAGTAAGTATATTCATGTCGCAGTTCGATGTAGCAGTCACATGGCGATCCAGTAACTGTAAAAAAGGTAAGGAACAATTTTGGGTTATTTCAGATAACGACTGAGGGCCACACGACGACGACACATTCTATGTTTCGTCGAAATAATCCGAAAATCACTTTTAAAAAGCAGCAATTAAATTTGTATGCGAAGATTGAGAAAGAGAATAAATTTCAAATGGAAGATTTCATTTGTTATTACTAAGCAAGAGATAGAAATCCTAAGGAAAGGTTTCATAGTTTATTGTAAAAGGGAAAGTTACCATTAACAAAAGAGTTATAGAGGAGACGGTTATTGCGTAACAAGAGGTACAGAGGAGACGGGAAGGTTTCACTACGTAGATGTAGATGTAGAAAACACGAGATATTAAAATTATCTGTTAAAAGGAGAAAATATAAAAAGCAAACATATAAAATGTATTAAATGAAGCAGGAAAAAGGTAATAAAGACCTCTAAAACTGTGGTTGACTGAAAGTGAAAAATGAAAAATCAGTAATATCTAGAGAAAGAATGGACAATTACAGAAGGGAAGATAGCCCTGGTTCCCGAGCGGGAAGGCGTGCCAGTCCCTGGCACGAATGCGCCCGGCGGATTAGTGTCGAGGTCCGGTGTGTGGGGCAACCTGCGAATGTTTTTTTAGGCGGTTTTCCATCTGCCTCGGCGAATGCGGGCTGGTTCCCTTCATTCTGCCTCAGTTACATTATGTCGGCGACTGCTGCGCAAATACTGTCTCCACGTACACGTACACCATAATTACTCTACCACGCCAACATTTGGGTTACACCGTCTGGTATGCGACGTTGCCGGGGGTCGGGGGGGGGGGGGGGGGGGGGGCGCTCGACTGAGGGCCGAAACGCACAATAACCCTGGGTTCGATATGGGGAGGCGGTAAGTCGGGTGGGCTGCTGTGGCCTGTTGTGGGGTTGTGAACCACTGAGGGCTAAGGCGGGACGAAGCCTCTCCGTCGTTTCTAGGTCCCCGCTTCAATACACACACACACACACACACACACACACACACACACAGTGAAGATAAATACCACTTATAATAAAAATTATGGAAACCATGTTAGAAAAGAGAAGAACCTGTACAACCAATTGAAGCTCAAATGGTGAGCCAGCGTAAGCAAAGAAGTGAAAGCTGATAGGTGGAATAATATGTAGAAGTTCTGTTTAAAGTAAAGAAACTTGAAGACAGTATTACCGAAACGAAAGAGGAAGTGGACAAAGATGAGATTAGGTGAAATGAAATGATCGTATGGCATTTTTTGGTCGGGATATCCCGTTCGGGGTTCGGCCGCCGTATTGCAAGTCTTCTTAGTTGACGCCACTACGGTGACTTGCGGGTCAATGATGATAAAAAATGATGATGGACACACAACACCCAGTCCTCTGACGGGTGAAAGCTTATCACTTTTTCCCTTTCATTGCCCTCTACTTTAGACAGACCAGCAGTTCGTGATTTGAGCACATAATTTCGTTGTTTTTCGGAACAGTGGTACCAGTGAGCACTGGATAAGGAATGGACAAAATGTGTCATTTTACTTTTCAGTCCATATCACTAATACTCCAGTGTCTCGGTGATTACGTGATGCATTTTTGTGATTCATTTTTGTTTTCTTATGGTTACTCATTTGGGTGTTGAATGGCATGGAGTGTATCATCTCCTCAGATGTTAGAGGAAACTTTCATAGATGTTAACCGAGTTGTCTCAAGCTACTGACAAGTTGAATTTTCTTCCGTGGATAGCAAAGCACGCATGAGGGACAAATATGAAAAGGGATCTGCAGGTGTGGTAGGCCATTGGTGGGCATTGTAGAAAGTGCTTCCCCCAACACCAACCGAAAGCGGGATTGGTGTTCCGAACCGCTTTGTTCAACATTCGGACGCTGACTCTGCAGATGGACGGTTAACATTTGTATGTGACAAGCTAACTTTCATGTTAACGAGGGTATTGTATGTCAAACGTTTAGGCTGAATTACACACTAATCCATCCCTCTTCAGGAAGTATTGATAGTAAATGTGGATGGGTCTTTTTATTTCACTTGATTAGGAAAATTGAGTTGGGACGATTTAATCAACCATGCCTCTTGCCTGATACAAAGGGCATGCCTTGGAACCAGATTGCTAGTGATTTCTGCGTGTGCTAATTTAAGTTGATGTTACATGCTAGTGAAGTTTAGTATTAAAGTTGAGATTACTTACATGTGATTTCTTTTGAACGTACAAGTACGAATATGGTGAATACTTTGAAATTCCATCGTCTTCGGGGGATCTCGTGGCCTCTGGCTGCAGAGACAATCTGAGTGATACGAATTCAGTCGAGCCTGGCGAGCGTCAAGTTCATCTGTAATACGTAGAGCGCGACTTCATTAACTTGTTCATGATTTTTTTCTCTTTTGAGGGAAAATATTTTACTGTACTAGAACTAAGAATGTGCTTGTGAAATAGATTGCCAGTTAAGCACTGTGTCAGAGTAATGACATTTTAACGGATTGGGTAATGGGATTAGCGAGCTTGAATATTCCATGTAGCCACATTCCCGTTCTATTCCTTTCGGCTTCAAACTCTCGGGGTTTTAGAAGACATTAGGAGCTATTATTTGAATACGTGCGAATGCGTAATTGAGGGCACGTCCTTACCCCTTTCCCTGTGCAGAAAAACGTTGTGTAAGACCTCAGTTCTTTTGTAGAAAAAGTAAGTGAACCAGTTGTTTCCAGCAAAGAGTGGGATGTGGCAAAATAATTCTCAATGTTTTACAGTATTCGGAGGAGGTCAATAGATGCGGTAGATGAAAAATGAGAGTATTATCTGTTGCCAACGAGTGAATAAATCTTGAAAGTGTGCAAAGAACGTGGAGGGGCGACCATTTTAATTTGCAAACAGTACCACGCACCCACTCCCATCATTTTGTACCATCATGATCGTCTTCATCAACATGGCGGGGCCGATCTACGACCTGAGCGTGGAATAAGAGGAACGTCAACATTCAAATAATGCACTGAATGGCTCACTTCGCGTAATCGTCATTGATGTAAATTCACTTACGCGTTACCATTGTACGACTTAGTCATTGAACATCGACAGTATGTGGTACTGAATTCACTTGAGGCCGGTATTCGTCCTATTTACATACGTATTCAAAATTCCATGAGATGCACGCAACAGTGAGCAAACCTTGATGTTCGATGCGGTCCCTGATTAGTCTGCAAACCACGTCCGCTATCGAAGGCGTGCCTTAGACACACACAGAGAAGGGGGTCGTTATTCTTGTTGGTAATATTATTTTGTTTAGCTAAAATCGGTCACAGAATAACTAAATACGTCGAAACTCCCCACTCGTGCCCCCCCGCGCCACGAACCTCTCTAGAGGATGCAACGCCGCGAACAAAATTTGTCAGGGTATTCAAAGTCCTAAGTCGAAACAAGGCGCTTGAAATGAGCCGCATTCCCTCAGAATTAGTGGGATCCTTGGGAGAATCATTCAGATGAAACTGTCTGCCCTCAGATTTCATAAAGAATCTGGTAATCCGATGCGAAAGACTACGAAAACTTGGACATTAATGAGTCACGGTTGCACAATACTACCTCGAATTATCTGTAGAAGACTGTACCTGCTGGTAGAAACCTGACTGCCGGAAGATTAGTTTGGATTCCGGAGGCAGTACTGACCCTACTAATTATCGACTTACTTTAGAAAATAGGCTGAAGAACGACATGCACACATTATAGCATTTGCCAGGGTTAAATACGGTGAGTGGAAGGCTACATCTTTGATTCTATAATTTTCGAGAATGATGACAGCATAGAGACCGGGCTGTAATTTTTCTTTGTTGTCTTTGAGTAGTCGGCGTACGACTTTTGATTGTTCTGCATACTCGGCAAAGTTACCACAGCTGAAACACTCATGTATTACGCTGCTTAAGTAGCGTCTACGCTATCAAGTCTTTCAGTCCTCAGTCTGGCACTTCATCTGTGTCTGCTGACATTTTATTTTTTAATTTTTGTACAGTTTTCCTGACCTCGAGTTCTGTAGTGGTCCACATCACAGTACATCCCGGACAACATTTTACAGAACCTGTATCTATTTCTGTGAATTTTTGTCTCACTTCTCTGCAATATTTAAAAAATAAAAATTCACAATATTTTTAACGTTTATCGTTTATTGATCGATTCCCTAATTTATCTGTCAGTTATTATGTGTTCGCATATTTTCTCTAGGTTCATCTTTTACAGCCTCTCACACTGTTCGTCTTTGAAGCTTAAAACGTCTTTTTGCCATTACAATACTTTTCTGCTGACATTTTGTGATGGTGACAAGTCAAGGTATGATGTATTATTAATGCTGAATTTTTAGTTACAATTGTTGCATGTGTTTATCAACTGTGACGTGCTAAACCTGTAAGGGAGTTTTTTGAGGGTGTTACTGATTTCATCTAAGATTTTAGTTAGATTGATGTCTCCACAAATCATCTAACTTTTGTAGTTGTTAATTTTATCAGTCAACTTATTATAAAAATTATCGACACTACTCATAGGTGATCGGTATACAGAAAGAATGACTAATCTTTATATAAACGGCAATATCCATCATTTCAGTGTCTAAAATATCAAAAGATATTGTCAGCACTGACTGCTGAAAGGTACCGTCTCATTTAAATTTCATTAATGTTTTTGTATAATGCATGACCTCCCAGACTTCAGGGAAGCCCTAAAATAACACCTTGCTTTTTCATATGAGGTTAGCACTATGTGTTGATTGGTTCAAATGGCTCTGAGCACTATGGGACTTAACTTCTGAGGTCATTAGTCCCCTAGAACTTAGAACTACTTAAATCTAACTAACCTAAGGACATCACACACATCCATGCCCGAGGCAGGATTCGAACTTGCGACCGTAGCGGTCACGCGGCTCCAGACTGTAGCGCCTAGAACCGCACGGCCCTATGTGTTGAGTTTCTGTGTCTCTCCACTATAATTATGTCAGGTATCTACATCATACTCCGCAAGCCATCTAATGGCGTGTGGCAGAGGGTACTTTCGGTACCAGTATCTCATAACTCCAACGCTCTTCCACTAGCGAATAGTCCGTGGGAAGAATGATTGTCGGTAAGCCTCTGTATTGGCTCTAATTTCTCGAATTTTCTAAACCTCTGTATTGGCTCTAATTTCTCCAAATTTTCTCCTCGTGATCAATACGCGAGATGTATGTGAGGAGGAGTAATACGTTGTCCAACTCCTGAAAAGTGCTGCCCCGAAATTTCAGTAGTAAATCTCTCCGTGATGCACAACGCCTCTCTTGTAACGTCTGCCATTGGAGTTTGATTAGTATCTCCGTAACGCTCTCTCGGCTGCTAAGCGACTCCGCGACGAAACGCGCCGCTCTTCGCTGGATCTTATCTATCTCCTCTGAGAGGGATCCCACATAGATGAACAATACTCAAGAAACGGGCGAAAGAGAGCCTTATAAGCCACTTCTTTCGTGGATGAGTTAATTTCTCTAAGATTCTTCCGATGAATCTGAGTCTGCTGTCTGCTTTTCCCACAATCTGTTCTATATGGTCATTCAACTTAAGGTCGCTTTGGATAGTTACACCAAGATATTTTACGCGTAGACTCTGTCTGCAAATGTTTGTCATCAATAGTGTAGATGTACAGTAGTGGATTTTTCCTATGTATGCGCAATATGTTACATTTATTTACGTTCAAGGTCAACTGCAAGTGCCTAAACCATTCATAAATTCTCTGCAGGTCGTTTTGCATATTCTTACTATCTTTCAGCGTTGTTACTTTGCTATAGACAACTGCATCATCTGCGAATAACCTTAAAGAGCTTCCGACCCTTTCTACCAGATCATTTATATATATTGTAAACAGCAACGGTCCTATCACACTTCCCTGTGGTACTCTGGATATTACTTTTACATCTGACGATTTAATAACGTTACGACCGACGTGTTGAGTTCTTTCTGTAAGAAAGTCTTGAATCCCATTGCAGGTCTGCTCCGATACTCCGTAAGCTCGTACTTTTTCATTAAACAGCAATGCGGGACTGTGTCAAATGCTTTACTGAAATCAAGGAACACAGCATCAAACTAAGCCCCATTGTCTACTGCGCTGTTGATCTCATGGAAAAACAGAGCGAGCGGAGTTTCGCAGGAATCCATGTTGATTTTTATAGAGGAGTTATTTATTTTCCAAAAACGTGATAATTCTTGAGCATAAAACATGTTCCATAATTCTACAACAGATTGACGTCAACGATATAGGTCTATAATTGTGTGGATCTGTCTTATGGTCTTTCTTAAAAAAGGAATGAACAGCGCTTTTTTACAGTCGTTAGGTACCTTTCGTTCCTCAAGCGATATACCATAAAGTACTGCTAGAAGGGAAGCAAGTTCTTTCCCATAATCTTTATAGAATCTTATAGGTATCTCATCTGGTCCTGAAGTCTTTCCGCTACTAAGCGATCGTAGCTGCTTTTCAATTCCGCGATCGGTTATCTCAATATCTGCCATTATAATGTTCGTACGACGATTGAAAGGAAGGACACTACTGCGACGTTCCGTGGTGAAACAACTTCGGAAGACCGAATTCAGTATTCTGGCCTTCTCACCGTTTCGATGCCGCTGTGGTCGCTGAGAGAATGGATAGATGGTTTTGACCCTCTTGCTGATTTTACATACGACTAAAATCTCTTAGGGTTTTTACTCAGGTCTGTTGTCAACGTCTTACTTTCGAAATCACTGAACGTTTCTCTCATTGCTCTCCTTATGCTCATTTTCGCTTCGTTCAGCTTTTGTTTGTCAGCTAGGTTTCTATTTCTCTTGAATCTGAGATGAGTGCTCTTTGTTTACGTAGCGCTTTTCTGACACGGCTGTTAAACCATGGTGGACCTTTCCCATCCCTTAAAACCTTACTCGGAAGATACTTGTCTAGGGCATATTGAATGATGCCTTTGAATTTTTTCGATTTGTTCTCCACATCTTCGTCCTCATCACCGTATATTTGATGCTGACTGCTGAGATATTCTGAAATTTGTATCCTGTCACCCTTGCTGAGCAAATATATCTTCCTACCTTTCCTAACATTCCTTGTAGGACCCGTCGTCATGGATGCTATCACAGCCATGTGATCACTGATACCTTCCTCTACGTTACTTAATTCGGTAAGTTCAGGTCTGTTTGTTGCCAGGAGTCTAAGACGTTACCCTCACGAGTTGGTTCTCTAACTACCTGCGTAAGGTAATTTTCGGACAAGACAGCCAGAACAATGCCACACGACTCCCTGTCTCCGGCACCAGTCCTGATGGTATAACACTCCCAGTCTATACCTGGAAAGTTGAAGTCACCCCCTGTTACAATGGCAAGATCAGGAAAATTACTAACGATATTCTGCAAGTTCTGTCCGAAGCGCTCTACAACTACAGATCCTGACCCAGGTGGCCTATAAAAGCATCCGATCACCATTTTTGACCGTTCTTTGATAGCTTCACCCAGATTAATTCACTTTAGGAATCCGTGATAACCTCGCTAGATTTTACAGAATTTTTTACTGCAATAAACACGCCGCCACCATTGGTTACTGCCCTATCCTTACGATAAACATTCCAATCTGAACTTAGGATTTCGTTATCATTGACGTTTGGTTTCAACCAGCTTTGTGTTCGCAATACTGTCTGTGCATTATAACCTTCAGTAAGTGACACTAATTCTGGGACCTTTCCTCGGATGCTCCTGTAGTTTACTAAAATCATATTAACCTTATGTATCTCTGATCTGCGAGGACCAAGAATCTCTGAGGTCGCTGTGGCTGATTTAACAGGCAAATCGTCTTTGATCCCAAGGGAGGCGTTCTCTAACCTAAAAAAGAGCCATTTTCACCCCCCACCTACTCCGCTACCACAGTAGCCACTTCCTGCGTGTAGTGCACGCCTGACCTATTAAGGGGAACCCTACAGTTCTGCACCCGACAGCGGAGGTCGAGAAATTCGCATCCTATATCGTCGCAGAATCGTCTGAGCCTCTGGTTTGGACCTTCCACTCTGCTCCAAACCAGAGGACCGCAATTACCCTGGCTACGGTGCTACAAATTGTGGTGTCACCGCCAGACTCCACACTTGCTAGTTGGTAGCCTTTAAATCGGCCGCGGTCCGCTAGTATACGTCGGACCCGCGTGTCGCCACTATCAGTGATTGCAGACCGAGCGCCGCCACACGGCAGGTCTATAGAGACTTACTAGCACTCGCCCCAGTTGTACAGCCGACTTTGCTAGGAAAGGTTCACTGAGAATTACGCTCTCATTTTCCGAGACGATAGTTAGCATAGCCTTCAGCTTAGTCAATTGCTACGACCTAGCAAGGCGCCATCTATCCTTTGCTATGTATCTAATGAAGCATGTACAGTAACAAGACCAATGTTCACTAATTGTGGATTAAAGTTAAGTATTCCAGCAGCTACGTACTTTTCTTTATAGCATTCATTACGAATCCTGTTTCAGACCTCACGCCAGCCTGCGTGAGCTTAACGCGTGCCTTTCGGCTACTTCCGAGTGGCGTGGCTGTCTTGCTACGCCACTACACAAATAGCTTAGCCTGCACACCGCGTTCGTTGCTAGTTGCCTTCACCAAATCAGCCAGCCGCCGAAAGGAGCAAAGATGGCCTCAGAACCCGAACGGCAGGCGTCATTCGTGCCGACATGTGCCACTACATGCTGCCGGTTGCACCCAGAGCGCTCGATAGTCTAACAACCGTTCCACAACAAAGGTCAAAATTTAATAATGATTGTGGTGTTGCTCACGCTGCTAAATACTGCATTTGCGGGCAACAACAAAGTTATTATGTGGCAGGTGTCATTAGAGCACAGTTAATAAAGTAATAATGAATAAACTAGGCACTCATCTTTTCGTGTTTCCGACGCTGGTCTCGTTGTAAAATCATGGCTCAATCGTCGAAAATCTAGGTGGTGATACCAAGCTCTGATGCAAAGAGGCCTAGGTTTTATTCAGCTATATTCAAAAGTTTTGTAGATGTGCTTCACAAACCATTCTTGAAGATTGAACCTTTCAAAGTTAGCACAATGGAGATGTAAAAAAATAATCAGCACTCCGAATTTAAGTTACACCTCCTTTTAATTGCCTTTATTGCAATATCACGCAACACACAAAACATCACTTCACAATAATAATAATGGCGCGTGACGAGGGCCTCCCGTCGGGTAGACCGTTCGCCTGGTGCAGGTCTTTCGATTTGACGCCACTTCGGCGTCTTGCGCGTCGATGGGGATGAAATGAGGATGATTAGGACAACACAACACCCAGTCCCTGAGCGGAGAAAATCTCCGACCCAGCCGGGGATCCAACCCGGGCCCTTAGGATTGACACTCTGTCGCGCTGACCACTTTTTTTCTTTTGTTTTTTAATTGGGAGATGGATCAGGTAGTGGGCTGGCGGAGGCAAGGTGGGCAGGAGTCGCGACCCGAGGCCTGGCCACGTTGTCTCCCCCCTCCCATCCTGGGGATGTGATGTGGTACAAAGGATGCAGTTGGTGTATTATTGTGATTTTTTATTTTATTTAGTCATTTATTTATTTTTAATTTTGTTTTTAAATTTTTTCATTTTTTATTTGTTTTTTTCTTTTTTTTAACTGTAAGGAACTGAAAACTAGTAAGTGCACTCGTTGCGTCGAGTTGGGGACGCACATAACTAAAACCATGCTAATAGTTGTAGAAAAAAGCATAAAGAAAGAGAGCAAAGTGCGGGGCGAAGGAAACCATAAAACAAAACTAAAGGGTGGAATCCATACCACCATTAACCAGTGCTACATCTTGCACCGGATGGGAAAACTAAAACTGCGAAGACCTTCTCGCACCGGGGACAAAAAGAGGAAATCTGGCAAATACTGCTACAGAGTGTGAGGGTTCACAACGAAACTCTCCATCTGCTGTATCATCCAGGTATGACATCTCGTAATGATGAAAGTAGATCCCACGTTGTACCTTGTAGTGTTCTATCATCGTATTGTAATTTTAGCTTCTCTTACCCGTGATGTTCCAGCTACGTGAAGGGCCGTGGAACGCACTCCACAAAAAATTGGAAAAATATTGTCGATACTTTGGGTTACGGAGGATCTTGCAATGTCGTTCCTGCAAATAGTTCCAAAAGTCGAAAGTGTCCTTAGTGCCGTCTTGAAACAAATAATGCACTGCATGTCCACGAAGCCACGTCATTGCATTAGTTTTAGTGCGTGGGTAATACGTTTCATCCGGGAATAAGATAGTCTTGGGGTCGATATGATTCAGCGTTACCCGAAGGAAGTATGCTGACACTTGCCTCACTAAGTGCCACACTGCCGCAGACTCGCCACAGCTAAGACGGTGTTCATCGTTGTCTTGAACGCCACAGCTCGTGCACATGGGTGAGTCTACCATGTGGATCGTATGTAGCCTTCATCTGGTCACCTGCTTACCGTTGACAGTGATATACCACATCGCCGTGACGTCAGTGTCCAGTGTTTCGTGGTGAATTGTCCTCCACACTACTCGCCAGTTGGCGTTCGGGTGCTTCCTCTCCACGACGTTATCGGGTCGTCCATGTTGCAGGACCCTATAAACCGTCTTTGCCGTCACCAGTTGAGTCGCTGGTAAGGCAAGTCGAACGTAACTGAGTTAGAGGTAAAAGACACCGATGTAGAAGAGCGAAGAGGGGACGTGGTGTATCGGCACAGGCGGCAACAGGGAGGGCGGTGCTAGTTCTTCTATTAACAAACTGGTCAGACTGTCCGGACGGCGGTGCCATAGTTTGACTAATGTGCTCACAAATAGGGCGACCGCTCTGTCATAAACGTGATAAAGGCCAAGCCCTCCCCGATCCGGGGGAAGGATGAGAGTCTCATATCTGATCTTGAAAAGCATTCCAGAACTCACGAAGGACCCAAAAACCGCAAGTATACGGGGAGCTAACAACACCGGTATAGGTAATATCTGGGCGACGTGCGGAATGCGTGACGCTAAATGTGTGTTAACATACTGGGTCCGTTGGACGATGTCCAGGGCTCGTAGGCGGTTGTTGGCAATTCCAGTCCGAACATTTCGTAAAAGCCGTCGAATGTTGTGAGCAGCGGTCCGTCGTATATCGTCTGTAAAATCAATGCCGAGACATTTCAAACTATCTCTGAGCTGTGAGGGGGTGACCCTGTTCTCAGACAATCCGACCCCGATGTTCATCGCCACCGATTTTGCGACGTTGATACGACTACCAGTGGCCGTACCATATTTCGCTATCCAATTTAGTACGCTAGCGGTGTCGTCACCGTTGCGGATGACAATCACCAGGTCGTCAGCGTACGCTTTACATCGGAAAGTGTGGCCTCGCAACGTCATACCCGTTAGTCGTTGGCGCAGGCCGCAGAGGAGAGGTTCCATGGCCACAGCGTAAAGTAAAGTGGACAGAGGGCAGCCTTGGCGTATCGATCGAGAAATGATGAGGGGCTGCGAAGGTCGGCCGTTGACGATCGCCTTGTACGTTGCGCCACGGAGTAGTCGCATGACGACAGTGACGAATGGCTGTAGGTACCGCATATGTTGGAGGACCGCTTCCAAATAGTCGTGGTCCACTCGGTCGAAAGCTTGACTAAAATCGATTGCCGCCAGTGCACCCTTCAGACGACATGCCCTCGCCAGTGAGATCAAGTCACGATATTCACTGAGTGCTGTTTGAATATTATTGTCGCCTCCTAATGACGTTTGATCGGGTGAGATAACATTTCGTAGGGTCTGGCGTATCCGCGCCGCCAACAGTCGAGAAAAGATCTTAAAGTCGCAGTTCAATAGCGTCAACGGGCGGTAGTCCTGCAGTCGTGAGCCACCGGACGGTTTGTGAATAGGAATAATCATCCCTTCCACAAGGGCCGCAGGGA
This sequence comes from Schistocerca serialis cubense, assembly GCF_023864345.2. Lineage (NCBI taxonomy): Eukaryota > Metazoa > Arthropoda > Insecta > Orthoptera > Acrididae > Schistocerca > Schistocerca serialis. The sequence goes on along the minus strand of NC_064645.1, from coordinate 361,750,307 downwards.
GCGGCACGTCCGGGGGTAGTAGTTCGCGACAGTTGTCCGTCCATCGTGAGGCTAATAAATATTGAAAAGTCCGGCCATCAGGACCCGGAGACTTGTTGACAGCTCCTTTTCTAATGGCGTCGATCACTTCTTCTTCTGCAATTCCTTCCATCAAGGCCGCTTCCATTGCCGGAGTGACGGTGCCGTAAATCGTCTGAGAGACGTCCTCCAGTGCTGTCGGATCAGGGGTCTGAGCGGAATAGAGTTGGGAATAATGATTGTAGGACGCTGTGTTTATGTCTTGTTGCGTGGTGAGGCGACGACCATCCTCCGTGTCGATGAAGCGTATCAGCGCTCGTTGGCGTCGTTTACGTTCACGAAGGACGTGGAACATTGACGGGTGTTCGCTAGGTATCCGATCCTGCGTCCTCGAACGGATGACTACCCCCTCTAGGTGGCGTCGCATATGAGCGAGGATCTGAGCCTTACCACGGTGGACCGCCTTTTGTCGTTCCGGAGACGGCGCCATAGCATCGCAGTCGCGCAGGACCCGGAAGTAAAAGTCGAGTGTATGTCTTCACCAAGCAGTGTGGTCGCGACCGTAGGTTATCAACGTTTGCCTCAGTGCCGGTTTGGCGCAGTCCAACCACCAGCGGATCGTTGTGGGATATGCACGGAGGCGATTTTCACACGAATGCCACGTATCCTCAACGGCTTGGCGGCAAACCGGGTACGACAGGTGAGCGATGTTTAATTTCCACGGGCTACGGCTTCTCCACACTTTTTGCCGCCGCAGGGTGACGGCACAAATGTAAGCTGAGTGGTCCGACAATGCTGCAGGCCACAGTTCCGCATCCTGTGTTCCAGCGGCGAGAGAGCGTGAGACATAAATCCGATCGATACGACTAGAAGAGTGACTCGTGAAGTGCGTGAATCCCGGTCGGTGGCCGTGAAGATGTTCCCAAGTGTCCACCATCTGCAGGTCTCGAATTAGCTTCTCGAGTTCCGGCCACGGATTATGTCGTGGGAGTTGGTCTCTGGGCGCCAGTACGCAATTGTAGTCACCTCCAAACACCAGATGGTCGTGGCGACCTTGGAAGAGCGGGGCAACGTCTTCCGCAAAGAATCGTGAACGTTCGCGACGTTTGTCCGTCCCGGAAGGTGCGTAGATATTGATAAGGCGGACACCCAGTACTGTGAGCGCCATTCCTCTTGCCCCAGGCAGAAACAGGATATCGTCCGCCACTATCCCTTCCCGAAGAAGTACAGCGACACCGCTGTCTGTTGGGGAAGCTGGAGAGACACAAGCATCGTAACCGTACATGCCTGGGAAGTCGTCGACGTACACTTCCTGGAGAAGGGCTATGTCGATGGAAGCAGAGTTCAACATATTCTGAAGCAAGGATAACTTAGCGCGCGTCCGTAGTGTTGATGTTTATAGTTGCAACGCGATAAGTTTGATGTCTATCCACAGCTTCCGTGTTGGCCATCAGTACCCTTGTAAGGCTGTCGCGTCACTGTAACTGATGGCGGAAAAGGATCAACACTGGTGGGGTAAATTTCCCCCCGTGTCGTCCGACACGATGGACAAGGAGTGTTCCTCACAGTCGTCCGCCCAGTCGCCATGAAATACCATCGGCTGTTGGTGGCTGTTAGTGCCTGCTGCAGCACTCGGCGCTGACTCCCTCGGCTCTGCTGGCTGGGAATCGGCAGCGGCTGTCTGCTTGTGATCCTGCTGTTCTGTGGGGTCGGAGGGGCTGAAGCCGTCATCACGGCGACCTGTTGAGTTTGAAGTTACAGCGGCCTCTGTACCGCCGGTACCGTCGTCGGAATTTCCACAGTCCATGTCAGACGATCGCTGCAAACACTCGTCCAATGAGCACGCCGCCGTCTCTTGTGTTTTCGCGGGGAACGCTGCTTACGGACGTGTGTTTCAGTATCTGAATGTGGGTGGATTTCTTCAGCTGCTCCGGTGTCTGGAAGAAAAGCCGCTGTCGGCACAACCCGTGGGTCAATGTCCATCCTGGCATCCACGCCTTCTGGCAAGGTCGGTCGGTGATTATCTTCAGGTGGGGGCGCCGTTGTAGAGGCCGGATCCTGTACTGCAGAAGCCATTATGGTCTCGCCATCGGGGGCGGTTATCGGACTAATGTTGTTAGCATCGGAGAAGGTTGCTGCCCGTGTAACTTCGGCGTAATTGAGAGGAAGGGTCGTCACCGTAGAAGGAGTCATAGATTCACCTGTCGGGATTTGAGTAAGCCGTCGCCGGAGACAATCCGACCGGACGTGCCCTACTTGGCCACAACCAGAGCAAGTGCGTGGCTGACCGTCATACATAATGATCGCCCTACATCCGCCGATGACAAGATATGACGGAACATGTTTGGTCAGTTCAATTTTAATCTGTCGCACCTCGTTAAGAACGGGGTACGTTGTAAAGGTGGTCCATTTTTCGGCCATATGGCTGATCACTCTGCCGTAGGGCTGGAAAGCCGCGGTGACTACTACAGAAGCCATTATGGTCTCGCCATCGGGGACGGTTATCGGACTAATGTTGTTAGCATCGGAAAAGGTTGCTGCCCGTGTAACTTCGGCGTAATTGAGAGGAAGGGTCGTCACCGTAGAAGGAGTCATAGATTCACCTGTCGGGATATGAGTAAGCCGTCGCCGGAGACAATCCGACCGGACGTGCCCTATTTGGCCACAACCAGAGCAAGTGCATGGCAAGTGATCGCCCTACATCCGCCGATGACAAGATTTGACGGAACATGTTTGGTCAGTTCAATTTTAATCTGTCGCACCCCGTTAAGAACGGGGTACGTTGTAAAGGTGGTCCATTTTTCGGCCATATGGCTGATCACTCTGCCGTAGGGCTGGAAAGCCGCGGTGACTACGTCCGGTGGTACTTCTAAAGGGAGTTCGAAGACGCATATCGTATGGAGGCCAAGCCCCGCGTGATCGATAGACCGCCCCAATATGGCCATCAAAATGTTTGAATTTAAGATCGTTCGCATGTGCGCTCACGATTCTGTTGCACACCTCGTCACTTACTAGCTTGACGTAGACAACACTGCTCGTGATAGAGAGATGGATATACCAATTATGTCTCGCGGGTCAATTTTAACGTCGTCACGTAGAAAACGTTCCACTTCAAAAGCTCGCGGTCGTCCATGATCAGGTTGAAAACTGATCTTGATGGTGGTTTGTCTGTATGAATGTGCCATGTTGCGTCGGTATTGATGGACTCTAAACTAGCGACAACGCAGTAGTAAACAACTACGGGCACTCGCGACCGCGCGAACGGGACGGGACGTAAACAAGACGTCCTCGCCGCAGCGCTGCGGAAAGCAGACTGAAAACGTGCACTCAGCAACCGGGGGCGGACACTTCACAATACAAAACATACTTGAAAACATCTTCCTCACAGTCACTGTTAAAGTTCACATTTTATAAGCTGACTACAATATGCGACTTTCCAACATGACGTCCAAGACTTGACTTTTTCAAGGTCCGACTCTCTAACAAACAAACTAATAATCGCTTACGCGCCCAAAAATCTGAGTTATAAGTACGTCAAAGATCATAGTGACGAAAGAAAGAATCCACATACGAATAATATCATTGCAATATAAACATATCGATGTATCAAAATACCTCTACATTAATGAAATCAAATCTGAATGTTGTCTCAGAAATATGTTAACTACTTCTACAGAAACACAGTAGAATATTACTGGTATCGAGAGGTTCAAGTGAGGTGCCGTAATGGTTACGTAATTCAAATACCATTACAATAGCCGCCGGCAGGGCTTCATTCACATTACGAATGAGACCTCCCGACAAACATACGGAATGCGCATTGGAATTATTTCTCGTCTTGCCTGGTATCTCCCTGAGGGGCTCCATCACCCGTTAACATTGGAGCTCCCAATGACTAACATACCCACCCTCTGTACTTGTGAGGACTGGGCAGGAAACTCGGCCGCTGGCCCAACAGGAGAGGCAACCCGTGTTGGCTCAGAGTTATCATCAACACAGGGTAGCACCTCGTACCTGTTGCTAAGGCGGAGGAAGCCAGCCGCTCGGCCTGCTTTCTCTTTCGCCTTCCGCCCAGTGACACGCGAACCCACCACTGTCTGCCACCCACTATGGAGAGAGGATGAACTGGTTAGATGCGAATCAAAAGTCACAGCGACGTGCGGGTCACCAGGGGATTCCAGTGACACCAAATCTGTCGCAAGTCTCATCACTGGCGCCCCGACGTCACCGCAACTTTGAGCATTAACTAGAAACTTGTCGACGGTAGCCAACACAGCTTCCAGCTGTTTATGGACAGCAGACAACTCTATTTGTGTCCGCTCACAACAAGCACAGTCCCGGTCGGCCGGTGTTGCCGAGCGGTTCTAGGCGCTTCAGTCTGGAACCGCGCGACCGCTACGGTCGCAGGTTCGAATCCTGCCCCGGGCATGGATGTGTGTGATGTCCTTAGGTTAGTTAGATTTAGGTAGGTCTAAGTTCTAGGGGACAGATGACCTCAGATGTTAAGTCCCATAGACCATTTTGATCACAGTCCCTAGCCATATCGTACTGCATATAAAATATATGTAAGGTCTGACGCTACTGAGTTTGAAAATATACCAAAGGAGAATAAAGTACCACTAAAAGTTGGTGTGCAGATTTCTCACTGTACACTGAGACCGCAAGCAATTAAACGGAAATTAATTTCTCTACTGAAGTTGATGAATTTATAGATACCTGTTATTGGAAATCCTTTTTGTCGAAAAGTTACTGCACGAGATAAATAATCAAACTATAATGCACTGATCTAAACTGCATGCTGTCTACTAGCACAAAATTAAAACTTAGTTGCGTGACGGAGTTTCTGGAGACGGGAAAATTTACGCTAGGAAGCCTCCCTACACAAGTGTAAATTACACACTTACAATTCACTTCTTTGCAAAAGCACGTGAACAAAAAACAAAGACTAAATTAATTTACAGTTTCTCAGACAAGTGCTGTTGCTGCTCTGCTGCGCGTTCTCTCGGCTCGGCGGCTGCCGCTAGCCCGGGTTCCCGGGTTCGATTCCCGGCGGGGTCAGGGATTTTCTCTGCCTCGTGATGACTGGGTGTTGTGTGATGTCCTTAGGTTAGTTAGGTTTAAGTAGTTCTAAGTTCTAGGGGACTGATAACCATAGATGTTAAGTCCCATAGTGCTCAGAGCCATTTTTTGCTGCCGCTACACAGTACAGTTTGCAGGTCAGCCTCACGTTGCTGTACTTACTTATTGCCTGAATGTTTTGACGAAGATTGCCATATGTTATGGCACAAGTAGAAGTATGGTCGAAGTAGAGAGGATATAAAATGTAGGCTGGCAATGGCAAGGAAAGCGTTTCTGAAGAAGAGAAATTTGTTAACATCGAGTATTGATTTAAGTGTCAGGAAGTCATATCTGAAAGTATTTGTATGGAGTGTAGCCATGTATGGAAGTGAAACATGGACGATAAATAGTTTGGACAAGAAGAGAATAGAAGCTTTCGAAATGTGGTGCTACAGAAGAATGCTGAAGATTAGATGGGTAGATCACATAACTAATCAGGAGGTACTGAATAGGATTGGGGAGAAGAGAAGTTTGTGGCACAACTTGACCAGAAGAAGGGATCGGTTGGTAGGACATGTTCTGAGGCATCAAGGGATCACCAATTTAGTATTGGAGGGCAGTGTGGAGGGTAAAAATCGTAGAGGGAGACCAAGAGATGAATGCACTAAGCAGATTCAGAAGGATGTAGGTTGCAGTAGGTACTGGGAGATGAAGAAGCTGGCACAGGATAGAGTAGCATGGAGAGCTGCATCAAACCAGTCTCAGGACTGAAGACCACAACAACAACAACATGGCACAAGTCCCACACCCAGTGCCCTTCTCACTCCTGTTCAGATGTAAGCCCTAGCCCGTGGAACAACATTTATCGACAATACAAAATAGTACCACTGCAACGTGCCCCAAGTCAGCCATCATCGTTGCCAGGCGTGGTACCGCATTTATCTGTCCACTTAGCAGCACCAAGAGGCCTGGGCTATCGCGACACTGAAACAGCTACGCAGTATGCATGTTGGTGCCTCAAGTAAGACTATCTTTTCTAGGTCACCACATACGTCCTCAGCTTTTTTTTTCTGTCCAAACTGTTTTCCACTATTACACGCCAGGCCATACTGATCTGGCCGTACGACTTATCTTACAAGACAGGTTGAAGAATGACACTTATAGATTTAGAGAAAGCCTTTTAAAATTTTGACTTGAACACACACTTTGGAATTCTGAAGGCAGCACGATTCAAGCACTGGGGGCGAAAAGTTTTCAACAAGTTATACAGAAACCACACTGCAGTTATGAGTTGAAAGAGATGAAGAGAAGTAGTAGATGAGAGGGATTGAGACAGAGTTGTAGCCCACTCCCGATGTTATTCAGTATGTAGATCAAACCGGCTGTGAAAGAAACCAAAGATAAATTTGTAAAGGGAAGTAAAGTTCAGTGTGAAGAAATATAAAGTTTTATCTTTGGCAGTGCCATTGTATAGCTTGTTTTGGTACTACTCTAAGTGATGAACGTAAGATATGCAGTGAAGCAGCAAGCAACCTAAATATGAAAGAAAACCTTGGGCAGTGCAGTGCAAGGGTGCGCAGCTATTCTAAAAAGATCTCATGCTCCAGTCTTACTGTGTTCTGCAAAGTGCAGAGCGTTGGAAAATATAAAATTATTGTGTGAGAGGATGGTAATGGAATTTGAACTTGCTAAATGACTGAAAGTAATTTATCCTTTAAAAACCGTGTTATAAAAACTGGTAGGCATTCCTCAACATTCACAATGAACTTTATAAAAATTATTCTTTGTCACAAACATTTCACTGAAATGAAATTAATTACTGAATACGGTAAAAGAGTGTCAAAACTAACTTCTGAGAACAAGCTATATGAACTGTTAACTTTATTTGTTCTCGTTTGAAAAATGAACTAGCTAAACCAAACAAACAAAAACATTTCATCATAGAATGAAGGCTTTCACGGCAGGTGTTGTCAACACTTCCGGGCTGAGATGCCGTGGTCCATACATAAGATTCTCCCCTGACGTTTCGCCTTCGACTGCGGAAAGCAACCCGTCAGGGGAGAGTCTTATGTATGAACCATGGCATCTCAGCCCGGGAGTGTTAAGTGATAAAAACATTTCATTAAAACATTACATTGTTCACACACATCACAAAAGGCCCTAGCAAGCAATACAGCAACAACTGTACCTGCACATCTTCACTTCCGAAATTAATCTTTACGAAATGATATTACACAGTTACTCATTTTTTTGTAATTTTATTTCTGTGCTCTGTAAGTTTCTCCCATCTGCTCAGCAGCATAGCCAACATCCGGCTCTCACTAGCTTCTCTTGTAGCACTTACTGCAACAATATTGCTGAGAATCAAAGATCACAGTGCTTGTACTCAAAACCTCTTTGGTGGAACATATCGACAACCAAAGATGACAGCGCTTGTACTTGAAACCTCTGCGACGGAACAAATCCAAAACGAAAGATACCAGTGGTTGTACTCGAAACCTCTGTGGTGAAACACATCGAATATAGAAAACCTCTGTTTCAAAAGTAGCCAGTACACACATGTTGAATGTGACACATTGAATGAAAATAGATCTTACATCTTTTTCTTGAATACCAAAAATTAACTAGAAATCTTAAACTGAACTGGACATCCGTTCCCCGGCCCCCTCCCCCCTCCCCCCTCCCCCTTCTTACGACCTTTTGTACTCGTTCCATTTCATATTTCTTTGAAACGAAGCTGGGCCGTGTATCGACTCGTGTTACGCCTTGTGTTTAGATTGCATTGGTTTTCCTTTTCTCGCCCTGACATGTTTGTTTGGTATGTTAGCTGTCATTAAGTGGCTGCTTGGTTGTATTTTCCCTCTGCTATCGATATCTGCGTTTTTGCTACCGGGAAACTGCTTGGAGGAAGTGAGATCTTTTACCGGTTGTAACCTCGTGTGGTGGTGCGGAAGTAGGGGGTTGCGCGCAGAGAGTATGGTGGAGACGGGAGGGCAGCGTGGCTCTCCAGCGCGAAGCAGGCGTGGTCGGTTGTACCGAGTCGCCACGTGATGTATGTCGGTTGTGTGTAACGAGCGGGTCGAGTTGACGGAAGAGCTCCATGCGTGTTGATTGTATACACAATCGCCCCACGAGTAGTTGCTGTTCATTTCGCCTTGGTGGGACGTAAACAAACTTCTTTAAATCCCCCGTTTCAACGCTGGAGTTTAAAAGGAGACACCTAACATGAAGGAGCGGTCACTACCCGTCAACGTTGCAGAGAAGACGTGAACTCCGGTGACAGAGCGTGTTGTCGCATGATCGTGGCGTGTTGGGTACGCTGGCGACGCGTACGCGGTCGGATATGTGGATCCTTGCCATCGGAGGTCATGTACTGCCTGTTCGAGCATAATTGCAACTTATGTTCGTGGAAGGTTTAATCATTAATAATTTTGTGTAACCAGCGTCTCTTCTGCCTTGTGGCATCCGGCGACCGGGTTTCCTGTCCTTGGCACCGGTGTAATTAAAGACAGTGATCTTTCCTCCTCCTCTCGTTACTGTCCGATGGGAGGTGTAGTTCTGCCAGTTTAATTGTTTCGCTATTCTGTCGTGGGATATGAGTAAATTCATGCTTCTTGTTGGTTGATCATGTGGTCGCTCATTCAGGACTGTGTGGTGTAATGTTTCCTTGCACGAGGTTAGCTCTAATTCTGTCAGCAAATTAAGCCATCTTATAACAAGTTTTCGCTGGCTAAAAGTCGGTACAGTGACCAGCCTGAGAGTGGCAATTGTGTTTACGGGCGTATTTAAATTGGTCAGTATTCTGTCCAGCCTCAGCATCCCTGAGTGGGTGATTAGTGGCCACCTTACATGGGTCCGTCATATCTGTTACGTTCTAATGATATTCCAGGACACTTTTGTTTAAAATCTTTTTTAATTCTTCCATGTTTGTAAATTCTTTTATTGCCATTAATCGTGTGTTTGCTGAGACCTGTCTAATTTTTTTTAATGACTGTGTTGGTAGCTTCACTACCTCACCATACTTTATTAACAAAGTTCTGTATTTACTTTAGTAGCCTGTTTACTAATGTTCTTTAAATTTTTTAAATTGTTGTATTGCTATAAATTACTTTGACTGGCGTTAGCGGCGTGTTTTAACAGGTAGTTTATTGCCGTACTGCTAGCTTCTGTGTTTTTTAATTTTTTTAACTGTTGTATTGCTATAAATTACTTGATTGCCGTTAGCGGCGTGTTTAAAAGGCTGTTTATTGCAGTACTGCTAGTTTCTGTAAGATACGAATAAAACGTTTGTGAAAATCTCAACTCGACAACTACTAGAAATTTGGCCCCGTTTCCCAACTTGTGATGTGGCCATAACCACTGTGTGTGTGTGTGTGTGTGTGTGTGTGTGTGTGTGTGTGTGTCAGAAGCGATAGATATTTAATCGATTTAACTATGTCAAGCAGCACACCAAACTGCTGCAATGTAACATTGCACTTTAGTTTTCCTATTTATCCTCATTAAGTTACATCTCAACGTAGATAAAATTCTGTCGAAGTCATCCCGTACCTCCCTATACAGTCAATCATTGACGACACTTCCGGTGAACTATAGCGTCATCAGCAAATAGACGCCAAATGCTGCTCACCCTATGCATCGTATCTTTTCTATAATCCGTACACGGCTTACTGGAGAAGCAAATATCGTACTCTAAAAAAATATTAATCAGTTCAAAAATGGTTCAAATGGCTCTGAGCACTACGGGACTTAACTTCTAAGGTCATCAGTCCCCTAGAACTTAGAACTACTTAAACCCAACTAACCTAAGGACACCACACACATCCATGCCCGAGGCAGGATTCGAACCTGCGACCGCAGCGGTCTCGCGGATCCAGACTGTAGCGCCTAGAACCGCACGGCCACTCGGGCCGGCATTACACAGTTATTTGACAGTAATTGCTACCCCGGGCCTCAATCATAAGAAACGAATCCTTCTCAATCCACATTCGTCCGTATGAAGTCGACCAGAAACGCTTGAATATCGTAGCAACAAACCCTTTGCAAACTTGAGCCCAGGCACAAATGACGAAACGCTAGCGTTTCATTCTTTGCGTGTGTCGGTATAATATTTCTGCTTCTTCTGGCAGTTATTTACGTCGTTTTCAGTTTCTTCTACGAAATGTTATTGAGTGATGGGAATTGCGGTTTCCGTTTGTGAGTGAGCGGTTAACGACCACAAGAAACGTAATGCCTGAGTGACAGCGTTTGACAGACTTGAGGCTGACTCTGTATGATATAGTATATCTCTGCGTGCTGCTGAAGGCCAGCTTCGTTTTGCCCCACGTGCCTCGTATTTCTCTCGTAGCGTTCCAAGCCGCTTTTTTAATCTCTGCACGGAGTCGTATACGGATCACATTTTCTCTCTTGTAAGAGATACCTGTACAGGGAAAGGCAGTAACTCTGACATCTACTGTTCGAGCCTGGCTTTTTACTACGCTATAAAGCATGTGGTAATAACAACGGACAATTTAATAAGACTGTAATTTAGCATCAGAGAGCGTTGGGACCGTTTGGTATAACGCAGGTTTCCCCTAACTGTGTGACCTGCGAAAAGCTATTAACAACGTGTACCACATTTTAACACTACTGATTATTGTTCTATATTTTATTATGATTTCTGTGTTATTGCTTATGACTTAAAACTGTAGGTATCACTGAAAACACAAGTGTGCCTCATTTCTTTTAAATTTTATTAGCCTCCAAAATAAACAAGACGTTCCATAAAAGTATCAGGATTCTCAAAGTGTTCCGGCGGAGGAAACGTTTGGGAAGTCCTCGACTGGTTGAAAGGAGCGTAACTGGGAACCGACAGGCCGCGGGTGCGAATCCCGGTGGGACCACGGAAATCTTCAACATGTCTTTAGCCTATCCTTCAGCTGTGTTATGACTCGCCAAGGCGGCACGTGGTTCGGATTCCACGTTAAACTGTAAGTCCCTTTTCGACGCTTGGAAAATTGGAGTTGGTTACGGACTTACTTACATGATTTTACCGCTTTCTCACAAGGCAGTCGGAAGCTCAGATGTTCTGGCGTCTGTTTTCGAATTGACTTCTAGAGAGAAAAACGTGCGTCTTTGGCGCTGGAGTTCTTGAAGTCGCAATCGGATTTTCGTACAAGATACGCCTCTTAAGTACTTAGTAAATCAAGGCAAAAAAGAGAAATTTTTGGTAGAGATCGTGTTATTGTTTCTCATCTGCCATGTTTATGCAGTGCGTTATGCGTTTGAACCAAGTATGGAATTTTTTTTCCCCCTTTTGATGTGGGGACCTCAAACATTCAACTGCTTCTCGTGGTGTTGAAAATTGCTGTCCGCGAATTTTTTCTTGTTTCGTTTGGCGTAAGAGAATAAAAATAAACCGTTATTTAATAAATCAAGTGACAATTGGCAGTGAGATTAAGCGAAAGAGCTTGCTCGCCTTCTAACAGTAGTTTATTGTAGGTCGCTGCAACAAGGAAAGGTTCCAGACGACGAAATAAAACCGCAGGTCATTCCCGTTTTCAAAAAGGGTCATCAAACTCACACACGTAATTTTAGACCTACATCGCTGACATCAATCTGTTGTAAAATAATGGAACACGTTCTGAGTTCATAATGACACTTCTACATATCCTCTGTAAGATCAACATAGATTGTGTAAACAGAAATCACGCAAAACTCTGCTCGCTCTTTTTTGTCCATTCTTCTGACTGAAGGTTCGAGGGACTTCGGTCATTCACTTATGTAATAAAATGGAACACCTACGACAGTCCTCACGATGTTATTTATCACACGGCTATCAATTTCGGTGCTTCAGTACCCTATCTTCAGACCTTAATCGACGCTGAGGTATAGAATTGGAGTTAACCCCCTCAGCGTCACTTAATGTCTGAAGATAGTGCACTAAAGCACCGAAACTGGTAGTCGTATAGTAAATAGCCTGTAGTTATTACCTTTTATTACACCCACTCGCTCCGTTCATCTACGAAATCCTGAGCTATCAGATTGATACTGTGTTCCTTCTACATCTACATGGATGTTCTGCAAATCACATGTAAGTGCCTAGCAATGGGGTTCATCGAACCACCTTCACTATTCTCTATTATTCGAATCTCGTATAGCGGGCGGCAAGAACGAACACTTGTATCTTCCCGTACGAGCTCTGATTTCCCTTTTTTATCATGGTAATTTCTAGAACGGCATTCGATACAGTTTCAGACTGCCGTTTATTGACCAGATTACGAGATTTCCGAATGTCGGAACAGGATTCTGACCTTCCCAGGAGACTGACCTCCACACATTGTACTTCAAGGGACGAAATCGTCCAGTGTGAAGATAATTCGAAGAGTACGGCCGTTACTACTCTCTTATACGAAAGGCTAGTTGACAACGTCGGAAGTTCCGTGAGGCTTTTTACAGACGATGCTACATTCTATAGGAAGGTTGCGACATCAGAATACTGCAGAAAAATGCAGGAAGACCTGTGGAGAATCTATGATTGGTCCAGGGGCTGGCTGTTGACCCTAAACGGAAATAAATATAAAGTATTACGCATACATAGACGAAGAGATCCGTCTCGGTGGATTATATTATTGCCGAAAAATCACCGGAAACAAGAACAGCAACAAAATACCTATAAGTAACAATCAGGGGCGACGTAAGTTGGAATGAGCCACGTACAACCAGCTGTAGGTGAACGAGCTCCAGGCTGAGGTGTGAGATATATTTGAAGAATCCTGAGTAAGTCATCCGCGAAGGAGGTGGCTTATAAAACACTTGTTTGAACGAGTCGTGATTATTACTCATCATTCTGGGACTCTTACCAACTAGGAGTAACAGAAGAAGCATGGAAGATCCAACGAAGGGTGGCACGTTTCGTCATTGGATCGTTTGCTAAGCGCGAGATAATTACAGAGGTTTTTAACAAACGCCAGTGGCAGATACTATAGGACAGGTGTTCTATTATGGGTAGCGTTGTGCTAAATGTTAGTCTCGCCAGAGATATCTTGCCGAAGACACCATCAGCCACGCATCATAACGTCAGTTGCGGAGTATGGATATCGATGTAGAAGGAGACATTAATTCCATGTTTTTCTCCGTCAAATAAGCAATTTTCTCATGTGCTTTGCGACACATTGCCTTGCCATTACATCGATCACTAATAGCAAATTAATCTCTGTATACCGTTCAATATTAGCTCTTCGTTGATCCACTAAAACAACGGTCGTGACATGCCTAGTGTAACTAAAAAGGCAAGTAATCTTCCTTTTCTTTGTTTCACTTTTATGAGAGTGGTTCGCCAACGAACCACTTTTGTTCATTCCGGTTCACCATGGACCATAAAAACAGTTGATTGCTGCTTGTTCTTCAGCTCATACGAAGACATCCAACTTTTGTCTTCCGTTACAATGTTGCATAAGGATTAAGCATTTCCTCGGTATAATTTTTTGAGCACATCTTAACACCAGTTGACACGATTTTATCTATTGTATGGAAGTGAAACATGGATGATGAACGGTTCATACAAGAAGAGAATAGAAGCTTTTAAAATGTGCTGTTACGTATTTATTTATTTATCGTATGATGACAGGAGAAACGCTAGACAACTGTTGACAACACATTTATACATTTCTACATAGATTCAGACAGTCAAGATCGTAATGGGTTCATAGCCGCAACAAAAGGACCACATGTCAATCAGATGTTTTTAATCGTATATATTTATACCACGTAAAGTTCAGAACAGAAATATATCTCTCCCCAAGTAGTACGACGTGATTCTCAAAAGCGCTCTAGAAAATCGATATCAAAGTTTTCCGACCATCTTTAGTATGTTAAGCTGAGGCAATGTCTGGTTCTGCGTGGTTGCATTGTATGTTGCAAGCCTGCTCTGTGGGGGCTTGGGTGGGGATGGCTTCGAATCCTGACGGAAACAAATTTTTAAACAAAAACGCTCGTCGTATGTGTATTTAAGTGAAACAAGAACGCAAAATACAAAAAGGCAGAAAAAATTCGTTCATAACTTTTTTAATTATATACTGGTGATTAACAATCTATCATAAGATATCGGTAATTACGAATTTTTTTTGGAAGTGAAAACTAGATTGTTCTGTGGAATATCTAATTAGAAATAACAAGACGTGCAGTTTTCATGAAACTGACAGTTGCATGTGTTAATTAGCACATATTTGACGAATTTCATATCTAAATGGTGTAGATAGTCGAAATGACAGGAGAAAGCGAAAAAATTATCTAAACGAGATTTTATCTAGTGCTTACCTGCCTCATGCGCTTTATGTATTATATCCTTCACGGAAGTGCTCCTAGAATATGCATTATTGTTTAAAAATTTGATTCCACCTGGATCCGAACCGAGATCCCACCCCTGCCCCCCCCCCCCCCCCCCACCTTCCCAGACACACACGGAAACATACAGAGAGCGAGCACTCTGCCATGATGTTCGGCATTTCTTAAACAGGAGATTGGAAAACCGATGGATCGGTCGTGGTGAAGATCATGATCAGCAATTCATGTCATGGCCTCCACGCTCTCCCAACTTAACTCCATGCGATTTCTTTCTGTGGGGTTATGTGAAAGATTCAGTGTTTAAACCTCCTCTACCAAGAAACGTGGCAGAACTGCGAGCTCGCATCAACGATGCTTTCGATCTCATTGATGGGGACATGCTGCGCCGAGTGTGGGAGGAACTTTATTATCGGCTTGATGTCTGCCGAATCACTAAAGGGGCACATATCAAACATTTGTGAATGCCTAAAAAAACTTTTTGAGGTTTTGTATGTGTGTGCAAAGCATTGTGAAAACTACTCAAATAACAAAGTTTTTGTAGAGCTGTGAAATCGATTCAATCATTTGTAATAACCCTGTATTTCTTGAAAACGCAGTTAAGAACACTTTCTCAAGTGAATTATCTATCGCTGAATGTAAGAAACAGCTAAAACCAATGTCTTATTGCTACTCCATAAAATCAAATAGCTTTATCCTGTTGTCCGTTCATTCAGAGATTACTTGAAAATTCTTTCGTTCCTCAGGGCTTAGGTCCAGATTATTATTCTATATAATTTATTAGACAATTATTCTAAACCATACGCTGAGCAATGACAGATTTTTTTTATGGATTGTGGTGCAATATTCCTGACCGGTGGCCAGTGCATGTTTGTGAGACGAATGTGCCCTGTGATGAATCGCAATGTTTGATTGTGCTAAGTGTCAAATATTTTAGTGTTAGCACTGTTTAGTCGAGTGGACCAGCAGTGTTCTGCGAGTGAGTGTGAAAGAGCTAAAGCTGGTGATCTGAACATTGTTGCAGTGGCACCTGTTAACTTCTGGAGTATACTATTCGGAGTTCTGACTTTAGTTGCCACATACTCGAGATGTATTTTCTACGTCAAAGAACTTTCTAGACTCACACATAAGTATTCTGAGGTCTTGAAATACTAAATGTTGTTGTTGTTTTTGTGGTCTTCAGTCCTGAGACTGGTTTGATGCAGCTCTCCATGCTACTCTATCCTGTGCAAGCTTCTTCATCTCCCAGTACCTACTGCAGCCTACGTCCTTCTGAATCTGCTTAGTGTATTCATCTCTTGGTCTCCCTCTACGATTTTTACCCTCCACGCTGCCCTCCAGTACTAAATTGTGATCCCTTGATGCCTCAGAATATGCCCTACCAACCGATCCCTTCTTCTAGTCAAGTTGTGCCACAAACTTCTCTTCTCCCCAATCCTATTCAATACCTCCTCATTAGTTATGTGATCTACCCATCTAATCTTGAGCATTCTTCCGTAGCACCACATTTCGAAGGCTTCTATTCTCTTCTTGTCCAAACTATTTATCGTCCATATTTCACTTCCGTACATGGCTACACTCCATACAAATACTTTCAAAAATGACTTCCTGACACTTAAATCTATACTCGATGTTAACAAATTTCTCTTCAAAACGCTTTCCTTGCCATTGACAGTCCACATTTTATATCCTCTCTACTTCGACCATTACGAGTTATTTAGCTCCCCAAATAGCAAAACTCCTTTACTACTTTCAGTGTCTCATTTACTAAACTAATTCCCCCAGCATCACCCTTCTTAATTCGACTACATTCCATTATCCTCGTTTTGCTTTTGTTGATGTTCATCTTATATCCTCCTTTCAAGACGCTATCCATTCTGTTCAACCGCTCTTCCAAGTCCTTTCCTCCCTCTGACAGAATTACAATGTCATCGGCGAACCTCAAAGTTTTTATTTCTTCTCCATGGATGTTAATACCTACTCCGATTTTTTTTTGTTACCTTCACTGCTTGCTCAATATACAGATTGAGTAACATTGGGGAGAGGCTACAACACTGTCTCACCCCCTTCCCAACCACTGCTTCCCTTTCATGTCCCTCGACTCTGCCGCCGTTGGATAAGCAGCTGCAGCAGCAAGTCTTATACTCTTAGCTCACTTATTTGTTACATCGTTTAATTCTTAATTTCTTTGCGTGTTTTTGGTATTTGCATTGTTTAATTCATAAATTTCGGGCATGTTATAGTATTTGAGAGCTGTAGCATCGCTTTTTAGTACTTGAATAATGTAAAATCGCGTAGTCTCCTTCCGCCGCCGAGCAGTGTGTCAGCAGTGCGCAAGTAGCAGCATTACTGCATTTACTAGGCAATCTTGTATTTTAATAACAGTTTAAATTTTGTGTCGAATTGTTTGTGCTCTCTGTAGATTAGTTCAGATGTTCTTTCCACAACAGTTTCTAGCATGGATAGGGACTGCAACTGCTGTGTTCGGATGCGGGTTGAGTTGGCATTCCTTTGCTCCCAGCTTCAGGCAGTGTTGGCTTCGGTCACACAGCTTGAGGCTGTTGCCAATGGGCATCACTGTGGGGGTCCAGATGGGGGTTTGTCGTCCCACGCATCCCCCGAACAGACTACGACTGCGGCTGCCCGGGATACTGCCCACATTGAGGCTGATCCCTCACCTGTGGTAGAGTGGGAGGTCGTCTCGAGGTGTGGCAGGGGGCGAAAGACATTCCGGAGGGCTGAACGGAAGGCCTCTCCAGTTTGTCTGACGAACTGGTTTCAGGCTCTGTCTCAGGCTGATACTGATCTTCGGCCGGACATGGCTGCTTGTCCTGTTCCAGAGGTTGCCCCTCAGTCTGCAAGATCTGGGCGATCGCAGAGGGTGCACTTACTGGTAGTTGGGAGCTCCAACGTCAGGCGCGTAATGGGGCCCCTTAGGGATATGGCAGCAAGAGAGGGGAAGAAAACCAATGGGCACTCCGTGTGCATACCGGGGGGAGTCCTTCCAGATGTAGAAAGGGTCCTTCAGGATGCCATGAAGGGTACAGGGTGCACCCATCTGCAGGTGGTCGCTCATGTCGGCACCAATGATGTGTGTCGCTATGGATCGGAGGAAATCCTCTCTGGCTTCCGGCGGCTATCTGATTTGGTGGAGACTGCCGGTCTTGCTTACGGGATGAAGGCAGAGCTCACCATCTGCAGCATCATCGACAGGACTGACTGCGGATATTTGGTACAGAGCCGAGTGGAGGGTCTGAATCAGAGGCTGAGACGGTTCTGCGACCGTGTGGGCTGCAGATTCCTCGACTTGCGCCATAGGGTGGTGGGGTTTCGGGTTCTGCTGGATAGGTCAGGAGTCCACGACACGCAGCAAGCGGCTACACAGGTAGCAGGGGTTGTGTGGCGTGGACTTGGCGGTTTTTTAGGTTAGATGGCCTCGGGCAAGTACAGAAAGGGCAGCAGCCTCAAAGGGTGCGGGGCAAAGTCAGGACATGTGGGGGGCCAAACATCAATCGGTATCGTAATTGTAAACTGTCGAAGCTGCATTGGTAAAGTACCGGAACTTCAAGCGCTGACAGAAAGCACCGAAGCTGAAATCGTTATAGGTACAGAAAGCTGGCTGAAGCCAGAGATAAATTCTGCCGAAATTTTTACAAAGGCACTGCCGGTGTTTAGAAAGGATAGATTGCATGCAACCGGCGGTGGCGGTGTTGTCGCTGTTAGTAGTAGTTTATCCTGTAGTGAAGTAGAAGTGGATAGTTCCTGTGAAATATTATGGGTGGAGGTTCAACTCAACAACCGAGCTCGGTTAATAATTGGCTTCTTTTACCGACCTCCCGACTCAGCAGCATTAGTGGCAGAACAACTGAGAGAAAATTTGTAATACATTTCACATAAATTTTCTCAGCATGTTATAGTCTTAGGTGGAGATTTCAATTTACCAGATATAGACTGGGACACTCAGATGTTTAGGACTGGTGGTAGGGACAGAGCATCGAGTGACATTATACTGAGTGCACTATCCGAAAATTACCTCGAGCAATTAAACAGAGAACCGACTCGTGGAGATAACATCTTGGACCTACTGATAACAAACAGACCCGAACTTTTCGACTCTGTAAGCGTAGAACAGGGAATCAGTGTTCATAAGGCCGTTGCAGCATCCATGAATATGGAATTTAATAGGAAATTTAAAAAAGGAAGGAAGGTTTATCTGTTTAGCAAGAGTGATAGAAGGCAGATTTCAGACTACCTAACAGATCAAAACGAAAATTTCTGTTCCGACACTGACAATGTTACGTGTTTATGGAAAAAGTTCAAGGCAATCGTAAAATGCTTTTTAGACAGGTACGTGCCGAGTAAAACTGTGAGGGTCGGGAAAAACCCACCGTAGTTCAACAACAAAGTTGGGAAACTACTGCGAAAGCAAAGAGGGCCTCACTCGAAGTGTAAACGCAGCCAAAGCCTCTCAGACAAACAGAAGCTAAGCGATGTCAAAGTTAGCGTAAGGAGGGCTATGCGTGAAGCGTTCAGTGAATTCGAAAGTAAAATTCTATGTACCGACTTGACAGAAAATCCTAGGAAGTTCTGGTCTTACGTTAAATCAGTAACTGGCTCGAAACAGCATATCCAGACACTCCGGGATGATGAAGGCATTGAAACAGAGGATGACACGCGTAAAGCTGAAATACTAAACACCTTTTTCCAAAGCTGTTTCACAGAGGAAGACCGCACTGCAGTTCCTTCTCTAAATCCTCACATAAACGAAAAAATGGTCGACATCGAAATAAGTGTCCAAGGAATAGAAAAGCAACTGGAATCACTCAACAGAGGAAAGTCCACTGGACCTGACGGGATACCAATTCGATTCTACACAGAGTACGCGAAAGAACTTGCCCCCCTTCTAACAGCCGTGTGCCGCAAGTCTTCCAAATGATTGGAAAAGAGCACAGGTAGTCCCAGTCTTCAAGAAGAGTCGTCGAGCAGATGCGCAAAATTATAGACCTATATCTCTGACGTCGATCTGTTGTAAAATTTTAGAACATGTTTTTTGCTCGCGTATCATGTCGTTTTTGGAAACCCAGAATCTACTCTGTAGGAATCAACTTGGGTTCCGGAAACAGCGATCGTGTGAGACCCAACTCGCTTTATTTGTTCATGAGACCCAGGAAATATTAGATACAGGCTCCCAGGTAGATGCTATTTTCCTTGACTTCCAGAAGGCGTTCGATACAGTTCCGCACTGTCGCCTGATAAACAAAGTAAGAGCCTACGGAATATCAGACCAGCTGTGTGGCTGCATTGAAGAGTTTTTAGCAAACAGGACACAGCATGTTGTTATCAATGGAGAGACGTCTACAGGCGTTAAAGTAACCTCTGGCGTGCCACAGGGGAGTGTTACGGGACCATTGCTTTTCACAATATATATATATAAATGACCTAGTAGATAGTTTCGGAACTTCCATGCGGCTTTTCGCGGATGATGCTGTAGTATACAGTGAAGTTGCAGCATTAGAAAATTGTAGCGAAATGCAGGAAGATCTGCAGCGGATAGGCACTTGGTACAGGGAGTGGCAACTGACCCTTAACATAGACAAATGTAATGTATTGCTAATACATAGAAAGAAGGATCCTTTATTGTATGATTAAACGATAGCGGAACTAACACTGGTAGCAGTTACTTCTGTAAAATATCTGGGAGTATGCGTGCGGAACGATTTGAAGTGGAATGATCATATAAAATTAATTGTTGGTAAGGCGGGTACCAGGTTGAGATTCATTGGGAGAGCCCTTAGAAAATGTACTCCATCAACAAAGGAGGTGGCTTACAAAACGCTCGTTCGACCTATACTTGAGTATTGCTCATCAGTGTGGGATCCGTGCCAGATCGGGTTGACGGAGGAGATAGAGAAGATCCAAAGAAGAGCGGCGCGTTTCGTCACAGGGTTATTTGGTAACCGTGATAGCGTCACGGAGATGTTTAGCAAACTCAAGTGACAGACTTCGCAAGAGAGGCGCTCTGCATCGCGGTGTAGCTTGCTCGCCGGGTTTCGAGAGGGTGCGTTTCTGGATGAGGTATCGAATATATTGCTTCCCCCTACTTATACCTCCCGAGGAGATCACGAATGTAAAATTAGAGAGATTCGAGCGCGCACGGAGGCTTTCAGACAGTCGTTCTTCCCGCGAACCATACGCGACTGGAACAGAAAAGGGAGGTAATGACAGTGGCACGTAAAGTGCCCTCCGCCACAAACCGTTGGGTGGCTTGCGGAGTATAAATGTAGATGTGGATGTAGATGTTATAAATGTCTTACAATTTAAAACCTGGTTCCTCAATCTCTGTCTTACCATTATATAATCTATCTGATCCCTTCCAGTATCTCCAGGGATCTTCCATGTATACAGTCATCTTTCATGATTGTTGAACCAAGTGTTAGCTATGATTAAGCTATGCTCTGTGCAAAATTCTACCAGGCGGCTTCCTCTTTCATTTCTTCCCCCCCAATACATATTCACTAAGTACGTTTCCTTCTCTCCCTTTTCCTATTATCGAATTCTAGTCACCCACGACTATTAAATTTTCGTCTCCCTTCACTATCTGAATAATTTCTTTTATCTCATCATACATTTCATCAATTTCTTCGTCTACAGAGCTAGTTGGCATATAAACTTGTACTGCTGCAGTAGGCGTGGGCATCGTATCTATCTTGTCCACAATAATGCGTTCACTATGCTGTTTATAGTAGCTTACCCGCATTCCTATTTTTTTATTCATTATTAAAACTACCTCTGCATTACCCCTATTTGATTTTGTATTTATAACCCTGTATTCACCTGATCAAAAGTCTTGTTCCTCCTGCCACCGAACTTCACTAATTCCCACTATATCTAACCTTAACCTATCCATTTCCCATTTTAAATTTTCTAACCTACCTGCCCGATTAAGGGATCTGACATTCCACGCTCCGATCCATAGAACGCCAGTTTTCTTTCTCATGATAACGACGTCCTCTTGAGTAGTCGCCGCCCGGAGATCCGAATGGGGGACTATTTTACCTCCGGAATACTTTACCCAAGAGGATGCCATCATCATGTAATTACACAGTAAAGCTGCATGCCCTAGGGAAAAATTACGGCTGTAGTTTCCCCCTGCTTTCAGCCGTTCACAGTACCAGCACAGTAAGGCCGTTTTGGTTGATGTTACAAGGCCAGCAGTCAATCATCCAGACTGTTGCCCCTGTAACTACTGAAAAGGCTGCTGCCTCTCTTCAGGAACCCTAGTTTGTCTGGCCTCTCAACAGGTACCCCTCTGTAGTGGTTGCAC
The DNA here is from genome assembly GCF_023864345.2 of Schistocerca serialis cubense. Classification (NCBI taxonomy): domain Eukaryota; kingdom Metazoa; phylum Arthropoda; class Insecta; order Orthoptera; family Acrididae; genus Schistocerca; species Schistocerca serialis. Next base: position 361,728,589 of record NC_064645.1, on the reverse strand, counting down.
CTACAGTACAGCTATCTGTATCGTTGAGGCACGCAAGCCTGCCCACCAACCGCAAGGTCCATGGTTCATGGGCGGGAGGGGGAGTGGGGGGAGATACTAAATGTTCTGATCTCTAAATGCGATGGTGTGTTTGTCTACAGAGGAAAATACCCGAGCAGATCCTTCTCAGGACCGTCCAGGTCATAAGACTGGATCTTCAATACTAGAGGAAAATGCCCTATTATCTGGTACCGTTTCTCAAATTAAGGTTGGCGGAAAACAAGCAGTCTTTAAATTATGGAAAATATGCTATACTATTACTGGGGAATACTTAAATACTACCCTTGCAAAAAATCTTCTTCATAATAGCTCGATCTGCAAACAGCACCACAGAGAATTAAAATGTAAAATTTTTACCTCCTGAAAATATGTTTCCTAAATGCGGGTTTTCTTGTTTCCTAATTAAGGGTTGTAAATAAACACTAAATTTTAATTAATTAGTTACATAATCTTTATTTGGTCCAAATATTTGTTTCAGAACTGAAGAATGGTGTATGTTTGTCGGTTACCCTGCAGATGTTCCAGGCGTGAGAAGAAAAATGTTCAGTCTCTGTGCTTTTTGTTAAGGAAGTCACATTTAAAATCTTTCTTTCAATGCCCCTGACACCAGCAAAGGCGAACTATTTTCTTAAGCCAGGTCTCTTTAGAGCTGTCGGCTGACCACAGCTGGTCGCAGTAAATGCACTCCTCGTCCTATTTATATTCAGGTGATAAGGTCTTTCAACATGGTTCCATCAATCCTTGAATCGGAGTCTTCCTCACCGTGATCCTGCTGCTTCGTGACTCTCTGGTTCTTTCAAACGTACAGATTTCTTTTGGTAACTCCAGATGTTGAACGTCTATGAGATGCATCAAGTTATTGGAGTAGATTTTGTTGAAGGTAGTGTCTTTCCTATAGTCTTGGTACTTGCTTTCTTATTCCCTTTGGCCAATCCCATTTCAAAAGAAGATAACTTCAAAGCTGCTTTTTTATCTGCTCTTGCGTCTGTAGGTGGAGTACAGGAGGTGAGCTAATTCCAAGAGTAGAAAGAACTGTTTCCTTCATTCCATGGACTGCAGTAGACAGTGTCCCTGCTGTAGCTTCTGAGACTTTATCAGCATTTGCTGCAGATTGCCGAAGAAAAAAACCCGTAGATGAAGAAACCAGGTGGTCACAAGGATAGATCCTACACTTTTTAAACCATTTTCAGCCACTTCTATTGTTGCAACTCGGCAATGTGCCTTATCAAAGAACTTCCCAACGTCTTTGTTCCTCAGATACTGGAAAGGAGATATCTGGAATTCATTCAGAACATCTGTGTGTATAAACTGCCGCCAAATTTTGGCTACCCGAAACAGAATATCCCATTACTACCCGCTGTTAGGAATCGTCCCTTGTTTCTATTTGGGTCCTGCCTAACCCTTAATTGAATAGTGAACGACACTTTTATCAATTAGTTAAGAAAGAGCACGCTTCAAACTACTGTCTTCCCTGGCTTAAGGAATGACATCAAACTACTGTAGTAAATGTTTGTCTTAACTACAATGCAAAAATAGTTGTGGAGAACGAAACGTTTAACAGCACTAGCACCAAACTCACAATGGTGTATCAGAATGATCTTCACTACTGGTTATCGGAGTCAGCCATAGAATGCAGCACCAAACAAGGGAGATATTCAGCTACCCGGAATTATCCACCCACCCGAAATAAGGGCACTTTACCCTAATTTATCAGCCGTACAGAAGAGGCATATGAGGCATAAGCAGAGCAAAGAGAGAGTATTCATTCGGAACGAAATACATCAATCTGATATCATCTTGCTATAAAGAGTGGTGTTACCTGAAGAGTGCTGAAGACTGGATGGGTACATCGCATCAATAATGCTAATGAATAATGAAGAGCTGGGGGGGAGGGGGGGGGGAGATATTAGAGGGAGACCAAGGCTTTATTTAGTAAGCAGTTTCAAATGGATGTTGGTTGCAGTAGCTACGCAGAAATGAAGAGGTCTGCACAGGATAGATTGGCATGGTGAGCTGCATCAAACCCGTCTTCAAACAATAGACCGTAATGACAATGATCAATTCTGCACAGTAACCTCCGGAGAATATCACGTTCAGGAGATACCTAGTAACATGTCCGCAGGCAACCACAACGATTCAAACAAACAAAAGCGTTTGCTCTCGTTCGCACACCGGCGAAATGAATCTCTTTCTTCAAACCTGTTTTTAAAATGTGCATTGCTAGCAAAAGCTCTAGCGAAACTCTCTTTGCAAACGCAGCTACTGGATTGCTGGGAACAGAAATGAAGGCAACATGCAACGGAGACCAGAACTAGTGTCCGCAGCATCAAGATTATCTGAGTTACGTTTTTGCAACCACGTTATTAGCAAGTGACGCACGCGAGAAACTGAAAGTAAATTGCTGTGTAATTATCTCAGTGCAGACTGCCTCTTGCCAGCGCCGTTAATTAATTCTGCAAACTGTTCAACATTTATCAGAATTAAGCCGTCAACTGCCAGCAGCAAGACAGAATTCATCCAGATGCAAGGAGCTCATACACATAGCGATTACATTTTGTTTCGCATAACTCTTGGTACTGACGAATAACTTGAGTAAACGTCTCCTCCAAATATAACTGTCCAGCAACACTCAGTTCAGTGTTCTGTCTCCAGCTTGTGGGTAATCAACTTTTATACACCGTCGAGTCACATTAATGTGACCACCGCCTGTGACAGACGTCAACGTGCTATAGGCACACACAGGCGGCAGATGGCAGCACTAACAATGGGGGGGGGGGGGGGGGGTATACAGGGTGAGTCACAAACTATTGATTGCCACCAAGGAATAACTCTGAAAGTATGATAGTAGTTGAAACGTTTGTGGGACAAATGTTGCATACGACAACGGTGGACATAATATGACGTTGGTTTTTTGTTACTAGGTCGGGTCACTTCAGAGATATGAAGATCACCTTTGTTTCTTTAAGTGGGATGCTACAGTCTGGTACTCATTTTCTGATAGTAGTTATCGAGACGAATCCAATGATGTGTAACAGTAAGGTCTTCGAAGGTCAACGAGGGTAACAGAGGTGTCATGAACGTCCTTTTTCAGGTTGGTTGGTTGGTTCTGAGCACTATGGGACTTAACATCGAAGGTCATCAGTCCCATAGAACTTAGAACTACTTAAACCTAAATAACCTAAGAACATCACACACATCCATGCCCGAGGCAGGATTCGAACCTGCGACTGTTGCGGTCGCGCGGTTCCAGACTGAAGCGCCTAGAACCGCGCGGCCACACCGGCCGGCCTTTTTCAGGTGTTCGAAGTGATGGCCGTTGGTATCAATGCAGTGCTGCAATCTTATCATGGATTGTATATCTACATCTACGTGATTACTCTGCTATTCAGAATAAAGTGTCTGGCAGAGGGTTCAATGAACCACCTTCATGCTGTCTCTCTACTGTTCCACTCTCGAAATGCACGCGGGAAAAACGAGCACTTAAATTTTTCCGTGCGACCCCTGATTTCTCTTATTTTATCGTAATGATCATGTCTCCCTATGTAGGTGGGTGCCGACAGAATGTTTTCGCAATCGGAGGAGAAAACTGGTGAGTGAAATTTCATGAGAAGATCCCGTAGCAACGAAAAACTCCTTTGTTTTAATGATTGCCACTCCAATTCACGAATTAGGCCTGTGACACTATCTCCCCTATTTCGCGATAATACAAAACGAGCTCCCCTTCTTTGTACTTTTTCGATGTCATCTGTCAGTCCCACCTGATGCGGATCCAACACCGCACAGCAGTACTCCAGAACAGAGCGGACAAGCGTAGTGTAAGCAGTCTCTCTGGTAGACCTGTTGCACCTTATAAGTGTTCTGCCAATAAATCGCGTCTTTGATTTGCTGTACCCACAATATTATTTATGTGATCGTTCCAATTTAGTTTATTTGTAATTGTAATCCCAAAGTATTTAATTGAATTTACGGCCCTCAGATTTGTGGGACCTATCGTGTCATCGAAATTTAGCTGATTTCTTTTAGTACTCATGTCAATAACTTCACACTTTTCTTTATTCAGAGTCAATTGCCACTTTTCGCACCATGCAGATATCTTATCTAAATCATTTTGCAAGTCGTTTTGATCATCTGACTTTACAAGACGGTAAATGACAGCGTCATCTGCAAATAATCTAAGACGGCTACTTAGATTGTCTCCTATATCATAAGTATCGATGAGGAACAATAGAGGGCCTATAACATTTCCTTGGGAACCTCGGATGTTACTTCTGTTTTACTCGATGACTTTCCGTCTATTACTACGAACTGTGACCTTTCTGACAGGAAATCACGAATCCAATCGCACAACTGAGGCGATACTCTGTAGGCACGCAGTTTGATTAGAAGACGCTTGTGAGGAACGGCGTCGAAAGCCTTCTGGAAATATAAAAATATGGAATCAATTTGACATCCCCTGTCGATAGCACTTATTACTTCAAGAGTATAAAGAGCTAGTTGTGTTTCACAAGAACAATATTTCCTGAATCCGTGCTGACTATATGTCAATAAAACGTTTTCTTCGAGGTACTTCATAATGTTCGAATACAGTATATGTTCTACAACCCTACTGCAAATCGACGCTAGTGATACAGGCCTGTAATTCAGCGGATTACTCCTACTTCCCTTTTTGGGTATTCGTGTGACTTGAGCAATTTTCCAGTCTTTAGGTACGTATCTTTCTGTGAGCGAGTAGTTGTATATAATTGCTAAATATGGAGCTATTTTTCAGCATACTCAGAGGAACCTGACTGGTGTACAATCTGGACAGGAGGCCCTGTCTTTATTAAGTGATTCAAGCTGCTTCGTTACTCCGCAGATATCTACTTCTATGTTCCTCATCTTGGCACTTGTTCTTGATTGGAATTCAGGAATATTTACTTCGTCTTCTTTGGTGAAGGAGTTTCGGAAAACCGTGTTTAATAACTGCTTTAGTGGCACTGTCATCAGTGATTTCACCGTTGTTATCGCGCAGTGAAGGTATTGATTGTGTCTTGCCAGTGGTGTGCTTTATGTATGACCAGAATCTCTTTGGGTTTTCGTGCAGGAAACGTTCTCCCATTAAGATTTCCTTCGATGGAACAGGGGCCTATAATTATGTCCTGCAGAATCCCACACCATACATTCACCGACCACGGTTTTTGGTCTGCAACTTGCCGCAGCGAACACAGATTTTCAGTTGCCCAATAATTCATGTTACACAAATTTACATTTCCATGGTTCATGTATGTAGCCTCGTCACAAAATAAAATAAAATTAATAACTGTATCATCCCCCTGAATCTGAAGTTGAGCCCATCGGCAGAAGTCAAGGCGACGCATACAAACCGTGCCAGTTACTTCGTGGAGGAGAATGATATGGTAAGGATGACATTTATGGTGATGCAGAAGACGAACAACACTACTCTGACGCTACTTTGGCTCATGCCGGATTCCCTTGCGATTTGACGCGAACTGACAAGGATCTCGAACCACAGTGGCAAGAGTACCAATTTCCGTTTCCCTGTTAGTACTTTTACTTTGCCGGATATGTTTCCGACGCATTACAGATCCAGTTGTTCTTAGTTTATCATACACATATTTAAATATACAACGTGTTGGGTGAGTACATTGAGGATATGTTTCAGTGAGTAAGTCTCAAGCTCTCACTCAATTTCGAAGGCATTCTCCGTAAATGAGAAGCATATCGACTTGTTCTTAGAAGGAATACATCATTCACATTCGCTTGATTCGACGATACTTGTCTTACCGTTCCTATTAGTGTTGTATTGCGACACCATAGAGTGGTGTTTGCATGTCAATGGCACGAAAGATGGATACGCCGTATTTGACGAATATTTATTATTTGCACGATATATGAGAGAGACTTGTCAGAGCATGTGCTTAGATAAGTGCTGACGTGATAAGGAATACCACTCAATCATGATACGAAGATTGCAAATGGAAAAAAGAACACATTGACACCGGTGTGTCAGACCCACCATACTTGCTCCGGACACTGCGAGAGGGCTGTACAAGCAATGATCACACGCACGGCACAGCGGACACACCAGGAACCGCGGTGTTGGCCGTCGAATGGCGCTAGCTGCGCAGCATTTGTGCACCACCGCCGTCAGTGTCAGCCAGTTTGCCGTGGCATACGGAGCTCCATCGCAGTCTTCAACACTGGTAGCATGCCGCGACAGCGAGGACGTGAACCGTATGTGCAGTTGACGGACTTTGAGCGAGGGCGTATAGTGGGCATGCGGGAGGCCGGGTGGACGTACCGCCGAATTGCTCAACACGTGGGGCGTGAGGTCTCCACAGTACATCGATGTTGTCGCCAGTGGTCGGCGGAAGTTGCACGTGCCCGTCGACCTGGGACCGGACCGCAGCGACGCACGGATGCACGCCAAGACCGTAGGATCCTACGCAGTGCCGTAGGGGACTGCACCGCCACTTCCCAGCAAATTAGGGACACTGTTGCTCCTGGGGTATCGGCGAGGACCATTCGCAACCGTCTCCATGAAGCTGGGCTACGGTCCCGCACACCGTTAGGCCGTCTTCCGCTCACGCCCCAACATCGTGCAGCCCGCCTCCAGTGGCGTCGCGACAGGCGTGAATGGAGAAACGAATGGAGACGTGTCGTCTTCAGCGATGAGAGTCGCTTCTGCCTTGGTGCCAATGATGGTCGTATGCGTGTTTGGCACCGTGCAGGTGAGCGCCACAATCAGGACTGCATACGACCGAGGCACACAGGGCCAACACCCGGCATCATGGTGTGGGGAGCGATCTCCTACACTGGCCGTACACCACTGGTGATCGTCGAGGGGACACTGAATAGTGCACGGTACATCCAAACCGTCATCGAACCCATCGTTCTACCATTCCTAGACCGGCAAGGGAACTTGCTGTTCCAACAGGACAATGCACGTCCGCATGTATCCCGTGCCACCCAATGTGCTCTAGAAGGTGTAAGTCAACTACCCTGGCAGCAAGATCTCCGGATCTGTCCCCCATTGAGCATGTTTGGGACTGGATGAAGCGTCGTCTCACGCGGTCTGCACGTCCAGCACGAACGCTGGTCCAACTGAGGCGCCAGGTGGAAATGGCATGGCAAGCCGTTCCACAGGACTACATCCAGCATCTCTACGATCGTCTCCATGGGAGAATAGCAGCCTGCATTGCTGCGAAAGGTGGATGTACACTGTACTAGTGCCGACATTGTGCATGCTCTGTTGCCTGTGTCTATGTGCCTGTGGTTCTGTCAGTGTGATCATGTGATGTATCTGACCCCAGGAATGTGTCAATAAAGTTTCCCCTTCCTGGGACAATGAATTCACGGTGTTCTTATTTCAATTTCCGGGAGTGTATAAACCAATTCCATTAACTGTTTAGGTGGACCAAAACATGAGAATATACCCGTGAGGTGAGGGATGGTTATCCCCACCGTGATCCCGCCACTCGGAAGAAACCAGACGAAACGTGTAAAGTCATCGACCGCCACAAACACGTAACGGTGCCCTTCTTTTGTTCGGAGTAAGGGACCCACAAAATCTACAAACGTCTTGTCCATGGGTCGCTGCTCCCGACGAGACTTCAATAATCCCAAGGAGGTGTTCAAACCACGTTACCCTTCTTGCATTGCTGTCATTCACCAGACAGGCGACGCACATCGCGGTATAGCGACGGCCAGACAACATGTGACCGCACCTTGGCCAAAGTCTTGTAAAGTCCGAGGTGCCCTCCTAACACAGAATGATGGAAATGTCTGAAAACCGGATCAATCATATCTGGGGGTAAGCAAATCCTAAACCCGCTGGGCTTCACAACCTCCATACACAAGACACCTCTTCTCGGTCTTCCTTAGGGGACTCCAATGCGGATCGTGATCATGCTTAGTGCGGAGGTTGGTGAAGAGCTCAGGAATATCCGCGAGAACACCAAAGGACACTGTGACTCAGATTGTTCACTCAATTTAGAGTCGCGACCTTCACCAAACATTTGACTAAGTGCGTGCGCCACCTGATTATCCGTTCCTTTGATGTGGCGCACCTCCAATGGAAAGGCAGAAATGCGGACTGCCCACATAGCGATCCTCGCTGTTTTGCGAGGACAAGCCAGAATCCAACTTAAGGCCTGATTATCGGTCTCCAGATCAAACTCTCTATGCTCTAAGTAGAACCTAAATTTTTCTAACGCAAAGAGTACGGATAATACTTCACTTTCACGGACAGCATAATTTAGCTTCCTTCAAGCATACGCCAAGGGCCGTTTAACGCCCTGATCCTCCTGAAGTAGTTCATCTGCAATTCCTGCATTAGGCGCATCCATCTGTACAATAAGGCGCTCCTCCAAATCCGGAACTCCCAACACCGGGGGATTCGAGATAGCAGTCTTAATCGCATCAAATGCAGCCTGCTGACTAGCTCCCCAATTAAAGTCGTGTCCCTTCTTATGTAGACCATTCAAAGGGCCGGCCAACTGCGCGAAATTGGGCACATGTCTTCGAAAATAATTGGCCATGCCGATAAAACTTGCCACCTCCTCTTTGGTTTTCGGTGGAGAGTACTTCTGGAGGGCACCTGTGCGCTCTTGGTCAATTCTAACTCCGTCCCTAGAAATAAGATGACCCAAGAATGAGACTTACTGCTTAGCCAGAGTAATCTTTGTTGGTTTGACAGTTAATCCAGCAGCACGAAACCTATCGAGCACCTGCCTAAGATGAAGGAGGTGGTCCTCAAAGGTTCGACTATAAACGACCACGTCGTCCAAATAATTGTACATGAATTTAAACTTCAGGTCTCCGAAAACGTGGTCTAACAAGCGCGACAACACCGCGGCACAAGTGGCCAAACCAAAAGGAACTCTGTTGCACTCATAGAGAGTCCAATCAGTACAGAAATCAGTGACCCGCTTAGACTCTTCACTCAGAGGAATTTGAAAATAAGCCTGGTTCAGATCTAGAGCAGTAAACCACCTAGCGCCCGAGAACCAGGTAAAACAATTGTGAATATCTGGTAGAGGTACAGATTCCAGAACAACCTTTTTAGTTAACACACGGTAGTCTACCACTGGTCGAAAATTCGAAAATCCTTGGCATTAGCCTTAGGGACAAGGAATATGGGGGAAGTACAAGCAGAGGCTGACGGACTAATAACGTCGTCTTTTAACATGCTCTCTAACTTATGCCTTTATATTTTCATCTTGGGGGGTGAAAAACGATACGAAGACTGCCGAACCGAGATATTATTGGATAACTTAATTTGATACTCAATGAGTTTTTTGACTCCAAGTTTATCCGAAAGAACGTCGGGAAAATCGTCTAACAACCAAAGGAGATGAGTACCCTGATCACATGAGAGGCGGCTAATCTCAAATTTGCTATCCCCCTTTAAACCACATTCACCGAAGCAAACTGACGACACGCACAAAGCGCAATCTTTTGCTGAGGTCTAAAGCTAAAGCTCAAAGTTTTGCTCGAATAGTCAGGTAGCAGTCCGGTACCTTGACTAATGTCACAGCAGAATAGAAGCATCGTCAAATCAGTAACGACCAAAAGAGTAATAAGCCAAGTGAAATTACAAACTTAAATACTTCCCTGCACCTGACCCAGCACAGATAAAGCCTGGCCATTGACGGCATAACAACTCAGAACGGTCGGTTTAACAACAGACAAGTTACTCAAACGCCGGAACTTGAGGTACCAATCAAAATCAGTTAATGACCCCTGAATCAATTAGACCGCACAAAGTTGCCCTTCCTATAGGGGCGCAGATATAGGGTAGCTGGGGCCTGGTGACAGCGCAAATATGAGAACACCGAAGCCAGGGCTTACGCTTCCTGCTTCTGCTACTAGCTTGGCGTCAGCTACCTGATTTAGATGGTTTCGGAACAGAACAGTCACGCACTACATGTCCTGCATCAGCACACCTAAAGCAAGGCCTTCTGAATGCAAATGCAGATTCAACACGTTCCTTATTCCTCTGCGCAACCACAGGCACCGTAACTGAATTCCGATCAATCCCCGCCGGGAATCGGCGAACATAAGAGCTTGGACAGACTGAACCAAGGTGTCTAACTCCGAGAAACTAGTTGGTTGATTAGAAAATACGAGCAGAGACCGATCTTCGGGGCGCATGCCATCCAGAATATTCGTAATTCTATCTGCTTAATAAACCAACATGTTCAAAGCCAACACAGCAGTTCGGAATTCTTTATACATATTGTTCTAATATTTCTACCGACTCTTGCACTCGCCAATGAAATGAAAATTCTAGATCATTGCTCATACGTGACGATAACCTCCGAGAAATAACTTGCAATCTCAGATCTTTGATTGAGCCTCCACACCTCAAAATACCTTACACTAATTAGTTCAACGGCCCCCTGGGTTAATGGGTAAAGCAATGAGAGAATAGCTCTGTGGGGAACACCTAACGTGTCATCCTGAATCTCAGATTTAACTAACAGCCATCATAATTTCTGTTTCTTAATTAAGTCATCCCCCCCCCCTCCCCAAAGAACCATGGACCTTACCGTTTGTGGGGAGGCTTGCACGCCTCAGCTATACAGATAGCTGTACCGTAGGTTCAACCACAACGGAGGGGTATCTGTTGAGAGGCCAGACAAACTTGTGGTTCCTGAAGAGGGGCAGCAGCCTTTTCAGTAGTTGCAGGGGCAACAGTCTGGATGATTGACTGATCTGGCCCTGTAACACTGACCAAAACGGCCTTGCTGTGCTGTTACTGTGAACGGCTGAAAGCAAGGGGAAACTACAGCCGTAATTTTTCCCGAGGGCATGCAGCTTTACTGTATGGTTAAATGATGATGGCGTCCGCTTAGGTAAAATATGCCGGAGGTAAAATAATCCCCCATTTGGATCTCCGGGCGGGGACTACTCAAGAGGACGTCGTTATCAGGAGAAAGAAAACTGGCGTTCTACGGATCGGAGCGTGGAATGTCAGATCCCTTAATCGGGCAGGTGGGTTAGAAAATTTAAACAGGGAAATGGATACGTTAAAGTTAGATAGTGGGAATTAGTGAAGTTCGGTGGCAGGAGGAACAAGACTTTTGGTCAGGCGACTACAGGGTTATAAATACAAAATCAGATAGGGGTAATGCAGGAGTCGGTTTAATAATGAATAAAAAATAGGAGTGCTGGTAAGCTACTACAAATAGCATAGCGAACACATTACAAAACTCTACCATCTGGTGAGCAAGATGTATGAGACAGGCGAAATAACCTCAGACTTCAAGAAGAATATAATAATTCCAATCCCAAAGAAAGCAAGTGCTGACAGATGTGAAAATTACCGAACAATCAGTTTAATAAGTCACGGATGCAAAATACTAACGCGAATTCTTTACAGACAAATCGAAAAACTGGTAGAAGCCGTCCTTGGGGAAGATCAGTTTGGATTCCGTAGAAATATTGAAACACGTGAGGCAATACTGACCCTACGACTTATCTTAGAAGCTAGATTAAGGAAAGGCATCCCCACGCTTCTAGCATTTGTGGACTTAGAGAAAGCTTTTGACAATGTTGACTGCAATACTGTCTTTCGAATTCTGGTGGCAGGGGTAAAATACAGGGAGCGGAAGGCTATTCACGATTTGTACAGAAACCAGATAGCAGATACAAGAGACGAGGGGGATGAAAGGGAAGCAGCGGTTGGGAAGGGAGTTAGACAGGGTTGTAGCCTGTCCCCGATGTTATTCAATCTGTATATTGAGCAGGCAGTGAAGGAGACGAAAGATAAATTCGGAGTAGGTATTAAAATCCATGGAGAAGAAATAAAAACTTTGAGGTTCGCCGATGACATTGTAATTCTGTCAGAGACAGCAAAGGACTTGGAAGAGCTGTTGAACGGAATGGACAGTGCATTGAAAGGAGGGTATAAGATGAACATCAACAAAAGCAAAACGAGGATAATGGAATGCAGTCGAGTTAAGTCGGGTGATGCTGATGGAATTAGATTAGGAAATGAGACACTTATAGTAGTAAAGGAGTTTTGCTATTTGGGGAGCAAAATAACTGATGATGGTCGAAGTAGAGAGGATATCAAATGTAGACTGGCGATGGCAAAGAAAGCGTTTCTGAAGAAGAGAAATTTGTTAACATCGAGTATTGATTTAAGTGTCAGGAAGTCTTTTCTAAAAGCGTTTGTATGGAGTGTAGCCATGTATGGAAGTGAAACATGGACGATAAATAGTTTAGACAAGAAGAGAATAGAAGCTTTCGAAATGTGGTGCTACAGAAGAATGCTGAAGATTACAAAAAATGGTTCAAATGGCTCTGAGCACTATGGGACTCAACTACTGAGGTCATTAGTCCCCTAGAACTTAGAACTAGTTAAACCTAACTAACCTACGGACATCACAAACATCCATGCCCGAGGCGGGATTCGAACCTGCGACCGTAGCGGTCTTGCGGTTCCAGACTGCAGCGCCTTTAACCGCAGGGCCACTTCGGCCGGCTGCTGAAGATTACATGGGTTGATCACATAACTAATGAGGAGGTATTGAATAGGATTGGGGAGAAGAGAAGTTTGTGGCACAACTTGACTAGAAGAAGGGATCGGTTGGTAGGACATGTTCTGAGGCATCAAGGGATAACCAATTTAGTATTGGAGGGCAGCGTGGAGGGTAAAAATAGTAGAGGGAGACCAAGAGCTGAATACACTAAACAGAGTCAGAGGGATGTAGGTTGCAGTAGGTACTGGGAGATGAAGAAACTTGCACAGGATAGAGTAGCATGGAGAGCTGCATCAAACCAGTCTCAGGACTGAAGACCACAACAACAACAACAATTAAGTCATTCATTGATACTTCTCATTATCCGAAGAACAGGTTCATAATAATAGGGTCAGGTAACTTACCGAAACAATTCACAGTCCTATCTTTAGAATGTTCTACTTGTGAAACTGGAATATTACCGGTCTGCTGATATCGGCTGACGTCTTGTTCTGTATTCGTTCCCTCAGCTTCTAAATTTAACGATGTGGCTCTAATTTTAACGCACGTACACGATCCATAACATTCTTAATTTCTTATCTTTCCATGTCTTTAAGCTCTGTACTGTCCAAGTCTTTTAATCGGTTCACAAAATGATTTTAACTGTTCTTGAACCCGACAGACTTGACTATGCGTGGGATGACTATCACTCAAAAAGGCAATGTTCTTATCCATCTCCTCTACGGAACCGTCAAGAAATTGTAAGACGTCACCTACCTTGCCAACGACGTCGGGGGAGATGGAAATCGCGCGGTCTAACGCCGCGCGCAACCTAGCGGCGAGTTCCGGAACACTTCCGGCTGCCGCTTGCTCTCTGATACGAAGCTCCTACTGTAACGATTCTTTCTTCAAATAACCGGTGCCTGAACACTCCCTTAAAGCTATGTCTGACGACAAGCACCTGATAAGAAACCAAATGTTAAGTGGGAACTAACAATAACAATATTTCAATCTCAAATCCAAAAATGAAAGAGTGATAAAAAAAAACGGAAGGGAAGACAATTCTGTCCCCCCTGTCAACTGAACGAAACCGCGCTCTGCTAACATTGGTACATTGGTTCAAATGGTTCTGAGCATCATGGGACTCAACTTCTGCGGTCATTAGTCCCCTAGAACTTAGAACTAGTTAAACCTAACTACCCTAAGGACATCACACACATCCATGCCCGAGACAGGATTCGGACCTGTGACCGTAGCGGTCTCGCGGCTCCAGACTGTACGTTGGTACATTGGTACATTGGTCTAATGGGGAGTAGGGAAACAAATAGGAAGGACTGGACTCCTTTTGTTATCACTCATTTTATTTAACAATCACATAAACAAATTCCTTTAAAACAACAGTATCTTAATCTGCTACCAATGTCTTTTATGAAACGAGGTCTAACTCATATAGAAGAAAATTTTAAAACCACTAATAATAATGCGCCTGATGGCTTAAAATTAATTCACAATTTTATGTTGCTCTTCAGACAAGGCTTAAGAAATATAATAAATATCATAAATACCCGAGTAAACATAAGTAGCACCGGAATTAATTAGCAAGGAGTGACACCAGGTCGCTCGAAGGCGGAACGAAGACTTAACTTGGAGAAGACAAGGCGGAAGCCGGCAGTTCGTACAAGACCCACTTTTCGAGCTTCGAAACGGAGTCACCTCCCATTACCCAGGATTTCACAGCCCCGGTACCCGTAGGTGGAAAGGTAGCGCTCACTCCAAAACACCAGCCAGCCAGCTGTAACATTTAACAAGCGCACAGAACAGGCCTGCAGGGGCGATTTAAACAACCACCAAAAGATATTAAATAACAGGTTAAATTATTCACTAACAAAATGGCACACTGTCTTCTTTAAGATCAAGTACCGTATGTTCCGATTAACATTTATAAACATTTCTCCTCCGGAATGACGACCATGCAGACAGAGCTAATCAACTTCCAAATATAATTACACTGTGCAACAGGTCTTGTTACTTAACTGACAGATGAAGGCACGAAATCAGTTTTAACAAATATGTGCATCTATTTTCAATGAAAAATGCTGAATCTGCGATTAATTGTGAAAATACAATGAAGCATACACATTTGATGTTAAATGAAGAATTACACACCTCACTAAATAAATGATTCCTATGTACAAGGCTTATCACATAGGATATCACTCTGAACATCTTCAGAACCTATATACCCAAGGTTTCAGCAATACAGCGAATAATGGATACATTGCACCACAGCAATGCTGACAAATCTGCACTCACATATCACGGACAAATTCACTTAACTTTTCGCTGGACGTCCGATATAGCTGGCGTCGGGTACAGCAAGTGGCAAAAAGGCAGCGGACGACCGTAGACAGCCGTGTCCGGAGCCAGCAGCACGCAACCCAAGGCAGCCACAAGCCTCCTCACCGGCGACAGGAAAGGTTCTCCATCAAGCTGACCCATGCATGTGGTCAGTTCCCGCTCCACTACAAGCACACTCCAGCATCAGGTAACATCGAACGCCAACTGTCCACGTTCTTCGCGAGAGCCTCCAGTTAACTCCTCTGGCAAAGATAAGGCAGCCGAGACTCAGTAAGCGTCACAAGCAAAGATAAGTGCGCGAAGGCGAGATACTTGCAAATATGCTGGTCCGCCAGTAAAACGCCATGTTTCAGTCATCACTTCGGACACCTTCTGTAAATGGACGTTCATGCCACCTTTTTGATCTTCGTTGACATTCAAAGACCTTACTGTTTCACGTCATTGGATTCGTCTCGATAGCCACTATCAGAAAATAATTTCCAAACCATAGCATCCCATTTAAAAGAACTAAGTTGACCATATCTATGATGCGACCCCACCTAGCAACAAAAAACCAACGTCATATTATGGCCCCCATTGTCCCATGTAACATTTGCCCCACAAAGTTTTCAGGTACTGTCATACTTTTCAGGTACTGTCATACATTCCTCTGGCAATAGTCAGTGACTCACCTTGCATAAGGTGTCTCAGGGGAGGAGTGGGGGGAGGGGGTTGGAAGGGATACGGAAATAGTACAGTCGTTGCTAGAATGAAATTTTCACTCTACAGCGGAGGGTGCGCTGATATGAAACTCCCTGGCAGATTAAAACTGTGTGCCGGACCGAGACTCGAACTCCGGACCTTTGCCTTTCGTGGGCAAGTGCTCTAACAACTGAGCTACCCAAGCACGACTAACCCCCCGTCCTCACAGCTTTAATTCCGCCAGTACCTCGTCTCCTACCTTCCAAACTTCACGGAAGCTCTCCTGCGAACCTAGCAGCACTAGCTCTCCTTGAAGAAAGGATATTGCGGAGACATTGCTGTGAGGACGGGGCGTGAGTCGTGCTTGGGTAGCTCAGTTGGAAGAGCACTTGCCCGCGAAAGACGAAGGTCCCGAGTTCGAGTCTCGGTCCGGCACACAGTTTTAATCTGCCAGGAAGTTTCATATCAGCGCACACTCCGCTGTAGAGTGAAAATTTCATTCTAGAAACAACCCTTAGGCTGTGGCTAAGACATGTCTCCGCAATATCCTTTCTTTCAGGAGTGCTAGTTCTGCCACTGAGTGGCGACAGGTGGTCTTTTCAGATGAGTCAGGTTTTATGCTCCATCAGACACATGACCGTTGGTGTGCAGGGCCCTGTAACAATCACCAGATGAGGACAGGCCAGAGAAAGGAGCGTTTTGGTCTAGGGAATGTTTTCATGCCATTCCCTGAGTGATCTCGTTATTCTGGAAGACAAAATTGTTCATCACAGGAGACCATATCCACTCCTACATACAGTTTGTTTCTTCCTCAACACAATGGACTCTACCAGCAAGACACACAGTTATCATTGAACGTTTGTGGTTAAGGAACACCAGGACCAGTTTCCCATATTCCTGTAGCCACCAAACTCTCTGGCTTTAATCCCAGTCCTATGGGACCAATTCAGTGACTGATCATGACATGGATACTCAACCAAGGAACCTAGTGTATCTGGCCACAGCACTTTAGATGCACTGCTCCACGTCCCTGCCGGTACGTTCCAGAACCGTATTGACGCTCTTCATTCACATCTGCGATGCAACAGGTAGTTAATGCGGCTTTTGATAGGTGGTTACATTAATGTGACTGGTTCATGCATCAGAATCGTCAGAAATGTAGTTTTTAGCTATCTTTGGCTTCCAGCTTCTTCAATAAGTGACTACTACGAATAGAGGCTGGAGAATTAAAAAAAACTAATAATAAGAACAGAGAAGGATACCAGACGTCGAAGCGAGCAAAATTGTGCAGGTAACCACAGGCAAGAAATGCAGATCTTTGAAGCTGCAGCCAAAAACAAGTCATTCAGTGACCTTTTTACTGGGTTGCACTCCTCCATCCTCTAATTAGTATATAGAGAAGCTTTGAAAGTACCAGGAGATAAGTATACACTGCAGCAGAGGAAACTACCTTTCCTATTGTTCGCAAACTCACACTACATCAGTTAGTTGTGACAGCTACTCACATCCAAAAATTCTTAAACATTTAGTATAGATCCAGAATGAGATTTTTACTCTGCAGCGGAGTGTGCGCTGATATGAAACTTCCTGGCAGATTAGAACTGTGTGCCCAACCGAGACTCGAACTCGGGACCTTTGCCTTTCGTAGGCAAGTGCTCTAGCTGTGAGGACGGGGCGTGAGTCGTGCTTGGGTAGATCAGGTGGTAGAGCACTTGCCCACGAAAGGCAAAGGTCCCGAGTTCGAGTCTCGGTCTGGAACATAGTTTTAATCTGCCAGGAAGTTTCAGTTAGTAAAGATGTTCTTAACATAGTGTGCCTCACCAAATTAAACAGAACTGAAACGGCAGTATTACCTGCAATGAAACTTTTGGCCTTTTATAACATAGTCTCATAGCAAATATACTTTTCTTGTGTTTATTATTCTGTACGGGTGCTGCAGACACCTCTACACTGTCAGGAAGGTGTTATGAAACCGTACTGCGTCCTTTGGCGCTAATAAGACCTTATTAGCATGATAACATTCATTCATTTAGATTTGCAGTCTGCGTATTCTCTTCAGATTTGGCTGACTCCTCATGACATAGTGGAATTCCACTGACTGATGTTAGCTCGGTTGGTTGGTGATAGAGGCCCCTACACCAGCAATTTGGCTGAAGTTCTGTTGGCAATCTGCAAGCGAGACTGCAGCTTGAGTATGTGGGCGACACTGTGTGACAATACCCTCCGTCCTGATCTGGAACATGGCGATGACCCGCAGTGAGCCCTCAGGATGTACCGTGCTGCCAGAAGTCATGTAGCTGGCTGAGCCTGGCCTCATTGAAGAGGCACGTCTTGGGACCCAGAAGTGCCTGCAGCCAGATGGCCCTCTCACACAGCAATGACTATGACGTTAATGCAATAAGCATCACGAGATGCACTGGGATTGGAAGACTGTAAGCGACCGAGCAGCAGTGTTGTAGGCAGCAGCCAATGTAGAGTCGCACAAGTCACGGTTACTAGGATGTTTCCGTTTGAGGAACAGCATGGAGTGATTCCTGAGAAGTGCTGGCATATCTAATACTTGGATGCACAAACTCCGTCTACCTGAATGACCAATCGATTCACAGCTGGAGAACTGTGGCGTTTATAGCGATGGGCCAGAGTTAATGACATGAGGCGCTGTTCATTATGACCGAATGTGACCCACTTATTTGTGTGCAGCTGTCCTTGTGCTGCTTTTTTGATTAACAAGTTGTTGCAGGCTCGTAACTGCATTGTCCAGTCTCTGAACGATGTTTTTGTGGCCTAGTTAAAGATTATTGCCTCGTGTAACAAGATTTAACAAATATATCTCTGTCTCTCTCTTTCTCAGTGGACATTTTGCTGAATGTGTAACTTGTGCCTGGTGATTGGTGCTGATGTAGCAACATGTCCTCACGTTCGTGACAACTTACTGTGTTGATTGTTTGCAGTGTTGATTGTTTCTTTCTGCCACATAGCTATGTCATCACCTCTGTCTAATGTCGCCTGTGCCTTTGCTTGTGTGAAATTACGAAACATTTTAAATTTTTCCCGTTTTCCATTCTGTGGCGTACCAAATCTTTGTTCAATGGGTAGTACGAGCTGTTATTGAGACTTGCTTCCTTTCAGCCAAATACCAAGGTAAGTGGTTCATCATAAATGTATTAAAAGATATACATGTAGCGTAATGTTAACATCTAAGAATGCTATTATTGTTTAATTATGTGAGACCTTAACTTATCCGGACGAATTGAATGTTTAAATAACTTACGGGTTTCCTGCCGCCGATATTTCGACAGGAGCACACCCTGCCATTCTCAAGGCACAACTGCAAGGAGAAGGCAATGTGCAAGGGAATTTAATACCTCGGTTCACAGAGTAGAAACAAGTAAGATACCACACACAGAACAAGTAACTGCAGGGTCAACACACAACCAAATATAACCAACATCAGAAATATCGATAGTGACTATTAATGAACAGGTGAGGTAGCACTAATTCTGTCCCTCTGTTATATTCAGTTCACTATGGAGGTGGAAAAGAATGGATGCCTTCCCTTCCTTGATGTGTTGGTCAGAAGGAGGACTGATGGTACGTTGGGACATTCTGTTTATAGGAAGCCTACTCACACTGACTTGTATCTGCGAGCTGATAGTTGTCACCATCCAGCTCAGCGTGAAGGAGTACTTCGTACCTTGGTTCACAAGGCCCACGTTATCTGAGACACTGAAAGTTTGGCAGCTGAGCTATCACATCTCGAAGTCAACATTCGTCAGAATGGTTACAGTGAGAGGCAGATCAAACGTGCGTTGTGCTATCAGCCTTCTGTGCAACGGGTAAGTGACGATAGTAACGAAGTGGCATCTAAGTCTACGGCCTTTTTGCCTTACACAGGAAGCATTTCCAACAGGACTGGCCGTATTTTGTGGAAATATGATGTGAAACGTGTTTTTCGACCACCTTCTAAGATTAAGGCCCTGTTGGCGTCCGTAAAAGATGATCTCGGTTTGCGTAAGGCTGGTGTCTATCGCATTCCTTGCAGTTGCGGCGTGTCATATATTGATCAGACCACCAGGACTGTGGAAGACCGGTATATTGAACATAAGCGTCACACATGCTTAAAACAGCCGAGCAAATCCGCTATTGCAGAACATTGCCTTGACACTGGTCATCCTATGGAATACAACAACATGGAGATTCTGGTTTGCACGTCCAGCTATTGGCATAGTGTTATTAAGGAAGCTGTTGAAATCAAACTATCAAGCAACCTTATAAACACAGATGATGGATTTTGTTCAAATGCTGCTTGGAATCCGGCTCTGGCTCTCATCAAAAAACAGAGGGACAGAATTAGTGCTACCTCACCTGTTGATTAATAGTCACTATTGATATTTCTGATGTTGGTTATCTTTGGTTGTGTGTTGACTCTGCGGTTAGTTGTTCTGTGTGTGGTATCTTGCTTGTTTCTCCTCTGTGAACCGAGGTATTAAATTCCCTTGCACATTGATTCCTCCTTGCAGTTGTGCCTTGAGAATGGCAGGATGTGTTTCTGTCGAAATATCAGCGGTGGTCGACGACGTCATCCGGCAGCAAACCCGTAAGTTACTTGAACATTGTGTAATTAAATTTTACCCTTAGAATGTTCAGTGCACTGTTCTTTCATTGCCTGTAATTATTCTTGATTTCAAAATAAATATGCTATAATTCTTTGTAAGTGAATACAACATCTGCTTGCAAAGCTCTTTACTGGTGCGGTTTTAATGTCGACTATATTAATTATGCATAATATTTCTATGCACCACTGGTAACACACAGCTTTTCCTTGTCTTCTTCACCGATCTAGAGCCCATCACAGCTTGTGAATATGCTCTGAGGTAAGATTTCTTCCGTGAGTCAATAAATTCTCGTTTAGAAGCTTCTCTCCATCGCATTATTCACTCCAAACTCAAAGGGCGAGGTAACATGCTGCGCTCTACCACCCGCATCTTTTTCTAGGGTTGCCTGAACTGACAAAACGCATGTGCAGACTTAACACATATTTTCCGTTAAAGATCTCAAATCTCTTTCCATCTTCTACTAAACAAGTTGGGTCATATCTGGGATTCATTCAAGAAATGACTGATAGCAGAAACAGAGATGATGCAGTGAAGAACAATGCGCCTCTTCACGGGTTGGTTTAGTAATGGCAAATCCGACATGGTGGTGCTCATCCAATTCAAGTACGAGACGCTACGAGAAACTTTGCGGTGTACAGGGTGCTAAATTTAGTACACAGTTCTGACGCAGCTGGCGGCAACAATGGCTCTAACCGTGCTGCGCATCGAATCGAATTGAGCGTTGGTGGCAGATGGGTGCGTCCTTCCTTGCTCCTTCAACCCTGCGACCCTGTGCCGGAATTTATCAGTCATAGTGGCTGGGGGGGGGGGGGGGGGCGGGGGGCGGTATCTATTCCCTCGGCAGTCGAAGCCCACGCGTGTTCAGTGTAATGGCGATCTGGAGAATGTGTTGGCCAGGACTAACGAACACTCTTCGTATCGAGCTAGATCAGGACAGCATTGGCAAGATGTTGTCTTGCATTATCTGTTTGAAGATTTCGAAGATTAGATGTAGCCATCAGGTTTGACGTCAGAATGTACCGACAGTATTCGAAATTACCGGCTATGCGAACGACAGGAGATCGTGTTGTATACCAAATGTCGCCTCACATGAACACCCCAGGTGCTGTGTCTGTGTGACGATGGGTTTGAAGTTTCATTAGGTTCGCTCACCTCTCAGCGTCAACATCTATATCTATACTCAGAGAGCCACCTCACGGTGTGTGGCGGAGGGTAGTTAGTGTGCCATTGTCTCTTCCTTCTTTTCCGATTCCAGTCGCGTACGGTTCGCGGGAAGAACAATTGCTGAAAAGCCCCCATGACGGCTCGAATCTATCTAATTTTATCTTCATGACCTTTTACCGAAATAAACACAGCAGGAAGCAATATATTGGTTGGCTGACTTTGGAATGTACGCTTTCGGAACTTTGACAGTATACCATATCGTGATGGAGAAAGGCTTTCTTGCAGCGTTTGCCATTGGAGTTAGCTGAGCATCTTGGTGACGCTTTCGCGCTTTCTAAATGGACCTGTAACGAAACATGCTGGTCTTCTTTGGATCGTCACTACTTTCTCTATCAGTCTTTCTTGGTGTGGACCGCATACTGACGAACAACATTCAGGTATTGGTGGAACTAGTGTTCTGTAAGCTACTTCCTTTGTTAATAGACTACATTTCCTTGAGGATTCTTGCAGTTAACTTCACTCTGGCATCTGCCTTAGTCATGATTAATTTTATATGGTCGTTCCACTTAAAATTCACTCCATACGCATACTCCTAGGTATTTCTGGAGGTTACTGCTTTCAGTAACTGTCCTGCAGTTTGGTAATCGTACAATAAAGAGGTTTTCCCTCTCTGTCTTAGCAATACGATATATTTGTTGATGCTGGGGGTTAATTTTCACTCCCTGCACCAAGCGTCGATCCTCTGCGGGTCTTCTTGTATTTCGATACAATTTTCTAGTGTCACGACTTCTCTGTGTATAACAGCATCGTCCGCGAAAAACCTCATAGAACTTCCGGGGTTATGTGCTACCTCATTCTTATATACCGTGATAAACACCGCTCCTGTAACATTCCTCTGTGGCACGCCCGAAGTTACTTCTACGTCTGAGGACTTCACTCAGAATGACACACTGTGTTCTGTTTGGTAGGAACTCTTCAGTCCAATTACACATTTGATGTGATATTCCGCACGCTCCTATTTTACTCGTTACGCGACTGTGCGAAACTATATCGAATGCTTTTCGAAAGGCAAGGAACTTGTTATCTACCTGGGAGCCTGTATCTGCTGCTGCGTTTCTCACGATCGTTGTTTTCGGAACCCATTTTGGTTGCCACACACGAGATTTTCGCTCACCGGATGTGCCATAATACGCGAGCCTCAAACACGTTCCAGAATTCTGCAACAGATCGAGCAACACACGGATACGTCCATCCTTATGCTGTATGCAAGACCAGGATTCTTCGTGGTGCCATCCCTGTGTCCAGTGCTGTAGCAGGGAGAAACAAGTGTCGGAGCACGACTCACTGCTCCCGCTTCAAGGCAATCAGCAACAATAGTGGTCGTCATCTTCACTGTTCGTGGTGTTCCGTGGATACCAGTCTTGCCGCAAACAAAACCGTTTCCTGACTCAAGATACGTATATGACATGGCTGTACAATCCTACATGGCTGAGCGAACAGTGCGTGTGTCCTCTCGGGCGCTAGTCTCGTTGGGTCGTTGAGATCCCACGTGGCGTTGAGTGTGGTATTCCCGAGCCCATCGATTCAATATTCGCGTAAGTGTCGCTGGATGCCGACCTACGCAAGCAGAAATGTCGTGGAACTATAAACCATAGTCTCAGTAAGCAAGTTTTTTACATATTGTCTTCATGTTGTTGCAGTTTTAATTGACAACTGATACATTTTTCAGCACCGCTCATTACATACACTCTAGTCACACAATATCAGCTGACATCGGGTGACGACGGTGAAGCTTGTTTTCCATTTTATGAACAGTGGCTTCTCATCTGACTGATCCCATAATGGGTAAGATGTTGACCTTGGAAAGAGGGTAGAAAACGGTTAACTAACTGATAATGATAATGAAATAACTGAGGTTTAGCAAAGCAGTCCTAACACACTGTCCAATAATGTTAATGTGATCACCTGCTGTCAAAAGCTTGAATAACCATATTTTTCTGGGCAGACCGCTGCAAGACGTGCAGGAACAGAGTCAGTGATGTTGTGGAAGGCACGATAGATATGTAGAGCCATACTAAGTCCGATGTCGTGGGCTGCTGCGCTATGTTTCTCGGTTGAGTATCCATGCCACGAACAGCCCGATCGAGGTAGTCTCATAGATTTTTCCATTGCGTTTAACTCCGGGGAGGTTGGTGGCCAAGGGAGTATGGTAAGCTCATTCTGGTGTTCTTCAAACCATGCATGTGCACTGCGAGCTGTGTTGCACGTTGCATTGTCCTGCTGCGTGCTGAGGATAAACAAAATGCATGTGGGGGTGGACATGGTCCCCACGAATAGATGCGTACGAGTGTCGATGCATTGCACCTTCCGGAGTAACGAGATGACCCAGGGCATCGTCTCCGGCCTGGACCCTTCCGATGACCGCTGCAGGGGATTTGCTTTCAGATGTTTCACGCCGTACACGCCAACGCCCATCTGTCCGGCATTGCATAAAATGTGAGTCATCTCAGAAGATCCCCTGTCGCCATTCAGTGGACAAGTACTGGCGAACGAATTCCAGCCTTCGTCGTCGACGAACACCAGTTAGCACGTGTGTATAGGTGCGTGAACCAGACACCTGCTGCAGAGGCCTGTACGCAGCAACATTCGCTGAACAGTCGATAAGGAGACATTGTTGGTAGCCCCTTCGTTCATCTGGGCTGTCAGTTGTTCAACAGCTACACGTCTGTTCACAGGTACACGTCGCCGCAGCCGCCATTCACCCCCGTCGTCTACGGCCTGTAGACAGTTGCCTCGGCACCGGGTTTCGATAGCGCCAGTTTTCCATGCACGCTGCACTTTAATCGCAGCCGGACGCAAGCAGTTTACGGACTTAGCTGTTTCAGATGTGCTTCCACCCTTAGCTTGAATGTCAATGATCACACCCTTTCGGACGTCGCATCGCTCCGTTTCTGCATGTCGACAACGACTGCACTGTTGTCTGCACCCCCTAAACGCTTTATTTACCATCCACTGCCACCTGCCGTCCGTTTGGCGTTATTGCACGTGGGCGTCGAACGTGGGCGGTGGTCATTTTAATGTGACTAGATCGTATGTCTTATCTTTATACATAAAGGAAAGTCGTGTTAGTTACGCTATTTAGAACTCAGGACGGCTGGACCGATTTGGCTGAATATTGGTGGAGAGGTAGCTTAGAACCAGGAGACGGGCATAGGATACTTTTTATCCCGTTCGACAGCTATAAAACGTAGTATACCAAAAACGCATCTGGGATGGAATAACAAAACGCAAATGTCAGCTAAACGTCACTATAAGACGTGGTATAACAAAAACGCATCTGACATGGAATAACAAAACACAAATGACAGCTAAACGTCTGTGGTTAAGTGTCAGTATATATTATCAAATTCGTGTCAGTTCCAGAAATCAAGATCTTGAAATGAATGAGGAGATACATAATCGGACTTTACTCCTGATCGAAGACATGTGTTACCTCATGTGCGGAAGCTTGTTAGTCACGTTAAGAATGCCAGCGCCAAATCGTGAAATGAATGACGCATTTAATCGAGAATGGGAACGGGAACGTGAATATGATCACCAGGAATTAGATTTAGTAGTTCAAACGAATGTACCCCTGTTGAGCCCCCAACAAAAGGAAGTTTATGATACATCAATGAAGGCAATTGATGATGGAAATGGTGGTTTATATTTCCTGGATGCCCCTGGTGGGACTGGCGAGACATTCCTCATGTCAGTAGTTTTAGCCGCTGTTCGTGTGAGATCCAACATCGCGGTTGCAGTTGCTTCTTCTAGAATAGCAGCCACATTGTTAGGATGCCGTACAGCTCATTCAGCATTAAAATTACCGTTAAATCTTCAAGCTATTGAAGAACCAACATGTAATATTACAAAAAACTCAGCAATGGCCAAAGTTTTATCAGCATCCAAGACCATCGTCTGGGACGAATGTGCAATGGCGCATAAACGTGCATTAGAGGCACTTAACCGAACGTTGAAAGATCTTTGCAATGACTCGAGATGTTTAGGAGGAGCAATGATTTTAAAGTCTGGCGATTTCCGACAAACACTGCCAGTACTTCCAAAATCAACGGCTGCAGACGAAATAAATGCTTGCCTCAAATCATCGACTCTATGGCGCTATCTGAAGAAACTTCAGCTGACAACAAACATGAGAGTTGCATTGCGTAATGATACATCTGATGAAGATTTCTCTACACAATTGCTGACTATCGGTAATGGTCGAGTACGTGTCGAAGAATCGAGCGGATTGATTTCATTTCCTCTTAATTTCTGTAACTTTTGTCTCATCGAAAGACGAACTTACCAACAAAGTATCCCCAAACATCATCACTAACTACAAAAGTAATGAATGGCTGAGTGAGCGAGCAATTTTAGCGGCTAAGAATAAAGATGTAGATGATCTAAACTACATAATTCAGAATGAGATCATTGGTAAAATGCATTCATTCAAAAAAGTTGGCTCCGTAATAATCATGCTTCGAAACATAAACCAACCAAAACTGTGCAACGGTACGCGTTTGGTGGTAAGTAAATTGATGAAAAATGTTATACTCAAAGGAAAATTCGAAGGTGAGGAAGTTCTCATTCCGAGGATCCCGAGGATCCCAACCGATGCGCCGTTTGTGTTTAAAAGACTTCAATTTCCGATCCGTCTTGCATTCGCCATGACCATTAACAAATCACAAGGCCAATCCTTGAAAGTTTGTGGTTTAAATCTGGAATATCCATGTTTCTCACACGGTCAATTATACGTGGCATGTTCACGGGTTGGAAGACCGTCTGCGGTGTTTGTTCTTGCACCTGATAATAAAACGAAAAATGTCGTGTATCACAAGGTACTTAATTGAAGAGTGAAAGCTATGCACCAAAAAACATAAAGAATAAGGAATCATTAAAATAATTAATTTTATTTGTATTTCCTAGTAAAAAATC
The DNA here is from genome assembly GCF_023864345.2 of Schistocerca serialis cubense. NCBI lineage: Eukaryota > Metazoa > Arthropoda > Insecta > Orthoptera > Acrididae > Schistocerca > Schistocerca serialis. The sequence goes on along the minus strand of NC_064645.1, from coordinate 361,702,287 downwards.
AACTTAACATTCAAAATCTGATTATTTATTAGTTTTAAGGCGGAACAGAGTTCACCGGGTCAGCTAGTATGGTATCAATCTAGGCAAACGAAAGTATCCGTTCACGCCAAAGCTGACCGCTTATCACAAGGCCAATAAAGGAAGATCAGGGTTCAACGTTCTGTCTGCGGTCGTTACAGACGGAGTACATTCCAAGAAATGGCAAAAAGGAAATTAATCGTATCTTTTTCCAAGGAATCATCCCGACATAGATCTTCATCGATTTAGAGAAACCCAGGAAAACATAAATGTTGCTGGCTGGACTGGTATTTGAAATCGTCTAGGCTCTACTTATGCTAATCAAAAGTCGCAACCGACGTGATATCTCGATGGGAATGACCGTAAGGTGAAGCAGTAGAAAAAGTGCTGGAATTTTCTTTGAAACAAATGTCTATCATCCATCTGTTAACCAACGGTCATTACATAGTACGAGTAGTTCAATCCAGAGTGACGTAGGTGACCACGTGATCGCATTACGCAGCTTTCTGCGACGTTCAAAGATGAGGGGCATGAATTATTCAATCGATTTCACATGATGAATTTTTGCGAGTTTTTGGCATACGTTTTCGTTGTTTTACTATAGCACTCCACAAACTTCAGATGCACACTGTACGAGAAAGATTTTGAGGACGTTGGAGAAATCGATCTTTTTCTGCGACAGAAAGTTTCTACCGAAAGGCATGAAGCATTATTAATCAAAAATAGTCCGTTTTATTTCAGAACTCCGTCATAATTGTTGGTTGGTGTAGGGAAACAAATAGCTTCTGGAAATTTTGTGCATACGTCAACGACTCTTCTGGACGTGACGGCAGACGTTAACCTTCAATATGTCAGTTTTTTTTGTGCCGAAATCATGCGAACGCGAAACTCTTCAGAGCAGAAGTATTGCAGCCTCAAGGTGAGCAAGCCAACAAGCAGGTGTATATTTTTGGAATGAAACGTTACCCAGTCCTTGAAGAAGTGCTACACAACAACGGCAGCCTGTGGGGCTCCATCTGGATGAACAGTTTCATTTCTTGACTTCTCGTAGGACGAGAACAAGACCTTTTGGAGCAGGTTTTAGTTTCAGCTTAATGTCTGCGCTAGTATCAGCTACTTCTTTTCACACGGACGTCAGAGGGGACATGTCCAAAAGATGGGTTGATCAAGAAAATTTCCGAGCTAAACACAAGTTGTAGTCGTTTTTATGTTGCGAAAACACCTGTCTCATTGCAGAGGAAGAATAATAGTTATCTGAAAATGTGTCCATCCACTTTTCAACACGTCGATATCGCGGAGACAATACCTTGGTTAGAGGAGTATAAAAAGACACAAAATCTTTAAAAACCACGACACTTATGCTTCATCAGCGGCGTCCAAGATCAAGAAGGTGGAATAATGCTGTGCTGTAACTGATCTATATAGATCATGTTCTCTTCTAAGTTTCAGAGTCATCGTAGCAATTGAGACATCATCTACATCAATATAAAACGTATGTAAAGGCAGAATATGGCGATAAAGTGCCTTCTAATATGAGAAACTATATAAACATGCAGAGGTGTGTTGGATAAAGAGGTTGTTAAAATCAAAGTGCGAATATCTATATTTACGTTTCCGAGATTTCTCTCAATTCCGTGAAACAAATGGCCGGAGGCTTGATCTATAAGTATTAAGACCTATACTCGTCCAATTCTAATTTGTGCTACGTTCACAGTGACCTTGTCAGCATTGTTAAGTAGCACGAAAATCAAAAGGCTCTTATTGATGATGAAACAGGAACCCAAATAGAAAACAGCCAAACAAATGCCGAAATCTTGAATGATCTCTGCAAACATTCCTTCACGAAAGAAAATCAAGGAATGTTATTAACATAGTACAGCCGTGCAGCTGCCTAGTGACATAGTAATTAGTTCTAGTTGTGCTGAAGAGCAGCACCAGCAGCTAAAACCAGTAGCAGCTAAAACTAATTGAGATTCCAGGGCCCAAAGGAGTTTCTGCACAGAATTTGCGAGTGAATAAGCTTGAACCTTGACCATCGCGCTATATCATTTACATCTATTCGTAATGTAATACTAGAATGCTATTTTGACGAAAATTGACATTGTCAAACCGTGCTTCTGTAGAAGGTTAATTTTTTTCAATAAACTAAAACCAGCAACCAGCCACTGTCAATAAATCTCTTTACCTGCTTCGAATCGGCGGGACCATCCTAAGATGGCTGTTCACATTTAAAATACACTGTGATGTACGTGTGATGTTCGCTGATTGTGAATAAGTTTTTTGGTGTGGTCGCGCAGTACAGCAAAAAACTATGTAAGAAAAACGACTATTTTATTGTCAATAGAGCTAAAAATGAACTCTAATAACGTCAATAGTCTGGTAAGATAAGAACTGAATTAGTTTTGTTTTACTTACATCGAAAACTCTGGAGTCTTTTTATTGTAGTGCTCACGTACTTACATCGAAGCTGAATTACTTTTGTCTTATTTGCATCAATAACCCTGCATCTTTTTCTGCAGTCGACAGTGCAATAAAAAGATTCAGGATTTTCAATATAAGTAACACAAAACTAATTCAGTTTCTATGTAACTGGCCCAAAATTAATTCCCGCGTCTTTTTATTGCACTGGCTGCTATAAGAAGATGTAGGAATTGCGATGTAATATAAAACACATTCGGTTATTTCCTAAGGAAGTTGTTTACTTTGGCCGGCCGCAGTGACCGAGAGGTTCTAGGTGCTTCAGTCTGGAACCGCGCGACGGCTACGGTCGCAGGTTCGAATCCTGCCTCGGGCATGGGTGTGTGTGATGTCCTTATGTTAGTTAGGTTTAAGTAGTTCTAAGTTCTAGGGGACTCATGACCACAGATGTTAAGTCCCATAGTGCTCAGAGCCATTTGAACCTTTTTTTGTTTACGCTATTATAATTCATTATTAGGAACATTCACAATAAAATGGTCCTTTTTCTAGCACAGTGTTTTGCTTTGGGGCACCATCATCCCAAGAAACATTCGGCACAATCAGCCAACGTCACATGTACACCATAATGTAATGATGAACATGAATAGCCGTCTCAGATCACTAATGAAGCTATTTATATCCAATAAATACCGTTATTAACAGAAAATGGTATAAGGGTATAAGACCCGTTATGAATAGAAAGGTAGGCCAAAGAGTATGTTACAGTGAACAGTTCAGTCATAGGGTTGTTTTTATCAGAATCGACAGCAAACCAACACTGACAACATTCGTTCAGGTATACATGCCGACATCGCAAGTTGAAGATGAAGAGATAGAGAGAGTATATGAGGATATTGGAAGGGTAATACAGTTCATAAAAGGACATGAAAATCTAATAGTCATGGGGGACTGGAATGCAGTCGTAGGGGAAGGAGTAAAAGAAAATGTTACAGGAGAATGTGGGCTTGCGACTAGGAATGAGAGAGGGAAAAGACTATTTGAGTTCTTCAATAAATTTCAGCTAGTAATTACTCTGTTCAAGAATCACATGAGGAGATGGTAGACTTGGAAAAGACCGGGTGATACTGGAAGATTTCAACTACATTAGATCATGGTCAGAGATTCCGAAATCAGATATTGGATTGTAAGGCGTACCCAGGAGCAGATATACACGCAGATCACAATATTGTAGTGATGAAGACTAGGCTTAAGTTCAAGAGATTGGTAAGGAAGAACCAATGCGCAAATAAGTGGGATACGGAAGTAGTAGGGGATGACGAGACAAGATGGAATTTCTCTAAGACTATAGACACAGCAATAAATACTTCAGTAGGCTGTACTGTTGAAGTGGATTGGACATCTCTAAAAACGGGAATTACAGAAGCTGGAAAGAACATAGGTACAAAGAAGGTTGTTGTTGTTGTTGTTGTGGTCTTCAGTCCTGAGACTGGTTTGATGCAGCTCTCCATGCTGCTCTATCCTGTGCAAGCTCCTTCTTCTCCCAGTACCTACTGCAACCTACATCCTTCTGAATCTGCTTAGTGTATTCATCTCTTTGTCTCCCTCTACGATTTTTACCCTCCACGCTGCCCTCCAATGCTAAATTCGTGATCCCTTGATGCCTCAGGATATGTCCTACCAACCGATCCCTTCCTCTAGCCAAGTTGTGCCACAAACTCCTCTTCTCCCCAATCCTATTCAATACCTCCTCATTAGTTACGTGATCCACCCACCTAATCTTCAACATTTTTCTGTAGCACCACATTTCGAAAGCTTCTATTCTCTTTTTGTCCAAACTATTTATTGTCCATGTTTCACTTCCATACATGGCTACACTAAATACAAATACTTTCAGAAACGACTTCCTGACACTTAAATCTATACTTGATGTTGACAAATTTCTCTTCTTCAGAAATGCTTTCCTTGCCTTTGCTAGTCTACATTTTATATCCTCTCTACTTCGACCATCATCAGTTATTTTGCTCCCCAAATAGCAAAACTCCTTTACTACTTTAAGTGTCTCATTTCCTAATCTAATTCCCTCAGCATCACCCGACTTAATTCGACTACAGTCCATTATCCTTGTTTTGCTTTTGTTGATGTTCATCTTGTATCCTCCTTTCAAGACACTGTCCATTCCATTCAACTGCTCTTCCAAGTCCTTTGCTGTCTCTTACAGAATTACAATGTCATCGGCGAACCTCAAAGTTTTCATTTCTTCTCCCTGGATTTTAATACCTACTCCAAATTTTTCTTTTGTTTCCTTTACTGCTTGCTCAATATACAGATTGAATAACATCGGGGAGAGGCTACAACCCTGTCTCACACCCTTCCCAACCACTGCTTCCCTTTCATGCCCCTCGACTCTTACAACTGCCATCTGGTTTCTGTACAAATTGTAAATAGCCTTTCGCTCCCTGTATTTTACCCCTGCCACCTTTAGAATTTGAAAGAGAGTATTCCAGTAAACATTGTAGGTAACTGCAAAGAAACCATGAGTAACAGAAGAAATACTTCAACTGATCGATGAAAGAAGGAAGTACAAAAATCTTCAGGATAATTCACGAATGCAGAAGTACAAATCTCTCAGGAATGTAATAAATAGGAAGGGCAGTAGTGTTACTTAAACATCGATAAATTATCAATTAATCGATAGAACCTGCACTATCGTCACTATCGGTAGACTGGTTTAAATAACGATAGTCCTATTGTTGATAATGTAATTCTTTTTGAATTGGCTCCTGTAAAATTGTCGTTTCCTATTACCACCATGGCGTTCGGAATGCAGACGGAAAGTAGACCGCTTGGAGATATTTAATCAGCAACAAATATGGTGGCGCCTTACTGATAATACAAATAAAACACTGATTAGCTAAAAAGAAGGAAGAAGGAATAACTAAACCGTCGCCAACCCCTAGGGGCAATGCATCTCCAGAATCTTGAGAAAGACTGCGGCTGGTCCTGGCGGAGGTTCGAGTCCTTTGTTCTTTAATGATGTATTTTGTACCTTTGTTATTGTATTCTTATGTTATAAAATTGTAATTGACACCAGTTCATCAAATTAAGTAACTTGTAAGTTACATTTCACTGCACACGTTTCTGTTGGTCATAGTATATCGACAATATGTGAGAAGTAGGGACTGTTAGTGTTTCCACGTGTGTTAATAATTCAGCAAGGGACTGGATAACAGCATTGCTGGTTCTAAGGACATTTCAAACAAATTTTTTGTGAGTGGACAAGTGGTGGTTTATGGACTTGCTATATTCTCCGCAAGACTCTTCGATGGTGATTGTGCACCTGCACAGTCGCAACAGATGGCTGTTGGCCGTCTCTACAAGGACTACAGTGGGTCTGCACCTATGATGACCCACCAATACCATTATTTCTACAAGGACTGCAGTGGGTCTGCACCTTTGATGACCCACCAATACCATTATTTCTACAAGGACTGCAGTTGGTCTGCACCTCTGGTGGCCCACCAATACCATACTCTCTACCAGGACTACAGTGGGTCTGCTCTGTGATGACCTACCTACCAATATTCTTCAAAACTTCGACTGACTCTGCTGTGGATTTGCTCTGTTGTGGCCCATTACCTGTCTGCATGTCAAGAGCCAGCACTGTCTTTCCGTTGGAAGGACAACACTACTTCTTCAAGACTGCATGGAAATCCACTACTTCCGTGTGCATTCTCTTTTACTGCTCAGACTTTGAGAAAAAAAACAACACTGCAATTTTACTGCGATGAATGATCAGGACTGTCTTTATGGACTGTGAGAAAATTTTAGCTTGTGACCAACATTGTATCAATAAGTGTGTGCATTTGATATCTTTGTTATTGTAATTACGAAAAATTTTATCAAATCATTATTGGCCACTGCCCAAAACAATTTGCAAATTTTTTGTGGGGAGCATGGGGGCTATGTAAGTAGGCTGTTTATGTTTTCTTATTGGCAACGTTACGTAGCGCTCTGTATGAAATTCACTGGCTGTGCTGTGTGCAGTCTGTGGCTAGTTTGCATTGTTGTCTGCCATTGTAGTGTTGGGCAGCTGGATGTGAACAGTTATCAAAAACAGATGCATCGTTTTACTACCTGACAACACAAATGTGAGAAGAACAAAATGTACATTTGCAAATATAAATGCAGAAACTATACATACATGAGAAAATCTTTACACTTTTGGTTCCAATTGCCATGCTACTGCATCTGTCTTCGATAATAATGCTTCATGGAGGCAATGCTGAATAAGCATGTCTTCATTCTTATTTAACAGAAAGTAGATGAAGTGGAGCATCTCAAGATCACTTTCTTCAAATCATTAAAAAACGTCCAGAATGAGGTTTTCACTCTGCAGCGGAGTGTGCGCTGATATGAAACTTCCTGGCAGATTAAAACTGTGTGCCCGACCGAGACTCGAACTCGGGACCTTTGCCTTTCGCGGGCAAGTGCTCTACCAACTGAGCTACCGAAGCACGACTCACGCCCGGTACTCACAGCTTTACTTCTACCAGTTCATTAAAAAACGTGCCTCCTCAAAATGAATGTTGTTCATTTAGAACTAAAACTGAATTATTACAATAAAAATCAATTATTTCTATCTTATCACTCTTACTACTATTTCTCAGAGAACTTCTCACCTTAATTTTACACTAAGTGATGTGTCAGAATCCCTCTTTATCACTGTCCAACACAGGCATCACAATTTGTATATATGTCAAATTGCACTGTCCAAACACGACAAACAATTAGAATGATTTACAGATTTAATATCTGAAACTGCAGAAACAATACTGTGTTGTATTCCTTATGTAGAAAATGCGAACTTATTTAAGTTTTCCAGTGCTGGAACACCCAGGTAGCAGAAAATGGAGGAACACCTGGGCTACATCTGTATGTCTAACATTCAACCCCTTCCTACAAGTCACAGATCAAAAGTCTGGCCACTTTTGGTTCACCAGTTTCTTCCACTCACACACACTCAGAATAAAGAACATGCTGTATCACCAGTAGATATGAAGATGTGAATGTTAATATGGCTCCTGTAAACTCTTCATTCTTCTGAAGGCGATATAGTGCAAGAGATGGGAAAAATCGTAAACTTCTGGTTTTTCCTTAAACATTCAATTACAAAAATCAACAAAGACATGAGTTTTTTCCTCCTTGTAGGATAAGTTTCTCCTTTGCTGGGCCTGTGGGAGTATTTTCAGGGTGTACCCTGTTAATGCACTTCTGACGGCTCTGGCTTCTGCGAATGGTGGTTAGGTGGGTCTGGTGTATTCAGAGGTATACTGTGAGGAAGGCCAGGGACAGCGCCTGCTCCTGCACCTGCCGCGCCGCCACCAGCACCAGCTGCTACTGAGTGTGGCACCTGGTCGTGTGGTGTTGTTGAGTGTGCCTGCTGCACAGGCAGTGCTCCAGTGTAATAACCACCATTCATGCCATCTGCGTAACCTGCGGCAGCGGCAGCTGTCCCTCCCAGAAAGTATTCTTTATTCACACAATTGCATAGGCAGTCAGGAATACGTCCAACGATAGCCCGCCTTATTTCACTGGCTGCCATCTCGCGCAGTTCTGTGCACAACGCATCCGAGTAGAACGCTGCATGAGGTGTACACAGCAAGTTCGGCGCGTCTTTCAGTGGACCTTGGAATACATCATATGGTTCATTCTCATGAACATCAAGTGCTGCAGCACGTATGCGACCTTGCTTTAGTGCTGTAACCAAGGCATCATCATCCACGAGGCCACCACGTGCTGTGTTCACCAGGAAAGCCCCTGGCCTCATCTGTTTGATGGTGAACTCATTTATTAAATGATGGTTATGCTCATTTAGAGTGCAGCTGACCAGAAGTCTTGTTCCTCCTGCCACCGAACTTCACTAATTCCCACTATATCTAACTTTAACCTATCCATTTCTCTTTTTAAATTTTATAACCTACCTGCCCGATTAAGGGATCTGACGTTCCACACTCCGATTCGTAGAACGCCAGTTTTCTTTCTCCTGATAACGACGTCCTCTTAAGTAGTCCCCACCCGGAGATACGAATGGGGGACTATTTTACCTTCGGAATATTTTACCCAAGAGGAATCCATCATCACTTAACCATACAGTAAAGCTGTATGCCCTCGGGAAAAATTACGGCTGTAGGCTCCCCTTGCTTTCATCCGTTTGCAGTACCGGCACAGCAAGACCCTTTTGGTTGGTGTTCCAAACCAGATCAGTCAATCATCCAGACTGTGCCCCAGCAACAACTGGAAAGGCTGCTGCCCCTCTTCAGGAACCACACGTTTGTCTGGCGTCTGTCCATTGTGGTTGCACCTACAGTACGGCAATCTGTATCGCTGAGGCACGCAAGCCTCCCCACCAACGGCAAGGTCCATGGTTCATGGGGGGGAAATGTATCGATAGAAAGGACGAAATGGTAGTAGCCGTGCCGTTGTTTATCTTTGCATTCCAGGAGTCTTCGTCGCGTTGCGAGCGCAGACGAGGCGGAGTAGCTTGAGTCATGAAAGAGTGCGGAGGTATTTTGTTGGCCTCTCTCGCCGACGCCTGTTCAGCCATGCGCGCGCCATTGTAGACGCGCCTGATTTGATAACCCGTGAGTATTGAGAGCACGGTAGGAGTGGACAGGCGCAGGAAGCTGCAGTTATAACTACTGCCTGTCCCGTAGTTATCCGTGGCTCTGGAGGCGACTCGAGGTTCTCATTGAACACCAAAAGCAGCAACAACGGCAGATCATCATTGTCGTCGGCTACATTCATCGTCGTCCGAACAGCTACAACATCGTAAGACTGTTAATTGCCAAACATGGTAGTGTAGAGGCTTTGCCCAGCAACAATTCATTCACAAAGTATAAATAACTTGAACAAAAACTTCCAATAGTTAAAACTTGCAGGGCACCTGTGTTGGCATTGTCCTCAGACACGTCCGCAGCTCGTGGTCTAGGGGCTAGCGTTGCTGTCTGTGGATCACGGAGTGCCGTGTTCGATTCCCGGATGGGTTGAGGATTCTCTCTCCCTGGGGACTGGTTGTTTGTGTTGTCCTCATCATTTCATCATCATCGTTTGTGGAGTGCTAGACTGGACTGTGAAAAGAAAATGGACTGTGTAAAAACTGTGGTTTTGTGCTGGTGCTGATGACCCCGTAGTTGAACGCCACACAAACCAAACATCATCACCATCATCATCATCATCATCGTCACCACCACCACCACCACCCTCAGACATTATTACCAAGCATGGTCCCTGTCCCGTTCACGCAATCACCGAGCGTCGTAAGAATATGACAAGTTATTAACTATTTACTGCCTGTTTGCCGCGCGGGATTAGCCGAGAGGTCTTGGGCGCTGCAGTCGTGGACTGTGCGGCTGGTCCCAGCGGAGGTTCGAGTCCTCCCTTGGGCATGGGTGTGTGTGTTTGTCCTTAGGATAATTTCCGTTAAGTAGTGTGTAAGCTTATAACATAAGAATACAATAACAAAGGTGCAAAATACATCATTAAAGAACATAACAATACAGGTAACATTTGTAGTAATAGGGGCTTTACAAAACAATAGAAATAAACATATACATTAGTGTTACAGGAATTATGACATAAGTAAATACGTAAAAGATCAGAATAACTTTTGAAACATCAACTTCACACATGAGCATTAAAACAAAACAGAATAAATAATGTCTAAACATCTTCACAAAGTAAATAACATATTATCAGAAAAATTCTACAATGTAACTCTCATCAGATAAACACATAAAGACAGGAAGAACACAAATACCCAAGGGTACACAAACACATAGTTGGATAACACAAGGAAAGGACAGGGTTTGTTTTACTGCAGTATTTTGCAAACAAAACTTTCTTTACTTCTCGGAAATCTGCCTTCGTTCTTCATTATTTCGAAAAAGTTCTATCTATTCCTGCTTTCTGTACTTTTTTCGTATAACTTCTCAATGCATTTCTTCCAATTCATCGGAACTCATTCTCTTATATAGTCTACCCCCTCTTCAGCTAACTTAAATTATTGAGCTCAGATGCATAAACTAAGGGACGAGGCAATGCAGCAGCACAAAACAATTAATACAAACAGCAATGAAAAAAATGCAAATTGGCAAAGCTAGCAGCAGTAAATGTAATAACTTATATCTAAACATGACAAACCCACAAGCAGAAAAAATATTACAGTAAAAATGGCCATGTTTAATACCTATGTCACATCTTAACACTAGAGTCATGCATCACAAAAACTTACTCTGCAAGAAAATTACCAAGTCATTAAAAAATTATTTATGCAGTTCCTGTGAAGGGAAATGTCTATTTGTGCTCTCTTTTCTACGAAAGTACATCATATAATTATTCTTTACTGGGTCTGTAGACAGAAAATAGTGATATTAGTACATCTATTAAATTTTATTTTAACCAATGCTGCAGTGCAGCTAGAAACTAGATATTAAACAAAATGATCAAATAAATACATAAGGCAAGGCGTGAAATGTCATTCACTAGGCAAATGGCCTAGTAAAAAATCTCTCAACTAGAAAGGCAATAGATATATAATGTTTCTCATCATTTCATTAGGCATTTTAGTAAATATCATAAATTAAGAGCTCCACAGTGTAATCATGTTTTCAAGTTTGAGCGTGTCGTAATTGCGATGCTTTCTACAAAGGAATGTCAATAGCAAGGTTAATGGTCTCTTTTTTTTCACCTAATGGCTTTTTCTCCCGGCGACTCGCACAGCTGGTCGCCCATAATGCATTACGTCAAGGTCACTTAGCTTTCTTACCGAAATATTTACGACACCAGTTTGCACTACAGTGACAGTCTCATATAAAATTTTCACAGGTCGAGAATTTGCGTTACAAATCTGTAGAAACAAAATCCTATAAATACAACAGTGTCCAAAAAACTTTCGTCGGCATTGTGGTACATTCACGCATTTACACACATTTCATAGCTCTTAAAGTACGATTCTTGGTTTCAAACATCCTTTTTCACAAACCAGAGTCCCTAACTTCTATTCATTTTTCGTTACCTTATTACACAGATACATATTCGTCGACACTTCTTCAATATTTCATCATAATAAATACGTAGCATAATCAACTTCCTCATATAGCATCACCTTATTGATCATAAACATACCTCAACAGCATAATACACATTGTCTTCGTAATAATATCATAAAACCTCAGTCAAATCTCAAAAACGTCGTAGCTTTCTGCAATAATGTCAAAACCTAAAAAAAATTCTCTGCTCATTTCAATAATGTCACCTACCTCAAACGTACTTTAAAAATCATGATCCCATACCAAATACACCATTCAAAGCTCTCATAGTATCACAATGGTTCAGAAAAAAATATGAACAGTTCACAAAGTACAGACAAAATACAGTTTCATAAGTGTGAAGTTATTCAACTGTGTAATTACGTAAACATCTGTCACTGATGTAGTAAAATAAATGTTTGTCTCTCCCAGTTAAATGATCAGATAGCTGTGTAATTTATGTGTTAGAGAAATATTGTACCGATGTGTAAAGTTGTATAAGCAAATACCATATTAGCTAGGGCTCCTTGTGCTTGCCAAACATATGGTACACAAAGTAAGCATGTACCCCCCTGAGGATTAAAGTAATTATACCCTCAGGTGTTACAGATTACAGCAATGGAATGAAATGTATCACGAAAAACTTTCTTTGTAATTCAAAAATCTTTAAAAATAAATGGCTTAAGTACAAAATAAATCACTCAAATGCTTGTCCTGTCATTTCGGATTCCTGAGGCGAGCTATTGCCGACCGACCGATCGATCGATAATGCTTCCCTGTTCACTAATTGTTTCACTGTCTACGCCATTATTTGCCACCCACTCCATTTCCCTATGCACAATTACCAAATTACTAGTTTGAACATTAGTTAATTCATTACACGGTGGCGCTAACGCACTGCTTTCGTCTTCACTGTCATTTCTCAGTTTACTTTGGAGCCTAGTATTACGTTTTTCACACGCCATTATTGTCACAATATTTCACATGACAACACAGAAAAGCACAATTTGAAGAGCAAAATAAGAAAACACATTAACATAGCACTGAAAATAATATCTAGTTAATTGCAAGCGCAGCTGCAAAATACTTGGTGCAAATCTACATGCATGCCACAACTTTTTTACTGTACAACAATGAAAGACTGCAACTACAAAGGAGATTCTCTCTACAATTACACACTAGCAATAAACAATAGCTACACTGATTACACAAACTACAAGAAAAAATCAGAAGATTCCAGTGAGGTATCCTGGCAGGGTCGCCATATGAAACGTCCCCTTTAGAAAAATTTATGAATTACTGTGCTGATAAACCTCTTACATTATTTGCTTTTCAAACAGCTGAGCAAAACTGAACGTACTCAAACATTCACTAAAGTGACACACAATATTCTTAGTGCAACGCAATCTGACTTTCAAAAATCCGTACAAAAGAATGGCCCTGACTAACATTAACCTATACCTTTCGCAAATCACTTACCTCACCAAAAATCTTCGTTACTCGAACTACTGCAATACAGCGAGCGCCACTACTGCCAGCTAAATAAAAGATTCAAACTACTGAAGGCACTAACTACTGATAGGCATAGTTAGCAAATGAAAGATTTTGATAGAGAACAAACAATGTATTTACCTTAATAGTGCAGCAAAATCTTAATATACATAACAGTTCACGACATCCAGTCTTACAAATTTCAAAACTCCGCCATTTCCCTCCCCACATCCACCACTGCTGGCGGCTCACCTCCAACTGCGCAACGCTACTCGCTGTTCACATCCAGCTGCCCAACACTACAATGGCAGACAACAATGGAAACTAACCACAGACTGCACACAGCACAGTCAGTGATTTTCATACAGAGCGCTACGTAACGTTGCCAATAAGAAAACATAAACAGCCTGCATACAGTTATAAAATTTAAAAAGAGAAATGGATAGGTTAAAGTTAGATATAGTGGGAATTAGTGAAGTTCGGTGGCAGGAGGAACAAGACTTCTGGTCAGCTGAATACAGGGTTGTAAATACAAAATCAAATAGGGGTAATGCAGGAGTAGGTTTAATAATGAATAGAAAAATAGGAATGCGGGTAAGCTATTACAAACAGCATAGTGAAGGCACTATTGTGGCCAAGATAGATACGAAGCCCACACCTACCACAGTAGTACAAGTTTATATGGAAATTAGCTCTGCAGATGATGAAGAAATTGATGAAATGTATGATGAGATAAAAGAAATTATTCAGGTAGTGAAGGGAGACGAAAATTTAATACTCATGGGTGACTGGATTCCAGAGTAGGAAAAGGGGGAGAAGGAAACATGGTAGGTGAATATGGATTGGGGATAAGAAATGAAAGAGGAAGCGTCTGGTAGAATTTTGCACAGAGCACAACTTAATCATAGCTAACACTTGGTTCAAGAATCATAACAGAAGGCTGTATACATGGAAGAAGCCAGGAGATACTAGAAGGTATGAGATAGATTATATAATGGTAAGACTGAGATTTAGGAACAAGTTATTAAATTGTAAGACATTTCCAGGGGCAGACGTGGACTCTGACCACAATCTATTGGTTATGAACTGTAGATTAAAACTGAAGAAACTCCAAAAAGGTGGGAATTTAAGGAGATGGGATCTGGATAAACTGACTAAACCAGAGGTTTTACAGAGTTTCAGGGAGAGCATAAGGGAACAATTGACAGGAATGGGGGAAATAAATACAGTAGAAGAACAATGGGAAGCTCTGAGGGATGAAGTAGTGAAAGCACCAGAGGATCAAGTAGGTAAAAAGACAAGGGCTAGCAGAAATCTTTGGGTAACAGAAGAAATATTGAATTTAAATGATGAAAAGAAAAAATATAAAAATGCAGTAAATGAAGCAGGCAAAAAGGAACACAATCGTCTTAAAAATGAGATCGACAGGAATTGCTAATTGGCTAAGCAGGGGTGGCTAGAGGACAAATGTAAGGATGTAGAGGATTATCTCACTAGGGGTAAGATAGATACTGCCTACAGGAAAATTAAAGAGACTTTTGGAGAAAAGAGATTCACTTGTATGAATATCAAGAGCTCAGATGGAAACCCAGCTCTAAGCAAAGAAGGGAAAGCAGAAAGGTGGAAGGAGCATATAGAGCGTTTATACAAGGGCGATGTTCTTGAGCACAATATTATGGAAATGGAAGAAAATGCAGATGAAGTTGAAATGGGAGATACGATACTGCGTGAAGACAGAGCACTGAAATACCTGAGTCGAAACAAGGCCCCAGGAGTAGACAACATTCCATTAGAACTACTGACGGCCTTGGGAGAGCCAGTCCTGACAAAACTCTAGCATCTGGTGAGCAAGATGTATGAGACAGGTGAAATACCCTCAGACTTCAAGAAGAATATAACAATTCCAATTCCAAGGAAAGCAGGTGTTGACATATGTGAAAATTACCGAACTATCAGTTTAATAAGTCACAGCTGCAAAATACCAACACGAATTCTTTACAGACGAATGGAAAAACTGGTAGAAGCCCACCTCGGAGAAGGTCAGTTTGGATTCCTTAGAAATATTGGAACACGTGAGCCAATACTGACCTTACGACTTATCTTAGAAGAAAGATTAAAGAAAGGCAAACCTACGTTTCTAGCATTTGTAGACTTACAGAAAGCTTTTGACAATGTTGACCGGAATACTCTTTCAAATTTTAAAGGTGGCAGGGGTAAATTCAGCGAAAAGCTATTTACAATTTGCACAGAAACCAGATGGCAGTTATAAGAGTTGAGGGGCATGAAAGGGAAGTAGTGGTTGGGAAGGGAGTGAGACAGGGCTGTAGCCTCTCCCCAATGTTATTCAATCTGTATATTGAGCAAGCATTCAAGGAAACAAAAGAAAAATTCGGAGTAGGTATTAAAATCCATGGAGAAGAAATAAAAACATTGAGGTTCGCTGATGACATTGTAATTTTGTCAGAGACAGCAAAGGACTTGGAAGAGCAGTTGAACGGAATGGACAGTGTCTTGAAAGGAGGATATAAGATGAACATCAACAAAAGCAAAACGAGGATAATGAAATGTAGTCAAACTAAGTCGGGTGATGCTGAGGGAATTAGATTAGGAAATGAGACACTTAAAGTAGTAAAGGAGTTTTCCTATTTGGGGAACAAAATAACCGAAGATGGTCGAAGTAGAGAGGATATAAAATGTAGACTGGCAATGGCAAGGAAAGCGTTTCTGAAGAAGAGAAATTTGTTAACATCGAGTATAGATTTGCCAGGAAGTCGTTTCCGAAAGTATTTGTATGGAGTATAGCCATGTATGGAAGTAAAACATGGACGATAAATAGTTTGGAGAAGAAGAGAGTAGAAGCTTTCGAAATGTGGTGCTACAGAAGAATGCTGAAGATTAGATGGGTAGATCACATAAATACTGAGGAGGTATTGAATAGAATTGGGGAGAAGAGGAGTTTGTGGCACAACTTGACAAGAAGAAGGGACCGGTTGGTAGGACATGTTCTGAGGCATCAAAGGATCACAAATTTAGCATTGGAGGGCAGCGTGGAGGGTAAAAATCGTAGAGGGATGCAAAGAGATGAATACACTAAGCAGATTCAGAAGGATGTAGGATGCAGTCAGTACTGGGAGATAAAGAATCTTTCACTGGGTAGGGTAGCATGGGGAGCTGCATCAAACCAGTCTCAGGACTGAAGACCCAACAACAACATCGATACATTTCAACAAAGTTCCCTTGGCTATTACCAAGCAGTTTACAACATTTTCATTATAATTAAAATCAATTATATACAGTCAAAATTAAATACACTAGTACATAGATTACGTATTAAATATAGTTTCTGTAGTACAGCTTACAGCTTCAGAATCAAATGTACAGTGCGAGTTATCAACGAATATTAAATGGGGAAAATTTTGGATGCTGCTGAAGGTATTTTATCTGCTTTTTCGGTGTTACATGTTTGTGGTGGAGTAAAGACCGAAACCAATGGACAGTGGATGATTGAAGTGACGAATCATTTTATAACTTGTGACAATCGGATGGAATGGTTTGAGTTGCCGATGCCTGGTGGACCGTACCTGCCATCATGTAGAATGCTGACAGTGAAGTATGATGGAAGTGGTGTTATAGTATGGGGATGTTCTTCTTGGTTAGGATGTGTTCCCTTTGTTGCCGTTAGGAAAGTTTAAATGCGGAAGGAAATTAACACATTTTGTAGTATTGTGTACTGCAAGCAGTAGCAGAACTGTTGTTGATAATTCTTCCGGTTTATATGGCCGTGGTCCATGAAATTCTTCTATTCCTAACGTTTCGTCCAATACTACGATGGACATCTTCAGAGGTATGGCTGGTCCTGCTGAGTCCTGCCGACTGACGAGTCGGGTGTCGGAGAGCGGCCTAAATACCTAGGAAAGTGGGCGTGGTCTAGCTTGCACATAGTAGCAGAGAGAAAATTAGTCAAAGATGAAATGTAACTATCGATAATAGTCCGTCATAGATAAAAATCACTTATCGATTCTGTAACGCCACTGT
Organism: Schistocerca serialis cubense; assembly: GCF_023864345.2. Lineage (NCBI taxonomy): Eukaryota > Metazoa > Arthropoda > Insecta > Orthoptera > Acrididae > Schistocerca > Schistocerca serialis. The sequence continues at coordinate 361,685,239 of NC_064645.1, read as the reverse complement.
CCATATCTCGCTTAATTTCAAGGCCTCTTTCTTTTCTATTAAAATTATCTTCATGTTCATAAATTTCAATAGTCTCCCTATACAGTCGTGGATAATGGTTCATGGTAGCACTTAAAACTGTAGTTTCAGAAAACATAACTACATGGTCCCCTGAGTGAAGCGCATGTTCCGCAACGGCCGATTTATCTATTTTTCCCAGTCGGCAAAGACTTTTGTGTTCCTTTACCCTCGTATTCACACTTCTTTTCGTAGTACCAGTGTAGACCTTGCCACAAGTACACGGAATTTTATACACACCGCTAGATGATAATGATGGCCTTCTATCTTTAACAGAACGAAGTACTTGTCCTATTTTTCTGGTAGGTTTGAATACCGGTTTCACTTTGTTTCAGCAAAATTTTGCCGATTCGAGCTGTAACCTTATTAATGAAAGGTAAAGACACCGTATTCTTCCATTGCTGTGTACCATCCTTGTCCTTTGGCCTACTGTAATTAGGTCTTAAAACTCTATTAATTTTTTTGAGTACCCATTCTTTTCGAAGGCTTGTTTCAGATGATTCAGTTCCGTATCCAGATGTTCCGGTGTACAAGTACGTTTTGCCCTGTCCACTAAACTTTTGATTACACCTCTTTTTGTAGCGGGTGATGACTGGAGTTCTTATGTAAGTATCTATCAGTATGTGTGCTCTTCCGGAACACTTTATGTTTTAGACTGCCATCGGTCTGTCTCATGACAAACACATCGAGAAACGAAATAGCCTGGTCTTTCTCCACTTCAATGGTAAACTGAATTTTAGGGTTTATGCCATCAAGATAATCAAAAAATTCGTCTAACACTTTTATACCGTGTGTCCAAACCACGAATGTGTCGTCTACATAACCATACCAACAACATGGTTTCTTATTTGCTTTTTTCCAACGCTAATTGTTCAAATTTCTCCATGTAGCAGAACTGTTCGGAGAAGATGATTGTTTCAGAATGACAATGCATCCTGTCATAACGTAGCATCTGTGACACAGTGGTACGTGGACAATAACATTCCTGAAGTGTGCTGGTCTGTGCAGAGCCCTGACATGTACCGGATGGAACACTTTTAGGATGAATTAGAATGTAGACTTCGCTCCAGCCCGAGCGTCCAATATCAGACACCCCACTGAACCCCCCATAAAGGCTAAGGGTGGATGCATCCCATATTAACGTCCACTAATACGTGTCCGAAAACTTCTGATGAGGTAGTGTATACCTGACGAGACACATTTGGAAAAGAATCTAAAATAATTGACCTATATGAGGTTACTTAGATAGCTTAATCATGACAGTTTTCGAAAGAATCTCAAAATGCATTACGACAATTTCATTGCGCTGTCTACTATCTAGAGAAGAACTATTGCAAATAGGCGACAGAACGCGGATGGCATCAAGAGAGATCGCTCTCTTGGTGACGGAATCAAGGACCGAGTATCTAGTGGTGGGCAGTACACCTGCCACACCAGTCACGGGTAGTTGGAACTTTACCGTACGAAATGGTTCATAACTTTAAAATATGGCAAGGCTCTTTACATATGTAAAATCGTGGAACGCAGAAACCGGAAAGAGGACCCAAACTGCACCCCGAATGCACTTCGGTATCAGTAGCTTTTTAAATCTCGGTCAGCTGTACGAAGCACTCACCCAAGTACTATGGCTGTATAGTTTGAAAGTTTTTAAACATGGAGTGTCCGGGAGGAAGACTTGAACCAGCTTCTCGTTTTCGAGCGGAAAGGAGGAAGATATATGGTCCGGTACAACACTGGATCGATGGGGAATGGATGGTATAGCATGACTGTCTGCTGGCCGGATGACAGACAGACAACTTCTTTGGGAAGGGCATGTCGCTTAGGTGGACAGGCATCATTGGCATTTGAAATCCATGAATTTTATTCCCCGCAGAAGGAGACCAACAGATGTTATTGCTTTATAGTTTGCGAAATACAGTGCAGTGTGTTAAACTTAATGCCTGGATAATTTGAGCCGCGCACACACTGTTCTTGATACCTTTGCATTTGGAACATCTTTGGGTTTCCTTACCTAGCTACGGTTTGTCTGCTATGTCTGTAGATGGTGCCTTTGCAGCGCCTCGAGCCCAGCTCACGCTTGAAGCACGTCTGCTGGGGATTGACTGCGAAGAATGAACTCCAGATGGCGGCGTGCGCCTGCTAGACTTCCAGGTCCGCTCGCAGCGTTTGAGTGGTGGATGTTTACTCTGAGGAGCGTGCAACGCCTACGGGAAGTGTCGCCACTTTCCTCTCTCTGCGCACTTGCGGGTCGTACTGTGGAACACAACTAGGCCTGCTTGCTGCTTCCTGCTATCTGGGTTGCTCGACGCGGACACGTACAGTTCTACAAGGCCCGATGCAGTAATAACGGCGAGCACCATTTATTGGGCGGTAAAGTTTTCGCTGCGGTTCGTGAAAATCCCTGTAGTCTTGCTAATAAGTTTCGTTTGGTTCTCTTGCCATAACGTTCCAGCCGGCCGCTGGTGGCCGAGTGGTTCTGGCGCTACGGTCTGGAACCGCGCGACTGCTACGGTCGCAGGTTCGAATCCTGCCTCGGGCAAGGATGTATGTGTTGTCCTTAGGTTAGTTAGGTTTAAGTAGTTCTAAGTTCTTGGGAACTTATGACCTCAGCAGTTGAGTCCCATAGTGCTCAGAGCCATTTGAACCATAACGTTCCGGGGTTTATACTGTTGACAATCACTTAGCCGATGCCGTTTACGTGGATGAGCGTCCTGGTAATACGGACGAGCCCGAATTAAATATTTACTGTATGTACACTAATGGTGTGTGCTTTTTAGGAATCTCTAAAACACCGATCTATGGCATATATAAGAGCAAGTAAAATTCGTGTTCAAATGGAGAGATCATGAGACCGATAACGCTCCATAAACGATCATCTCTTCGCGGAAAGAAAGGTCGTACTACGCCAGGGAATGGAGTCGCACAAGAAAATGATTTTTATACTTACCTTGTTTTATTAATGTGAAACTTGATCGTATATTTATACGGCAATAACTCTTGTATGGCTTTCGTTTTAGGACATTTCAACAATTCATCACGATGACGCACTTTCCTTTCAATCTGTGTCTTTCTTAACACATAAAATGACTGTCGTACAAAGCAGGGAGCAGACACTTAGGCAACACTGATAATCTGATGGTAAAAATATTCGTGAACGGGCGTCTAATTGCATACCGTGTAAAAAAAAAAAAAATCGTTTTAGTTTCATAAGCTATAGGCCGCACCTCCGGTTCACAGAACACGACACGTTACCTTGTCTTGTATACAGATCGGTGTGACGACTCCTGAAAACCTACACGACAGGTATCTCGGATATTTAATATTTTATTCATCTTCAGCGACTGTAGTCGTATACAGGGTGTTACAAAAAGGTACGGCCAAACTTTCAGGAAACATTCCTCACACACAAATAAAGAAAAGATGTCATGTGGACATGTGTCCGGAAACGCTTAATTTCCGTGTTAGAGCTCATTTTAGTTTCGTCAGTATGTACTGTACTTCCTCGATTCACCGCCATGATTTCATACGGGATACTCTACCTGTGCTGCTAGAACATGTGCCTTTACAAGTACGACACAACATGTTGTTCATGCAAAATGGAGCTCCTGCGCACTTCAGTCGAAGTGTTCGTACGCTTCTCAACAACAGATTCGGTGACCGATGGATAGGTAGAGGCGGACCAATTCCATGGCCTCCACGTTCTCCTGACCTCAACCCTCTTGACTTTCATTTATGAGGGCATTTGAAAGCTCTTGTCTACGCAACCTCGGTACCAAATGTAGAGACTCTTCGTGCTCGTATTGTGGACGGCTGTGATACAATACGCCACTCTCCAGGGCTGCATCATCGCATCAGGGATTCCATGCGACAGAGGGTTGATGCATGTATCCTCGCTAACGGAGGACATTTTGAACATTTCCTGTATCAAAGTGTTTGAAGTCACGTTGGTACGTTCTGTTGCTGTGTGTTTCCATTCCATGATTAATGTGATTTGAAGCGAAGTAATAAAATGAGATCTAACATGGAAAGTAAGCGTTTCCGGACACATGTCCACATAACATATTATCTTTCTTTGTGTGTGAGAAATGTTTCCTGAAGCCGGCCGGAGTGGCCGAGCGGTTAAAGGCGCTACAGTCTGGAACCGCACGACCGCTACGGTCGCAGGTTCGAATCCTGCCTCGGGCATGGATGTGTGTGATGTCCTTAGGTTAGTTAGGTTTAAGTAGTTCTAAGTTCTAGGGGACTTATGACCACAGCAGTTGAGTCCCATAGTGCTCAGAGCCATTTGAACCATTTTTTTGTTTCCTGAAAGTTTGGCCGTACCTTTTTGTAACACCCTGTACAATGAAATAATAAGCAACCAGCTGCAAAAAAGAAACTTAAGTTCTTGACTGGTTTGGGGCACTTACTGCCCTTCTTCAGAAGGTTATGCTTATCGCATTACTTGCGAGTGTCAATAACATAGTGCATCTAGCAGAATGAAATACATGACCATGACACCGTGCTGTATGCACTTCATTACTGACACTGGCAAATAATGTGATAGGCATAACCTTCTGAAGAAGGGCACTAAGTGCGCGAAACCGGTCAAGAAATTAAATATATTTTTTGCAACTGGTTGCTTGTTATTTCATTATATGTCTTGAATATGATTGTACAAATGTGTATTGCCGGTTTGTGATAAACACTGGTGGTGGTGGTCGACCAGGGTATGTGACGCCGATGTATACGACGCTGCGTCGAACAGCAAAAACTTGGGTCGGCAGCGCAACGACGCTGCCTGTGATGACGCTACCTACAGCAAGCAACTGTAACGTAAGGTGCTGTACAGCGTTCCGCTGCGTCTCCGGCTACACCACTCGCTACGTCTTGTTCCGCAAGTGAAACGTTTCTTTTTGTTATGATCAGTTCTGTCGTTTTGGCCCGATTCCACACAGTAATCGATGTCCCGTATCTTCCTGGACGATTCTTCGTTCCTCATTCCCTTTTAGGTACGTTGAAGTAACGAGTCAGACATCGATCTACGATCTCCTCGTTGGTTGTCCCCTTCGCCTTCATAAGAAGTGATAAATTTCATTTTTCCCGGAATTTAACGTAGGCTTAAATTTAATGGTGACGAAGTTTTCCTGAGGTCGATATTTGTAGCAGCTACATCGCGGCTGTCATTGATTTGCCCTCATTCCTCAGGGTTTTTTCTCCCATTATATTCTGAAAATCCATAAGTCATTATCATGAATCTCATCAATCACGTCTTCTGTTCTCTTTCTCGTGACGCTACACTCACTTTCACTATAATAACCAGTTACCTTCTACCTTTTACCTTCTGTCATGCACTTACGTAGATCAAATTCCTTGTACTTTCGTAAGGATTGTCAGCGCTTTTTCTATGTTTTTAAATATCAAATTTAATTTTTTTATCTACTGCTGTTTCCCTTTGCTAAAACCGCTTTCCCAACTTCTCTGCAGTTGTTTTCCTTTCATTTTTCTTCGAAGCTCTTCATACGTTCTCCTTTGCTTTGTAGCTTGATATCTAACCCGCGTTACAGAAGCAAATGACAAATATACTGAAATTTTTGTTTATTGTTTTTGCAATTTCCTTCTTTGTCAGCGGTGATAATCCAGGTATCCATGGTATTATTCAAGCTGTCTCATGCCTATAATCTTTTCTCTACATAGACAATTTCGTTTTTATTCTGGTGGCTCAAAAAAACACCTTTTGACAGATCGTTCGTGACTCCTTCAATACAAAGTCACGACCTGCATCGCTATCGATATCGAGTCACTATTGCCATTCGCTGGGCCTCAGTGTGTTATCCGATAATATTGTATTTTCTTTGCAGTCTCCCTTTTCAAAGCGCCCCAGTTTCCGCAAAAGGTAAGGCACTGGTGTCACATTCGGGAGTCGTAAATTTCAAATCCCCGTCAATTCACTTGCATTTACGTGACCTGTAGTTTACCTAAAAATCGCTAAAGGTGAGTTTCAGGGTGGTTCCTCTGAAAACTCACAACCGATTTCACTCCAGTCCGATCTCTTGTTAAGGTACCAACAATGCGCCGTCGTCAGAACATTTAGCCCAAACTTTCCTTCCTTTCTTTAGTATTTTCTAGTAATTGTCCACGGTCCTCCTTCCTCATTATAGTTTGCAGTTTACCGTTAATAGTACATTTTCAAGTTTCTTAGACATTTTATTAACTGCCATGTTTTATCGTCTTTCCTCTTCCTCGAAATCTATTTGTCACAATGTATGATGTTTGTGTTTCAGTTTCTTTTCAAATAATAATTGTTCTTTATCTCTCACGTTTAGAGTAGCTAATTCTGTATCTCATTTTTCCGTCCACAAGACTTCAAATTTTTTCTACCTTCTACTGTTAATGTTAATATTTCACTGTTTTAATATTTTCTTCTATCAATTTTATTCCACTTATTTTTTCTTTGGTTAATGCCATCATCTTCAACTCTTCTGGCTACAGTTTTCGAGTATGTCTTATTACCTTAAGGCACGTTCCGTTATACAATCCATTTTGTTGATTTGTAGCTTCATCTGTCTTCATTTTTATGCCATTCAAATGAGTAGTAGTTAGCCTGAGATCCATTTTTGGGTAGTGAGCTTCCAAAAATCTTTCGTAAGCAGAAAGCTACGCTGTAAAAATATGAACGCGAAGACGCAAGGGAATCACATCAAACACATTTTATTTAATATTGTACAAGTTGTACATTATGCGTGTTGATTATCATAGTGTCATACACCTACGGTGAGACTTTCTTGGACAACTACTTCAGTATTTTGCATAGCCCCCTTTGGTTTCATCCAATCTTCCAACGAGTCACAGATGCAGTCGTCGAGGATTCCACCTTGTTTTTCTCTGATTGTTCTCACATTTTCCGTGTCTTTACACCATCATCGGCAGTTGTCTACTTTTTCGTATAGCAACACATTTGGTTATTCAGGTTGTTGTCTAACTCGTGCACTACAGGGGACTTTTTTACACAGTTTATCATCTGCCATTTTGTTGTTGGTGGTAGTGTTTTCACTTAAATCCCTCTAAACTAGCTTTACATTAGGCACACTTTCAATGGTTAAAATACGTTTAGCTTTTCCGCCATCTTATTCTCTAAAACATTTTCAGTTGTTGTCAATAAAACACTGTCGCGGCTGTGTCGTTTTGTGAAAAAGATGTTGTTCGAGAAACATTTGCTTGCAGCAAGGCATATTCATCAAAAACGATTGATTTCGTTGAACACGCATCATTTGGCAGGGACGACAACATTAATTTTAAAAAGTTATTGGGAAGTGGAAAAATGCTTTACAAACCGGATATTTCACTACCACATCAGTTATACGTTTTCACTTCCGCCTAAGAATCAAAGTGTGGAGATGCATAACAAAACTGCTAGAAGTCACTTCTGTTTTTACCGTAATGAGACTACAGCAGACAGTATCAGAATACGAAAAAAATCATTTTTAAAATCACAAGAACATTCCTACCTTTTCTTAAATTCAGTCCTACGTAGCCATTAAACCTAAACTCATAACGGACAGCTAATTTGATTCCATTCAGAACAATTCTTAAAAATTCTGCACAGCGATTTATAATTGCGTTATTGTAATGCTAAGTCTGCGCGCAGAACCTGCAAACATATAGTTTGGTATGATGTCATCAACGTTTGTTCAGTATCCGGAGCCCTCTGTTATTCTGTTTTCTTTATACATTTTTAATTGTTTCTGTTTGTAAGTACTAAAACTGCCTACCCTACGCTTGTCCGTCCTCTTTTAGAGTACTGCTGCGCGGTGTGGGAATTTTAACGGAGTACGTCGAGAAAGTTGAAAGAAGGGCAACACATTTTGTATTATCGCGAAATTGTGGAGAGAGTGTCACTGAAATGATACAAGAGTTGGGGTGGATATCATAAAACAAAGCGTTATTCGTTGCGGCGGAATATTCTCACGAAAATGCAATCACCAACTTTCTCCTCAAAATGTGAAAATATTTTGCTGATGCCATCCTAAATAGGCAGAAACGATCATTGTAATAAAATAAGGGAATCGGAGTCCGCACAAAAAGATATAGGTGTTCGATTTCTCCACGCGCTGTTTGAAATTGGAATAATAGAGAATCATTGTAAAGGTAGTTCGATGAACCCCTTGCCAGGCAATTGTGTGTGATCTGCACAGCATCCATGTAGATGTAGAACAGTTGATATTTATTAATTTTTCGTTTTGCGTGTGGTGGGAAATGCATCAAGTGCACATACAGAGTGTACCATAACTGAGTAAACGCATACAGTTGAAAGTACGCGACACTAGGAGCAAAAAAAAAAAAAAAATCTTTGTAAACATAGGCTCCACAATCCATATTTTAAGAACTACGAGCACCTGTTCATTTAAAGTAGCGAAGATGAAGAAATGCTCATTGCTCTTAAGGTACGCACTTGACAGCCCATGTTTACCAGACAATTTTTTCCTTGTTTTTGGTCCATACCACCATCTCTTAAAGTATGGAAAGCAGGAAGCTTGCAGTAGAAGAGATTTGTTTCATGGTATCTAAGATGAAAAATTGCTCATAGGTTTAAAGGTAGGCATTTTATAACTCGTGTTATTAGGACATCTTTTCTTCTAGTGTCGTGTTCTTTCATCTGAATGGGCTCAGGTCGTTATGATACACCCTGACAATTCAGTTCCCGTACACATCGTCGTTGGGACATACTGTTTCAGTATTGTACGAGGGCATGCTGTAAAGTAATGCCCCCGAACTTTTAATGTGAAAACTTTTAAAACTTCTTAAATAAAACAAGCGTTATGAACACTCAACACCTTTATTCTTCATGTCTACATGTTTATTTCTCCACTTACGAACCCAGGCGACGAACACATTTCTCCCAACGAGAGACTAGTTTTTTGTACCGTTACTGTAGAATGTTTGACTTTTGACGGAGCTACGATCTCACCTCTGCTTACACCGCTTCATCACTATCAAAGGAAAGTCCTCGAACGTGATTTTTTAAGTTTTGGAAACAGATGAAAATCTGATGGGGCCAAGTCAGGACTGTGCGAAGGATGATCGATAACAGTAAACCCAATATGTCGGGTTGTTGCAGATGTTTCAGCGTTCGTGTGTGTTTGCATTGTCGTGCTGAAGGAGAAATTGTTCCATATGTGGACGAACACCTCAAATTCGAAGCTCTATTACACCCCGCTGTTCCTCATGCACCGATATAGCTACGTTACACACCTCCATGTTACAAGCTGCACTTAGGAGCCCTCTAACGGCAAAGGGCTGCAAATATGTGGGCATGAAGAATATAGCCGTTGAATGCTAATGACTTTTTTTAATTTAAGAAGGCTTGAGAGTTTTCACGCAAAAAGTTAGGTTGCATTGCATTTTAGCACGCCTCCGTGTATATAAACAGGAAGACAGAAGGAAGATTAGAATTGAACTCATGTCGACGATTACGTCATAAGAGACGGTAGGTGTTTATGCCCCTGCCCTTAGATTTTTCCTTTAAATTTGATGACTATCGAAAACTATCACTAAGGAAGTATTTTTCGTGATTGTGTATGTTGCTTTTAGTTGGTGTTTGGCTACAAAAAAAATGGTTCAAATGGCTCTGAGCACTATGGGACTCAACATCTGTGGTCATAAGTCCCCTAGAACTTAGAACTACTTAAACCTAACGACATCACGCACATCCATGCCCGAGGCAGGATTCGAACCTGCGACTGTAGCGGTCACGCGGTTCCAGACTGAAGCGCCTTTAACCGCACGGCCACACCGACCGGCGTTTGGCTGCAGTCCGCTGAGAAGATAAGAGCTCACTCACTTCACAGTTATCGTTCAACGATTAAGAAAGGTGGCACAAGGTATTCGTGTATGTGGGTACCAGCGTCAACTGAAAATCTGTTTGATTTCGACCATGCAGTGGTACGGATTCGTATTGGTTTAAACTTAGATATGAGGTACATATTGTTTATCGAAACAGCTTAATTTTCTGCATGGTCTATGTAATACCTTTTGAACATGTGGTTCAGTTATCAAATGTCTATCATCAAGTTTAATGTAGCCAAAAGAAAATGTTGCAGTGATCCTCTTAGGCAGTGCCATTCGTTATCAACTGAATATCAATTATACACTGTATGTTATGAACATTGTATCAGTACTAACATTATTCATTTGTATATTAAGGATCCTCTGTAACCGATAAACATCAAAGTAGAAATGGCGACATGAACAACGCTTCTTACTATACTAACAGTATCATCCACCAGTTTGCCTTAGAATGAAGTGTTACTGAGGTGTTGGGGTCTGAGTCTGCTTAACTCTTGCATAGTGTTATCATCTCACCTTTTTTTTACAAGCTACTGTAACATATATGGAACACGTTAGTTGAGAAAGATTTTTTGATGATATTATTTAGAGGTAAGTTACAGTAGATAATATCATACAATTTTCTGGAAGTTATTTAGACACGCCCACGACCACCAGAAAAATAGTAATTCCTGTATCAATAGTATTTCTCTAAAATACATAGTCTTTTCTAGTGATTTTTTGCACATCGACATTTTGTGGGCTGTTCACGTAGCAAACCGCACAACACTAGGTGCCATTTCAGCTATGAACTTATATCAGTTACAGAGAATATATATCGTATAGATGAAAGATGTGCAGATTATTCTAGAGTCTGTACACAACGACTACATTAGGTATCCAGTTAGTGATATACCGACGGCGTTGTACGAAAAGACTAACATTTTCTTATTTTTATTTTAAACATAACGGTAATCATTTGATATTATAATTGTACGTTCTGTATCTGTTGTGCTCTAACGAATAAGACAGCAAAGGTAGTTATTTTGACATAATTTTTTCCCATGTACATCCAGTGAGGAAGCCTGTAACGTAGTTGTTTGTTTGTGAAGTTTTCTATTAGCGAGTCACAGACTCTGCGAGCCGCGTCTCTACGTGCCGGCAGCGCCGCTTCGCTGCCTCATCTGCTCAGTGCTGCTGGAGGTCAAATTAATTGCACTGCTGTGTGTGAGGTCAGTGACGGAGAGGACAGAAGCGCGACGCGGGCAGTATTAAAATACAGCAGACCAAGAGGACCTCACGAGGCCGAGAAGTATGCTGTTTCGCTCATTACGCGCATAGAAGTTTCATTTCAACCACAATTTAATTCACTGATTTTCTTTGCAAAAACATTCGTTTAACGCCCACATTAGTTCGAGGGCACGGACAAAGAGAAGTTGCTTACTCCAGATATGTTTTTCAAAAGTCTGATTTCTTCATATTTAATGCTGTGACAAGATTTTGTCGTTACACAACGCCTGACAAAAAAATTTAAGCCCATAAGGAGCGGAAACTTCAAAAGTAATAGCAGTGTACATGGCTACAACACTAGGAGAAAGGATGATCTTCACTACTCAAGGTTAAATCTAACTTTGGCTTAGAAGGGGGTAAATTATGCTGGCATAAAAGTCTTTGGTCACTTACCTAATAGCATCAAAAGTCTGACAGATAGCCATATAGCATTTAAAAGGAAATTAAAAGAATTTCTTAATGGCAACTCCTTCTACTCATTAGATGAATTTTTGGATATAATAAGTGGGTAATTTCCCAACCCCACAAAAAACACAAAACAAAAAAAAATTAAAAATATAGAGTGTCATGTAATATTTTGTGTAATGTAATATCTTGTATAGACACCTTTTATTAACCTGACACGTTCCACATCATTACGAAGTGTCGTATTCATGATCTATGGAACAATTACTAATCTTATCTAATCTAATCTAATCACCTGTTCAGAGGGTATGTGATGTTATTTCAATGATACAAAAGTGAGGTTAATTTATGAAGTGCAAGCCGCCTTTTCAGTATAACGTCGCAACCCCTCTGACCTAGATGCATACAATAATTCGGCTGGGAAGTGTCTCATAACGCCTTTGTATCCTCTCCAGAGGCAAGGTGGCAGAAAACTATTGTGACTGGTTCTTTCTGTCCTAGATATTGGCGCCGAGGCGAAGTTGACGTCCGATCTGGTCTCTCTCACGTTCTATCGGGGACAGAGCGCGCAGTTCATAGTGTGGGGTTCCTCACCTCCACTGCGCATGAAGTTCCTTTGTATGGTGAACGTATGGTGTGTCTTCACGGCTACGTTCATCATTAGCCCATTCTTTTTTCAACAGATTGGCGCTCAAGGACCGAAGACGTGCAGTGTGACTGGCCAGCGTTACTGCAACATGCTTCGCCAGCATGTCATAATCGCCCTACAGGAGACAGACGCATTGAACTCGTCAGTTTTCATGCAAGATGGGCCCCATCGCAAGTCACTCGTGAAGTTCACCAACTTCTCCGAAACACATTTGGAAACGATCGAATTATCAGCTGATTGTTTCCAAATGCTTGGCCGGCCGATCACCTGATCTTACTCCCTGTAATTTCTCGTTGTGGGTTACCTGAAGGACAGGGTTTACCAGGGGAACATTTACACATGTGCTGACCCGAAGTTCAGTATATCAAGAGAGGTAGCCATAATACCTACGGACATTATTCGTTTTGCAGCGCAGAATGCAACCCTGCACTTGCAGACTCTTCTGGATACTAATGGGCGCCATATTGAGCCCCTTTTGTAGCAGTAATTGCACCGGCTTGTAAGGGGATGATGTACCGCAGCAGCACATTAAAAGTGTTTCAGTTAAACTGATTCTGCATTATTTGCTTCCCCATGTCCTTGATACTAATGCTACCAAGTTTGGCCCCGGTACGGTGATTATTTCTGTGTTATAACGTATTAGAAAGTTTAACGATAAGCACCAGGTAAATGACGCTTGCCATAAATATAAGGAAGAGGAACAATTGCAGTAAGGGCAGAACTAGGCTTTCCCAGCACGGCCTTCACTCAACAAATTATCTTTGTGGTGCCTACTAAGAAAAAGATGAACGTACACCACACCCAGTACATCACATGTAAACGAATTTGTGTGATTAACACAGTCTACTATTGATTACGCTTTTAGCCAGTACACATCATCTTCAGATCTGCAACTCATTCAGCTGGCGTTGTTCAACAACTGCTGCAAGAAGATTCTAAGTAACCATCTATGAGGATGGCCTGTACTAAGTCCGGAAATCAAAAATTAAAAAATATTGAAATGTGTGTGAAATCTTATGGGACTTAACTGCTAAGGTCATCATTTCCTAAGCTTACACACTACTTAACCTAAATTATCCTAAGGACACACACACACACATGCCCGAGGGAGGATTCGAACCTCCGCCGGGACCAGCCGCACAGTCCATGACTGCAGCGCCCTACACCGCTCGGCTAACCCCTCGCGGCATCAAAAATTAATATATTGTGATCAACACTACATTAATCAGACAATTTGAATATATAGATCACTTCAGTGCCTCCACAACAACACAGTATGGTTTTTAGTAAGAGGAAATTTATTTTCAACATAAAATGGAGAAATTTATCTTAATCTTATCTTACACAAAGCTATCAGCAGGCAGAAAGAACAACACGTACGCACTGTATGGCTGCGACAGCCGGATTGACGAGAGACAACTTACAAACAGATGAAGTCCAACAAAACATGAAACCGTGTATCTACTGCTCGCAACATACGGGAACAGTTGAAAATGTGTGCCTCGACCTGGACTCGAACCCAGGATCTCCTGTTCACACGACATACGCTCTATCCGTCTTTTTTTTTCGATATAGTTCCTTCCGTTTGGTCTAGGCGGACGTCACAAGACATCCGCTCAAGTCACTGTCGACCATGCAGGCTTGGGAATGTGCACCATACGAGTTTTCGAACTCCCGTTCGAGCTCCCGGCGGAAGACGTTATCGCGGCTTTCCGCCCCTATGGCACTGTACATGGCCACACTGCCGAACGCTGGGCGCAATTGCAAACGTACCCCGTTCTTAACCGTGTACGACAGATCACCATCGATCTCCACCGCCACGTGCCATTTTACCTGCAAATTAGCGGGTCCCGCGCGGTCGTCATATACGGCGGCCAACCCAAGATCTGTTTCGCCTGCGGCAAAGGAGGCCACCTCAGGACTGAGTGTCTTCAGCGACGAATCACCCAATTTCCAGCCGCTACCGTGGCGCCTCAGACTCCGACGACGGTTTTACCGATCACCTACGCATCGGCGCTCTCTTATCCTCCCACCGGCCGCCGCCTTTCGGGCCATGTACCGGTGACCCTTCCTGCTGCTACGGATACCGCCGGGGTCGAAACGTCGTTCTCACAGCCTGACGCTACTCCGCCGCCTGTACCAACAGCGACGACTTCCGATCCCCACCCAGCCGGTGATATGGACGCCCCTTCACTTATCGTTCCCGCGACGGCCCTCCTCCCAGAGCGACGCGAGTCCCTTCCGTCTTCATACACAGAGGGGCGAACACACAAACAACGTTCACCTAAAAGACGCAAGAGGAGGCACCGTACGGTCTCGGAACGAGACGGATCACCTCCCCGTGATGCTCGAGAGGCCGTCCGACCCGACGAGGCCTCGGAGAACCTGCACGACGACACGAATAACGACAACATGACGCCGACTGTGGCTGTACTGGTGCCTACTCTGCTGGCTCGCCCAGATGCACCTGAAACAATGGGCTCCACCGTTGCGACAGCCGCCGAGACGTCCTCCGCCCCTACGAGTGAAGTGGAACGTACAAATATCACGACAGCGCCTTCAGTGGCGTGGAGTGACGAAGTCGACGAAGGCACGGACCACACGCTGCGGACAGAGTTACCCCAGACGGAAGGCTAGCTACGCCGCCGATAACGCCGTCAGGTGCCGCATGGCACGACTCGTCGTTGCCTCCCCCCTTTTCACCCTCCGCTGATGGGGTTCCCCTCCACGGCAGGGTACGGCTCCAAATTTACCGAGTAGCGACGATCAGCACTAACACCATTAGCTCTCCCGTGAAACTTCGACTGATGCGAGAGATGATACGGGCATCGGACTACTACAGGAAGTACACTTGGCCACACTTCCAGACGTCGTGGCATATAACACTTATCCTTCTCCTGGTGATCACATGGGACGCGGCGTAGCCATCTACGCCCGAGAAGGCATTCCAGTAGCCGATATCACATACCTTCCATCCCACAGAGGCATGGCCGTCACCGTCATGGGGACGCGTATTGTCAACATTTACGCTACGTCATGCTCCACCTGCAGGGCACACTTCTATTCAGAAGTAATCGGACCATTGTTTCTTGGACGCTGCGACTATTACTTGCTTGGGGGTGATCTTAATTGTGTCTTGCACCCTAAGGATCAAATGCCCCACTACAACACTTGTCAAGAACTGCGCCTCGTCGTCCGCGATCTGTTGCTCCGCGACACTTGGGGAGTTCGGCAAGGCGACGTGCCTGGACATACTTACCAGACGAGTCACTCCGCGAGCCGCCTTGATAGGATTTACGTCTCTCGGGAACTCACAGCTGCAGTCCAAGGTGCAGAACTTTGGCCCCTTGGGCTTTTCGGACCACTGTGCCTACATCTGCAACATTCTCGTCCCCCAACAAGTGTACTGGCGTAGTCGTGCACCATGGAAGCTAAACATCCCCCATCTTCATCATCCCGAATGTCTTCAACGTGTTACCGAGACATGGCCCACCTGTGAACGTCGCTTACCTAAGTACTGCACGACCTTGACTTGGTGGCTGGAATGTGCCAAACCTGCCATTCGACGTACCTTGATTCAGTATGGCAAGGAAGTGGCGCCGGCACACTACCGACTATCTCTACGCCGTTCTCCATGACCTGGATGCCCAGCCGCTCACCCCTGAAACACAGAGTGAACTCACCAGGATTAAGCCACAAATTGTAACGTTGACGCGCCGTAGGCTGGAGTGGGCGATGGTGCGGACCCGACGTCAAGATTCGGCGGAACAAGGACATCCCACCATGCATCATATCACCTCCTATAGGAATCACCGACGACAACGACTCATCACAGAGATCTACACCTGTCGTGCCCAGCAAGTCACTTGCTAGGCCGAAATCGTCAATGCCTTTGTAGACCACTACCGCAAAATGGTACCAGGAGGAGACTACCAACAATCACGCTGAGGAGTTCGTGGTACCACACGTAACTCGCAACCTCGCCAACGACGAAGCGGACGAGCCGATGGGGCCAGCTACGCGTGACGAAGTCGATGATGCAATCAACAAAGGTGTTCTGAATAAGTCACCTGGTGTTGACGGATTGCCGATAGAACTGTATCGCGCTTTCCTCCCACTAATGGCGTCACGGTGGACGGCGATGTTTCATCAACTGGTGACGATGGGGACCGCCGTACCGACATCCTTTGTCACGGGAATTATTACACCCACCCACATTACCGTCCCCTAACTCTGCTTAACGCAGACTATAAATTTTTTGACACGGCTCCTGGCAACGCGATGCCGCAAGATTCTGCCTAGCATTCTATCCCTGGAAGAGACAACTCCGGCAGGCTCACTTAACATACAAACGGCCACAGGAGAATGTCGTGATTTAGTAGCACTGGCAGCGGCGTGCAGACTCCGCGCCGCGGTGGTTGCCATTGATTCTGACAGCGAATTCGACAAGGTGCGGCATCGTGTTCTTTTCTCAGTGATGAGCCAAATGGGTTTTCCACCAGCCTCTATCGATGTCATCCGGCGCCTGTACGACACAGACGAGTCGTTGATTCAGGTTAATGGCCGTGTGGCGGGACCAGTGACGACCCAGAGTTCCGTACGGCAAGGCTGCCCACTTTCGATCCCACTCTATGCCATAAACCTGGAGCCACTCATCAGGAGTCTGACGGGCCACCTTTGTGGTCTCTCTGTGCTACAGCACAATTTTCGATGTCGTGCATATGCGGACGACCTCCTCCTCTTGGTCCGCTCACGGAATGAAACAAAAACGGTGGTGCTTGATTTGATATCAACGTATGGAACTGCAGCGGGCAGTGACATGAATGTGGCTAAATCCACGGCAATGTCCACTGGACGCGGCCTCTCACATGACGACTTAGCACCTCTCCCTTGTGTACAAAAACTACGATACCTTGGTATCGCTTTCAGCTCCGCCGTGCGCCGCTCCGCTGTCATCAGTTTTCGGCGTGCGCTCCATATTATCCGCATTGCGGTGCGACAAAATCTCCTCCGCCGACTCGATTCTTTACAACGTGTCCAATACCTCAATCAACATGTGGTGTCCAGAATGGTCCACATCGCACAGGTCCCCCCCCCCCCCCCAACCCCCCGCCGCTATCAAATATTGGACGCAGCCTCAAGTCTTTAAGGTCCGCTACGAAACGCTCACCCTTCCCCCCGCGAGCAGGAGGCCCATGCAATGTCAATGTGTGTCTCTGAGCGGCATCCTTGTACATGTCCACCATGCTCAAGCAGTGGAACAGGGGCACCTCCCTTACGCACAGCTTGCTGGAAATCCTTATGCTCGCGATGATAACGCCAGCAGTACCAGTCGAACACATCAAGCACCATCTGACACACATTTCTGATTTCATCGTCGACTTCGGTTATGCTCACACACACTTACCGACCACTCGTTCTCCTCGACCTAAGGATTTTACACCCCACTGCTTCGTTACATATCCAGCAACAAAATCGAACTCAGACATCCATCCAAGCAGTGGCAAAAGGTTTGGCGTCATATCCACCAGCCTTTACTTCCTCCAACGTGGGGGCAACATGGTACCAAGTCGCAAGTGGAAAATTCGCCACAAATCAACGTCTTCACGCCATCAAACTAACGGACTCTCTGCTTTGTTCCATTTGCCACCTCATGGATGATGATGTCCACCAACTGACTTGCGCTGCCACCAGTGACATCTGTAAGCTTGGCCGACAGTTCGTTGCCTGTTACCTCCGTGTTCCCCCGGATTTGATTGACCCATGGACTTTTATCCATCTTGAGGATACTTACTTCCCCAGCACCAAAAATCATGTGATCGTATGGGTCAAGGAATGGAAGATCACCTACATTGTAGGACGTTGTGGTCTCCTGACCTTCATTGCTTACATATTCCGCCCTCACAATCATATTCTGCATATCAAGACGCATCATTCGAACGCAAACTCAGTAAGATAAAGTCACTGTTGTATGAATTCATGTAAACAATATGCAAATAACAAGTAAATCACAAGTACGCACCGAGGTTGAAATACTCGAGGCTGGTGTACACACACACACATTCAAGACACGACGGTCACAAAAGCTTTTAGTTCGGAAGAGGAAAACCGCACACCAGGAGGCCAGTCCCTTCAGAGGACGAGTCAACCTATCTACGTCGGCCAGCGACCGCCCGTAGAGCAGACACCATTTGCCCAAGTGAAAGGGAGAACGACCCCATGTTCGGCTTAAAAGCAAATTCTGCTACATTGTGTCGGAGTGACCAGCGTACGTGTTCTTTACAAACATAGCACGCAGTTTCAGAGGTTTTCACAGGGAGACAGCAAATGCCAAACGCAGATGCTACAGATTTCCGGATTGGTCGCCTTAAACGAAACATGATTCTCCCGTTTTAGAAGAGCAATGCTGATTGGCAGACGATATTCCTGACACCTTGAGCTGAAGGAGTAATGGAATAGACCAAAAGATATACCCCTTCACGTCTGGCGTGGAGAGGCGCCGTTCCGTTGTCGCTCTTGGAGCGAGGAACAAGTCTCTCCTCAGTACTTCACTGGGAGAGCACCTCTGTCGAGAGCGAATCCAAGTGCGACTCTATATTGACTCCTTGCGATTAATCATTGTTCACTGTGTTGGCCGCCACACTTATTGTGCGGTGTGAATGAACAGAGTTATAGGTAAACGCCTGCGAGCGAATTTTTGAGTGGCATTGCGGGGGACTCGTTATCTGGCCGGTGTACCACGCCAATAGTTAGACTAGGGGCGAATAGGAATCCTTGACTTCATCAAGGTGTAGGGAGAGTTTCATTGGCGAAGGTCAATCCAGACAGAACGAGAGTTATCTTATTTGTCAGCAGCGAGCGGCGCAGACAACAGTCATCGCAGCTTACGGTGTTGTGTGCTACAGCTCTTGCGAGCCCCATATTTCCTCCACAACAGTACACTTCACTGCATTTCACATGCGACAGCCTCGCCCATATTTAGCAACATTCTAACGGATAATTATTCAAGTTGAGTAGGCACGGCTCTCAGCCAGTCTGCCAAGTCAATAACAATAGAATTGTATAGAAATTTCATTAGCGAATCCTGTCCTTAAGAGGTAACTTCACATTCCGAAAAGAATTCAGAAATAACTTGTTCAGTTCATAACTAAAAGTTCCATTGTGATTTCTCAGAGTTTTTGCAAAATAAATAATAATTTTCGTTTGTTTCATGTTTTTCTTACACTAACTAGCACTACTCCAGTACCCAAGTATCCCACTAGTTACGTAAGATATTTTGTGAATTTTTGTGTCATTTCCTTACAGCGGACGACTCCAGAAGGTATTTATTGCTGAAAGTTTTTCATCCATTTCTCTTTGGAACGTTAGGAGCGTCTGTCTGACTTCTGTAGTAGTGTGGGGGTGGAAATTGCATCTTGCAGGAGCCACAGGGTAAAGGGTACATCTCAGATTAATCCGTTGCGCAGAATGACAGAATAGCACCCAAACGTGGCTCACAACATGTATAATGATGGCGACAAATCACGCCTTGACTTCTGGCCGTGCTTACAAACCGCCCACAGTGAAGTTGACCATCGACCGCGCTACCGTGCCTTCTTCGCCAATTACGTACACGCGATCTTTACATCACCCCCGCTCAACTGGATGGTGTTACACGCCGACGACACTGCCGCCCCCCTTCTGACATCTGAGACTCTCCGGGCCCCTTTCTACATCGTAACCCACAGTGGAGTAGGCGCATGGACACGCGCCTCCTTTCTTTTATGCACTATACCAGAACACGTTAGTTATTCCCCCAACTCTACTGTCTATTGCTTCACACCTCTTAGCTTACATCAGTATTATTATTATTATTATTTTCCTACACCTTGTTCAAAAAAATTGCTCGCCTTGTTAGAGTATAATGTCTCGTGCTATTTCCGCCGGAAAGATTGCATTTCTGTTGTATTTAAGCTTCTACCAATGAAGATATTTTGTTTATTTACCCTATTACCGGTAAAAAGAAAAGCAAAAACAAGTAGCGCGTCTGCCATGTGAGTAGGAGATCCCAGGTTCGAGTCCCGAACGGGGCACACATTTTCAACTGTCGCTGTGTGTTACGAGCAGTAGAAACACGGTTTCTTCCTTTGCTGGACTTCATCTGTTTGTCAGTTGTCTCCCTTCCAAAGATTCGATTGCCTTTAAATTAAGTGAACTGTAGTATTTTGAAAAAGGAGCGGGAGCCTATAAAATACAGATCAGTAAGAGGAAGAAACCTATGAAGAACCAAAATCAAGAGGACTTAGTATTGATCTTGGTAGTCAGCCGTAACACACAAAGCTTAAAACGTTGAGGAAGAAGGTGATGATATAATGATCATGTTCATCATCATGAATAGATCTCCACCACACAGATTTGTTTCTTTTCTATTGCTATTCACTATTCTATACGATGCAGAAAAGTGAACGATGCATAGAAACATTCCGGAGACATTGTTACCAGCATGAGGAAGAGGAGAATGTTGTTTTTTGGTCATCTGGAAAGAACGAACCCGTGAAGACTTACTCATGGCATACATTCATCAATTTCAAAAACAAAATCGTATTCAAAATGGGCAATCCAAGTTAAGAAGGATTTACAGGAAGCTTAAATGTCGTGTGATGACATTCAGGATCGAGAAGTTTTCACAGAAAAAGTCAGAATTACTAAAAACCTTATTTCGCTTACTACGCCAGTCCTGCCTGCAAATGGTCAAAACAGAGAAAAGAAGCACAGTCAGCCAAAATGAAAATCTACTGGCAAAGAGGAAAACACAATCAAGGAAGAGAGAAAAATCTTCGTGGTCCATAGCAAGCCGCAACGATAGCAAAAAAAAGGAAGAAAAAAAATTCCAGAGAAAATTGTGGGTGTTGTCAGCTAGGTGAACAAGTACACAACAGAGAAGCAGGCCATGTCTTCCAGTTTGCCCTTTATCGTAGAGAAAGTAACGAGCCTGCTTCTGCAGGACAGATGCGATTAATTTGTAGTTTTTAAAAGTGCGAGTACACCAAGGACGGCTAACGAGACCGTCAGAGCCACACAATTTTCTTCTCTTACAAGCAGTCTCTGGTTCAATAAATGTTATTCATCGGGGTTTATCATATATCTTCTATGAACAGCGTATAAAACACAGCTTTGTGGCTTGACAGCCGCCATTAATCGTGTAAACGTAGGTAGTATAAACACGCAGAACATTATTCGCATTTATTATACGCTGCAGTGTAACGAGAGACGTGAAGGACTTCAACGTGTTTGAAACAATTTTAATGACAAACGAAGAAATATGTTTTACTTCTGTTCCCATATTTCTTCTTGCGTTTTTTCAACAGTGGTGTATACAGTCCTTTCACCCATCAGTTATGATGTACTGCAGCAATTCCTTGTTTTAAAGTAGCGCTAACTTTTTAAATCAAGTATAAACTATAAGGGTAAATGTTTTATGTGGGTGTCTCCTCCTACGAATGTAATAATTGTCCAGTAGCCCAAAAATATTAAGAGATCACTCAAGATGCCAGCCGGGCGGTTCTAGGAGCTACAGTCTGGAACCGCGCGACCGCTACGGTCGCAGGTTTGAATCCTGCCTCGGGCATGGATGTGTGTGATGTCCTTAGGTTAGTTAGGTTTAAGTAGTTCTAAGTTGTAGGTGACTGATGACCTTAGAAGTTAAGTCCCATAGTGCTCAGAGCCATTTTAACCAAGCCATCACTCAAGATATTATGAGACATCCTCGAGAATTTATCATTCCACTTCATATATTTGATCAATTAATGTTAACATTCGTGCAAGGTTTATAAATACACTATGTGATCAAAGGTATCCGGACACCTGGCTGAAAATGACTTACGAGTTCGTGGTGCCCTCCACCGGTAATGCTGGAATTCATTATGGTGATGGCTGACCCTTAGCCTTGATGACAGCTTTTACTCTCGCAGACATACGTTCAATCAGGTGCTGGAAGATTTCTTGGAGATTGGCAGCCGATTCTTCACGGAGTGCTGCACTGAGGAGAGGTATCGATGTCGGTCGGTGAGGCCTGGCACGAAGTCGGCGTTCCAAAACATCCCAAAGGTGTTCTATAGAAGTCAGGTCAGGACTCTGTGCACACCAGTCCATTACAGGGATGTTACTGTCGTGTAACCACTCCGCCACAGCCCGTGCATTATGAACAGGTTCTCGATAGTCTTGAAAGATGCAATCGCCATCCCCGAATTGCTCTTCAACAGTGGGAAGCAAGAAGGTGCTTAAAACAGCAGTGTAGGCCTGTGCTGTTATAGTGCCACGCAAGCCCTCTTCATGAGAAACACGACCACACCATAACACCACCGCTCCGAATTTTACTGTTGGCACTACACACGCTGGCAGATAACGTTCAGCGGGCATTCGTCATACCCATTCCCTGCCATCGGATCGCCACATTGTGTACCGTGATTCGTCACTACACACGTTTTTCCACTATTCAATCGTCCATTGTTTACGGTCCTTACACCAAGCGAGGCGTCGTTTGGCATTTACCGATGCGGTGTACGGCTTATCAGCAGCCGCTCGACCATGATATCCAAGTTTTCACGCCTCCCACCTAACTGTCATAGTACTTGCAGTGGATCGTGAAGCAGTTTGGAATTCCTGTGTGATGGCCTGGATAGATGTCTGCCTATTACACATTAGGACCGTCTTCAACTGTCGGCGGTCTCTGTCAGTCAAAAATGGCTCTGAGCACTATAGGACTTAACTTCTGAGGTCATCAGTCCCCTAGAACTTAGAACTACTTAAACCTAACTAACCTAGAAGGACAGTACACACATCCATGCCTGAGGGAGGATTCGAACCTGCGATCGTAGCGGCCGCGCTCTGTCAGTCAGTCGGCCTGTACACTTTTGTGCTGTACGTGTCCCTTCACGTTTCCACCTCACTATCACATCGGAAACAGTGAAACTAGGGATGTTTAGGAGTGTGGAAATCTCGCGTACAGCGTTTGACACAAGTGACACCCAATCACCCGACCACGTTCGAAGTCCGTGAGTTCCGCGGAGCACCCCATTCTGCTCTCTCCCGATGTCTAATGACTACTGAGGTTGTTTATATGGAGTAACTGGCGGTAGGTGACAGCAGAATGCACCTAGTATGGAAGATGCATATTTTTTGTGGTGTCTGGATAATTTTGATCACGTAGTGTATATATCTGTGACGTATCCATGTTTTTCTGTACGTATTTTACATTGTGTGTTGATGGTCGTCCAGAACGAATTATTGCAGCACTAAACCTCTATTGTACCATAAGTAAAAACATTTTTTAGTTATCACTCTTCTGATTAATATGACGGAGCCCGACACTACTTCTTACCCCTTTCTAATTCCAATCTCAAAGTAGTCACCGAGCGAGGTCGCGCAGTAGCCAGTATACTGGACTCGCTTTCCGGAGAACGAGGGCTTAAATCCCCGTCCGCCAATCCGGAATTTGCTTTTCTGTGATTGCAAAAAATCACTCCAGGCAAATGCCGGAATGGTTCCTTTATGAAGGGTACGGCCGATTTCCTTCGCATCCTTTCGTAATCCGAGTTTGTGCTCCGTCGCTAATGACCTCACTGTCGACAGGACGTTAAATTCCTTCCATTCAGAGTAGTCCAGTCACCCCGACACATTGCTGTATCTGTCTCCCTCTACAATTTTTGCCATCTTGGCTCCCTGTGGTACCATGGACCTCATTCAGTGATGTCTTAACACATGGCTCATCATTCATTCTCTTCCTTGCTTAGTGTTTCCCACATATTCGTTTACTCGCCGATTCTGTGGAGAGTATCTCTTATTTTATCGATCCACTTAGTTTTCAGCAAGCTTCCCTAATATCCATCTCCTTCTTACCTGTTTTTTCATAGTTCACGATTCACCTACGGTTCGACGCTATGCTCCAGAGGTACACATTCGGAAATCTATTTCTGAAATTAGTGTGTACAAGGATGAGCCGTGGGTTGGTACGCCTTCGGAACGCGGTACAGTAGCGATTCTGCGCGTCAAGGACTCGCAAGTCCTTGGTATGTTCCAGGAAGTATGTGCCCACATTTCCATGCACATATCATGCAATTCCTATACATATCAGGTCGGTGGTTCTCAGGCAAGGAACTGACGCCGGGAAAGACATCAAGCGCTAAGGAACACTGGTCGTCCGTCATACGTTCACATAATCCGCAGTTGTATTCGTTCATTCGATTGCTAGCACGGGTCCTTTGTAAGAGGAAGTGAATGT
Organism: Schistocerca serialis cubense; assembly: GCF_023864345.2. Taxonomy (NCBI): domain Eukaryota; kingdom Metazoa; phylum Arthropoda; class Insecta; order Orthoptera; family Acrididae; genus Schistocerca; species Schistocerca serialis. Next base: position 361,660,775 of record NC_064645.1, on the reverse strand, counting down.
CCCCCATAGTACAATACACGGCCTACCGACCTGCGCGAGGCATAATTAAAGTAGCCGTTCGTATCATCATTCATCCTCATTACGGTCGGAGGAAGGCAACGGCAAACCACCTCCATTAGGACCTTGCCTAGTAAGGCAGTGTGGGTCTCCCGCATCGTTCCCCTACGCTCTGTAAAGAAGCATGGGACTTCATTTCATTTCATTTCGTCTGATTTTTCCGTATCTGAAAACGAGCATACCTAATGTAATAAAAAAACGCTTTATTAAGCAAAGTAAGGTAATATGGCATGACTGGCTGGGATATGTCAAAGGGCAGATTGGACCGCCCAACTGGGAAAGTTTTTCCTCTCCCTTACGCCCGCAGGCGATATATGAGCTGTGTCAGTCAGTGTACCTGGTAAGTGTAGGTTTTTAATGGGTGTGTGTGTGTGGTGTAGTGCCATGTTCGTGTTGAAGATTATGACAGAAGGGAGAGGGTGAAATCCAGTGCCGGTTCAAATGGCTCTGAGCACTATGGGACTTAAGTTCTGAGGTCTTCAGTCCCATAGAACTTAGAACTACTTAAACCTAACTAACCTAAGGATATCACACACACCCATGCCCGAGGCAGGATTCGAATCTGTGTCCGTAGCGGTCACGCGGTTCCAAACTGTAGCGCCTAGAACCACTCGGCCACCCCGGTCGGCTCCAGTGCCGGCTAACAGCCTATTACTGTAGAGGAACACCAAGGGAGCTGCCGACTTCAACTTCCCCATGCGACAAACAGTTCACCATCAACACTGCCGCATGCCCTCACTTGCTGAGACACTGCTGAGAGGTTTGGAATTTAACCAAAGACATTGGCACAAAGAATGGCGGTCAAAAACTTTACGCCACCACCTCTTCCCTTACCAACCGAATACTGGGAGCGAAAATTTCATCCACCACCAACATTCGAACTGACCCACTACGGAGGCGCGTAATGTGCTTCATCCCACTAAGGGACACGTTTCCATTGACTCGCAGCCCAATTCGATGATCCCACCCACACAGCAATTGTAACACGATGTTGTTGGGAACACATAGGGGTCGTCAGTTGCGAAGACTCGTGTTCAGCAATGCGCGTTGTACAGCGCGCTCCGAAACACATGGCCGACCGGAGTGGCCGTGCGATTCTAGGCGCTCCAGTCTGGAACCGAGCGACTGCTACGGTCGCAGGTTCGAATCCTGCCTCGGGCATGGATGTGTGTGATGTCCTTACGTTAGTTAGGTTTAATTAGTCCTAAGTTCTAGGCGACTGATGACCTCAGAAGTTAAGTCGCATAGTGCTCAGAGCCATTGGAACCAACCGAAACACATGTGCCTGCAGTAGCATCGTACTCTGTCTAGCACGGAATGCCTGCTTCACACAGCGGGCAAGCTTCCGATCTCCGCGTTCCCTTGTCAGTGTGTGGCTATTATGTTGTCGAGTTGCGCAACGGATTGATCTGAGAAGTACCCTTTGGCTCCTGCAAGAAAAAATTTTCACCCCATACTACTACAGAAGTCAGATAGACGCTCCTAACCTACCAGAAAGAAATGCCTGAAAAACTTTCAGCAATAAATATCTTCTGGAGTCGACTGCTTTAAGGAAAAGACACAAAAATGTTCTATTTTCTTACGTAACTAGTGGGATACTTGGGTACTGGAGTATTGCTAGCTAGTGTAAGAAAAACATTAAACGAACGGAAAATATTATTTATTGCAAAATCTGAGAAAATCAGGTGAAACTTTTATTTATAAACTGATTCACAAATTTGCAGGTTCTTTTCGGAATAGGAGATTACCTCTTATGGACAGGAATCCTGCTAATGAAATTTATATACAAAGTGTGGGAAACCTCTTTTATCCCTTTTCTTTAAGATACTGGGCAGAATAGCTGACAGCTGCGCCAACTCAACTTGAATAATTATCCGATTGAATTTTTGTAAGTACGGTCGAGGCTGTCGCATGAGAAGTGTAATGGAGTGACATGAATGAAGTATGTTATTTCAAATGGAGGAAAGATGGGGCTCACCTACATTGTAGCGCACAATGCCGTGAGCTGCAACAACTGCTGCCTTCGTCGTTCGCCGCTGGATAATAACAAAACTATCTCTTTCTATATGGATTGACCTTCGCCAATCGAACTGTCACTTGATGAAGTCAAGGACTCCTACCTGCCCCTTGTCTAACTACTGGCGTGGTACGCTGGTCAGATAACCAGTCCACCGCGATGCCACTCAATGTTAGCTCGCAGCCGCTAACTAGTACTCTGTGTTCACAACGCACATTAAGTGTCGTAGCCAACACAGTGAACAAACACTTAATCGCGAGCAACTCAGTACAGAGTATCACTTCGATTCACTAGCAACAGAGGTGCTCTCTCAGTGCAGTACTGAGTAGAGACTTTGTTTCTCGTTCTCTACGCACACGCACGAGCGCACTCGCTCCCACTACGAGTTCCCACTTCAAGAGCGTCACTGGAACGCTCCTCTCCACGCAAAAAGCGAAAGGGTATATCATCCGCTGTCTCTCCTTCACTCCTGCATCTCATTGCGTCAGAAATAGTCCGCCTATCAGCGTTACTGTTACAAACGGGAAAATGGCGCTCCGTTTAAGCCGACCAATCCAGAAATATATAGCATCTGCGTTAGGCGTTTACTGTCCACATGTGAGAACTCTGACACTGCGCACTAGGTATGCCAAAAAATGCGTATGCTGGGGCTCTGCCAAACAATACAGCGGATTTTGCTTTTAAAGTGAACACGCAGGCCATTATCCCTTTTCTCTGGCAAAAACTGTTTTGGTCCATGGGCTGTCAGCCGGCCGGCGCAACTGCATGCTAATTCACCCTCCTACAGACTTCCAGCGGGCTAGTTGCCTCCGCCAAACAAAAACTCCTGGGTCCGCAGCTCGTGGTCGTGCGGTAGCGTTCTCGCTTCCCGCGCCCGGGTTCGATTCCCGGCGGGGTCAGGGATTTTCTCTGCCTTGTGATGACTGGGTGTTGTGTGCTGTCCTTAGGTTAGTTAGGATTAAGTAGTTCTAAGTTCTAGGGGACTGATGACCATAAATGTTAAGTACCATAGTACTCAGAGCCATTTGAACCAAAAACTCCTGTGGCCATCATGTCTTGAATGTTTGTCTATGCCAGCCTCGACTTTTTAATCTCGGTGCACACTTGCGATTTATTTATTATATTTGTATATCAATTAAATAGGAATATGTAAAAGTTGACTCTACCCTATCGAGTTTGGGCTCGAATGAAATGTCTTGATATGCAGAATACGATGGTGAGGTCGGAATATGTAAGAAATGAAGGTCAGCAGACCACGCCACCTTACACGCTGAAGAGGTTTGGATGTGCAACACTTTGTCGCCTACCCGTGGTTTTACAGTCCTTCAACCACTTTCCGTAGTAGGACGAAAACAGCCGACCAGCTTAATGGCTTGCAAGATGCTCGTTCCCAGCTGCCAAGCTATTATAACAATCACTTATTTTAGTTGATTTCCCTACTTGCGGATCATGTCGTCTCTACAATGATTTCACTGGTCATCAGGGCTCACCACTGAAGACAATTCCACTCCTGTCAATGAGAATTTGGGCGAAGACGTATCTTGGGACGTTCTGGATAGCAGTTGATACCAACCGGACTGTCGCCTGCCTTAACAGCCCGACAACCAGGAGTGATGGTCTGGGGTGCCGTTTCTTTTCATAGCAGAACCACTTTGGTTGTCAGCTGTGGCGCCCTTATGGCGCAGCAGTACGTCGACGATATTCTACACCCTTTTTGTGGCCCTTCATGGCAAACCATCCTGGGCTTACATTTCAGCGAGATAATGTCCTTCAGCACAAGGTGAGATTTTCTACTGCTTGTCTTCACGCTTACTAAACCCGACCTTTACCAGGGAGGTCGCTGGATCTTTCCCCAACTGAGAACATTTGGAGCATTATGGGCAGTATCCTCTAATCAAATCGGAATTCCTCTCTGAGACACGCTCCTGTTCTTCTTAGGGATGTCATATTTGTCATTTCAAGATCTCTTATTTCCTTTCTCGACAGAGCCCATTTCACAAAGCCATAAAACTCAGCAGATATTGTCATCACATTACAAAATTTCATTTCAGTATACTTCCTTAGTTTTCTTTACTAAGCATTTTGTTTATACTGACACACATCAATTGGTATTTATTTAAAAAATGGTTCAAATGGCTCTGAGTACTATGGGACTCAACTTCTGAGGTCATTAGTCCCCTAGAACTTAGAACTAGTTAAACCTAACTAACCTAAGGACATCACACACATCCATGCCCGAGGCAGGATTCGAACCTGAGACCGTAGCGGTCTCACGGTATTTATTTAATTCATTCCTAAGATCTTCATTTTGATCATACATTATCAAACATTACAAATTTCCTAAGGGCAGTTGCAATGTTTGAACGGACTGGATCTTTCCTCTTGAACGTTATTACGCTGTATTTTTAAAAGATATCTCTAGGTCATAATTTACAACAGTGTAGCATGGCCAGCTACAGGCCAATTTCATTGCATGTTATTAATATCTTTGCACGAACAAACATAACTGTATTTCACATTGTTCTGCAAATTTCTAAACGTTTCATACTCCGTTTTGAACTTTCTGTGGCTGCGTCAGTAAAAGTACAGTGCAAAGGGAGATTCTTGTGATTGCATCGAAAGATCTACGTCACTCCTTCCCCACCCCACCACCACCACCAACAACAACAACAACAACAACAACACCACCACCACCTCCTTCCCCCATGACAGCACAGATGGAAGCATCAACATAGAAGGAGCTGTAATTCGTACGTCAATTCTGTAACCATTGAATACAAATCAGTGCACTAGACAGTACGCTTCATTTCAAAAAGGCTTTCAACACAAACGGATATTGTGGGTAATGGACCACAGATATCGTTGTAGCAGACTGCTGAAAATTTCTTTGCCGTTGTTTACTTCTTTTTATTGTACCACTCGCATATCTCTACTACAAAGGGCATCTTACTTTTAGGGTGTATCTACACTCCTGGAAATTGAAATAAGAACACCGTGAATTCATTGTCCCAGGAAGGGGAAACTTTATTGACACATTCCTGGGGTCAGATACATCACATGATCACACTGACAGAACCACAGGCACATAGACACAGGCAACAGAGCATGCACAATGTCGGCACTAGTACAGTGTATATCCACCTTTCGCAGCAATGCAGGCTGCTATTCTCCCATGGAGACGATCGTAGAGATGCTGGATGTGGTCCTGTGGAACGGCTTGCCATGCCATTTCCACCTGGCGCCTCAGTTGGACCAGCGTTCGTGCTGGACGTGCAGACCGCGTGAGACGACGCTTCATCCAGTCCCAAACATGCTCAATGGGGGACAGATCCGGAGATCTTGCTGGCCAGGGTAGTTGACTTACACCTTCTAGAGCATGTTGGGTGGCACGGGATACATGCGGACGTGCATTGTCCTGTTGGAACAGCAAGTTCCCTTGCCGGTCTAGGAATGGTAGAACGATGGGTTCGATGACGGTTTGGATGTACCGTGCACTATTCAGTGTCCCCTCGACGATCACCAGTGGTGTACGGCCAGTGTAGGAGATCGCTCCCCACACCATGATGCCGGGTGTTGGCCCTGTGTGCCTCGGTCGTATGCAGTCCTGATTGTGGCGCTCACCTGCACGGCGCCAAACACGCATACGACCATCATTGGCACCAAGGCAGAAGCGACTCTCATCGCTGAAGACGACACGTCTCCATTCGTCCCTCCATTCACGCCTGTCGCGACACCACTGGAGGCGGGCTGCACGATGTTGGGGCGTGAGCGGAAGACGGCCTAACGGTGTGCGGGACCGTAGCCCAGCTTCATGGAGACGGTTGCGAATGGTTCTCGCCGATACCCCAGGAGCAACAGTGTCCCTAATTTGCTGGGAAGTGGCGGTGCGGTCCCCTACGGCACTGCGTAGGATCCTACGGTCTTGGCGTGCATCCGTGCGTCGCTGCGGTCCGGTCCCAGGTCGACGGGCACGTGCACCTTCCGCCGACCACTGGCGACAACATCGATGTACTGTGGAGACCTCACGCCCCACGTGTTGAGCAATGCGGCGGTACGTCCACCCGGCCTCCCGCATGCCCACTATACGCCCTCGCTCAAAGTCCGTCAGCTGCACATACGGTTCACGTCCACGCTGTCGCGGCATGCTACCAGTGTTAAAGACTGCGATGGAGCTCCGTATGCCACGGCAAACTGGCTGACACTGACGGCGGCGGTGCACAAATGCTGCGCAGCTAGCGCCATTCGACGGCCAACACCGCGGTTCCTGGTGTGTCCGCTGTGCCGTGCGTGTGATCATTGCTTGTACAGCCCTCTCGCAGTGTCCGGAGCAAGTATGGTGGGTCTGACACACCGGTGTCAATGTGTTCTTTTTTCCATTTCCAGGAGTGTATCAGTCTTTTATCATTGTCTTAAGAAAAAATTAATCACACGTTCCATGACCTATTTCTCTGAGCCAAGGGATACATTGTAACCTAAGTAAACGAGTAAAATGTATTTAACTACAGTCGTATGTCGCTCTCTTTTGTGGAAAAAGACCGATAGTAGACTGTAATAAAAGGTAATGAAAAATGGCAGTATGTCAAACTTCTTAAGACATCTCCCAACCGTAATGCTGTTTTCAAAAAAATGGTTCAAATGGCTCTGAGCACTATGGGACTCAACTGCTGAGGTCATCAGTCCCCTAGAACTTAGAACTAGTTAAACCTAACTAACCTAAGGACATCACAAACATCCATGCCCGAGGCAGGATTCGAACCTGCTGTTTTCATCTGGTCTAAGACCAATCGCTGTAAAGATGAAAATGCACACGCCACACTCGTATCGGAGCAACAGTAAAACTTTCTACCAATTTGTCTGTTTCATAGGACTTTATTTACTTGCATGCTGTGTGATACAGTATTTTATTACGGATTTCAGCTACAAAGTTAAAATTAAAATAAAACTCTGTCTCCCGAGTCCCGGTATGCCTCGAAGATGAGAGTGGGGTAGAAATTATTCAACATTATTCCCTACGTACAGAAGAAATTTTGTACCGTGTTGTAACGCCACCACTATTTTTTTTTTTTTTTTGGCGTTACCTCAGAAATTGGCAGTTCAGCCACAGCAGTGAAATGCAACCGACGGTCGCTACTGTGCTGCCACGCCGATTACAGCAGCGGGACTGTTTATACAGCACATGCATGACGAGGCCCACCACCGCAGTGCTGTAGTCGCAGCCGGAAAACGGAGCTCTCGCAGGGCGAGGCATGCCGTTACCACACGCCCAGGCCACGCACTTGTTGTACTGAGCATGGCTGGAAACAGCGTGTCAGTGCAGCAACTGGGTCGTGAACAAGTATAAATAATCACCAGCAGGAAAATGCTCATGTACATTTTTCCAAAAATTTTGGCAGGCGAATATATTCGCGTTCTTTTTAAAATGCATCTCCCGTTTCCACAAGCACCCCTAACTGTAACTCTCTAACAACCGCTAGTCCATGGCCGTAAGTGGCTCATACTCATCCACTCTCACTTGCCCATTCTCACTCTCTTATTCAGACCAACAAATTGACGTTAGCTCTTTTTGTCTCTCTAGCTGTCACTATCTTTGGTTTCACATATTCAGTCTCCTTCGTTTTGTTCTACTAATACTGGCACCTCTCACTGCCACTGTTTCCTTCTTGCTCTCTATTACCGCCGCTACGTTATTTCAGCAACTGCTGTATCTTTTGATTGCCACTATTTCTTCCTCGTTGTCATTCTCACAGACTCATCATCACTGCCTCTCACCCGCATCCACTTTCTCGTTTCTTTATTCCTATCCATTGCCAAAGTATTCCTCACTCTTTTGTCCGACACTGTCCTATCACTGTCAATCAAGTTCCACAGCCACTGTGTCCCTCTCTTTCTCTCATACTTGTCTCCTTCGCTCTTTCTACACCACAACCACTGTCTACTATCATGAAGTATTTATTACTTCTGTTTCCCACTGCCGCTGTCTTCTTTTCTTTCAGTATAAAAAAGCGCGATTATGTTCGCATGCCAATTTTTTTTAAATGTTTAATGGTGCTGAGGAAGGTAGAATGAGACAGCATTTATAAACAGGAAATATTCGCCTTTTTATGCTTTGATAAGAATATTTTTTTCACTGGTTCCTTTCTTTCCCCTTAGGGCATGTAATTCATTTTAAAAGAATTTTATGTGTCAGGACAAATCGATGACGCAAAACTGTACAATTTTACACCTCGGACCGGATTTTACGTGCACAAAAATTTTGGATGTGCTTATGCTCCACAACAAAATGGGTTTCCTGGACCGTTATGATGATAGCTTAGACGCATTTAACCATACTTCACCTTGCTATGTCTCTTTATAGACTACGATTTCGCTCACGTGCTTAGTTTACGTGTATCAGTGGGGTAAATTTGAACCTCTGTATCCGGGAAATGGACAAAGATTTTAAAAAATTCATAGTTGTTCAAGATCGCGATCTTAGGAATATGTCGTACCAATTATAGCTGTGCATAGCCGTCTTAGAATCTGTGGCCTGGTTTTAGTATCGAAAAACCATGTTTTATGGATTTTTTAAAGAACAGTTCGTGAACTAAATGGTGCCTCCGTAATCCCCTTAAGGCACACCGTAGACTACGTTCATACAAAAAGGTCGACCGACTTGCTTCATTTGTCTAAGCTGGAGGAAGAGTGCAACATCCAAACTTGATTCTGTGCTGTAGTATAGTTACAGTAAGACGACCCCCTTCTGTTGGGTGTACAAATGGTCCCTAGCCCAAGGGCTATCCAAAATACTTTAAACTAGCTTCGTATTACCAACAGAGCCCGAGTTATGGACCCCAGAAAAAACCTGTGTTTATGAGTGGTGTTTACGAACATATTAGGTGCCGTATGCAGTCGCCTGCATACCGATTATTTGGAGGACAGGATGAGCAGTCCAACAGCGTCTACAGGGACGAGACGGCTACGCCAGTCCACCGAGCTACATGGGACAGCACGCAGCCACTGCAAGTTCGGGCCCCCACTGCCGCACTTTCTGGTATTGTCAGCTCCCCTAAATGAGCCCGGTACTACTCTGCCGTTGGGCTCCCTCCTGGGTCGCTCCAACAGCTGCCAGACGTCTGCTCTGGAGGGCAGTGGTACGAGACTGGACGGTAGAGCCACCACCCTTCTGTGCTCGAGCAGGGGCCTAGGCGGAACGCGCCGTCACCTGCTGAGGCGAGTTCCACCAGCGAAGGGTGGCATCCGCTTCAAGTAACCTGGCAGTCTGCAGCACTGCTGGTTCCGACTGTGTCTGGCTGTGATACAGTTACGGCGCAGCACGATGATGCGTAAGCTACTGGAGGAATGCTGGACACTTACGTCACAGCACGGCAGCCGTCAGCTCCCCAACCGCCATAATCCGCCCTCACCATTTGCTCCAAATGGGTGTGGCGGCTGGGTTCACCGTGACGCTACAAATGTAGTCAAATGAGTGCTAATAAAGTGTTGTGCCTTTTGAGAACACTTAGCTTAGCTACATAGTCTTACCGCTTCAAGGTAAATTTGATGGGGTTACCTTTTTTTTTTTACTCTTCTGTGCCAACCTATTCATCTCTTGCAGCCTACACTCTCAATTATCTGCTGGATATCCTAGTCTCTGTCTTCCTCTTACAGTTTGTACCTTCTACAGTTCCTTCTAGTACGATGGAGGTTAGTGGTTCAAATGGTTCTGAGCACTATGGGACTTAACATCTATGGTCATCAGTCCCCTAGAACTTAGAACTACTTAAACCTAACTAACCTAAGGACAGCACACAACACCCAGCCATCACGAGGCAGAGAAAATCCCTGACCCCGCCGGGAATCGAACCCGGGAACCCGGGCGTGGGAAGCGAGGACGCTAGCGCACGACCACGAGATGCGGGCATGGAGGTTAGTCACTGATGCCTTAGTATTAGTCCTATCATCCTGTCCCATCTTCTTGTCAATGTTTTCCATATGTTCCTTACTTCACCGATTCTACGAAGAGCCTCCTCATTGCTTACCTTATTAGCTCATCTCATTTTCAACATACTTCTGTAGCACCACATCTCAAATGCATCGATTCTCCTCTGTTCCAGTTTCCTCATAGTCCGTGTTTCACTACCACACAGAGCTGTGCTCAAAGCGTACATTCTCAGAAATTTCTTTTACAAATTGAAGGTTACGTTTGATACCAGTACACTTCTATTGGCTAGAAATGCCCTTTCTGCCAGCCTCCTTTTTATGTCCTCTTGCTCCGTACATCATGGGTTATTTTACCAGCTAGATAGCAGAATTCCTTAACTCGTCCGCTTCGTAATCCCCAATTCTGATGTTAAATATCTCGCTGCTCTCATTACTTACGTCTTTCTTCGATTTACTCTCAATCCACATTCTGTACACATTAGACTATTCATTTCATTCAACAAATCCTATAATTCTTCTTCACTTTCAATGAGGACAGCAATTTCATCAGCGATTCTTAACATTGATATCCCTTCACCTTGAATTTTAAGTCCACTCTTGAACCTTTCTTTTATTTACGTCATTGCTTCTTCGCTATACAGATTGAATAGCAGAGCGAAAGATAACTCCCTGCCTTACACCGTTTCTAGTCCGTGCTCTGCGTTCTTGGTCTTCGCTCTTGGTTCTTGTAGATACTGTGTATTACCTGAAACTTCCTGGCAGATTAAAACTGTGTGCCGGACCGAGACTCGAACTTGGGACATTTGCCTTTCGCGGGCAAGTGCTCTACTAACTGACCTACCCACGCACGACTCACGCCCCGTCCACACATCTTTACTTCCGCTAGTTCCTCGTTCTCATACTGTATATTACCTGTCTTACCCTATAGCTTACCCCTATTTATCCTCAGCATTTTGAACATCTTGCACCATTTCACATTGCCGACGCTTTTTTGACGTCGGTAAATCCTATGAAAGTGTCTTGATTCTCCCTGAGTCTTGCTTCTATCATCAACAGCAACCTAACAACAGCCTCTCTGGTGCCTTTGCCTTTCCTAAAGCCAAAATGATCCTTATCTAACAGATCGTCCATTTTCTTTACCATTCTTCTGTACATTATTCTTGTCATTAACTGGGATGGATGAGATCTGAAACTCATTGTGCGCTGATTCTCGCACTTGTCGGGTCTTACAGATTTGGGAATATTTTCCCGGAAGTCTGATCGTGTATCGCCAATCTCATATATTCTACACACCAACGTGAATAGTCGTTTTGTTGTCACTTTCCCCATTGGTTTTAGGAATTCGGATGGAATGTTATCCATCCCGTCTACTTTATTTGATCATAACTCGTCTAAAGCACTTTTAAATTCTGACTCTAATGCTGGATCCCCTATCGCTCTCCTGCCGACTCCTGTTTCTTCTTCTGTCACGTTATCAGATAATTCCTCCCCTCACAGACCCTTCAATGTACTCTTTCCACCTATCCGCTCTCTCTTCCACATTTAACATGGAACTTCCATTGCGCTGTTATTGTTACTTGCTGTTAATTTCACCGGAGTTTGATTTGACTTGTCCGTATGTTGAGTCAGCCCTTCCAACAATCACCTCTTTTTCTGTTTCTGCACATTTTTCAAACAGCCATTTCGCTTTACCTCCCCTGCGCCTCTCATTTATATCACTCCAAAGTGACTTGTATTTCTGTACTCCTGAATTTCCCTGAACATTTACTATTTCTTCCGTTATCCTAGTTTTATTTGCAGTTACTTTCCTTGTACCTACGTTTTTTCTTTCCAACTTCTGTGATTGCTCTTTTCAGAGATATCCATCCCTCCTCAACTGAACTGCCTACTGTTTTAGCTATTCATTATCGCAGTATCTACAATCTCTTAGAACTTCAAGTAAAGCTCTTCATTCCTTAGCATTTCTGTATCCCACTTCTTTGTACATTGACTCTCCCTGACTACTCCCTTGAACTTCAGCCTACTCTTCATCCTTACTAAAGTGTGATATGAGTCTACATCTGCTCCTAGCTATGTTTAAAATCTGTTACCTGATTTCGGAATCTCTGCCTAAGCTTGATGCAATCTAACTGAAATCTTCCTGTATCTCCTTGTCAAGTATACCTTCTTCCCTTGCGATTATTGAACAGAGTAATCGCTAGTACTAGCTGAAATTTCTTGCTTAACTCAATTAGTCTGTGTCCTCTCTCATTCCTACAGCAAGATCTATATTCTCCTGTAACCTTTTCTTCTACTCATTCCCCTACAATTGCATTTTAATCCCCCATGACTATTAGGTTTTCATCTCCCTTTAGGTACCGAATTACTCGCTTAGTATCTTCGTATATTTTTTGTATCTCTTCACTTTCTGCTTGCGACGCCTGTATACGTGAACTGTTGTTATCGGTGTTGGTTTGCTGTCGATTCTGATGAGAACAACCCTACAACTACACTGTTCACTGTACACTGTACACTGTTCTCTGGCCTACCTTCCTATTCATAACGAATCCTACTCCCGCTATGTCATTTTCTGCTGCTGTTGATATTAGCCTATACTCATCTGACGGTAAATTCTTGTCTTAGTTTTTTTCTCATCATCACCTCCCGCTTGGCATTCCCCTCCCGGAGATCCAAATCGGTGACTAATACGGAATCTTGTGCCGCTGGAGAGATCATCATGACACTTTTTCAGTTAAGGGACACATGTCCTATGGGTACATATTGTGTGTCTTCAATACAATGGTTTCGACTGTCTTCTGTATCCTCATGAAGTTGACCATTGCTGAGTCTTCCGCCTTTTAGGGGCAATTTCGTACCCCAAGGGAAAGAGTGTGCCCTGAACCTCTTCCTCTCCTCCGCCATCTTTGACAAGGCCGATGGCAGAACGAGGATGACTTCTTACGCTGGATGTCATCGGCCGCCACTGATGATGATTTTAATTCAAAGTTTAACCAGTGGCGATATTCATATCCGGGTCTCCGAATGATTTGATTGCTAATCTACGACGCTGCCACTCAGACCACAGATCATTCTAAGTTTTAAGGTGACGCCCTTCAAACTATAATTTCAGGGATCATAACATGGCGGTGATCTTTGAGAAGATAATTCGTTTGAAGAAAACGCCAGGAGAGTAGGGATACATTCCTGAGAGATAGCTGGCGGTTAGGACTAGCCATGTACGGACAACGTAACAGATCGGGAAGCTTCCTTCATAATTCGCTGATAAGACATAACTTTTCAGAGCGGCAATACAAAATAGTGCCTACCGAGACAGTCTACTGTTTTCTTGCTGAACCCAGTTCTGAAATAGGAGCCATCACAGTCACTCAGCAGTTTTGTCGGTGCCCTGGAGCAGACAACACACAGCATCCGTTTCCATCACAGAGGACGTCCTGAACAAGCGCCAGCAGCCGTCAGCCCAACATAGCGAGATGCCTTGCAAATCTTAGGTGCAGAGTATATCACATATACGGAATCTAACTTGCGCTGTTCCCGATGTTACGATTGTGGCACTGTTCCCCTACGTCCCTACGAATTGCTTCGGTTATTCACTGTTCAAAGTGGCTGATTCATTCACACCTTCAAGTAATATAGAATCAGATGGTCCCACTGAAACACGCTACGGCAACGCCGTCATTAGGCGTGTAGCACCACAGCTGTTTCAGTAGCGCACATTACCTAGTGATCTAGATCAGCTGCACAGCCGTTTGAGTCTTTACCTCTTGTTCCCCATGAGAACTTGTGGCTTCAGCGCGATAATTCACCATCCCATTTGGATACTGATAGCACATGAACGCCATGCTCAGTCCCGTTCCTCGGTCAATGTGATCACCTGATCTCACTCCCACGGTCTGTTTCCTTGGAGTTTGATGAAGTCACTGTGTAATCGAAAGACGAAGGCGCAGTAGATACTGCAGAGGAAGTGGATGCTGGACTCCTAGGTGCCAGTTTCATTATACAGGCAACAGGGCAGTTTGAGGAACTGTGGTAACGTTTTATGTACTGTTGAATCTGTGCATTAAGACTATCTGTCATGTTCAACAGTTTCTAAACTAAGCTGTTCCTGTAAGCTGTATTTTGCTTACGTCAGCAAAAAAATATTAGTTTCTGCCCATTAGCTCTTTGTCAGAGTATTCGGTGTTGGATCTACTATCACCTAGAGAATATTGTCCCAAACTGTTTCAGACGTCATGTATTCCTGACACACGTTGCATTGATTTGGCACTTCAAATCTCAGTTGGAACCAGCGGTTGCATCGAGTCTTAAGCAATCGAATTTTTAATCACTTGTGTCTTCCGGAACTCCTAAGGTATGTCAAAATTCCACAATCGAAAAAAATTGTGGGAGTAAGTAGTGTCATAGTGCCATAACAAAACAATAGTACACTTAATGATTATTTTTTAGCACTTTCAAGGAAAGTTACAGTTTTTAACACTGGATAATGGTGTGAGTATTAGGTGACATAAGGTGTACCATTATTTCATGATGTATCACAGGCGCCAAATCAATACATGTCTTACCAAAAATGTCTCGTGTCGATAGCAAATGCGTATCAAATAAGTTTTATACACAGCCTGAAAAAATATGAATGACCTAGAAAAAGACGAAAGTAAATCAAACTCCTCGGGTAGAGAAGATAAGTGATGCTAGTTCAGTGAGTGCAAAATCGACTCTGCAAAGGACTAGGCAGTACGTGACAATTTATCAGTACGTTGTTTCACCCCCTCTGGCATGGATGCGTGGCGCTGATTAGCCTGGGAATCCTCTCATGAGGCAAACTGGACCACAAGTGTTGCAACTGGTCTTTGGTATACTGGATATTGGCACTGCGACGGATTTGACGTCTAAATTGATCCCAACACATGTTCCGTGGGAGACAGATGTAGGGATATTGCTGGCCTCGGGAGTATCTCAACATAAAGGACGCAGTTCATAGTGACAAGTGCTGTGTGCGGACGAGGATTGTCCGGTTGAAAAATGGCGCAAAGCTACTGTGACACGAGACGGGAAGACAAGAGCACTAAGGGCGTCCGTGATATACCCTTGTCGTCAGAGGTCCCTCAGTCATTACCGGTGTGGCCTGAAGTCATACTCTATGGCTCCCTACACCATGACGCCGGGAGTAACACCACTTTGTCTCTCCAGCTAATTGGAAGAATGGGACCTCTCCAGGTGGCCACCATACTCGCTGGCGACGGTTATCGGTGGTAGTGCAGATCCGCGATTCGTCGTTGAACACAGTTTGACGCATTCCATGCTTCCTGGCGTTACACCCCTCGAAACGCAGCCGTTTGTGAGGCGGTGCTAACAGCAGCCTACAGGCGTCGTACTGTAATTCCCTAGGCCACATGCACCAACACGAAATGACCAATGGTGCTGGATGATACAGAATGTCGCAGAGTCCATTACATGATCGCACGTTCTCGGAAGGCAAGTACAGATTTGAAGGGGTTACGATGTGTTTGGTGCATAACGCGCCGATCCTCTCTTGTGACAGACGTGGTCGAACGGAACGTTGGCAACGACTATGTATATCCTCACGTTGCCATGCGATCCAACATCAGGCCACTGTCACATCAGAACGCCCACACAAATCTGGGAACTTAACTATTCCACAGGGAAAGAATAAACATTTACAGTGTGGTGTTTATGAGATAGCCAACGGCCTTGCTGCATTGGTAACACTGGTTCCCATCAGATCACCGAAGTTAAGCGCCGTTGGGCTTGGCTAGCTCTTCGATGAGTCACCATCCCGGTCTGCCGAGTGCTGTTCGCAAGCGGGGTGCACTCAGCCCTTGTGAGGCCAATTTAAGATTGAGAAGCAGCGACACCGGTGACGAAAACTAACAACGGCCGGATGAGCGGTGTGCCGACCACATGCCCTCCGTACCTGCATCCGGTGACGCCTAAGGACTGAGGATGACACGGCGGCCAGTCGGTACCCATGGGCCTACAATGCCTGTTCGGACGGATTTGTTTCTCTTTGTTTATGAGATAACATGTGTTGCTTGCCAAAAGAACTAATTGGACAGACGAGTCCAAGGTATGCTTGTACCAAGTAAGACTGCACCAGTACACATTTACCAACACACAACCATCATATAACTAGTAGTGACAACAGAGCGAACAACGGGCGGTATCTTGACGTGCTTGAAGAACTTGAAATTTATACTGCCAATAGGAAAGAACCTGACAAGAACGTTAACGAACAGAATTAAATTTCCCGTACCGCTTATTTTAATATTCATGACGATGTCCTCCAGTAGGTGCGTAATGCCGCGAACGTGGATGTGTTAATCACGTTAGCTGGCCGTAATGGAAGACGGTCGGCGCCCACTGCAGGCTGTGACACACATAAACACTCTACGTGCTCAAATGTATTACATTAATGTGTCCTTTAAGCATGAGTTTTCATTAATTTTTTATTTAATAATCTGCGGAGAAATAGTTTTAAGCTGTTTTGATGTACTCCTCCGTGACTTAAGCACCACAATTATACGAAGAAAAGTTTCCCCACCACATCCTTGTTTTTCATGTTAGTTTTGCACATCGACAAATTGCACTTTCAGGCACCAGGTATGTATATATTCAAAAATATTTTGTTGTTAGCTCTACTATCCATGAGACAAGTATTCGTAATAACACACTTCTGTAAAATCATGATTGTTATTGCCTTTTTGTTCCAAGCTAGACCTGAAGATGATCTGAAACGCAAATCGAAACCGGTTTTCGGTAAACGGAAAGTTCTGAGCCACACAATGCTTGTTTACTTGCTGTGACAGAAGGGTCACGGTTTCTATAACATGGCGTCAATTATGAACGGTATATACTCTCCCAATATTATTACAACCAATCAATACATACGTAACAATATCCCAGAAAAATAAGATGAATCTCATTACCTTATTTAAACTTAAACATTGAACTACATTTGCAGTATTGTAGGGTTGGTTGCTACACAGTTTTCTTGTTTTGGTAGTAAGAGAGTAGTGCGTTTGTCTGTAGACAAGGAAAAGCAGATTAATGATTTGCGGTTTGAATGATCATTTTCGGAATTAATTTATCTCTCTGCTGCAGAGAATATGCTGTTCTTAAATTTCCTATCGTATTAAAGCTCTGCGTCGGAGCGCAACTCGATCTCGGAACGTTGCGGGTAGCTCTTACCAACTGAGCAATCCAACCACGACATATCCACTTATTTTCGACGTTTTCGTGTACTACGGTTACTCTTTCACTTTTAGAGCTGCATGGTTCGTGAAATTTTGAAGTTCATTAATACAACCAATATCCGTGCTCGCTGAAGGGCTCCTTTAAAATTCTTTACCGCATCACAGTCTTCACCTGTTTCCATCCAAGTTGTTGTTCCTGCAAGTATTGTTCCTGCTAATGCCATCCAGCCATCTTCTTACGTTACTTCTTTTCAGTCGTTTTTTAGCTCTCGGAATCCAGTAAACAATTCTTCCTTGGTCAGTCTACCATACATTCGACTGGCTATCTCATTTTCATTGTCATTAGAGTCACAATTAAGTCTGCCGCTGTTCCCTGGTCCAGATATTTCCCTGTCTCTTCAGATGATTCCTAGCATACTTTACTGTCCTCTAAACTGATAAAATCGGGCAAAAGTCATACTATTGACGTATGTTATAAATAGACTGAATGAAAGAATGTCTTGTTTTTCAAGAGATAATAGTAATAGTTTTGTTGAAATCAAGTGGAATAGCTTTCTCGAAATGTATGAATCTATGCAAATTTGTAATTTATATTTTCAGGCGGTGGAGCCCCGTAGCTGTGCATATATTTGAAAAAGTCAATTACCGCCTTGAGCTGCTAGTAAAGTTTTATATTTGACAAAACCATGAATTACACACTGATATATCGTAACACAGATCATCAGTCTATAAAAGCTGTGTTAGGTAGTGTACTCATTCATGTTACAACTGCAGTCCAACAGTTACAGCTATAACAGGAATGAATAAATTAAACACAGTTTTGATATACTGACGATGTAATTTGTGTTTCGATATGATAAGAGTGTCTAATTCATGGATTTATCATTTGACGATAGTGATTTTGTATTTCATCACATGATACAGAATACTTTCATGAACCTCATGATGGTCAGTCGACCGAAACTGTCTGTGTAAATGAAGAATTTTACCCGCAGTTCAAGGCGGTGGTATACCATTGTTCAAAGTCTAATTTATACTCATTGCTCCGATCTATTATTCTGGCCTATGTGTACTTCGATTGTTTTCTGGTATATATTCCCAGTTTGTAACTGTAATACCTGACTTGTGTTAAACTTATAATGTAACATTATACCTATTAATGAACAGATTATGACAGCATTTTATTTTTTTAATTCGGTCAATAATTATACGAAATATTGAAAACCAGATTTTTGTTGACGCTTGAGAGTAACCGGGCGATCGTCTTAAGCATTAAGTAATGCTGCATAGATGGTTTCATTTGCCGGCTCGTTGTCATTCTTCATACCTTAAATTGCTTTATACAATTCGTCTGGCATTTCTTCCAGTTTGTCACTATTTTCTTTATTAACTATCTATTTTGTTAATTCCTTAAAATAAACAATATTTTCAAGAGAACTTGGAATCGTCCTTCTTATCCAATATAAGTATTTTTTCTTGATATTCTCATTGTTTCTAGCTCGTTTCCCTTGTCGAATTTTCATCATATTTCTTTTCTTCGCGAAGACTTTTCCGAATGGTTTTGTTTAATTTAATATATTCTGTCACTTCGCTGTGATCGTTTGACGCTCTTACCTTCTCTCTGATAGCGACTCTTTCCTTCTTTTGTTTTCCCTTACCTGCAACACCTGCTGCTGGCCTAAGTACCTTTGTTAAACAACTGCTGCTTTCGCCCACATCTGTATCATCCTGATCTTCAGAGATATTGAACTTGTTTAATTTAACTTACCCCCTTATTCAGAAATAGATCCCCATAAACTACAATTCTGACTTTCTGCCTAAAGAGACTGTTCCTTCTTAGCCTCATTTCTGTTTTTGCTCTAAATCTGATACATCTATGATCACTTACAATTTGAAAGTGGTTTAGAACCATCATATCTCCAAAAAAAATTTATGGTTTAATTAAATACAGATTAACTTTGGGGTTTTACTGGCGCTTGTGAGTAAATTTCCTTCTGGTTTTCCCTCTTGAAGAAGAGACAAGGAGAGACACGTTATTCTTTATGGAAAATTCTACCAACGCTGAGGTCGGCCAGTCCAGGGATCATATCGTAAGCTCCCGAATGAAGGTTTTTTGTTTCTTATTTCTTTTTTACTTTTCGTACTTTCCCATTTAAATCCCACATTATTATCTTGCTGTGAGACTTGGCATTTAACAGTTCCTGTATTTGTTGACACCAGTCTTCTACTTCTCCATCACAATCAGAACATTTTGGTGCATACACTTGAATGATTTCCATAATGTATCTCTTGCTTACCTTTGAAACGAGTCTACTCATACAGTTTGATATTCCTTCAAGGTCTATATGTTTCTTTTTTCTTTGTTCACAACAACGCTGCCAAACAAGCTGTTTCCATGTTCTGGTGCACTATAGTAATAAACTTCTCCTGTATTTAATCCTGTCTGCAGTCATAGGCATCTTTGTAAACACGGAAGTAATTTTAATTTACTTTTGTTTATTAAATTCTACGCTTTGCGGTTATATATTATTAGCAACAATCAGTGAATTACCTCACTAGCCTCAAGGGATTGTCCAGAAAAGCTATAACAAAAATCTGAGATGTGATGCCACAGCAAGTAAGTTTTGCAGGATCGAAATTGAATCTTTCATCTCCAACTTTAGCATTAATCTGTTTTATAGTTTTCGAGGTTTATTTTTTAAATTATTTAAAAATTTCATTCTATGCATTCAGCGATTACACCAATCAACTTTTCCTCTCTGGTTTGGTGCTTCCCACCACTAATACCTTTTCTGCGACAACCCTTCCCTTTCAGAGCAGCATTTGCAAGCTACGTCCTCAACTATGTGTTGAATGCCTTCCAATCTCTGCCTTCCCCTAACTTAGTTACCTTCTGCAGTTCCCACTAGTACCATGGAGGTTGGTCCTTAGTGCCTTAGCATTAGTCCTATCATCCTGTCCCATCTTCTTGTCAATGTTTTCCACATGTTCCGTACTTCACCAATTATGCGGAGAACCTCCCCATTCCTTATGAGTCCCCTCACCCCCACAGCGATGTGTAGCACCACAACTCAAACGCATCGATTCTTCCATGTCACTGTTTCCCCACTGTCCTTGATTTACTATCATGAATGCTCTGCTCCAAACATTCATTTTCTGATGTTTCCTCCTCAAATTACGATTTATGTTTGAATACAGTAGACTTCTCTTGGCCAGGGATGTTCTTTGTGCCTGCGCTAATCTGATTTTTATGTCCCCTTGCTTCGTCTGTCATGGGTTACTTTGGATCCAAGGTACAAGATTTCCTTAATTTCATCTACTTTGTGACCACTAATTTTTATATTAATTTCTCGCTATTCTCAGTTCTGCTACTTCTCGTAACCTTTATTTTTCCGGTTTGTTCTCAATACATATTCAGTACTCATTACACTATTCGTTCCACGTAACTAATTCCGGAATTTTTCTTCACTTTCACTGCTGATAGTAGGTTATCAGCGAATCTTATCACTGATATCCTTTCACTATGATTTTTAATCCCACTCTTGAACTTCTCTTTTATTCCCGTTATTGCTTTTTCGAACAGTGGGTTCAAATGGCTCAAATGGCTCTGAGCACTATGGGACTTAACATCTGTGGTCATCAGTCCCCTAGAACTTAGAACTACTTAAACCTAACTAACCGAAGGACATCACACACATCCATGCCCAAGGCAGGATTCGAACCTGCGACCGTAGCAGTCGCCGAACAGTGGGCTCTGCTAGTCTTAGTGTTCCCTCTTGGGTCTTGTACATATCGTACAATAATTGTCCCTGTAGCTTACTTCTATTTCTCTCAAAATTTCGAATATCTTGCACCCTTTTACATTGTCGAACGCTTTTTCTAGATCGACAAATCCTATGAGCGTAAGCGCGAAGTCACACCTGCCTGTGTAGTGTTTTTACCTTTCCTAAAGCCATGCCATTCGTCATCTAACAGATCCTCAGGTTTCTTTTCCATTTTTCTGGATATTGTCCTCATCAGAAACTTAGGTGCATGAGCTGTTAAGCTGGTTGTGCTATAGTTTTCGCAGTTATCTGCCCTTGTGACCTTCGAAATTATGTGGATGATATTTTTCAGAAAGCCTGATGGTACGTCGCCAGTCTCGTAGGTTTACCGTTAGGGAAAACGGATGATAAAATTAATACTACACGTTGTTTTTGCCGTCCTTCTCTAAAGCTTGTTCCAGAAGGTTACGAAATCCACGCAATGATAGTAAGTGGGTAACAAGTTCTATTCGGCTGGGCCACGAAACAACTGGATTTGCTTTAGCTTGCATGAAGTCCGCGCTGTGCGGACAAGTAATACCAGCGTACCGGAACGGCACTTAAAGCATGTTACCTTTTGGGGGACTTGCTTTGCCTTTCAAATGACTCTGTGGCATCTCAACTGTCTATAGAACCTTTTTAACTACCACTGCAGCTACACTGCTGACAGTTCTCTGACAGAGAAAGCACTCTGCTATTGAAACTGAACCGGACCTCAGCTCTCCTCAGTAGAAATATTTTAATAAGCCGCATGTTGCTCCTAAAGGTATCAAATTATTCACTTCCTGGAAGCTTTTGACGTTAAGTAATTACGTGCCCTTAGGGAGCGCTTTCACAGGAAGTCGTTTTTGTCGGGTCCACCAATCGAGTTGGCCCACTCAAATCACTCAACCATTTCAAAACAGGCTTAGAAATAAAAAAAAGTACGAAATGAGAGTATAGTTTTAAAAAATACAATACACAGTTTCCTCGCAGCAGTATTGGAAAATGAACTGAAAGTCACCAGCAGATTTCTACTTTTTAATTTTTGTTTCAACTTATCTTTGTTACAAGGTTTAAGGCATTTTAGTTACTACTAAAAGAGAAGAAGTGACTTGTAATAGGACTAAAAAATTAAAAATTGGCCAGGTTCGTATAGGACTCAAGCACTGAGGGTTATATATATATATATATATATATATATATATATATATATATATATATATATAACCCTTATGTCCCGTTGCTTTTATATATATATATATATATATATATATATATACCCTGAGAATCGAGATTCTCAGTGACTTTTCCCTGTTGTCGATATTCGATATTGATACAGGCAAGATATTGGTCCTGGGATTCCCAGGACTGTATCAGAATCTCTACACTAGTTCCTCGGGCTAGTCCAGACACACAGAAATAAGTGAGCAAGAGTTTCACGTTACATACGTAGAGGAAGACAAAACATTTTTAATTACCTACTAAAACATAACTCCAACTTACATTCCATGTTTGCATGCAGTGATGTTAGTCTATTATGCTTTTGACGAATGATGACTGCAATGTTTGTTCAAATGGTAAAAAGATATTTTTATGTGATATAATTACAGTTTAACAAGTTTCAGTTTATTATTTTACTTGTAGTGTGAGGCTGTTTCTTTCCAAATTGCATGATTCTAGATTAACAGTAAGTGTTCTATAGGTTTTGATAAGTGAGTTTGCGAGTTTCAAAATATGTAACATAACTGGCCGTATCTTTTGCTGCCTTGACTTAAGCAGTTTAAAATTCTTACACAGCTAAGAGACCATAGATTTTAGTAGGTGATATAAATTTGAACTTCAGACGCTAACGGGTACCAGAGAAAAAGGGTCTTAATTGACGAAAAGACTAGCATAAAAATGACAAAAATACTTTCTCTGTTATATAACCGAAAATTATCAATTTTCAGATTTTTTCCTTTACTTGTGTTGTGAAAACTTGCTTTTTGCCAAATTTCGCGATTCTAAAGCAACGAGAAGTACTCTACAGGTTTTGATGAATGAGTTCTCGAGTGTCAAAATATGTGACCTAAATGGCCGCATCTTTTGATTGAATTGACTTAGAACATTAAAATTTTTGCACCATAGACTTTAATGTGTGACGCATATTTGAACGTGATACGTCTACCCGTTGCTGAGGCAAAGAGTTCTTAACAGGTGGACAGGCACACGGACAACGAAGCGATCCCATAAGGATTCCGTTTTTACAAACTGAGGCACGGCACTCTAAAAAATAAGATAAATAATCCACCGCCTTCCAATATCTCAGATGTTGTAGTCATTATAATCTCCGTGGCGTTCTCGTTATGTTTTTGTCTGAAAAACATTTGATACGTCTGACTTCTTGTTGTATCAGTTCTCTCTTGGCGCCTTACCTGTCTGTTCGGAGAGCAGAAGATGATGCTGTTGTACGCTTTAGATTAATGACATTTGTCCTAAATCTGACTTAATCTTAAAAATTTTCTGAAGCCAAAACAGGATAAATATTTCTTGATATACGACAACCGGTTTCGACAGACTTTGCTGTCATATCCAGGTCTTCAAAATTTTTTGTCATTAAACGTGTTCATTTTGAGTTGGAACCTCACTCAAATTTATCATTAGGAGCTAAAATGTAGCAAATTGTACAAAAGTTTGTCTTAAATGAAACATTAAAAATCAAAAAGTACCTTGTGCACATGGTCATGTCCATATATGTAGCACACATAGATGATTGTTACGTCATAAAGATCACAGTACTCAATAATATGCATTTTTATGGCGTTACAATCATCTGTGAATGTTACATACAGGGTGAATATTAATAAAACTGACAAACTGCGGGGACGGATTTCTGACTGGAAATGGAGTAACAGTATTCTATGAACATGTGTCCGGAAATGAACGCTGTGCGTGCAACGACAACAGACCCTTCCAGAACACAGTACACAGTTGCATCGCATCCAAGTCACAACATATGTTAAAAGTGGCCATCATGGGATTGTAGGTGAGAGGGATAGGAGCAGTTGTCACGCAGTATACACACAATACTTTCTCTTACACTGTGGTGCAGGGCCACTTGCCCAGACATTACAGTAGTTTCCTTTCAGTAGCCTGTAGAACCCGGTCCTCCAAATCTGGTGTGCACACAGTCCGCAGCTTCCCTGCACACCCGGTTGTCTGAAAGGATCCATGACCACACAAAATCCCAAAGAGTGCTTGAAATGTTGTGTAATGTGGTTGGTGTCTGTGAGGTTACTTGCTTTGGTGTAGTCGTGCTGCCTCTCGACACTTTCAAATTGCTTGGCAGTACACAAACACCATTCTCCGACATGAATATCGGATCATTCAGCTGCTTACCGTACGCTACGTCGATCGCACAACCTGCAACACACCAGGAACACGTGGTGCGTGCTCAGGGGAACTGTCATTCGTCACCGTCACGCGTCAACGATGTATTTCCAGACACATGTGAAGACAACCTTTTCACCTACATTTCCAGCCAGGAATCCGTACTTGCAGTTTATCGGTTTTATTAATGTTAACCCTTTATATAGTCATGGATGTGTGCATAAGGTGCTTTTCGATTGTAAATGTTTTATTTACAACGAACCTATGTATAATGTGTTACATTTTAGCCACCAACATGACAAACTGGCGTGAGGTCCCAAGTGAAAATGAACACATTTTATAACAAAAATTTTTGAAGACTTCAAGATGGCAGCAAAGTCTCTCGAAACCACGTGTTGTAGATAAAGAAATATTTATGCGATCTTGGCTTTAGAAATTTTCAGACAATGAAACAAATCGCTCCTTCTGATTTCTGAAAATGAGAAAATTCAGTCGAATTAATGTTGGTTAATAATATCAATATTTGCTGTCCTAACCATGTTTCTGAATGTATTTTTCAGACATGTGATCCGGGAGCGAAATCGACGTTGGTTTTATTAATACACTGGTGGCATTGATTGGCAGCCACTGCGAGTTGCATGATGGGTAAAAGAACTTCCGTTTCTTTCGAATTTGTTTTTCTAAGTCCGATCCATTAAAAGAAATACTGCTCTTCTACGTAAATACAAGCGTTGAAATACTTACATTTCTTTCCACGGTCATGCATCTCTGTTAGTATCGGATCAACAACCACAAACTGTGATGATTAAAATATTTGTTCCAGTTGTTAAGATATTTATGTCTTGTCTTTTTGCTAAATGTATGGGACAAACAACATTTAATCATTTACGCGAGAGAAGAGGAAATATAAACGGAAATAAAATACGTAGTTGAAAATTAAGGAGTTTCTAGTATTCACGTAAGGTAGCGTCGGGATGCAAAAGAAGGAAAACCAGATTCGGAAACGCCACCACTTAAAAGTGACAGCGAAGGTGCTCTCAATTGGAGGAAGTTGAAGAAAATCTCTTACGATGTGTTTTAATTGAAAACCGTAAAAAAAGTTCTGATTCTATCAGTACTGCAGCTGCCATCTTTTCTTTATGTGTAATGCAAAAACTTATTTATTATCATAATGTAATATTGTACAAAGAGCTACTCGAAGCTTCAAACTTATAAAAATATTATTCCTATGTACAAAGGCTAGAAAATCCAAAAAGCTGGAAAAGGTTGGGGCACTGGACCCGCATTTGACAAGCGGCGTTCAAATCCACGTTGGTCGTCCAGGTTTAATTTTTTCGTAGTTCCTCAAACCGTCGGTTACACGATAGCAAGGACAGTTTTCTTGCTCATCTTCGTCATTGCGTTCCTAACGGCATTGTTAACAATAGAACATTAAATCCTTACTCCTTTTTATTATATGGAGGCTGTAATTGTCTTTGTAATTTCTGCGCGTGTATCATCCTTTCTTATTCCTTTACGCAACAGTTCAAACGAAAACAGCGGTGGTTTTGATAAATCGCCTTTTCGATGTGATGCACCCAAGAGTTCCCTTTATGAACTGTCTTCCATTAACGTCATATCGTCGATAAACACAAGGCAACGCCCATACAAAACAGAAATTCCTATGGTATTTGATTACAGGATTAGCAGTAAATTTTCGGAGCACTGCGTATAAGTACTTCACATACATGACGTTTGTTGTTAACAAGATGAGAAAATAAGTGTTAGCTCTAAATACAACGCTAAGAACAAATTTGATCACATTTACTTAAATTTTAACATGCTTATAGCAAATATGGGAGCCCATAACAAGTCGTAAGAGTATTCGAATGCATCTCAGGTATTTTAAATATCCACATATCTTTTACAGCTTTGCTTTTGAATACATATTTTTTTGTTCCATATATATATATATATATATATATATATATATATATATATATATATATATATATGTATATATATAATGTGTGTGTGTGTGTGTGTCTTTCAGTTAATGATTTAGACCACAGATTAAGAAACATTTAAATATACATAAGAACTTAGCCAAGAGCGAGAAGGAATCGTGCTGTGAAGATTCCGTACAAACTTCATTATGTATGTAGATAGTACATCCGTCCCTCTAATCGAGAATATCTACGATTTTTACTTGTTATCGATATCGATACTGGTAAGATATCGGTGCTGAGAATTACAAGACTTTCTAGAACGTTTTAGTTCATTTTCTATTGTAAATTTTCATTTATTACATTTATTCGGGAATTATGTTAACATACTATAATAATTATTAACACAATTATTTATTTTTTTAAATTCGTTATTAAATAATGTTTGATATGGCTGAATGTAAGTTTAAAATTCAGTTACCGTAATTTCTTTTGCGATCTTGTGAACCCAGTATGATAAAAACTGATTATCAGACACTGACGTCTGGCACTTCACATCACAGGGAATGTCGAAATTTATTTCAGACGAATGTACAGGTAGATAGTTTACTAATAAATTTCTCCTCGGTGACTATAGACCTTAATGTGTGACATAATTTCAACTTCATACGTATGTCCGTACATGAAAGAAGAGGTGTTAACGAACGGAGAGACAGAGGCTCGGATAATAAATGACAAAAAATATTTTTTCGCGGCACATAATTACAAATTAACAGATTGCACAACCTTTCCCTTACATGTTCTGTAAAATCTTGCTACTTGCCAGATTTCACGATTCTTGGTCAACGGGAAGTACCCCATGGGTACTGTTTAGTGAGACTGCAAGTATCAAAACATTTGACATAATTAGTCTTATCTGTTGATTGCACTGACTTAGAAGCAGTAATTTTTTACGTCACCAAGGGACCGAAAACCTTATTATGTGACGCAAATTTCAGCTTGACACGTCCATCCGCTCCCCCCCCCCCCCAAAAAAAAAAAAAAAAAAAAAAAAAAAAAAAAAAAAAAAAAAAAAAACGTGGGACAGACAGACGGACCACGAAGTGATCTTGTAAGGGTGCCGCTTTTACCGGCTGGGGTACCAAACCGTAAAAAGCACCACACTAGCATATACTTATGGAGAAAATGTACATTTTTCGTAGTCTAATACACATTCCAAATCATAGGTGAATATGGCTAATATGATGGGTAGAACATAGAAGTATCTACATAAATAAAAAGACCTGACGAAGAAGCAAAGCCACCGAAACGCTTAGTGACGAAACGAAAACCAATAAGTAAACCCCGTTTCAAACAAAATTATTCCCTTGACGCAGGAAGAGAACTTTTTTTTCCTGGAGTGAAAGCAAAATATTTGGTACCTGGCTTAGAAATCGGAGAGCATTAGTGAAAGTTGTGGCCTACTTAAAGAACGGGCTGTGACAGGAAATCGCCCAGTACCGTTTCAGCAAGACTACTGCATTTTTACCGCAACAGGCTGTGAGCATGTAGAAAGCTAACAGCGGCAAAATTGGTCCCCTGTCGACAGGAAATCGTAAAATTCGGCCAGTGCAGGGCACCGGCGCGTAAAAAAGGAGTCAGGCTGTCGCTGCCCACTGCATCCCTGTTTCTGCAGACTTGCGGGGCCAAATGTTGCCGTTAGGTGGCTGTGGACGTAATGTAAAGCAGTACAGGATGTTTCGCAGTGATACGACCAGCAGTGAAATAATGAAATTTATGAGCCAGCAGTATGCAAATAAAGAATACGATATCCTGTAAACACGTCAGGAGTCGTCAACCCCTTCGAGTGAACCCGCCTGAATGTTGAGAAACGCGTTCGAATGCGCTTGCAGCTGCACGACAAAAATTGTCGCAGTGTAATGTGGTATATGTTCAGAGTAAGATGCAAGTGAGAACTGATTCGTGAAACAGTGTGGTTTGTGATTCTAACAAAATTTATTCCTACAAGGATGTACAGTATTGTTATCTCCTGTTCCTTCTGAATGCCGAACAATATGCTGTGAGCGATATGATAAAATCTGACTCCGTAATCATGCGTTTCCGGTCGGAAGAAAACCTTAGCGCCACACTACACTGGTGTGCAAAACTTGCACGTGCACGGGCTGTAACACGACTTCCCAGGCGTTGCCTGGTGAAACGTTGTTGTGAAGCCTCGTGTAAGGAGGAGAAATGCGTACCATCACAATTCCGACTTTGATAAAGGTCGGATTGTAGCCTATCGCGAATGCGGTTTATCGTATTGCGACATTGCTGCTCGCGTTGGTCGAGATCCAATGACTGTTAGCAGAATATGGAATCGGTGGGTTCAGGAGGGTAATGCAGAACGCCGTGCTGGATCCCAACGGCCTCGTATCACTAGCAGTCTAGATGACAAGCATCTTATCCGCATGGCTGTAACGGATCGTGCAGCCACGTCTCGATCACTGAGTCAACAGATGGGGACGTTTGCAAGACAACAACCATCTGCACGAACAGTTCGACGACGTTTGCAGCAGCGTGGACTACCAGCTCGGAGACCATGGCTGCGGTTACCCTTGACGCTGCATCACAGACAGGAGCGCCTGCGATGGTGTATTCAACGACGAACCTGGGCGCACGAATGGCAAAACGTAATTTTTTCGGATCAATCCAGGTGGTCGCATCCGTGTTTGGCGACATCGCGGTGAATGCAGATTGGAAGCGTGTATTCGTCATCGCCATACTGGCGTATCACCCGGCGTGATGGTATGGGGTGCCATTGGTCACACGTCTCGGTCACCTCTTGTTCGCACGGACGTCACTTTGAACAGTGGACGTTACGCTTCAGATGTGTTACGGCCCGTGGCTCTACCCTTCATTCGAGCCCTGTAAAACCCTACATTTCAGCAGGATAATGCACGACCGCATGTTTCAGGTCCTGTATGGGCCTTTCTAGATACAGACAATGTTCGACTGCTGCCATGGCCAGCACATTCTCCAGATCTCTCACCAATTGAAAACGTCAATGGTGGCCGAGCAACTGGCTCGTCACAATACGCCAGTCACTACTATTGATGAACTGTGGTATCGTGTTGAAGCTGCATGGGCAGCTGTACCTGTACACGCCATCCAAGCTCTGTTTGACTCAATGCCCAGGCGTATCAAGGCCGTTATTACGGCCAGAGGTGGTTGTTCTGGGTACTGATTTCTCATGATCTCTGCACCCAAATTGCGTAAAAATGTAGTCACATGTCAGTTCTAGTATACTACATTTGCCCAATGAATACCCGTTTATCATCTGCATTTCTTCTTGGTGTAACGATTTTAATGGCCAGTATTGTAGGTTAAGATCCCACGTATCACACTGCGGCCATGCACCCTGATCAGCACTCGTTTGCGAGTAACTGACAATAAAGAAATTCAGAATTTGTGTGTTACTCAATAACATTAAAAAAGA
This sequence comes from Schistocerca serialis cubense, assembly GCF_023864345.2. Classification (NCBI taxonomy): domain Eukaryota; kingdom Metazoa; phylum Arthropoda; class Insecta; order Orthoptera; family Acrididae; genus Schistocerca; species Schistocerca serialis. The sequence goes on along the minus strand of NC_064645.1, from coordinate 361,631,019 downwards.
TGCGTTATGCAACCCAGTTGTGTGGTGTAATGGATAAAATAACAGCTCCGGCTGCAGCAGGTTGTGGGTTGAAAACTCATCAAATACATATTTTTTTATTTTTAAATCTTTGTCTTAATGACCATTGATCGTCTATTCAATTAATTGATTTAAATGTAATTATTAAATTCCATTCCCTTGTCATAAAAATTTTAATCATAATACTAACTTCCTCATTTGCTCTCGTTTTTCTTGCTGTCATTCTTTCTCCACTTAAAAATCTTTATGCATGTCTTTCTAATTAATTTTATGTAGTAATTTCGATTTAATGCCTTTTGTTTTATCACCCTGGTTTTTCGTCTACATTATTGCGTTTAGTATATCTATTTCTCATTTTGCTTGAATTTCGTTTTACTTATAAATCCGTCATTCATTTAAATTTTCATCTTTGTCGTTCTGTCCATTGTGCAGTAGGTATTTAGTTACGTTTTAAATGCTTGTGTGACTATTACCGTGCAAAAAAATGCACATCTGCTAATAAAAATACATTTATGACACAATTGCATAAATATATATAGATATTTCGTATTGTCTTTTTTTTAAGTGATAGTCCAGACTATTCAAATAATTGAATATTCTAATAGATGTAAAAATTAAATTCATATTCACAAAAATTCCGGTTGGAGAATGATATAAAGAAAAAATGAAACAAATAAAAGAGCTCGTACGCTGGTTGAAATGATGTAATTAAGGATTAGAGACAAAAAATTCCATTTAAACCAATTAATTAAATAAAAATCATTATCGAACTAATTTCAACAAAAGTTAAAAAATTAAAAATTTTGGGTACTTGTACATGGAGCTGTTATCCCGTCCATTACAGCACACAACCAGACTATATTATGCAACTTTTTAACGCTATTGCGTATCACACAACGCTCTGATTTTTTTTTCGCCAATTACTCGCGAACGGCGGGCCCACCAGGGTGAATGGCTGCAGTTTGTGATACATGGCATCTTAAACTACATAACCGTGCAGATAGTTTCAAAAAGTCGGTGGCACCGCTGGGGACCTTTCATAAGCGCCGGCCGTTGTGGCCGAGCGGCTCCAGGCACTTCAGTCCGGAACCTCGTGACCGCTACGGTCGCAGGTTCGAATGCTGCCTTGGGCATGGATGTGTGTGATGTCCTTAGGTTAGTGAGGTTTAAGTAGTTCTATGTTCTAGGAGACTGATGACATCAGATGTTAAGTCCCATAGTGTTTAGAGCCATTTGAACCATTTTGAACCTTTCATAAGTCGGGGGACGGGCAGGCCAGTGCATTCGCCCAACACGCTCTCGTTCCAATAGTCGTCAGCCTGCACTGTTCGATGCGTTTGCAGATCATCATCCATAAAAATGAAGTCAGGAACGAATGCACTCCTGAAAAGACGCACTTGGATAAGGAGTATAGTGTGATAACAATGTTGTCAGAGCGTGTTCAAAGATTTGCAGGCCAGTAAGCTCAGCCAGCATTCTACCTTCCCACTCCGTAACAACTGGACCACCAGAGCGATCATCTTCGACACTGTTCGTGAGAGAATTACGTCTTCCCATCTCTCGACGTATGAGGGCACGTCGAGCATTGTCGAACATGATCGTTTTGGTAGTCCAGGTGGGAGTAATGTTGCATGGACGTACTGACCTCCAAATGTTGGAACACGGTATATTCACTGGTCAAAGATATTGTTGCACAGTAATCCTTCCCCGCATACGTCGTTTCAGGAGTGAATTAGGTCATGACTTAATTTTTATGGATGACAGTTCGCGACCGCATAGAACAGCGCGTTTAGAGGAGCACATGGAACGAGAGGATATTCAGCGAATGCACCGGCCTGATAATTGCTCCGACTTAAATCCCATCGAGTACGTATTGGAATGCGTTGGGGAGGTAGGTTACAACACGTCCACATGCACCAAAGACAGTCCAGCAGTTGTCAACAGCTTTGGAAGTGGAACGGACCGCATTACCACAAGGAATCCTTTCCAGCCCTGTCGCGAGCTTGGGACACTGTGCAGAGCATGTTCTGAAGTCCGTGGTGATCCACACTGTGTTAAGAACCATTCCCCGCCGTCTGTAATGTCCAGGAGATCATCATGAATCACGGTGACTTCAGCATAATTATTGTCCTCAAATAAAAATGTCATTTCTGTTGGTCTCATTGTGTATTTGTTTCACCTACCGTGTGTGTTATACCGTAGCAGTCCTTTTTAAATACGTCCAAGTGTCATCGATTTATGTTCCGTCGCAGTGATAAGTCATGGAAAAGTTACCTTCGTCTTTAAGAGTTACATACAAGGGTAACATCAATATTTCCCCACTTGTTGGTCCTTATTTTAATACCACGGTTCTCACTTTCTTTTGTTCCACACAGGCATATAAACCAGCACAGATTTTATAACCTCAGCCTTACTCACAGACCGCTTGAATGCCAAAGGTAATTTGAATTCAATCGCTGTTTTTATGCGAATGCACTCCAGTATAGATATATTGTACTTTCTCAATAATCTCTGGTCACATCCACCGTCTATGTAATTAGGGAGTATTATAGGACCATTATCTGTAAAGATACATTGTACTTTCTCTACAATCTCTGGTCACATCCACCATTATGTGTAAATGTGGATAAGGTCGAAGGCCCGTGAGGCTGTTCGCAGATGATGCAGTTACATATACTGGGTGTATACCATTACTTTACAACGTACTGTAAGGTAGCAAATTATTTCATGTTGTTTTCTTGCATAGAAAGATTAGCTTCCCATGGAGCCAGGACGAGAGCAGATTTTGGTTCCCACGCTCGCTACTGGGCCGAGAGAGCCGTGTAGTTGCCTAACGCTGCGTGAAGTACGTTACGCGTACTCTCTTTGAATCTGAAGAGGTACTGTTAAATATTAAACGATCTTTTTTATTCTTGGTATACCAATTCGATGGATAAGACAACCATACTGTCAAAATCTCAAATCAACAACTTCAGTACTTTCAGAGATACAAACTTTTACCCAAAACACATAACAGCCGTGCTTGCATTGTGAAACTGAGTTAGGGACTGTAATTTATTCATTTATAGTATCAACTGAAACTACAACCAAGAATATAGCTTCACATAATCAAATTTTCTGGATTTTCTTTAGTTTCATTACCATAGATTTCTGATTTAATTAAAAATATTTTGAAAAATTATTACTTCATCGTGTTTTGATTGCTTACGTGTTTTGGAGAGACTGAGAGAGCGAATGAAGTACAGAGGTACAGTGAGAATGTGATATTTTATTAAAACTATGTAAATGTATGCGGGAGAAAATTGTTATGCAATAGGGGAATATATGGTGACTGTCTGAGCGAGCTTGATTTTGTAAGAGGCAGCCAATTAAATTTTATATAATCTCGGAATTACGAGATTCCTAGTCTAAATTACTTGTGGTAATCTGATTGGTTGATTTTAGAAATACCGCGAGTATAGGAGTGTTCGAGATGATCTGATTGGGTGCTTAACATAATAGCCAATAGGATTTCAGCATTTCCCGCGCGTTTGGCCAGGGCTTTGTGTCTCAGTTCTGTGTGTGGAAAGAATCGCTCAGGATCCGTCTTGTGATAGACACCTTTGATAAACCGATCTTATCATATTTGTACCAAAATAAAGAAATTCGCACATTTGATCGGTTCTCGCGTCGTTGAAGAAAAGCGGCTACAGTATTATTTTGTGAAAGTTTGAACTTTGTGAGTGGTTTGTTTAGGAGACATTCGCGTGTGAACATTTTCATGTTGTACATAAACTCCGCGTCGCCTGTTCCGTGAAGATTACAAGACATTATGGCAAGCGCTTTGTGAGGGGTCCACCTGTACGTGGAGCCCGATTTTGTAATATTATTCATGAAAGATGGACCTGAAACGGTTGTCATATGTAGAAGAGATTGTATCTTTGACACCGCTGCACCAAAGATGTTGCCTGAGTGGCACAATCGACTGCAAGAAGTAGCAGCGCGCGGAGTGCAGTGGCAGTTGCCGTCGCACTCTGGCAGAGGTAGGATGTAAGACTTAAGGCTGGTGGCTAGCTGTGAGAATTTAGTTGTTGGTCTATGGACGCAGCGTAAAAATGAAGTGATGAATGATGTTGTTTATGCTCACACAGACCCAGTAAAGGTTGGGTCGTAGTTATTTCTATATAAGTCTAAAGTGTGTATTATTAATTTATGAGGCTATAGGCTTATCTAGAACTGAAGTGATACAGATCGTTAACAAATATTGACCATTGTCCATGGAAATTATAGAAGAGTAATGAATTTATAGTGTAACTCAAAGGATAACAACAGAAACAAATATCTAAGGAAATGAAATTTTGTATATTTAATTTTAAGTATGCAGCAACGCGATATGTGGATTTGGCTGAATTTTACAATACAGACTCTTGAATGTAGGAACCAAGTATTTTGCAGCAGTTTTAATGTACAGGGTGATTAGATATTTCCGATTTGTAATACTTTGTGTGTTTTGTAATCCTGCCACAGAGAAGTTAAATTTGGAATCTATTTTGTCAAAGAGTGTCAGACTTTTTCTCATGTAACAGTCAATGTACTTTCATTACGACAATAAGTGAGAATTGTAGAACAGTGGAGAAGTTCACTGATTTTGAAGTTAATGTAACATGTTTCACATCAGATTTTGTGAAGGGGAATATTTTGAATACAGTTTTCAAACTGAAGCATTCGATCTTAGCATATCCCCTTATCAGTACCTTATCCACTTCCATGTCGTGTTTAGTTAAATTCAATGAATATTTTTCTAAAAGAAATTGTTTTTCAATCAGAATCAGATAAATATTAAAGTGCCAAAATCAGAAAAGTATTAATGTTTGTAACAGTTTCAATGCGTGCAGCATTGCACAGCGCTGAGCCAATATCTGGTATTTTCATTGAACATTTGCAAGGTAATTAATTTATCAGCCAATCTATTGACATTATTTGTATGCAGCTATTTTACGGCCGGCATTGCACTTCGCTGTGCCAAGATTGAATATTTTCTACGCCTACTATGGAGAGAACAGAATGCAAAGATTACATCCTTTGCGACTCTAGAGCTGAGGAAAATTTATTTCATTGTTTGTTTGCACAGAGAATTTTGTCAGTTTTTGTACAGGGCAATAGAATTAGGTGCCCACGAGACTAGGTAAGTTTCAAAGGGATTAATTTCATTATGGGCACTGCGTATTGGTTTTCCAGATTAATTTTTTTTAATTTTTTTGGATTACAGTAAAACTGATTAAGCACACAATTTGCTCAACAACACATCACATAGTAAATCTTCGTAACACCAACATTACGCGTTTCATGTTCATTTGTAAACAAACACATAAATTTTATAAAGAACGTTATACTTTTTTAAAGAACGTTACAACTTATTTACAAGGACCCTAGTGAACGACTTAATGCGTTACCTCGCAAGTAGTCGTGAATCAGTGACTGTTTAGGGTGTTCAAAATATCGGGTCTAACTAACTTTCTTCTGGCTAGTTTTGAGTCTGAACTTGTAACAGAGGCAGTCAGTAACGTTGCATGATTGATGTCGGGATATTAAATACCGATATGATAGCCATTTACCACATTTTAAAGACAATAAACCATCATAAAGGAAATTTTAGACATTATCTCAAACGACTCATGCAAAAATACCGAACGCTCGATAATTTAACTAACTTCCTGCTACTGCTCAAGGACTGCAGTTATGTGGTCCTCGCGTGATGGGTACTTTGTCGAATCTCCTTCAACGCTGCTTTTGTCGGCTAAACCAGTATCTACCATCGCAGAATGAAGGGGCAGATAATCTGAAGCCTATCCAGGTAGGTGGACTGATGGTTTAAAAGGCAGTGAGAGACCAATCCGTCCCGTCGCAGTACCAGAGTTGTGTAGGTGAAATCGAAACGAAAAAATTGATATGCGGCACGTCTCGTGCTCTGTCACGCCGGGAAACAGCGTCAGATTGGCCTACTAAAGCCATCCAAACAACAGCGCATGCGCAACGCGCACGATTTTGCATAGCCTCTTACTTGAATGTTAAAAATAGCTTGTTTTCGCATTAACAGTATGTAGAGTTGATGTATCGAAGCAATTACGCACGTAATGGCTAGCTTTAGACCAAGTTGCAGACGTGATTCGTCTCTGCATCCCGTCTACGAAAGACTTTTTTGTTTCAGTAGCTTTATGGGAAAGTCTGAGTAATGTTAATGAAACAGCTAACTAAGTCAGATGGGTAAGAGACCGAGAGGATACTGAAAATCTCGCGCGTTGCGCATGCGCTGTATCTTAGATGACTTTGCAGGTCATTTTGATGTTTCCCTGCCTGACGGACTGTAAACGTCCTGTATGAAGTTGTTCGTCTCGACTTTCCTTACACCGATATGGTACTTTTGTAAATGAGTAGTACTGGAATTGTTAGAAAATTGTAGCGAAATGCACCAAGATCTCTTTTTCTTCTCCCTTTCTTTAGCTTCTTAGATACGAGTTCTAATGTACTCGAGTTTTGCCACTTTTATTTTTATTTATATTTGCAGCCCCGTGTCCTTCTTATCGCCCAAGTTATAGTCCTCAGCTTACTTAAGGGAGGAAAGCCGTGTGGGTTCCCTGTCCGTGAATTGTATACACTTTGTTCCGTGTGCGATCGTTTTTTAACTGTTTGCATAATGTGTTGTCTGTTTCCTAGACAGCCGTGGGAGACCGCTAAAAACTACATTCAAGCCGACCGGTGCACCATCCAAGGTCGTCAATTTGCCGTGTGGATTCGATCCAGGTTTGATACCCCTCCCCGCCATGTAAGCTAGCGTACTGCGCGTTATGTTATACTGGGAGGTTAAACGAAGGCAGACGTCTATGTACCAACATTCCTTATTGCTCAAAGCCTTCCCAGTTACAGTACGTTTCTGTGAAAAGCAACGAACAACATTTTGCAAACAACGTTGTGCAGAAGTTCAACTGTTTTTTTTCTGCTTTTGCTATCTACGTCTACGATTTAACGTGGTTCGTCCCCACAACAAATGCAAGGCGTTACTTGTGCCGCCATTGTCACTTTTTAATGGAGATCTAACGCTAGCTTCCAAAATATAGACCCGTAGAAGAACCCTGCAGACATTCATTTCTTGTCGCTTTTAGCATTACTTTACTTGGGCACATACGTCTTACCTATCCGCTCCTGATGTAGCTCCTTACTGTTTAGCACAAAATTGTGGGATAGTGCAATTCTTGAAGCTGTTGCGAGAAAGCAGTCTGGAGAGTATCAAGCGAATGGGAATCCCTCGTGGTTAAGTCAACTCTGTGTCAACACAGAATAGACTTCTCACAAAATTCCTATTCTCGGTATATTTAATTTCAGTGGTGTTCGTTTTTTATACCCCGCGTTTGCTCAAGTCCTTTCTTACTTTGGTAAGCGTGGGAGCAATATTGCCTTAATCAGTAAGCAACACATCATCTGCTCCTAATGTCAAATTCCAGACCAAGCGAGACGACGCAGCGGTTAAGATACTACTGGCCTCGCAATAGGGAAAAATGGGCGTCAAATAAATAGCCGAAAAGAAACAGACAAAACCTCAGTCGGAGCAGGCCATGAAGGCCGAACGGTACCGACCGGCCGACGTGTCATACTCAGCCCGTGGGCGTCACCGGATGTGGATACGGATGGGCATGTTCAATACATTGCTCTCCCGGCCGTTGTCAGTTTTCGCGATCGGTGTCGCTACTTCTCAATTAAGCAGCTCCTCAATTAGCTTCACAAGGGCTGAGTGCGCCCCGCTTGCCAATAGCGCTCGACGGACGCGGACGGTGACCCATCCAAGTGCTAGCCAAGCCCGACAGCCCTTAACTTCGGCGATCTGACGGGAACTGGTGTTAGCAATGCGGCAAGGCCGTTGCCCAAATAAAGAGCCAGCGATCCATATTTAGATTTCACATAGATCTCTTGAATAATTCAAAGTGAACGCCAGATTTCTTGAGAAAGAAGACGGTGTCTTTGGCATCACTGTGAACCGGTGTTCCGTGCCTAATGACCTCGTCGTCGATAGGGCTCTAGTAAATAATCTTTACGAGCTTATTGTCTATTCCTGCAAATTTTTCCTTCCGATCAATCTTATTCGATACAGCCCTGATTTTGTTTCCCCGTTCCTGCCTACTCTTGCGATTTTCAGTTTTTATCTCTTCAAAGTTATCATCGAAAATGGCTTTTACTTCCCCAAGTAATATCTCATCTAATGTCTTTAAGAATGAGTGAAGTTCTCTTCCTGGAACCCATACTACGTCTTCCCTTTGCACATTAGAACTGTTTTCATCACTTGCAACATCTGACTCACACTCACTAGCACTCGGCCGAAAGCATAGGTGACCTCGTGAACCCTCGGCAGAGCGTGGACCCTAGGGTGAAAGAGGGCTTTACCAGGAGGAAAACTTGTACAAGGTGCAGAAGAGGGCGTGTGTTCGGTGGCGTCCTCCGTGCTAGCGCCTGGTCGCGACTCACCAGGTCCGTGATCGGCGTCGTTACAATCGTGGTGGCCCTATGATATTGCCCTATCTTGTCCTGCAGTAATTGCAACACAAACACGTGGCGCTTTTGATTTGGCACGAACACAAAACAGCACAAGACGTACAGTGGCAGAATTAAAAATTTTGCGCCCTAGGCACACCATATTATATGCGCCCCCCAAAAAAACATGTTTCAAGTAGTAACTGTTACCCGATCACTTCACAATTGCCGTTTTGGGTGGGAACGCTGTGAGCTGTTTCCGCACTCTGCTACTTGTTCTGAAGGACGTGTCAGCGGTCTAGTGACGCTCAATCAAAATGTAAGATGGTACTTGGTGTACGCCGGCTGATAAAACAAACTTAAAACTGCGTTGTGTTAACACATTCTTCTGTCGAAAGACAACACAAACGAATACAGTGGCCTAAAAATTCAGCAGAGCGTGTGGGAGACAAGGATTTTTGTTATACATTCACTTTTAATACGTTCTTTTACACGAATCCGTTGAAAATGAATATAAAAAAGTTGTGTTACGATCTAAAAATTGAAGCTAACGTTGATACGTACTTTTACAGAGGTGCGTTCAAAATTAAAATTTAACTGTCGTTTTACGATCTAATAACTTGAATTTATAGCAGAGAAAAAAACCACGTTAGATATTAATACGTGAATCAATAGGAAAGCGTAAGAAATGAAAATGAAATGGAGATTTCGGTGCACGAACTAATAACTAAATACAGGCGAACAAACGCAGAAATTGGAATATTAGTATCTGCTTCGATAGCTTAAATAAACTTACATTCGATAATCTAACCATGCAGGTTCATAAAACCCATCTGTGTAAAAACTTCTTAGATCGTCGTTGAGCAGCGACCACCTGATATTTCAAAGAATACCTTACGCGCCACGGCGCGGAATACGAATTGTTCATAATTTGTATCGATAGAGATAATTTGTGTTTCTTATTTTTTGACAGCTGAAGAATTGTAATCCTCTTCTGTTAACACAGTCGTGATATTTTTTAAAGACGGCGGACTAGTTATTATAAAATATTACTATTGTGCAGTGCTGTCTAAGAATTTATGTATGCAGCTAAGATGAAATGTCGCAAATGTTAAAGTACTTTATTTAAAGAAACAGCCAACAAGATATAAAATTGAAAATTGCGGAGCCTTTTGTTAGAAATACTGACTAAGGTAATTAAATTGGTTATTGTGCTCTCAAATGCTGTAGTGCCTGCTAATTACTTAAAGTATTTCTGTACTATCCATCTCCTATTAATGGCAACAGAAATAACGTTGTGCCGCGCGGGATTAGCCGAGCGGTCTTAGGGACTGCAGTCATGGACTGTGCGGCTGGTCCCGGCGGAGGTTCGAGTCCTCCCTCGAGCATGGGTGTGTGTGTTAGTCCTTAAAGTAATTTAAGTAGTGTGTAAGCTTAGGGACCGATGACCTTAGCAGTTAACTCCCATAAGATTTCACACACATTTGGACAAATAACGGTGTTTTATAATTTTCATACAGCTACCAGGGACCGACTGCATGTCGGCAAACGTCGTAGTTAAGGCAGAAGGCACATTGCTATTTACCTTGTTTGTGATTTAAATCAAACTTCTTTTAATGTGTGGTGTACTATAGCAAAGAAAATTTCCAGCTCTGTCTGGTCCCTTAGGTTACTCTGTTCGTAGTTGCTATGTCTCATATCCGGTCGTGATCGAACATGATCACGACACAAATAAATTAAGTGGTAATGCGAACTCTGTTCTTAATCTTGAGAACGCTACGCCTTCTGCAAACGATTTCAGGTGAAATAAAAAACTATCACTTACAGTACTTAAGATTTTTGAAAAGTCTTTGCTCTTCCCGCCAAGTAGTGGTGCAAAACTCACAACAGATTTCTGAATCTTCACAAGAGAATAATAATTTGATCAAAATATAAATATCTTTTTTTTAAAATAAATACACAACAAACAGGATTTGCTGTTACATAGTTTTACAGACTAGAGTGGAAAAATGAAATTTGTTTTCTAATCTAATACTTAACGTGTAAAGCATTAGGGTCTGTGTAGCTAGTTACTGCATAATATGTGTACACAATATCTTTAATACACGTAAGGGCTGAACAGTTTTGTACTGCAGCTACTGTTCACACCATAGCTCTTTCTAATGGTATTAGCAAATCTTTTACGTATTTATAGACAGAACTGAACTACGTTACTTACTAACACTTTTTCATCTGAACGTGCTCTCCAATAACATATTTACGTGATAACTATACATTTCAGCAGACGCCAAGAATACGCAACACTTGTAATGTACTACAGTATCAGTTTGACTTGACTGTACAGCGCCGAGCGGTCTGGGTCATTTTGGTATTGTTTAGTATTGTCGGGAGCCATCGGTCACGTCTGAACGTAAACGAGGTTTAGTTCCGAGTTCTGCCATCGGCATTGTAAAATAAACAGGTAATACTTAGTTTGTAAATCCAATGAATCTTCTCTAACTTATAACAAAAATCATATTATAATCTTAAATTTTTAAAACTAATATGAAAAAATAAACAAACTCACCAGTCAGCAAAGTTTGCATATGGGTTTGACGGCAGAAAACTCGTTGAGCATATTTTCATATTTCAGACGGTTATCAGTTAGGTCTGCTTCGATGTGAAGGATGGAAAGGCGTTCAATCTCTCCTCAGACAACGTAAAACGTAGGTACGATTTCAGTTTTTTAAGAGCCGAAAACGAGCGTTCTGGGGAACAATTTGTAAGTGCCATACATAGACATATTCTAAGAACAATGTCAACATTGGGAAACGCGGACTGTAACCTCTATTTTCGTAAAAATTTACTCATTTCGACTGGTGTATCACTAATCTCAGAAGATTTCAAAAGTTCCGCGAAATGTACACATTCACTAGGGAAGGAAGCCTCTAAATCTGTGTCATATGACGCGTGGAGTTTTGCTGCACGTTCAACAAAATCGACAAGTGAACTGTTCTTAAGCTTACTGGAAACTGTGAAGGAGTCCAACAGCGTTCTATAGCTTTCCTTCCTCCTGACTAACTCGGCGTACAAGTTGTCGAGTACTGGGAGAAATGTATCTGCTCTAAATTTTTCCTTTCCTGTCAGAAAAACTTCTTCAGAGTCTGCTTCTTCGTCATCATGAAGTTTGCATTTTCGTCATCTTTTATTGGCGCATTCATACTCTAAAGTAGTCACAATCTCCATGGATTTATTTTCATAATAGTCAAACATGCGGCGAATACATGCAATAAATCCTACAAGTGATTCATATAATTCACGCACTATTTTAGTATCAATATTTACACTTTGCAATTTCAGGTTTACACTATTACATCGCTGGAGTATGACCTACCAAACTGTCATCGTGAATACTGTTTATAGTCTACTGAGTTGATTCAGAAAAGCTGAAGCCTCATTATCCACAAATGGTTTTTGAAATGTATTATTGGTAATATGTGTGAGGGCATTGGTAATGCCCTCCCAGTTTTCATATAGACTTATATACGCTTCCTCTCTTGCTGACCAACGTGGTTTTGATAAACCTTTTAACATTTTGCTTCCTGGCTTCATGAAAGAAAGAAGTTTATCCCAGCACTGTGAAGAAGCAGAGAAAAAATTATAAAGATCTTGCACTAAAATAAAAAATGAACATGCTTCCCGACAACAGCTTGCAGCACTAGTGCCGACTAAATTCAAAGGATGTGCTGCACAAGGCAGATAATGCGCTTTCGGATTTCGTTCTTTAATGCGTGCCTGCAAACCAGTGTAGGTTCCTAACATATTGCTTGCGTTATCATATGACTGGCCTCTACAGTCAGTAATATCAATGGAATTTGTAGTCAGGACTTTTAGTACGGCCTTAGCTAAGTTTTAGGACTTGTCCCGGGTTCAGTAAAAACAGAAGCAAACGTTCTACAGGTTCACCGTTCTCGTTCAGATATCTTAACATGAAAGATAATTGATCAATATGTGAAATTTCCGCACTAGAATCTACTATTATAGAGAAATATTTGGCCTGTTTTATTTCACTTACTATAAATCCTTTTATTCATTCAGAAAGAATCTCTATTATTTCATCACGGATTGTTGAAGAAAGATATTTTGTATGTCTCTGGCCTGGATTTTCATATCGTTCAATGTGCTCTGCGAGAAAGGGATCAAACTCGGCTATAAGTTCAAGAGACATCATCAATTGACTATTATGTACTGAATGGAATCTTTCAACGTGTACATGTAGGGGAAGTCCACGCCTTGTTAGCTTCTTCACTACTGCAAACATCCTTTTCAACGCACTGCGCCAGTACATTTTTTCTGTATCAACATATGAGTCGAAATGGTTATCTATTGTTCCAAGTGACTCTCTTCTTGTTAAGAGTGATAACTCAGAACTTTTGTGTTCAAGTGAATTCTCATGATGAGATCAAATATTATACATATTTTCCGATCTGCAATACCACTAGTTGCAATCACGGCCTTTTCTCCGGACAATTTACATGATACTCAGAAAACAGCACCGGTGCTACAGGAGTGCACTAGCAAATCACTCAAAGTTGTTTCACCATTTAAAAGTTAACAGTAAAATACGCTTTACTTCAAATATATGGTTTTATCGCCTATTGATCTTCTTGAATTAGGCAAATCACCGTTACAATTTTGATTAATGAGACGTTGTAAGAGAATGTCGATTGTTGATTCATTGACACACCATTCTGCAGGATCATCACTAACGAGGTTATTTCTTTTTGTAATGTCTGACTCGGCACTTAGTTTTTCGTGAAACTCGAAATCAGGAACAATTTACTTTTCTTCATTTTTAACTGTTGTTTCTTCTGTATTTACTTCTTTTACAACAGTGCCAGAAATATCATCCGTACTACTTGGACTCGAAGTCGAACCAACAACATTTTTTGCAAAAAAATTATCTACCCTGCCAAGCGTTTTTAGAACATTGGCTTCTCATTCTCGTCTTTCCTTCGATAATTTCCAAAATTCCGCTCCACTTAATTTTGCACGTCTGCTTTCTATACTGTTATTCATGTTAAGGCACTTACAAAATTGTCAACCAACAGTCAAAACAAAAGAAAAAAATTGTAAAAGGAAAGAAAGAATTCTCTGTGTTGTGTTCCAATCGTACTACATCGCACATGAGCGAGGAACTGACCAACTCGGATTACTCGACGTAACTGCGCTATGGAAGAACGGCAATGCAGGTCACCTGCTTTTCTGTTGTCAGTGAACAGTAGAAGCACACCTGCCGACTGGAACTCGTCTCGTAAAGGAAACGGGACGGCCCGTTTTTTGGCTTCTGTTTCCCGCGTCACCGGAATTTTAGCTGGGACGCAAATATGTTCTGAATTTTCTTGACACTGTCTAATTTAAAAATAAAATAATTTTTGCAATTTCTTGCAGTGAGGTGTGCCGGATCGACCCTTATCCCACTTATTCTTATAACATTTTAGCGGTTTGTGTGGGCAGAGAAGACAGACTACAAAGTTTAAGTAGTCTTGTTGGCAGTTTATGTGGTGTGTTGTCATTTGTATGAACACTGCTGTTATGTCTAATGCAAATGCACGTTTTGTTCCAACATAAAATTAAAATAACCTTTTCTCGAAGAAAGAAAGCTTTTTAAGAAGTTTAATATAAAATTTGTAATGCCACGTACTATTCGACTGCACAGAGTGGGAACTTCGATATCGTGCAAGCTGCAGCGCAATAAATGAGACAAACGAAAGTTGGCTTCTTCTCCTTTTTTCGCCAAAAAAGAAGTAAATAAATAAATAAATTTTATAAACTGTTGTGAAGTGTATTTCACACATTATTAGATATACTGCTTATGTTGTTTTCGTATAAACATGTGTTCATAAATGTAAAACATTCCTAGTATCAACATGTTTTGTTAAACGGTTGTCATGAAATCAAAGCTCAGCTACTGAAGACCACAGAGCTTCCACACTAATTACAGTAATGGAGGGTTGACTTGATACTCCCCTGTAATTTCTACAAGAAATTTAAGTAGAGTAGGTTTTCACTTACTGAGGCCCACACATATTACAGTATTTAAGAAACTGCTGATTACTTTATCACAGGTTTTCAGGGTTCCCGGTATTTTCACGGGGAAAACATCGAAGGGTTAAGCAGAAGCCGACAACATTCTCAGAATAATAACGTTTCAAACATTGTATTGTAGATTGCCATGCTGACAGCTTACTTCAAAATATTTTGAACGGTCACGAAGATGATACCAGACAGAAACCCAATGTTAAATTTCCATTCAGTCACCAAGTAAACTATGTATATTTCCAAGCTTGTATTGTCTAATTTCGTTCTTAAGGCTTATTTAAACTAGCAAGTTGTTTAACAATATTAAAAAAATTTGTCGCTTGTAACTGTAGTTATTTTAAAACGTAAAGTGTTAAAATGAGTACAGATCAAAAAATACCCCCTTAAGGAGCCGCCCCTAGGCCCGTGCCTAGTGGACCTCATGTAAATCCGCCACTGAAGACGTAAAACATTATGCTGCTGCTGCTACTGCACAGATGTAGCTCAGAGCCCCCAAATAAATTATCTGCTGCAGATACCACGAATAAATATTGGAGTGCCAGACTCCAAAACATAAAGAATGTTGGACACAATCCCTGACGAACCAAATCAAATTGCGAGTTCACGCGTGTAATCTGTCGTATCGTATTTGCTTAGTGTATTGCGTTGTGTTTTCAGTGATCTTTAAATATGCGTCAAATATAAATGAAAGCCAAAGTTACTATCGTTAATCCTTGCATTAAAAACTGATATTGTTTCCAGAAAACCACATTCATTTTTATTCTATGACAATACTTTTAACTATTTGCTGGCAAAAATGTAAAAGGTTTGCGGAAATTACACACATCAGAGCAATAAATTTCAGTAGAGCATGAATTAATAAAAGTTCTCAAGGATGTCACTCTGGAATGGATTCGTTTGTACGTAAACGTTTATTACACTAGTGCTAATATTCACTTTGCAACCAGTCTGCATTTTTAATTAATATTTCTCGTTCGCTGTAATGGCGAATACGGAAAGCTGAGCGTACTCGGCGGCATATGTCCAGTGCGGCCACTGTTTTTACAAAAAAAAAAATTGTTATTAAACATTAACCTCGGATGAAAATCGGATGAACTTTTCCATGAGTAGATAGGCTTGAAAGGCCGAAACTGACAAAATTAGTTAGGCCGATAACAATGGCTGCCTACAATGGGGGACTGAATTTATGTAAAACCATCTCAGGTAAGGGCGCTATATTACAAATAAAAGATGGTTTTTATAACTAACAAATATGCTACTGTATTCTGAAAGCGCTTAAGGAAATAATTCATACAATTATTGTTAAAAGACCTGTATTTCGATAAGAGCTATTATAATCACTTCCGTCTAAGCCAACGGTAATTTTAAGAGGGCTGCAGTCAGTCCTTGTTAGCTGAACAAAAGAAGTAAAGAATGGTGATTATTAATGTCTTTTGTAGTCAGAATCAGAGATCGCAGAGTCATATGTAACTGTTCATCGGCGTCGCTGATCACCTTTTATCACTCGCCCCACATGATTTCTTTCGTTTTGTACAGCACTTTCAGTTTATTACTCAGATCAAAAATTATTCTGTCGGGTTTCTCAGTAAAACCTAACCAGAAAACGATACACTGGCTACTTTTTCACAAGTACACCAACTTTAAGTTCACTTTGGACTTAGCAGTAGCAACCCGTAGTGACTCGACAAGCGCACAACCTACAATAATTTTGACTCGATTACATCTAAGGAGTTGGTTACGTGCTGCTGCCTTTTTGGCTCAAATAATTACGCTCTGATATGCCTTACCATATTAATCAGTGAAATTTTATAGAATTAGGCAAATGTTTTCAGATATATTAAATCAAAATTGTTGCAAATTAAATGAAGGGCAGTATGCCGAACGATAATAAGATAACAATGCGTTGGTTTAAGTTCAACTCGTAACTTTACTTGCAAGTAAAGAATCAAAGTAAACAAGTACTAAAAGGCGGCCATACATTTCTAAGTAAACCTGCAGCAGATAAGTGAATCAATGTATAATGCAGAGCAAAGCAAGCAGAGCATCGAATGAAATTTCTGAACAGTAACGAATAGAAGAAGTTATAGCACACTTTCTGAGTTTTCGAAGTTCCACTGAAACTCGTTTAAAAAGAACTCTGGTGTTCCAACGTCCTAGATCAGGAGCCCATCTTCTTTCCTCCACCGACAGCGACAAAAGACCATGTGTCTCCTCTGCTTGCTTACTCCAGAGCTAGGTCACATGACCAACTACTACTTTCCCTGGTCCGCCTTATCACAATCATTGTATTATGATATCAAAAACCTGAAAAAAAGTTCATGTAAGAAGTTGCTTCCATCACATTTTAAGCTTATCACAGTTCATAATGAGATGAAAGACAATTCGTAATGAGATGAAAGACAAGTACAAACAAGAAGATTATAAAGGAATGAAGATGTATAAATATGCACGTGCTTAATCAATCATAACTCAATAATAACTTTAAGTAACCTACAATTTATAATCTGAGAGTTATAAAACTAATTAACCCAGTTTGCAAGTGATGCCACCATCTAATGTAAAAACAGTAGACTCATTCAATTCCTCTCTCAGCTAGAAATCTTATACTATGAAATGTGAGCATGTGATGACAACAGTAAATGTGTTTTGAACATACAGTGATAATGTCATGTAGTATGTTTATGTATAAGATGTAGAAACACTGGACTCATTAAATTTTTCTGTCAGCTAGAAATTTTGTAGTGTGAATTGCGAGCATATGTTGACAATAGTAAATATGCTTTGAACATATAATGGTAATAACAAGAACTACATTTGGGTATCAGTGCCACCTACATCTGTATATATACTGTGGCATCAATAATCACAATATCCATTCTCATTTAACATTAACCAGTAACACTATATTAAGCATCAGCGTAAAATAGTCTATTATATTATGAAATGAAATAATGCTTTAAAATTTAAAGCAAGAAAGGAAAACTTACCTTAGACTATGAAATAATCAGAGAGAATCAGACATATTTTTAGAAATAGTAATGGTCAAGTTGTGCTCCTGACAAGAAATGCAATTGGAAGTAAACGTTTAAGCACTGTTGACAAGATTTTTGTCATTGACCTGTCAGGTGTATACCAGTGAGCTTGTGCTCGTGAGATCAAGTATACATAGGACAGTCAGACAGGAAAGTTAAGATATTAATTTTTTAATTTTCTTGACTGATTAGTAGCATACATTTGCCAGTGTCGTACATCCCTTTAAATTTATGGCATGTCCTTTGACTTTTCAATTTTTAAGCAAATATTTACTTACACACCTTCATTCCTTTGTATCCTTTTATTGGTGCTTGTGTCACAACTTATATTGAACTGTAATTACTTCAGAACATGCTGTAAGTAATAGCGAACATGAATAATGTATCATAGGTCATTGATGTCTTAAAGCAGATTTGTCGAGCTCTGAGCAATGTAGCCTCACCTTACAATGTGCTTTATATCTCACTATTAACTTAGATTAAGAATCTAATTTATGTGTGTCTGATACCACACAAATATCCTTTCCAGCTAAGGCGCCCATGTGCCATCCATTACAGCGTTTGTGGCCGTTGTATTGTAAAAGATTCTTATTATACAATTTTCACTTTGTGCCTTCTCTAAAAACACTTCTGTTCATTCACGTCTTAGCAATCTTCGAATGATACATTAAAATATGTACTTTAACGAAATAAATTTTGAAGCTGAGGTAATATGCTTCCTACCATATAATTAAGCATTAGTGTATTCATAACGTGCCTGAGAATGTTAACTGTCCAGTGATTAAGCTGAATGTCTAGTGGGTTCAAAAATGTTACATTCAAATGCACTTATATTTAGTGTAACTCTAATGCTTAATACAGTATTACTGGTAAATGTTAAAACTGAATGCATAATGGGGTCATTGATGCTATAGGATATACACAGACGTAGGTTAATCTGATACTCAGACCTGCTATATGATATTATCACCATATCTACATCTACATGGGTACTCTGCAAATCACATTTAAGAGTCTGGCACAGGGTTCATCGAACCATATTCACAATTCTCTATTATTCAAATCTCGTATAGGGCGCGGAAAGAACGAACACTTATATCTCTCAGTACGAGATCTGATTTCCCTTATTTTATCATGGCGATCGCTTCTCCCTATATAGGTCGGTGTCAACTAAATATTTTCGCATTCGGAGGAGAAAGTTCGTGATTGGAATTTCGTGAGAAGATTACGCCGCAAAGAAAAACGCATTTGTCTTAATGATGTCCCCTATTTCACGATAATACAAAACGTATGCCTTTCTTTGAACTTTCTCGATGTACTCCGTCAGTCGTATCTGGTAAGGATCCCACACCGCGCAGCAGTATTCAAAAAGAGGACGGACAAGCGTAGTCTCGGCAGTCTCCTTAGTAGATCTGTTACATTTTCTAAGCCTCCTGCCAATAAAACGCAGTCTTTGGTTAGCCTTTGTAGCGCCGGAAATGCATATCCTCCTATTTCCATCAATTGCACTGCAATTTTTTTTTTCCTTATTTTGTTACCTGAAGATATAACATTTCTGTGTCTTTGTATATTGTAATTGTTTTACTATTTGTATATATATATGCATTTATGTCGATGTATAATTGGTTTGTTTTGTGAATATTATTTGTATTTATACGCTGGGTCTGGCCTAGGGAAAACTAAGCTATCGAACGAATACATCGACAGGTCGTGTGGAGAACCAAAGTGTTTAGGATCTTTGGTAGCGTTAACTCTGTCGGGTGGAGCGCGGGCAGAGGGGAGTCTGGCTGGGGTAGGGCGGTGGAGCAGGTGTGTTGTGTGGCGCTCCCGCGAGTTGCCGCGCTTTCGGGGTTTGGCATCATGTAATTGCGCTCGACTTGCGAAGATAGTTTCTGACAGGTGTCGCGGACGGGGAGCATTAGCTGGCGCACAACATGAGCCCGTTTCGCCTGGTGACCGTGTCGAGAAGGAGGCGCGCCAACATCCACCTTCTGCAACAGCGACGGCCGACAATGAGTGACTGTCGGCACCTCCTCGGTCGACGGCTTCAAACCTTCAATCAACCAACAAGGAAGACTGGAAGCACTTAAAGTTTTAGAACTGTATGGCAGACCTCAGCTTTTAAAATTGTTGCATCACAAAATTACAGCAACGTAGCATGAACCTTTGTTGCTCATTGTCCCAATTGCATTACCAAGCAGGGTCCCTCCCTTTTCCGAAATGAACCCGAGTGTCGTTGAAATTCAAACGCCAGAATTAAAGTAATATCATTTCACTATACTGCTTTAATTTCAAAGTTCAGTTGAGGTATGCATAGCTGGCTACAATATTTAGATTACACAAGCACAAATTAAGAGTGCGAGTTTTGTTAGCATATTTTAGCTTACCTGTGACTGCAGCTCAGCTTGGTACGTACTAAATGTTACTATTGTTAATTGTCCAGAATCATTTAATTCAAGTTCAAAGTTAAATCTCTTATTTCTAAATTGCGTAGATTCAAGTAGCTTTTGAAATGATTGTTGAGGTAGCCCAAGACTAACCTTATTTTACTGAATTTCGTAGTGCTTCAGAAACAAAGCTCACTATTAATTTCAGTCACTAAATTAACTTTCAATTTTCCGGTTTTATTAATTCTTTTGCTAAATTAAGTCAGAGTGTAGCGAAATTTATTACTTCTGACAAACTTTCAGTTTTCACACTACACGTGTCAACCTTCAGTTGCCACGCTTCTAGTGCTAATTGTATGTGCAATAACCTTTCTTTTTCAGTTACTATAGTAATTGTCCATAGGACTGGCGACCGTAATTTTCCCCAAAACTCAAATATCTAATTACCGCTAGTTAATTTATAACGTAACGGCCGCACATTTACTTTCTTTATTAACTTTGCCCCTTTTCAAAAATTAATTTCCACCAGTTTCATTTGCATTTTTCCTTTCATTTAGATGTAACCCTTTCCTCCATCTTTACCGACAGATTAACTTCGGTGACGATTGCTTTTCCCATATTTCCATTAGGTACACGCGGTTTAATTTTTCACTGTCATTAAGGTCGATAAGTGAGGGGGAGGTTACACCTTCCCCACAACATTTTCTATGTGTTCCTTCCAATTCAAGTTGTTCATAGAATTGTAATTCCTAGGTCTTAATTGAATTTACGGCCATTAGATTTCACTGATTTATCGTCTAACTGAAGTTTAACGGATTCCTTCTATCAGTCATGTGGATGACATCACACTTTTCGTAATTTGCAGTCAGCTGCCAATTTCGTACCATACAGATATCTTTCCTAAATCGTTTTCCAATTTGTTTTGATCTTCTGATGACTATTAGTCGATAAACGACAGCGTCATCTGCAAACAACCTAAGACAGCTGCTGAGATTGTCTGCCAAATCGTTTATATAGATAAGGAACAGCAAAGGGCCTATAACACTAACTTGAGGAACGCCAGAAATCACTTATGTTTTACTCGATGACTTTGTCAGTTACTACGAAGTGTGACCTCTCTGACAGGAAATCACGAATCCAGTCACTGAGACGATATTCTACAAGCACGCAATTTCACTACAAGCCGCTTGTGCGGTATAGTGTCAAAAGCCTTCCGGAAATCCAGAAATATGGAATCAATCTGAAATCCCGTGTTAATAGCACTCAACACTTCATGCGAGTAAAGAGCTACTTGTGTTTCACAAGAACGATGTTTTCATCATCCATGTTGACTGTGTCTCAATAGACCGTTTTCTTCGAGGTTATGAATTACCTCGAATTATGAATTATGTTCGAACACAGTACTTGTTCCAAAATCCTGCTGCATATCGACGTTAATGATAAGGGCCTGTAATTTAGTAGATTACTCCTACTAACTTTCTTGAGTATTGGTGCGACCTGTGCAACTTTCCGGTCTTTGCGTATGGATCTTTCGTCGAGCGAACGGTTGTATATGATTAAGTGTGGAGCTATTGCATCAGCATACTCTGAAAGGAAACTAATTGGTATACAATCTGGACCAGAAGATTTTCTTTTAATGAGTGATTTATATTGCTTCACTATTCCGAAGATATTTACTTCTACGTTACTCATGTTGGCACCTGTTCTTCATTCTATTCTGCAATATTCATTTCGTATTCTTTTGTGAAGTCATTTTGAAAGGCTGTATTCAGTTACTCTTCTTTGGCAGCACTGTCTTCGATAATATCTCTATTGCTATTGCGCAGAGAAAGCACTGATTGTGTCTTGCCGCAAGCATACTTCACATATGATCAGAATCTCTTTGGATTTTCTGAATCTCTTTGGATTTTCTGCCAGGTTTTGAGATAGTTTCGTTGTGGGAACTTTTATAAGTATGTCGCATTGAAGTCCACCTAAATTTCGAGCTTCTGTAAAACATAGCCAATCTTGAGGATTTTGTTTCATTGTTTCTGCAACAGTGTTCTGGCCCATTTTGTGTACCAAGGAGGATCAACTCCATCGTTTGTTAATTGATTTGGTATAAATCTCTCAACTGCTGCCGATACTATTTCTTTGAATTCAAGTGTCCTCTGGGCTACACTTATTTTGTTAATTTGTAAGGAGTGGAGATTGTCTCTCAGGAAGGCATCAAGTGAATTTTTCTCCCCTTCTTTGAATGGGTATATTTTTCGTTTATTTTTGGAGGATTTGGGGGTTACAATATCCAATCTCGCTACGATAACCGTATGTTCAAAATACATTTTATATCATAAAATTTCTGGCTGATTGACTAATTTCTTGAGTCCATAGTTTGTACATTAGATGCTGGTGTCGCTTACAACACAGAGTTAATTAGTTTGATAGCTCTCTGATTGGTAACTGTATGGCACTTACAGTTGGTACTGAGTTATTATTGATTAAGGAGTTATACATTTATTCAACTTCTTTCCTTTATACTCTGCTTAATGGTACATGTATCTTATCTCATCCCGAACTGTGATAACCTTAAAACATTATCCGTTTAATATCCTCATATACTCATACTTTATCTCCCCATCATCGGCTTGCACCGTCGGCTTGTGTACTTGAACTGTCGTTATCCTCGTTGGTTTGCTGTCGAATCTGATGAGAAGAACCGTACCATTGAACAGTTCACAGTAAATCACTCTCTGCCCCATTTCATAACGAATCCTACTCCCGTTATGCCATTTTCTATTGCTGTTGATATTACTCTGCATTCATGTGGTCAGGTATCTTTATCTTCTTTCCATTTCATTTCACTGACATCCACTATATCTAGAATGAGCCTTTGAATTTCGCTTACCAGATTTTCTCTCTCTCCTATTACGCTCAAAGCACTGACATTCCATGCTCCGACCTGTAGAACGTTATCCTTTCGTTGGCTATTCCATATTTTTCTCATGCTTACCTCCCCCTTGGTAGTCCTCTTACGGAAATCCGAACAGGAATCTAATCCGGAATTTTTTTCCAATGAAGAGATCATCAAGAGAGTTTTTCAGTTACGGGTCACATGTCCTGTGGATAGATACTGTGTGTCTTTACTACAGTGGTTTCCACTGCCTTCTGCATCCTCAAGCCGTTGATCACTGATGATTCCCTCGTCATTTAAGTACAATCACCCACCCCAAGCGCAAGAGAGCGTCCTGAGCCTCTGTGCGCTCCTCCGCTCTCTATGACCCTTGGCAAAACGAGAGTGACTTCTTGTGAGGCAAGTCTTCGGCCGCCATTGCTGATAATTTTTGTTCGAAATTTTAACAGTGGCTAGAATCGGGGCGCATGAAGTTTTGATAAAAGTCGCTCGACATAAACCGCGAGTTCATTATGACTTCTGTAAATGGTAGGAGGCAAATTACAGCAGACGGCCCATTTGCTTCACGATTCTCGTGTAATCCGACCTTGTCCTCCCCTGAAGACGTCACGGTTTAAGGATCGTTAAAGCCTAATCTTCCTCCTCTCTTCATCAGTTTTAAGGGAATGTGAGACAATATGTATAATTGGTACAATATAGGCTTTCATGCCCAGTGTTCACTTCAGTTATAACTTCAGTGCTGAGAAACAGTGGTCGTTATTCAAAACAATTCAATGACGTTTCGTCCCCCTCTGTGGGAGACATCTTGTCTGCACAGTTATCTCCGAAGATATCACCCGCAGATGGGGAGAAAACGTCTGTGAATAATGTTTTGTATATCGACCGCAGCCTCTCAGGCAGTCGCCATATGATTTTCTCGTAACGATAGATCAGAGACTTCACGACAGAATGCAGACATGGCAGAGCTAAGACGAATATTTATCACTTTTTGTATTTTCTTCTTTCCGTCCATAATCAAGATAACTTGAACTGACTTTTATTAATATTAATAAGAGTCCACCACAGCTGTATTGACACAGATTTATTAAGTCACGATCTGTTCGAAGAAATATCATCAACTTGCCATATAGATCTCTTAAGTCATGATATTGGCACAACTTTGTGAGGATTTATTAAGAAGACTGTTGGTAGTGTAACCCGACAATATTCTTACGATCTAAATAGTAAGACATAATAAATGTGTATCAATACAGCTGTTTATTTATGTTCCTGTAGTGTTAGTCTCATTAGCCTTTATGCTATTGGTGGTATTTTGTTGTTTAGTTTTCTGTGACATGGGCAGTTTCCATAGGGATCCAACATTGAAGTGAAATGCACATGTTACAAGACGAATATTAAAAACAGAAGATTAAAATATTTCGAGTAGGTCGAAAGCAGAGAAGAGAAGTTGAGCTGATAGTTTGAGTAGTACATTTGTGAAATCAGTGAGCATGAATTAAAGAGATTTTGGCATTGCAGGCACTAAGAATACAAGCATTAGGACTGATCATGTTGTGGACGTTGGCATGTAAGGAGCCTATTTTCCGTTATCCCCTCTGAACAGGTGTGTAACAACAGCAAGTAACATTCCGTAATAAGCGGCCACCAACGAAGCATTCCAGGGTAATCAGCGGTACGTAAATACAAGAGAAAATTAGTTGTGCATATTAAACAAATTCAAAGAACGGGCATGTTTATCACGTACCTCACTCACTTAAGCGCATTTTCCCTTAGAACGCAGCCCATTTATCACCTCCATGTATGGCATATTCTTAAAACGCTCATGAATATGCAGACTCCAAGAAATTGGACAGCTTCACAGTAAAATTATTTATCTCCGTTGTTCAACATTATCGGCACACTTTCCACGTTTTCAGACGCCTTCTACATCGAATTTCTGTTGATGCTCATTCCAGCCAAAGACTATAACAAAGACTGAATCATTTGCCTCTTTATTTATATTTATTCATCCAAGAACTGTCTCACAATTATGTAGGACTGGTGAAGGTGCTACAATACAATCAATAGGACAAAATATAACACACTTCATACATAACCTGCGTTAAGAGGATATGACAGCTACCCTACAGGGATAGTACAAGTCGTAGGCCGTAAACTTGAGTAAGGAACCGTCCCGACATTTGTCTTCGCGATCTAGGTAAACCACGGAAACCAAAATCAGAATGACCCGATAGAGTAGCTCCATCCTCCCGAATACGACGT
This sequence comes from Schistocerca serialis cubense, assembly GCF_023864345.2. Classification (NCBI taxonomy): domain Eukaryota; kingdom Metazoa; phylum Arthropoda; class Insecta; order Orthoptera; family Acrididae; genus Schistocerca; species Schistocerca serialis. Next base: position 361,605,850 of record NC_064645.1, on the reverse strand, counting down.
CAGTGTCATAACAGCTGCACTGCCTCATTCGGCAATTCAATACTGTAGCTATCCATGCACACCTTCAGAACAGTGACAGGAACCTCATCTATGGATGCTGAATTCTTATTTTTTAATTGTTGTATTATCTCCGTAACTTCAAGGCCTGTTGTGGGAAACTTCATCATCGTGCTTGCTGTGTACGCCAGTATGGGTGCTGCACGTCTTTTAGGAAGATTTTGCTGCAGCTTCTACGCAGTACCTGAGAAATAATCATTTACAAAATTTGATATTCCTGAAAGCATATTCTCTGCACATCTTTATGTTTATACTTGTCTCCCTCTTCCAGTTTCTTGTTTCATAATATTCCACAGCACTTGCCTTTAATTTTCTACATTATGCATTAAAAGTAGCCCCCCTGCATATTTTTTTATACCTGTGGTGGTACTCAAGGAACTGTCTATTAGTTCAGCGTTTTCTCAAAGAACTGAAAATTTTAAATGTCTGTGAAGACTCTCTGATACTAACAGTTATCCACCATTTTTCTTAGCTGCTGCAGTAGAAATGGCTACTTCTGAAATTGTCACCTCAAAAATAAATTTATGCAATGTGTAAAATTTAGATAACTTAGCACTTCTTTGCTTTCCATACACACTTCATCCCAGGTCTAATTTACCAATGCCTTAGAAAAAGTATCTACAAGGGTTGTCCAGAAAGTAAGTTCCGATTGGTCACGAAATGGAAACCTTAGTGAAAACCAGAAACGTTTTATTTGCAACAGTTAGCTACGCCTTCCACCTACTTCTCTACATAGTCGCTGCTGCAACTTCAAGTGTTGTCGTTGTGTGTATCAACTTTCCAATATCCTCGTCATGGAAAGCAGCCGCCTGTGCTTTCTGCCAGTTATCTGCACTGATCTGCAGCTCGTTGTCTGTGGAAAAATTTTGTCTTCATAGCCAGCGGTTCTTGTGAGCAGAGATGAGACTCAGAGGAAGCCAGTTACGGACTGTATTGTGGGTGATCAAACACTTCTCATCGGAAACGCTGCAGGAACGTCTTCATTGCCCCTGCAGTGTGCGGCCGAGAATTGGCACGAAGGAGGAACTGCTCAACAGTTGTGTTATGTGGGCTGCATGACACAGGCGAAATCTCTAACCAGGCCCTCATGCTTGGCGGGAGACGCTATTCCCTATTGCCTACGCATCTTTACGTCCTCACTGTCCACTCAAAACTGAAAAGAGCGACGCAACACGATCGACGGGCATACTAGAGACACTGCCCAACACATGTGTGCAAAGCTTAACCGGATTTTCCCAGTGGTTTCCATTTCGCGACCGATCGGTACTTTCTGGACAACCTTCGTATCTTATGATCTGAGAACGTCCTCATGTAGGTCTTCATTTTTGCAGGTTTCCCCGATCCTGTCTTTTAAGTACATGCGCTCTCTCAAAAGTTTTTATCTACTTTTCTTGCTTCCCTTCCCAAATTCTAGATATGTACCGTAGTTGTATATTTTTTAAACATTATTTTCTATTTCTCAACGTATTTTATTACGAATAAAAATAACAAATGTGTGGGTTTATTATTCCGGTGGCTATTTTAGATCTTACTAAGATCTCAAAACAGGCACAAAGCGTAAAAGCGTCTCATTTTTGTAATACAGATGAGAGTCAACAATTCGAAATAACTCTAAGATAACAGCAATTCAAATACAATTGTACAGCTTTGTAATCAGGTACGGGTGAAGAATTCTGATATAAGTAGAATTTCTATGCCTTACTGAGTACCTTTTGCACTGCCCGTCTCCGTATTGCGGGCTGTTTGCGAAGCTGGGGACCCTGGTTCGATTCTCGCTACTGACAGATAATTTTCTTCGGTTGGGGGATTGGTACGGAGTGTATCGACGGGAGGGGACAGAGCCGATTTCGTTCAACTTTATGCTGTATGCAGGGCTTGGTCAGAAATGGAAGTAACAGAAACGAGAGCTCCAGACGGCCAAGTGCTCAGAAAAAATAGCATTTTTTGGCGCGGGTCCGGAAAGACATGACTCATTTATGTCAGCGGAGTTTTCACGTAGCGTTTGGCGCAGATGGAAGAGTATAGACCGGTGATCCAGTGGTTGTGGGGTCGATTCCCTCTGTGGAAAGCTTTTTTCTTACTTTCTGTTTTTATGTTACTTATACTGCAAATAAACCGAAATAGTGCTCAGTATTTGTATTTATTAATATTTTCATGAAAGGCTTGAAAAGAAAAGGTAAAGGAAAATTTTTGGAATTTCTGGATTGCAAGTAAATTTCCTGAAACGAATTGTAAGGCATCTACATTTATACTCCGCAAGCCACCCAACGGTGTGTGGCGGAGGGCACTTTACGTGCTCCGTCATTACCCCCCTTTCCTGTTCCAGTCGCGTATGGTTTGCGGGAAGAACGACTGCCGGAAAGCCTCCGTGTGCGCTCGAATCTCTCTAATTTTACATTCGTGATCTCCTCGGGAGGTATAAGTAGGGGGAAGCAATATATTCGATACCTCATCCAGAAACGCACCTTCTCGATACCTGGACAGCAAGCTACACCGCGACTCAGAGCGCCTCTCTTGCAGAGTCTGCCACTTGAGTTTGCTAAACATCTCCGTAACTCTATCTCGCTTACTAAATGATCTTCTCTATCTCCTCTGTCAACCTGACCTGGTAAGGATCCCACACTGATGAGCAATACTCAAGTACAGGTGGAAAGAGTGTTTTGTAAGCCACCTCCTTTGTTGGTGGACTACATTTTCTAAGGACTCTCCCAATGTATCTCAACCTGGCACCCACCTTACCGACAATTAATTTTATATGATCATTCCACTTCAAATCGTCCCGTACGCATACTCCCAGATATTTTACAGAAGTAACTGCTACCAGTGTTTGTTCCGCTATCTAGATAACTTCGTACATAAACGTAGATTCCTTAATTATTTTACGGCTGATGCCTTACACGTGCTAGCTGATATTCATAGTCAAAACAGGGTCGCGTGCAGCTGCTAAGGGCTCCTCAGCGGTCAAAATGAAACTAATGGAAGTCCTGTGAGCCTTAATTACAACGCCTTCTTGGAAACTTGTTACCTCAGTCTTCGTGAACGCTGTAACTACAATAGTTCCTTGGAAATTATTTGCAAATGCCAAATTTTCTTTTACCTTTCTTCTCATGTCTTTTATGAAAGTACTGATGCATAAAATATATGGAGAATTATTTCGGTTTACTTGGAGTGTAAGTAATGTAAAAATTGAAAATAAAAACATAGTATCTGCCTAGGGAATCGACCCCACAGCCCTCGATTTACCACGTCAAGAAGGCCTACAACGACCGGAAGAAAGATGCGCTGACCACATGCCCGCCCATCCCGCATCCAGTGACGCCATTGGCAGAGGAAGTGCACGGCGGTCGAAGGTGTGCGGTTGGCCCGTCTATGGCCAGAAAGCACAGTATTACATACCTCCACCTTGCACGATGCAGAGAGTTAAAGGGAGATGTGTGTGCGTGTGTGTGTGTGTGTGTGTGTGTGTGTGTGTGTGTGTTTCAAATGGTTCAAATGGCTCTGAGCACTATGGGACTCAACTGCTGTGGTCATAAGTCTCCTAGAACTTAGAACTACTTAAACCTAACTAACCTAAGAACATCACACACATCCATGCCCGAGGCAGGATTCGAACCTGCGACCGTAGTGGTCGTGCGGTTCCAGACTGTAGCGCCTTTAACCGCTCGGCCACTCTGTGTGTGTGTGTGGGCGTACGCATTTTTGTAGGATTTTTCTTGTCTCGGATGCCTGAAATCGCGCAGACGAGTCAGAGATAGGGTTGCCATTTGTCCCGGTATATCTGGACCGTCACTATTATGGACCTTCTTGTCTCGATGTCCCGACAAGACCCAATTTTCTGTGGTGGAGACACATCGCTTTTTGGGTGTGGTTTTTGATGCCTGGTTGACTTGGCTCCCACATATTCGGCAGCTTAAACAGATGTGTTGGCGGCATCTTAATGGTCTGCGATGCTTGAGCCATACCAGGTGGGGCGCCGACCGCTCTACCCTCTTACGGCTCTACCAGGCGTTAATCCAGTCCCGTCTGGATTATGGGAGTCTGGCTTACGGTTCCGCATCCCCATCTGCGTTGCGGGTGCTGGACCCAATTCTTCACAGCGGGATACGCGTTGCCACTGGTGCTTTCCGGACCAGCCCTGTGGACAGCATACTTGTGGAGGCAGGTGTCCCTCCACTGCAGTTACGGCGCCAACATTTACTGGCCGCTTATGCTACGCATGTTTGTAGCTTGCCCGGGCATCCTAACTATCGTCTTCTGTTCCCACAATCGGTCGTCCATCTCCCAGAACGTCGGCCCCGATCGGGTTATACGATCGTGGTCCGCGACAGAGAGTTTCTCTCCGGGCTTAGGGATTTTCCCTCTTCCACCTCCTTTCCGGGCCCCCGTGCGTACACCCCCGTGGTGTGTGCCCCGCCCTTGCCTTGGGCTCGAATTGGCACAGGGCCCGAAGGACTCAGTCCCTCCGGAGGCCTTTCGCCACCGCTTTTATTTCATCCTAGCCACGTATCAGGGCTCTGGCGTGTTTTACACTGACGGTCCGATGGTTGCTGGTCGTGTCGGTTATGCTCTAACTCTAGGGGACCATTACGAACAACGATCCTTGCTGGCTGGCTGCAGCGTTTCCACTGCTGAGCTCGTCGCCATCTTTCGTGCCCTAGAGTATATCCGCTCCAGCTCAGGTGAGTCCTTCGTTGTCTTTAGCGACTCCCTGAGCAGCTTACGAGCTATCGACCAGTGTTTCCCTCGCTCTCGTCTGGTGATGGCTGTCCAGGAGTCCCTCCATGCTCTTGCCCGTTGCGGCCGCTCTGTGGTCTTTGTGTGGACCCCAGGCCATGTTGGGACACCCGGCAATGAACATGTAGACCGCCTGGCGAAAGAGGCCACCAGTAAATCTCTAGAAATTGGCCTCCCGCAGACTGATTTGCGAGCGATCTTACGCCGCAAAGTTTTTGAACTTTGGGACGTTGAATGGCGCGATCTGCCCATGCTATCAAGGAGACGACGACTGTGTGGCGGTCATCCATGCGACCCACTCGCAGAGACTCAGTTGTCCTCCGTCGGGTCCGCATTGGCCACACCCGGCTGCGTCGTGAGGACCCGCCTCTTTGTCGCTGTGGGGCGGCCTTGACGGTGGTCCACATTTTGTTGGCTTGTCCACTTTTAGCTGTGGTCAGGCTGACATTTGCGCTGCCTGATACGCTCCCCGCCCTTTCAACAGATGACACTGCCATGATGGGCTTAGTTTTGCGTTTTATTCGGGCAGGGGGCTTTTCTCATTTAATTTAAGTGTTTGTCCTTTTTTGTGTTGCGTATGGCCTTTGGCCTACGATTTTAGACTGAGTTTTTAATGTGTCTCTCGGTGGTTGGCCTTTCCCTTTTTGTCTCTATGGTCGGCCAACCACTGTCACACTCTGTGTGGTTTTAATTTCTTTTGTCTGGTCTCTAAGTCTTCCTTGCCCTGTGTCGTCTGTCGTCTTTTCCATTGTTCGTTTTTTTACTCTGTGTGTGTGTTTGAAAGTTTGGAACGAGGGACCGATGACCGTGTCAGTCTGGTCCCTTTAAATCCCCCAAACCATCCAACCGTTACGAATTTGGCTCAAGTACTGAAGTAACGCAATCTCTTACAGCAACATATAAATGCAGCCTCAGTTTGTTTAGGTCAACAAGTTTATGTTGACTAGGTCGTCTCACCGATGGCGTTGCATGTTGCGTATCCCGTATCGACGATGTAAGCACCTTCTAGATCCAGCGCTGTTATTCGAGAAAATAGCAGACTTCTCCAGTAGTCAGGGGCTGAAACCATTTAAACATCGCCATGCGGAAGAATCGGGCGGTTCTCATTTGAATAGCGATCTGATACGACGATTCTTTCTAAACGTTATACGAACGAGTGAAAGTTAGTAGTCCGCAGCTCGTGGTCGTGCGGTAGCGTTCTCGCTTCCCGCGCCTGGGTTCCCGGGTTCAATTCTCGGCGGGGTCAGGGATTTTCTCTGCCTCGTGATGGCTGGGTGTTGTGTGATGTCCTTAGGTTTAAGTAGTTCTACGTTCTAGGGGACTGATGACCATAGATGTTAAGTCTCATAGTGCTCAGAGCCATTTGAATCATTTTTTTGAAAGTTAGTAATTTTTGAAGTGTTTTCAGTGGGTATATAGGGTGTGAAGTGTGGTTCGATGCTATAGTATTAATGTCGACTGTTTACCTCATGGATGATTACACAAAAAAGGTCTTTTGTCAAGAAAGGACGTACGGATCAGGAAGCGTTGTGTGAGATCCGCCACTCTCATCTCAGTAAAATGGTTCAAATGGTTCTGAGCACTATAGGACTCAACATCTTAGGTCATAAGTCCCCTAGAACTTAGAACTACTTAAACCTAACTAACCTAAGGACATCACACACACCCATGCCCGAGGCAGGATTCGAACCTGCGACCGTAGCAGTCCCGCGGTTCCGGACTGCAGCGCCAGAACCGCTAGACCACCGCGGCCGGCTCATCTCAGTAACTCACGGAAGTAAGGCAAATGTGAGGCATCTTTTCTACGAAGTATCATTAACTAAAATCGCGGTAGCATCGACATAGAAGCCTATTTCTACATTCATTGTTATAGAAGATATCCAGGAAGAGTTACTCGTCGGCCGAAGTGGCCGTGCGATTCTAGGCGCTGCAGTCTGGAACCGCGAGACCGCTACGGTCGCTGATTCGAATCCTGCATCGGGCATGGATGTGTGTGATGTCCTTAGGTTAGTTAGGGTTAATTAGTTCTAAGTTATAGGGGACTAGTGACCTCAGAAGTTGAGTCCCATAGTGCTCAGAGCCAGCCAAGAGTTACTCGTTGCTGCCGCAGAACTAACAACAGCTTATAAAAGTTGTCAAGAATCATCAATCGTTCAATTACCTTGACTGTACAGTTAAACTGGATGCCGCTACGTATCCTTACTCCAAAGTCACCGCAAAGCATTCTACAGCAAGAACCAAAGCTACAACGAGTGTTAAAAATATTTCTCGCTCCACACTCCGCGTCCGAAAGCATAAAACAATTGCAAGAAGTTTTATTTCACGGCATCGAACCACAAGGCTGAAAAGATGTTTCCTTTAGTTATTCAGTACTTCACTGAAACTGACAGAAGCTTGATTCGCTGAATAACAAAACATCGGAGACAGTTGCAAATTTCTGTCTGCGCACTTTAAGACAATTGCAAATTACATTAGATAAATTAATTGCTTTTTGTGAAGACAATACCAATACCAGTTTCGGCAGGCTTCACCGACGCGGCCAGCGGAATGTGTTTCACCAAATTAAAGAAGAACTAGGAAAAATGTATAAGGTATTGTGTGTCCTGTTCGTTTTCTCCACAATACTATGTCAAGCGCTACTGGAGTCGTAATTGTCGACATTGAAAGAATCATCATGAAGATATTTAATTATTTTTCAGCATACACGGTAAGGACAGAGGAGCTGAAAGTGTTCTGCTTATACGTTGATGTCAATCATTAGACTCTTCTATCTCACTCAAAAACAAGATGGCTGTCGCTAATGCCCGCAGTTTAGACAATTCTTCGATTTCATTAAAACAGATTTTTGGCGCCGAAGACAGGTCACTTGAGGCAATTTCAAATTTTTTTCAGTAGTCCGGACAGTGAAATGCACTCATGTTTCTGCAGCCAAACTTTGTTAGAAAAAAATAAAAACGTAAAAAACATGGAGAAGAATAACCGAAATGAAAAATATATTACTAGACATTCAAAAATGTCCGAATGAAAAGTAGACTGCAAAATTTTACTGGCACGCAAACCAAGATGATTTTGACCAAATGAAAAACTGAAAGCCTAACCAAGGAATAATTAATTTGGTTTCGAATTTGAGGAAGGTTCTATACCGTAACATTTGATTTCTTAAATAAATCGGTTTTTTCTTTTAATTAATATCAGGTATTTGATTGGAGACGGTGTCTGAAACACCATATTGGGTGATGACTGAAAACATTATTATATACCTGATTAAAAATGGTGTGAAGATTTCAGTCACCAATTGTTTTCGGGAATATACCTATCTGAAGAACTTTTTAGAAACTAAGCATGACTCGAATGAATGGAAGACTTAAAGACTCCGTGAAAGAAAGGTGGCTTTACTATATTAATGAAAACGAAAATCCTGAATGCAAATACCAACTGCTAAAATTATGCAGGTATTTGTTTTCTGTTCCCGCACACATCACTGTGGAAAGAGTATTTTTGCTGACATCGGCCCAGTGGAGTGACGAAAGAAATCGATTGCCGCCAGGAACTGTGGAATCAATCTCACAGCGCCAGTTTAACAACAAGCTGATACGCATGGAGTTTTATAAATACGTAAAATGGAAAAAAAAGACTTCCCGTGATAAGTTCTGTTTAATGGTGTGCTAAATAAATATTAAATAATTTTTTTCCTTCATTTCTACACACACATCTCAGTGTGTCCCGTCGAGGTCCCAGAGAGATGTGGCAACCCTGGTCATAGGTGATCTCTGCTTTGCGCGCCAGATTTATCTGTTGATCGTGAAGAGAGGAGAGGAGATAGTTGAGCTTTGGTGTTAGAGGTGAATGGTCGATCTTTGGTTTAGTAGCAGCGAGGGACAAACAATGGAGATCTTTGGAATTACATTATGAATCGGTAGAAGACTTTTTCCGGAGAGAAAAATAATTGATTTTTACGTTGGTACGGCAATCTTTGTAAAGAGTGGATTACAGGTAATAATTAAGTTTGTTTTATTTGCGGTATCGGTTTGATAATGTAATGGTTCGTCAGACATCCACATCAGGAATCTTTTTGCTTTTCATTTTTTGTTACGATTTGTCGATCAGTGAGACAGAAATAGATTTAAGAATTAGATCTCGGAATTTTCTTTAAGTAGAGATTATATATGTGAATCCCATTTTTTGTAAGTTCAATTTTTGTAATTCCGAAAGTAATTTCAGAGAAAGCTTAACTATTTTTGATATTTTATTAAATGTTTTCAAGTCGAAGAAAACGAAACTGGAACTGAGTTATTTAAACCACAGTCGTTTTCCACATCCCAAGAGTCAATTTCCAATTTATTTAAAAACCATTATCAAACACTCATGAAACAAGAATGATAGCAGTATTTTAGAATACGCATTGCACGTCTTCGTACCTCTGTAGTTAAATTTTGCAGCTCTGTTACGGATTCGCGCTGTAGCTACGAGAGGAGTTTGCACCCAGGTGATAGAAATTGTCTAGAGAACAGATTCTTCCTTTAATTAAATTTCACAGAGATCAACTTTACATTCAAGTAACCAGTTTTGTTTTATCAAAGTTAATAGTCAAATTTTGTGATTACAATATGTGGCAGACAGGGTATGATTTCTTAAGATTCTCGCAGCTAGATTTACCTCTGCATTCTCTCAGTTGTATTTTTTTCACCAACAGTTAGCGCTAAGTTCCCTACAGATCCAGATTCACTTTCAGATCAACTTTCACTCACAAAAACAAGCCGGAAGAGGTAACTTTCACTTGGCGACATGCCTTCTAGGTTCGGGCGCCTGCGAATTTTTTGAGAATTTTTTCTAGTCGTCAGATCAAGTGCACTACTCTTGATCGCTTTTTACTTGTAGTTTTGTTTTGCTCCTGCGCTATTTACCAGTTATTTGTGTTTTATTATAGTTCACTAGCATAATTTCTGAAAAGTTCTTTATTTTTTTCATACTTTTATATGTTACAATTACTATGCAGTGCAAGATAGTGTATAGCAAGTCGCAATCATTCTCAGATAGTAAATAGGCAAAATTGGAGTGACAACAATACCTTTTACGTCAAATCTCTTATTAATGCTACAGGAACCCCTTCAGACACGTCAATGCTTGAGGTATATTCTTCCCTCTCAGACATTCATGTTACGAGGAATATGTACATTAACACAGATATCAGATACAAATTTTTGCGACTTTACGTATTTCTGTTAATGATGAGACGCGAGACTCGAGATTAAAAGTCTTAGGTCCACGCAGTCAGTTCGGATACCATACAGACGCAAAATTTTTTGGAAAACGCAGCGGTGAATGAAAACACAGACGAACTATGACTTTTTCGCACAATTGTTGGGTTAGAGACTGTTAGGGATCACGTGATGACTTGCTTGTAATGCACATTCAGAGTTGTTGTGGTTCAGTGATTTTTGTCTACAGTATGAGATTTATTATGAATGGGGACGAGATATGTTGGGAAATTTGCTGCATTATTTGAGTAATTGTGATGAGAACATTTGGCCTCTAAGTATTTTCCTGGATAGGTAGTGATATTTACGAGAGAGAGAGAGAGAGAGAGAGACAGAGAGAGAGAGAGAGAGAAAGGACACTACTGCCTACGTGCTTGATTTGACAACTGTTTAGTTTTACTTGTCCTAATAACTCTTCTTTCTCGTTTAGCTAGTTAATGACATTCTTTACTGTTTCAGCTACGCTTAACAGATTTATGTATGTATACTAACCATTTAGCACAGCTGTTCTTTACCTTATTTATGTATATCTGTAAGGCATTTTTGGTACCACTTCTTCTTTTTACATTTGGACTATGCTAAACATTTTTTAAATGGTAATGATTAGGTAGCACGTGCATACAAGAAGTATATGTGGCCACATTTTCACTTTCATTATCTTTTGTGTCGGAATGACGATTGACTCTTTATTGTAATTAATTTCTTTTGATGGGTACAACAATAATTTTGTGCATAAACGTTTATTCCCTTCCTTCAGCCGCTTCTGAAGAATTGCTCGAGCTAGAAGTTTTTGTGGGAAATAGTATATGTTTTATCATTACTGTCCACAGTATGTTAGACGAACGTAAGGAATCTTTGACTTTTGCAACTGTATTTTGATAGATGTTTGTACGAAAACGCTATGATTTTTATTCTCAGGTCCTGTCTTCTAAGCATATAATGTTTTTTCATATTTTGTTACCTACAATAGTGTGTAACATTGATGTAAACAATTTCATGTATGTGTTAATATGCAAAATTTGTCATGTTTTGTCAACTTTAGCTGTATGTTGTGGACTGGTCTTGAATGCTACCAACAAACTCTTTCTCTTATGGAAACTTACTTTAGATATTTGTTTATATTGTCACATAATAACACACACACACATTTCAAGTTTTATTCTAGCTTACGTATTTACTCATTTGTAACGGTGTCTGCTTATTATGTCCAGCTGAATCAGAAATTACATGGACATATTTAAGCATACTCTTCTGCACTCTGAAACATTTATGCCATGTATGGACGTATTTTTACAAAAACGATATGTTGGCTCACTTCAACTGGATTCATGCAAATATTTTACAGACATTTGGTAAAAAATGCTACGTCTTCGCATTACTATGGCAATGTTGTGGTGTACTGGGTAAACTCAGTTAACGTTGATTTTCACTGGATACATATAATACATCGATGGCAACATACACTTTGCAATTATGTTAAAAAACTATTACTTTATCACATATGTCTTCTCACTGATGCTTTGAGCACACTGATTTTTATGGACTATAGGTGCGCCTGTGTACAACGATTTAAACCAATTTGTCATGGACAGTTTGTGTGTCTGCAGACAGTGATTCAAAGCAATTTGTCAGGGACTGTTAATGTGCCTGCGGACGACAACTGAAAATAAATTATAAATTATGAATCTTGTTATCTTTTTATACTATTTACAGTTATCACTTCTTCATTTGTATTATATACTTTGTGTTTTAATTTTGTTAGTGAATTTTTCAATCTGATCTTTGTTAATTCCAAATGTCACCCTGCGCAATTCTGACTGGAGAGAGTGAAGGACATTGAAAGGTTTTTTTTGTTTTTTGTTTTTAAAGATAAGTTTTGATCTCAATTACGAAACTGTTGCACTTCTGGCGAACTGTCGTCCTGTGAAAACGTTCTGTAAACAGTTTTATAGGTTCCATTTTCATTGTGTTTTATCTGGACTTCTGATATAGCTTAATCTCCTGCCACCTTCCCTTAGTTCTTATCTCGGTTGGCTTTAAACAACTCGTCTCAAATTGCTTCCGAAAGAGCGTTATTGACGAACAACTTGTGTTAATGATTTATCTCTTGGACCATAGCAGTATTTAAAAACAATCTCGGAATCCTCGCTCGACGAAAGATCCGTACAAAAAGACTGGAAAGCTGCACAGGTCACACCAATATTCAAGAAAGGCAGTGCGAGTAAAGCACTAAATTGCAGGCCCATATCATTAACGATATTGAGCAGGATTTTGGAACATACATTGTGTTCGAACATTAAGAATTACCTCGAAGAAAACAGCCTTTTGACACACAATCAATACGGGTTTAGGAAACACCGTTCTTGTGAAACACAACTAGTTCTTTACTCACACAAAGTGTTGAGTGATATTGACAGGGGATATGAAACTGATTCCGTATTTCTAGATTTCCAGAAGCCTTTGGGGACTGTACCTCACAAGCTGCTTATAGTCAAATTGCGTGCTTACGGAATATCGCCTCAGTTACGTGACTGGATTCGTGATTTCCTGTCAGAGCGGTCACAGGTCTTATGAACTGACGGAAAGTCATCGAGTAAAACAGAAGTGATTTCTGGCTTTCCCAGAGGTAGTGTTATAGGCTTTCTACTTGTTTCTTTTCTATACAAACGATTTAGGAGACAATCTGACTATGTTCCTTGCAGGTGATGCTGTTGTTTATCGTCTAGTAAAGTCATCAGAAGGTCAAACCAAATTGCAAAAAGATTTAGAAAATATGTCTGTATGGTGCGTAAATTGGCATTTGACTGATGAAAAGTGTGAGGTCATTCACCTGAGTGTTAGAAGGAATCTGCTAAACTTCAGTTACACGATACATCAATCAAATCTAAAGGCCGTAAATTCAACTAAATATCTAGGAATTACAATTGCGAACAACTTAAATTGGAAAGAATACATAGAAAGTGTTGGGGGGAAGGCGAATCAAAGACGGTGTTTTATTGGCAGATCACTTAGAAGATGCAACAGATCTACTACAGAGATTACCTGCACTATGCTTCTCCGTCCTCTTTTAGAGTACTGCTGCGCGGTTTGGAATCTGTAGCAAATGGGATTAACGGAGACTATGGAGAAAGTTCAAAGAAGAGAAGCACATTTTGTGCTATCGAGAAAAATGAGAGAGAGTGTACTGACTGACATACACTCCTGGAAATGGAAAAAAGAACACATTGACACCGGTGTGTCAGACCCACCATACTTGCTCGGGACACTGCGAGAGGGCTGTACAAGCAATGATCACACGCACGGCACAGCGGACACACCAGGAACCGCGGTGTTGGCCGTCGAATGGCGCTAGCTGCGCAGCATTTGTGCACCGCTGCCGTCAGTGTCAGCCAGTTTGCCGTGGCATACGGAGCTCCATCGCAGTCTTTAACACTGGTAGCATGCCGCGACAGCGTGGACGTGAACCGTATGTGCAGTTGACGGACTTTGAGCGAGGGCGTATAGTGGGCATGCGGGAGGCCGGGTGGACGTACCGCCGAATTGCTCAACACGTGGGGCGTGAGGTCTCCACAGTACATCGATGTTGTCGCCAGTGGTCGGCGGAAGGTGCACGTGCCCGTCGACCTGGGACCGGACCGCAGTGACACACGGATGCACGCCAAGACCATAGGATCCTACGAAGTGCCGTAGGGGACCGCACCGCCACTTCCCAGCAAATTAGGGACACTGTTGCTCCTGGGGTATTGGCGAGGACCATTCGCAACCGTCTCCATGAAGCTGGGCTATGGTCCCGCACACCGTTAGGCCGTCTTCCGCTCACGCCCCAACATCGTGCAGCCCGCCTCCAGTGGTGTCGCGACAGGCGTGAATGGAGGGACGAATGGAGACGTGTCGTCTTCAGCGATGAGAGTCGCTTCTGCCTTGGTGCCAATGATGGTCGTATGCGTGTTTGGCGCCGTGCAGGTGAGCGCCACAATCAGGACTGCATACGACCGAGGCACACAGGGCCAACACCCGGCATCATGGTGTGGGGAGCGATCTCCTACACTGGCCGTACACCACTGGTGATCGTCGAGGGGACACTGAATAGTGCACGGTACATCCAAACCGTCATCGAACCCATCGTTCTACCATTCCTAGACCGGCAAGGGAACTTGCTGTTCCAACAGGACAATGCACGTCCGCATGTATCCCGTGCCACCCAACGTGCTCTAGAAGGTGTAAGTCAACTACCCTGGCCAGCAAGATCTCCGGATCTGTCCCCCATTGAGCATGTTTGGGACTGGATGAAGCGTCGTCTCACGCGGTCTGCACGTCCAGCACGAACGCTGGTCCAACTGAGGCGCCAGGTGGAAATGGCATGGCAAGCCGTTCCACAGGACTACATCCAGCATCTCTACGATCGTCTCCATGGGAGAATAGCAGCCTGCATTGCTGCGAAAGGTGGATACACACTGTACTAGTGCCGACATTGTGCATGCTCTGTTGCCTGTGTCTATGTGCCTGTGGTTCTGTCAGTGTGATCATGTGATGTTTCTGACCCCAGGAATGTGTCAATAAAGTTTCCCCTTCCTGGGACAATGAATTCACGGTGTTCTTATTTCAATTTCCAGGAGTGTAGTACTTGATTTGGAGTAGAACAGTAAAACAAAGGCGGTTTTCTTTGCGACGGAATCTTCTCAGGCAATTTCAACACCACATTTCTTCCCCGAATGGGAAGATATTTTGTTGACGCCGACCTACATAGGGAGAAATGATTATCATAATAAAATAAGTTAAATCAGAGTTTTCCGCACGCTGTTCAGGATTGGAATAATAGAGAGTTATAGTGAAGGTGGTTCGATGAACCCTCTGCCAGGCAGTTTAGTGTGATTTTCAGAGTATCCAAGTAGATCTAGAAAATGAATACCTAATGGCAACGGAATGAGTGTCCCTTTCAAAGACATGCCTCCTACGACCCTTGAATGTTGCTACTAGATGTAGTGTATGGTCCCAACGTACAGGGTGGGTAGTTATGATTAAAATTTAGCTACTTGAGATATCTCCACGAAAAACGAATGACCGCCGCACAACGAAACCTTGAGGAAACATCTGTTAACTACTAGCGGAAGAGAAATAACGAGTAAACCACTGAAGAAAACACACATTAATTTCCAGATGACAAGGTAACTTGTTAACTGTGTATCATGTTTACATTCCAGGCTACGAACGTTGCTCAGTGTAACGACCATATGCATCCACGACAGCGTCGAAGTTAGCACAGATACGATTTCACAATTGTTCACAGCACTTTTCGAATGGTGGACCATGGAATGTTCGGCTGTCGTGACAGCGCTTGTGCACTGGTTAAGTATCGCACACTGCGACAGCCGTGGCAACATAACTTCTTCAACTATTTGGGACGCCATTGGCCGTCGCCCTCTCCCAGGAGGAATTCCCGAATCCCCAGTTAGCTAGAACTTCCGAATCGTCGTATTCAACCACGGTGCGCAAAAAGTGCCCCTCGGTATTCGTTTAATGCGTCGATACTCGGAAAGACTGGCAGCACTATTACTGTCGTTTTAATAAAACAGGTTTACGAGTAAAGCCCTGCTCACCTCGTCCACACCTTTCTGGACTATCTGCATTTATAATGCAAACTGATGCTTGTGTTTTAAACCTACGTCGCTGTAACAGTACTGACATCTAAGAGCAAGTCATAACACTGACACTACTAAAAACATATATCTGCAGTAAACAGTGTGAACATCATTCATGTAGGGTTAGGTACCCTTACGGTGAGGAGTTTTCCGTCTACAGTGTCCCAAGCAGCGAAAGTTTAATTGCAACCATCCTGTATACAGTAGTGGAAATCAGTATAAAGGCATTGTTCCTACGAAAGGAAAAGTAAAATGTCTGAAGCATACAGTTATCGAATTTATTGTGAAAGTAGTAGGTACATGTACCACATAATCATGACGGCATTACATAGCTTCTTTCTTAACACGAGTAACAAAACAAAGCTCTTGCATTTTCTGGATGGAAATTGGTATAAAGGCACTCACTGTCCCATTGTGTTATTTCATTGTTAGTACTTTGTCCAAGCTCCGTTCTTCCGAGTTACCTGCAAAATTCTTTTCCGCATTGATTTTGTTAGGGTTTGTAGTTTGTGCAGTGTAACTCAGGCCCATTCTTCTCGGATCGCTCTTTTCAGATCGCATACGACTTTCCATTGAGGGAAACATGACTCGCAAGTATTTCCCAAAGGTTTTCCACAGAGTTCAAATCCGGGCTCGTGCATGTCAGGCCAAGAGACCACGTTTTGGTTGTAGCAGAAACATACACAGACGTATTATCTTGAAGCATTAGACTTTCGTCCCCGAGGTCCTCATGCATTCTAATCAGTTTTGCCTCTAGCATGTCAGTGTACATGTTAGAGCATTGCGTGATTTACTTTTACCTTAGAAGGTTGCCGAACTCATAACACTACCACCAACAAAATTTCTGCTCATTCTTACCTGCTGCTATATTCTCAGATGATGCCAATAATACTGAAATTGATTCGGCTCGTCTAAATAAAACATCATCTCTTCATTGAAGACCGCCTTACCCTATTCTTAAGTCAAAGACGTATGTTTCTTAGAAAACTCCACTCTAGCCTTTTGACGTGGGAGTGTTAGAGCAGGTTTCTGCAGTGGTTTCTTGAATGCAAAGTATTTGACGTTCGACAACATTTCTCGTACACATCTGGCAGATAGTTGCAACTATAAATCAGCAATAAGTTGAGAAGAGTAACTGTTTGTGGCCGTTGCTTTGCGCAAAAGTACACGTTTCGATGTCTCGGATGATTTCCTTTTTTGCCCACATTTTCCGCTTGTCCATATCGTGCACCCAGCCTAATGAAATTATTAGATGCTGTGCTTGAACGGTTCAACTTCTTGGCGATTCGACGATAAGAGAGTCCCATTTCCTTGTACTCGCCGATTTTTGTTTTTTTCATCACACGATAGCTATTTTCAGCAAGGACTTGTCTCATGGTGTCTTACGTCCCCAACACTCATGGTCACGAATGGTGTCTGTTTCCTGCCTGCAGTAAAGGCACCTACACACACACTAACACTGCACAGAGTCGACTGCCTTTGCAGAAAGATCAACCCTGTACCACCTGAATCCTTGGTTTCTTGTTATATGCTACACTGCTGACATTATATGCGGTCCCATTTGACTGCATTTGATGCTTTAATGGGTCTCATACTGTTGGATAAACACCGTGTACAATATTCCAACTGATAATGTTAATTTTCCTACAAAATATCGATGCCTTTATACTGTTTCCCGCCACTGTACACGGCATCTGAGCGCACTGTTGCAGACGGCTGAGTGGTGAACATGCCAGCACGTCACCAGCTAACGGAATTTGAATATGGGTCGTAACAAATCAGAAATTATAGAACAATTCGTCTTTCCTATGTAAACAGTGTCTAGTTTGGATTTTCCGCATCGCAGGGACAATATTTTCATACGCGTAAACTTCCGCACAAGACGAGCACAAGCGTCTGACGAACGAATTTGACGTCGCCTCCACAGAGCCATACGTCGCGATTGACGGTGTGCTGTAGCTCAGATCGCCGTCAGTTTTTGAATGTATGGCGGAAGCAACCCTTCTCTGGCAGAACTGCATGGAGACAAATATACCGCATAGGCTTCAACAGTCGAGGACTGATACGAGACCCAGCGCCTTCCCACCACCTTTGGCAACTCTATTTCTCCCTCTCGCTAGTTGTTACCCTATCTTTCAGCGACGAGCGAGGTGGCGCAGTGGTTAGCACACTGGACTCGCATTCGGGAGGACGACGGTTCAATCCCGTCTCCAGCCATCCTGATTTAGGTTTTCCGTGATTTCCCTAAATCGTTTCAGGCAAATGCCGGGATGGTTCCTTTGAAAGGGCACGGCCGATTTCCTTCCCCATCCTTCCCTAACCCGAGCTTCTGCTCCGTCTCTAATGACCTCGTTGTCGACGGGACGTTAAAAAACACTAACCTAACCTAACCTATCTTTCAGCTTGACTAGTGAAAGTACCAGACGCAAGTTACTCTTTTACCTTCTTCGTAATGTTGTTGTTCTCATTTATTTCTTTAACAAAAAAAAGAGAGAGAGATTGCGGTACTGTGACCTTCCGTGGGGTGTTTTTGAAGTTTAGACATCTTAAAATGTTATTTTAACGTTTATATGAACATTTTAAAAGTGTAAATACAACATCGCTTCAACCGCAGCGAAAGTCCTATCATACCAAAACCCAAAATCTGCGGTTCTGATTTTCTTTTCGGCGTACCACTGCGCACAGTCTCAAATCAAGCACTGCTTGGCAGTAACTTGCAACATTGACATATGTACGAGCTCAGTTGTGTTCCACATATAGGTCTACAGAGGTTTGACACAATATGGAATCATCCCGACAAATTCATGCCTGAACATACGAGGGCGCGCTGAAAAGTAATGTCTCCGAATTTTTTTTTGTGTTAACGATTAAAGCTTTTTAAATAAAAGATTGATCATGCTCATTCTTCGGCCATTAGGGGCAGTTTCCCACCCGAAGGACAAGAGAGTACCCTGAACCTCTGCCCGCTACTTCGCCCTCTTTGACAAGCCCGTTGGCAGAATGAGGATGACTTCTTATGCCGGAAGTCTTCGGCCGCCAATTCCGGCGGAACTGAGAACGCTTGGTAGTTAATCAAAGGCACTACCACTAGACCACAGGTGCAATAATGGACAAACAGACAGACAACGGACTGTTCCTGTAAGGGATGCGATTTTACCACTTGAGGTACGGAGTGAAGCCGTGGACCTGCAACCCTGGACAACGAACGACTAAAAGGTAAATTATCAAAGCAGTTATGGATTTGGAAATTACTACATTAGTGAGGACTCGAATTAACGCCTTCTAAAATAAATTATAGTTGGATCTCAGTAGCAGTCTACATCCCTTCAATATGGTAACTCTACAGGATCTAATTATCAATGAGTCGCTTCAAATGGGTATGACATACCTGAAAAAACTCGTCTTCGCCGAACTGATTTAGAGGGAGTTGGAATGTCGCAAAGTGATAAAAAAATCACATTTTTGAGGTTTTAAGTATACGAAATAATTTGGAATTTTCTGCTTACAATGGTGCATAATTTAAGAAACTCTAATTATAAATATTTTTACTTCATTTTTCAAAATTGTGCATTTTCTCATGTAAATGAACCTACTTACGATGTGTTCGTAGTCAACTCTTCGCATTTCCGGAAAGATTAGATACAGAAGGCTGCGAACTTTGATCTTTCAGTTTGTACTACCATCACAGCAATCAGCTGTGCCTACAGTTCAGATTTTGATCTGAGGGCCAGTGTTTTGAATCTAGGGTTTCGTTTGTACCTTGTTCGGAGTTTATCTGTCTTCTTGTTACTTTTAGTGCTGAGTGACATGGTTTCTACAATGTCTAGGAGTGAATAATTATGTAAAAATTGCAAGTTCCGAGAGAATCAATTTCCAGACGCCTTTTGTATATTGATTCTGCTGGAATTTCTTCCCGCTCGCGCAGTGTAGACAAGCCTCCATAACAATAGCCAACTGGAGTTCCTTATCGCCATAAAAGTTCTATCCCGGTGGCCATTGTGGAAGCAGTTAAGCCATTATATACAGACCAGGTGCATTCTGATCATGTCAGAAACTGTCTTTATGGTTATAACCATATTCAAAACGTGTCGTTCAACATTCTCACATGACTCCGTATGCCTAAGAATGTAATTGTTGGCATAAAAACTGAAATGGGGATTCAGTGATGGTGTTGTTTCATTCAGTAATGGTAATCTAGGTAGACTAAATGAGATGGAACCGCTTGACATTGTAGAGTACTTGGCCACGAATGCTAGAGGTTTCAAGTTCGAATCTCGGCCTTCCACACAGTTTAATTTGTCAGGAAGTTTCATATTGAAAGGAGTCTACTGGGATACACATGTATGTGTATACTACAGTATACTAAAAAAAACTACCATATTATAAACGATATGTGTCTCTGACAGGCTTTATAAAGCGGATCGCTGACTGCACGATCGCAGAGCCAAAGATACTGCTTCTGGTCTGAGATTGTAGCTCTTGGCGTACAATAGTGGGTAGCTGGTGTCTGTGAGACAAGAGGATGGAGTAGGCAGTTTTTGTGGTGTACTCTGTGAAGCCAACAAGTATTAGATTATAAAGTAGCAATTGTGAGTACATGTATTATTGGAAATAGAAACGTGGAAATGGACATCTTCACGCGAAGATGTTAAATAATTATGACTTCCGTTTTGCCAGCGCGTTTTGCCAGAGTTGTCTGGTAATTGTCAGTTGCTTAGTAACCCCAGATGTATGTAAACCGGTTTGATGTAAAGTCTAGTCAGATATTTCCCTTCTGTAATGTGACTAAGATTTGTTAACACAGGTATATGTAATCTGATGATTTCTATTTATACTTTTTTACTGACGTTAGGTAATACTTTCTGTATAAATCTCATTGTGTGTGAATCAATTAGTAAAAAGGATGTAATTTTTCTGAGTAATGTACTTTCAGTTGTCAGATTTTTTGAAAAGCCAAACATAACTTGGAAATATAATTTCACTAAAAAATCAGTGTTAGTAGTTCACTGCAATCAGTACCACCTCTCAGCCGAGGTCATATGTTTTTCAAAGACGTAGGAGTTTCTTAAATGTTTTAATTTATCAACAAAAAGAATTTCATGTACATTTCAAAGTATTACGACGGACACTGCACACCGCTGAGCCTGTAGCTAGCATATTTTAATGAGAGACCAGAATACATCGCGTTCCACCGTTGCTGCCTTAGAGGTAAGACAAATTTATCTGTTACTTATACAGGGTGTTACAAAAAGGTACGGCCAAACTTTCAGGAAACATTCCTCAGACACAAAGAAAGAAAATATGTTATGTGGACATGTGTCCGGAAACGCTTACATCCCATGTTAGAGCTCATTTTATTACTTCTCTTCAAATCACATTAATCATGGAATGGAAACACACAGCAACAGAACATACCAGCGTGACTTCGAACACTTTGTTACAGGAAATGTTCTAAATGTCCTCCGTTAGCGAGGATACATGCATCCACCCTCCGTCGCATGGAATCCCTGATGCGCTGATGCAGTCCTGGAGAATGGCTTATTGTATCACAGCCGTCCACAATACGAGCACGAAGAGTCTCTACATTTGGTACAGGGGTTGCGTAGACAAGAGCTTTCAAATGCCCCCATAAATGAAAGTCAAGAGAGTTGAGGTCAGGAGAGCGTGGAGGTCATGGAATTGGTCTGCCTCTACCAATCCATCGGTCACCGAATCTGTTGTTGAGAAGCGTACGAACACTTCGACTGAAATGTGCAGGAGCTCCATCGTGCATGAACCACATGTTGTGTCGTACTTGTAAAGGCACATGTTCTAGCAGCACAGGTAGAGTATCCCGTATGAAATCATGGTAACGTGCTCCATTGAGCGTAGGTGGAAGAACGAAACTAAAATGAGCTATAACATGGAAAGTAAGCGTTTCCGGACACATGTCCACATAACATCTTTTCTTTATTTGTGTGTGAGGAATGTTTCCTGAAAGTTTGGCCGTACCTTTTTGTAACACCCTGTATTTACTATCAAAAACAGTCTTGATCACAATTTATTATAGTTACCGGTTTCGACCATTACTGTGGTCATCTTCAGACCAATGAGTAATTGGTCTGAAGATGAAACCGGTCACCATAATAAATAAATTGTGATCAAGACTGTTTTTGATAGTAAATATTTGTACAACATTGATCACTGTCGCTCCCATAATGTATTCAAAAGTAATTATTTGTTACTTGCTTAGGGACCAAAGTTATCAGTTTTGAATATGGCCAAAAGATTCAGTGCCTAGGAGCTGAATGTATTTTGCAGTGACTGTATTTCTTTATTGGTATTGGAAGTTGCATTGCCCAATCAATTCGTGTAAAGTTTTTGCTAAGAATAACACAGAGTAAGTACACAACTTGCAGTTACAACACGCTACATGATAACTCCAGTTACGTATGCATTCTTCAGTTCAGGCATTCATTGAACGTAACCAAAAGAACAATCGCTGCAGAGTGAAAAATTCAATTCAAGAACTGGATTATTCTCTTAATTAGGGACGTATGCATGAAACTTTCTCTAATTAAAAATGTCCTGGAGGAAAAAAATTCAAAAATATTATACGACTAAAAAAGGAATATTGATTCTAGTCCAGTGAACTAAGAAGACATGCTGAAAACAGCTGACTATATTACATTGTTCTAAGTATAGCAGTTCCAGAGAAAGAAGGTACATAAAGATAGCACATTTAACACTGGCGACATCGGGAGTTCCAGCTTCCCTTGCAATGGGAACTCCCCATCACAAGAACTGAACACGGATCAAGCATGGAAATAGGAAGAAGGTGCACTGAACTGTGAAAAAAGAAGCAAAATAAGAACAGTGAACGGTCGAAGCTCAAGATGTGTAACATCGAGCACAGTGCAAGAACTATGCAGTCCAACACCTTGTCCACACAACCACGACACCAAAGGGGGAGATCCACGTTAAAATCTCATTTTTGTCACAAAATTATGACCTTCCCATCCGATCACTGGCACATCTGTTCTCCTTCTGTAGTCTTGGCAATTGTCATACTATACACTGGTTACAAAATATGAGTCATATAGTAAAAATATATTACCGTCGGAAGTAAATGCGATGAATAGTGAGAGCAGGTGAGATTTATTTATTTAGTTACGTCCTGAATGTTTGAGGTAGATATACTATACCCTAGATGTTGGACAAAATGACATTACATTAATATACAGTTACATTATTTGTATACATTACATTTATAAATTGTTACATTGTTATATTGTTGTATTGCTATATTGATAGATTACATTTTTATATTGGTACAACAGAAATTAACTTATTTTTCAAGATACTGTGTTACTGAGTAAAACCAGTTTTCCAAGAGATTTGAAGTTACAGATTTTTTAAAGCTATGGATTTTGTTCATGGCCTTTAAGTTACTTGGCAGCTTATTAAACAAATGTGAACCTGAATGACATACACCTTTCTTGCACAGTGTGGTATAACAATGATGTCTGTGTATGTCACTATTTGCTCTTGTATGGTGTTCATGTACAGATTTGTTTTGAATAAATACATTTCCATTTTTTAACACGCTTTTTTTAGGTACCTGACAACTTCTAGTATATAGATACATGGTAGGCGTAGAATCCCCAGTTCCTTAAAGAGTGGTTTGCATTATTTTTGGCTGTTAGCATTTTTCATTATCCTCACAATCTTTTTTTTGTTTCCAGAATGTTGTTATGCTATGAGGAGCTGCATACTCCTTTCACAGAAATGAAATAACAAATGAACGAGTGTGAACTATGTTACAATTGAAATTAGAGTTAAAACTTCCAAAACGGAACATAAAAGTCATAATTTATGCTACTTGGTTAGAACAGAGAGGTGGTACGTACGTCTGGAGGTCTCTTCCTTACACCTCGCTGTTGCAAACGGACGTTACACCTCGACGCAGACACAAATTTGAATACAGCGAACAGACACGTCAATGACTAGACGGATAGTTCGTAATTTTGTGGAAAAAAAAGTAGCACGAGGGAGATTTGAACATGGATGTCTCCGTTCGTAATCCAACACCGTGACCACAGAACCACGACGCTGTACCTATTCAAATTCGCTAGATGTTGCACATCTTGAGCTTGGAGCGTTCACTGTTCCTATTTCGCTTCTTTTTCCGCAGTTCAGTACACCTTCTTCCCGTTTTAATGCTTGATCTGTGTTCAGTTTTTGTCCACTGGGCCATCTTACCACTAAATCTGAGTGGGGGGGGGGGGGGGGGGGGTGGGGGGTGGGGGGGGGGGCGATGGGGAGTTTCCTTCGTCAGCAGAGACAACGCTAAATGGTTGTAGTGCCGTGTCACTTCGGGATGATTGATGTATTGTCCGGTATGCTTACAATAGGAAGAACGATCAGTAAACGTTACCCTCTGTCAGCATTGCGCAGCGAACTGGAGAACGCAGATGTAGGGCAGGGCATACGTGTAGGCAAGCCGTCACACGTCGTAGCGGTCCCACGGCTGCTGTCGAAACGCCTGTCTGCGCTTTGTCCTACATCAAGCTCGTACGGAGGATACGGAACCAGTTTCACGATCCCGTTTACCGAAAGCTCTCGTTTTTTCTCTGTGCGACCTGCAATTTTCACGCAACAACGAAATATTCATTTAATGAACGGCCGGCCTAATTGTCTCCGGAGAGTTTAGGTAGAGCATTCATTAACAGCATTTGCATATCGGAATTACAGATCTCTGTACGGCGTTAACGTGATATTACAACGTGTCCTGTCAGGTGTTCACTGAGAAACAAGTGCCACAGAACGGCAATTTTTATGTAAATTTGAGGGCTTATTAAAAATTTCTCAAAAGTTAAGTGATTTTTAAAGTTTTATTATTTTTTTCACAGACTTGACATGGCCATGTATATGGAATAGCGATCGTAATTTCAGTATATAATATTTTATTTGTCTACATTGCAAATTTATACAATGATATGACCGGTTTCGAATGTGCTAGCAATCATCTTCAGGCTTTAAAAATATCTTTTCCGTACGGAACTTTTACATGTTGTACAATCAAGTACTGAATCACTAAAACTACTGACAGTAGTGTTAAAGACTCGGTACCTAACTGTAGACGTGTGACGAGTTACGCTGGGAAACGATACTTCTTATGAACTGAAGATGATTGCTAGGACAGACGAAACCGGTTATATCAATCTACACATTTGACAATTGACAAAGACAAAAAATATTTTTTGAGTTTTGAATCGGTGATAACTAAGTTAATATTGTGTCACAGAAATTATAACTCACGTAGTCGGTAAAAGTGCGCTGAGAGAAATACAATAAGCCTATTGTTCGAAAGTCGGCAGCTTCATGTCATCTTACAGCCCCACCTTCTTTCGCATTCCTACTCGCGTATTCACGTAATCAGCGCGGTGGCATAGTGATTAAGACGCTAGATTCACATTCTAAATAAGCAGAACTACAATTTTCGTTAGAGTATCTTGATTTGAGTTTTCTCTGATTTCCTTAAATTGCTTTGTGAATCTACCCAATTCGTCGTTTATTACTGTGAAAGTTTTTAGAGCGCCCAAGTATGTAAATAAGCACATCGGTTATTTCACAACTCTCATCTTTCAAATATTTTTTCAAATATTTTTTTCTCGTTCTCTCTTCTCGTCATTCAAGCCAAAGGCTTCTCTTCAGGTTTTGGGTTTGTTTTTGTTAGAGGGCCAACAGGTAAAAGAAATAAAAAACGTTTTGTAATCCGTTGGTTTACTTACCGCATGCGAACAAAATACCTGCTGACAACGAGCGGTTCTAGGCGCTACAGTCTGGAACCGCGCGACCGCTACGGTTCGAATCCTGCCTCGGGCATGGATGTGTGTGATGTCCTTAGGTTTGTTAGGTTTAAGTAGTTCTAAGTTCTAGGGGACTGATGACCTCAGAAGTTAGGTCCCATATTGCTCAGAGCCATTTGAACCATTTGAACCTGCTGACAAATGTTTTGGCTGGAAATTCGACATGCCTAAAATCATTGCTACCAACGAAACAAGTGCCGCATGCGTGCACTTACAGTTTAACTAACTTACCTTAATGTAATGAGTAGCTTCTCAGCGGGAGAAATAGCAACTTAAAAGGTTTGTGTTCTGCTTTGTCTGAGTAGCTGATACTAGTTGCTCTAAAAATTTGAAACTGTGTGGACTCATTCTGTAGAATTCGTTGGGTAAAAGAAAAAAATGAAATGATCGTGTGGCATAGTTGGCAGGGAGACCCTGTCCGGGGAATTTCGGCCCCGAGTTCAGTTCTTCTTTCAGGTGAGGCCACGTTGGACGACTTCCACGTTGGTGACGATGAAACAATAATGATGATGATGACGACGACACGATGCCCTGTCCACGAGCGGTGAAAATCTCCAACGCGGCTGGCATTCGAACCTGGCCATGCTAGATGGTAGGCAAGCATGTTACCAGTTTATTTATTTATTTATTTTTATTTCTCTTCATTTTGTTCGGTATTGTTCGTTGCGCATGGTCGGGGTGGACATAACATGTCATCCGCTCAAGTTGATCCTTGATTCCTTTACTCTATTTTTTATTACAGGGGGCAAACAGCCCTCTGACCGAACACGCTGAGATACCGTGAAGGCAACACTAAGTTTGATATGTATAGCAATCTACGGTTCCACGCTGTATTTCCTTCCCTTTTTCAGTCTTTTTAGCGTTGATGATAAACCACAATTCGTCCTTTTCTGAAACTGAAACAGAAGAAATAATCCGTGGTGTCGTGTTTCTTGTCGTGTGGCGAGCCGCATTATCCCACTGGCAACATGAGTGTCGCACCAATAACCTTCACATCGCGTGGTCTTTGTCGCATATCGAATTGTCACAGTGTGATCCTTGCCTTAGCTTCTACACGCTGCCCACCATCAGCTGAGGCAACTTCTTTCAGTACGTGAGTTGTGACATCAGTGTTCGAGTATCACGCAAGCTACAATGACGACATGAATCGTAGCTCAACGTATGATAAGACAGGGCTGCTCATCATTTATATACACTGATGTGACGAAAATCATGGGGTACCTCCCAATATCATGTCAGACCTCCTTTCGCCCGGGGTAGTGCAGCATCTCGACGTTGCGTGGACTCAACGAGTCATTGGAAGTCCCCTGCATAAATACTGAGCCATGCTTCCTCCACAGCGCTCCACAATCGCCAAAGAGTTGCCGGTGCAGGATTTTCTGCAAGAACTGACCTCCCGATTATGTCCCACAAATGTCTGACGAGATTCATTTCGGGCGATCTAAGTGGCCAAATCAATCACTCGAATTGTCCAGAACGTTCTTCTAATCGTTCGCAAACAATTGTGGCTCGGTGAAATTATGCACTGTCATCCATAAAAATCCCATTGCTGTTTGGGAACATGAATTCCACGAGTGGCTGCAAATGGTGTGCAAGTAGTCGAAATTAATCATTTCCAGTCAATGATCGCTTCAGTTGGACATGAGGAACCAGCCCAATCCATGTAAACACAGCTCACACTATTATGTTGCGTGTATGAGGTAATGGTCAGGTTGCGGCGCGCTGGAAATATTCTAAGTTTAGAGTTGGCGTGGCCGCATGGGCCGCTTGGTAATCCGGGGCCCGGCAGCAAACACGTGGTGCCGAATGTTACCCTGAGTCTAGCGAGCGCGTGGCTGGGAATTCCATGGTGACGCTGTGTCGATGAAGGAGACATGCCAGGAGTGCCAAAGATGGCGATGGCGGACTTTGTGAAACCTTAATGGCAGACATTTCACAGTTCGTATAGAAATTAATAGAACCCAGAGGAATCATGATACCTAAAAAAGAAACATGTACATTACCATTATGTGCATGATGATTCTGATGGTGTAATCAGATCTTCAATATCTTTATTAGTTTAAAGTTGTCTAATGATAAATTATACAAGTAACACCCAGCAACGAATTTCCAAAATCTAAACGGTTCATCCGATTTTGTCGATTGACATGTCTTTAGAGAGCTATTAGTGTAAACCCAAATTGGTATAAATTACAGGCATGTAACTTGAATTGCACATGAAATATTTCAGGTCAAACTGGCCGATTACTATCGATTGCGTCAGGCCATAAGTACTCCACAGTTACACGAAAAAACGGTAGCAGCATGCCTATAAATATAATTATTCATCTGTGTCTTTGTTTATATCTGATATATACTATTCATGAAGAAATTGGTTAAATATTTACTGTGTTTTAGAAAGCACAGAGACATTATGCTACTGGTCTGCCTTTTGTTGCTATTCCTTAGATATATGTTTATTTAATTTGTTTATGTATTTAATAATGTGTGTTAGAGCGTGTTTATGGTCCAGCCAAGGGAATATTTATTTAATTTCAAGTTATTTAAATGTAAATCCAGTATTTCGAATGTGTTTCATTATGTTTGTGTGGGTGTGTTGGCTTGAAGGCATGGCCCAAGATCTCTAGCCAATCACTGCGCTCGTGAACGGAGAGTCTTGGACAGTGCGGCGCGACGGACGTACAGACTTGGACAGACTTGGACAGTGGAGCAGTTTGGGCGTGGGAGATACAAATATTTCGTAGTGCCGACTTGAGAACTTGTGAGATCTCCGTGGTTTCCGCAGTGAAGACGTAATATGCGTTGTAAGTGAATATCTCACGAGCTATGTTGTCGTTCATAACCAATTACAGTCCGCAGCTCGTGGTCGTGCGGTAGCGTTCTCGCTTCACCCCCCCCCCCCCCCCCCCGGGTTCCCGGGTTCGATTCCCGGCGGGGTCAGGGATTTTCTCTGCCTCGTGATGACTGGGTGTTGTGTGATGTCCTTAGGTTAGTTAGGTTTAAGTAGTTCTCAGTTCTAGGGGACTGATGACCATAGATGTTAAGTCCCATAGTGCTCAGAGCCACTTGAACTAATTACATGCAGTAGGAATCTATTGCTTCCCTGTTATTCAACTTATATTTTATTTAATTGCTGGACCATCGACACCAATAAGTGTTTGGCAGAAATATACCGCATTCTCAGAAGTACTTCTACTATTGTACTCATCATTTAGTGTCGTTAAGTTGGAACCTGCAGATTTTATTCAATTACAATCTTTCATTTACAAATGTCTATATTACGTTCAAAATTCGCAATTGCCGAGTGTTAGGAAACTTCGACCATTCGATTCATGTGTCTGTTCATATTGTATACTGTCGACTCAGCAGTTTTTGGCTTGTAATGCGGCAACTACGTATCCCAGCCCCTAGACAACGAAACCAGCCAAAACTTTTAATATTTCAACGCTGAATCAGTGGGTACGTAGTTGAGGGCCATCAACACCATCATTTCATTTCCTTTTTTCAAAGCCCACAAAGGCACTAAATAATATACAGTGCGAGGTCATCCACATGATCGGTAGCAGGAATCCGTTAAATTTCGGTTACACTATAAATCAAACAAATCTAAAGTCCGTAAATACAACCAAATACGTAGGAATTAAAGTTATGATCAACTTAAACTGGAATGAACATACACAAAGTGTTGTGGAAAGGGCAAACCAGACTGCGTTTTTAATGCGCAGAACACTTAGAAAATGCTACAGATCGACTAAAGAGACTGCCTACACTAAGCTTGTCCGTCCTCTTTTGGAATACTACTGCGCGGGATAAACGGAGTACATCGAGAAATTTCAAAGAAGGGCAGCACTTTTTGTACAGTCGAGAAATATGGGATCCAGTGTCACGGAGCTGATACAGGGTTTGCGGAAGAAATTATTAAAACAAAGGACTTTTTCGTTGCGGTGGGATCTTCTCACGAAATTTCATTCACCAGCTTTCTGTTCAGAATGCGGAAATAGTTTGCTAATGCCGAGCTACCTAGGGAGAAACGGTCGCCACCTTTCGCACGGAAAGATATAGGCGTTCGTTTTTCTGCGCGCTGTTAGAAAGTGGAATAGCAGAGAATTAATGTGAAGGTCGTTCGATGAACTCTCTGCAAAGCACTTAAGTGTGATTTTGCAGAGTAGCCATGTACATATTGAGTAGATTGAGACACCACCAGTTTGAACACTGCCGTGTCGACAACTCTGTTCTATGCCTTCGTGGTACCTGCGCTACATTCGAACCCTATAATCAGTGCTTAGCAACTGAAATCGGGACACATCTGACCAGGTCAAGGTTTTCCAGTCGTCTAGGGTCCAACTGATATGGTCACGAGCCCAGGAGAACTTCTGCAGGCGATGTCGTGCTGTTAGCAAGGGCACTCGCTTCGGTCGTTCGCTGCTATAGCCCATTAGCGCCAAATTTGGCCGCACTGTCCTAGTAAATCTACATCTACGTAATTACTCTGCTATTCACAATAAAGTGCCAGGCAAAGGGTTCAATGAACCACCTTAAAGCTGTCTCTCTACCGTTCCACTCTCGAACGACGCGCAGGAAAAACGAGAGCTCTTAAATTTTTCTGTGCGAGGCCTGATTTCTCTTATTTTATCGTGATGATAATTTCTCCATATGTAGGTTGGTGCCAACACAATGTATTCGCAATCGGGGGAGAAAACTGGTGATTGAAATTTCATGAGAACATCCCGTCGCAACGCAAAACGCCATTGTTTCAATGATTGCCACTCCAATTCACGTTATCATATCTGTGGCACTATCTCCCCTGTTTCGCGATAATACAAATCGAGCTGCCCTTCTTTGTACTTTTTCGATGTCATCCATCAGTCCAACCTTATGCGGATCCCACACCGCACGGCAGTACTCCAGAACAGGGCGAACAAGCGTAGTGTAAGCAGTCTCTTTGGTAGACCTGTTGCACCTTCTAAGTGTTCTGCCAATAAATCGCGGTCTTTGATTTGCTCTACCACAACATTATCTTTGTGATCGTCCCAATTTAGGTTATTTGTAATTGTAATCCCTAAGTACTTAGTTGAATTTATAGCCTTCAGATTTGTGTGACTTATCACGTAATCGAAATTCAGCGGATATCTTTTAGTACTCGTGTGAATAACTTCACACTTTTCCTTACTCAGGATCAACTGCAACTTTTCGCACCACACAGATATCTTATCTAAATCATTTTGCAATTCGTTTTGGTCATCTGATGACTTTACAAGATAATAAATGACAGCATCATCTGCAAACAATCTAATAGGGCTACGAAGATTGTCTCTTATGTCGTTAACACACATCAGGAACTATAGAGGGCCCACAACACTTCCTTAGGGAACGCCGGATATTACATCTCTTTTACTCGATGACTTCCGGTCTATTACTACGAACTGTGAACTTACTGACGGAAAATCACGAATCCAGTCGCACAACTGAGACGATATTCCATAGGCACGCAGTTTTGTAAGAAGACGCTTGTGAGGAACGGTGCCGAAAGCCTTCTGGAAATATAAAAATATGGAATCAATTTCACATCCCCTGTCGATAGCACTCGTTACTTCATGAGTATAAAGAGCTAGCTGTATTTCGCAAGAACGATATTTTCTGAATCCGTGCTGACTGTGTGTCAATAAATCGTTTTCTTCGCGGTGCTTCATAATGATCGAACACAGTATATGTTCCAAAACCCAACTGCAAATCGATGGGCCTGTAATTCAACGGATTACTACTATTTCCCTTTTTGGGTATTGGTGTGGCTTGAGCAATTTTCCAATCTTTAGGTACGAATCTTTCTGTGAGCTAGCGATTGTATATAATTACTAAATATGGAGCTATTGCATCAGCATACTCTGAGAGGAACCTGACTGGTATACAATCTGGACCGGAAGCCTTGCCTTTGCGACACCGAGGATATCTACTTCCACGTTTCTCATCTTCGCAGTTGTTCTTGATTGGAATTCACAAATACTTACTTCGTCTTCTTTGGCGAAGGAGTTTCGGAAAACCGTGTTTAATAGCTCTGCTTTAGTGGCACTGTCATTAGTGACTTCACCGTTGTTATTGTGCAGTCAAAGTGTTGATTGCGTCTTGCCACTGGTGTGCTTTATGTATGACCAGAATCTCTTCGGGTTTTCTGCCAGATTCCAAAACAGAGTTTCGTTGTTGAAATTATTAAAAGCATTTCACATTGAACTACGTGCTATATTTCGAACTTCTGCAAAGCTTTGCCAGTCTTGGGGATTTTGCGTTATTTTGAATTTGGCATGCTATTTTCGCTGCTTCCGCAACAGCGATCTGTCCCTTTTTCTGTACCATGGGGGATCAGTACCATCACTTATTAATTTATGTGATATATATCTCTCAATTGCTGTCGATACTATCTCTCTGAAATCATTCCACAACTTTTCTATGCTTACATGATCAGATCGGAAGGAGTGAATACTGTCTCTTAAAAAGGCGTTAAGAGCATTTTTATCACCGTTTTTAAATAGATATACATTGCGTTTCTTTTTTATGGTTGCAGGTGTCACGGTATCCAGCCTAGCAGCAACTGCCTTGTGGTCGTTAATCCCTGTATTCGTGACGATACTCCCTATTTGTCCAGGATTGTTTGTTGCTAAGAGGTCAAGTATGCTTTCGCAACCAATTACGCTTCGAGTGGTCTCATGAACTAATTGTTCAAAATAATTTTCTGAGAAAGCATTCAGTACAATTTCGGATGATGTTTTATGCCTGCCGCCGGCATTAAGCGTATAATTTTTCCAGCATATAGAGGGTAGATTGAAGTCACCACCGACTATAATTGTATGAGTGGGGTACCTATTTGAAATGAGACTCAAGCTTTCTTTGAACTGTTCAGCAACTATATATTCTGAGTCGGGTGGAGGGGGGGGGGGGGGCGGTAAGACGATCCAATTAATAGCTTAGTCCGATTGTCAAGTGTAACCTCTACCCATACCATTCCGCAGGATTTCAATTTCACTACAAGGCAAACTACTTCTGACAGCAATAAATACTCCACTACCAACTTTATTTAATCTATCCTTTCTGAACACTGTTAGATTGTTTGAAAAAATTACGGCTGAACTTTTTTTCCGGTTATAGCCAGCTTTCTGTACCTATAATTATATAAGCTTAGTGTTTTCTATTAGGGCTTGGAGCTCTGGTTCTTTCCCAGTACAGCTACAACAATTTACAACTACAATACCGATCGTTTTTACAAATACCTTACTGTGTTTTATCTGCCCTCTTTTAGACGGACGCCCTTTGTTTGGTTCCCTGAGACTGTCTAACCTAAAAAACCGCCCAGTCCCTTCCACACAGCCCCCGCTACACGTGTAGCCGCCTCCTGTGTGTGGTGGACTCCTGACCTATTAAGCGGAACCCGGAAACCCACAATCCGATTGCGCAAGTCATCGAATCTGCCGCCTACACGGTCAAAGAACTTCCTGAGCCTCTCATTCAGACCCTCCACTCGGCTCTGCACCAAAGGACCACAGCTGGTTCTATCGACGATGCTGCAGATGGTGATCTCCGCCTTAATCTCAGAAGCAAGACTGGCAATCTGTACCGTTTTCCACTAGCCGCCCAAAACCGGAGAGAATCTCCTCCAATCTAAATCGACACACGTCACTGGTACCGACTAGAGTCACCATCTGCAATTGGCTGCACCCTGTACAATTCGTGGCATATGGGAGCACCCTTTCCACATCTGGATTGACTCCCCCAGTATGAACACAGCCTTGGCAGCCATGTTGGTATAGGGCCCCACTATGCACTTAACATTGGAGTTCCGGCAAACCCACCCTCTGTGAATGCCCAGACCTGGGGGGCCGAGAAGCTTCCTCTGGAACAGGGTGGATGACTGCGTCCAGCTCAGAGACATCGTGAGCCACAGATAACACCCAGAACTTGTTCGTCAAACGAACCGGGGAGGCCCTATGATCAGCCCCTCTGAAAGTTTTTTGCTGCCTACCAGACTTTAGAATGAATTCCCACTCGACCACAGGTGAGGAGTCAACCTCAGTGTTGGCAGTACTTGGGGCAGCCTGTGCAGTGGACCAATCGAAGGACACGTGGGACCTGCTCGACGTCCCTTGCATCCCCACATCCGACCCCCCACAGTGATGCCCCTTGGCAGCAGCCTCAGGCTGTGTGACAGAAGCTAACGCAGCCTGGAGCTGTGAGCAAAGCGTCGCCAACTCAGCTCGCGTCTGTACACAGTGTAACCTCCCCACAATAAAGTTTGTCAATATTAACTGAATAATAAAATGAGCCAAGCGTAACCTCCTTGCAAAATTAAAGAATAATAATGGCCCAAATGTAAAATCCCCACAAAATTACGGAATGAAGATTGATCGTAAAATCACACAATATTGTTAATTAAATAATGAACCATGAACTGAATGTAACATCTGAACAGAAATAATTAAACCTGATAAATCTTATAAGGGCAGCTGCGCTGACCTTCGGCCCTGTGAAATAATTAAACCTGACAAATTCTTACCTCAGTAAAACTGCATCTATATCTGCTCTTATTTTTCGGCAGAGCTCCGTGCAATGCTGGCCTACATTTAATTTTGATTCTTGGAGGGAATGCATAGGAAATATTCTTTAAATTGAAATGAATCTTTTTCTTTAAAAAGTGGAAAAATTCTTTAAGTTGAAATGATTACTTTTCTTTAAAAGATTTACTTTATAAAAAAATTATTATTGGGGCATTTCTTGAACAAATTAATTACAATTAACATACGTTATTAGCTGAGCGCAATGCTGCTTCATTGCCTTCTACAATAATATACATATTGTCCGCCACATTCCTGACCAGACTCATGGGCAGAGCACACCGGGGACGCATGCCGACTCGCTACACACTAGCACTGACTGAGTACAACCACCCAACTGTCTACTCCATCTGCCGACTCGCCACACACACTACTGAACTCTCGCGTAGTCAAGCGCAGACTAGTAACGATAAATAACTCTCTGGTCAGAGATTCTATCATGCCTCACCATCGCTGGTAATGAATACATATGAAACGTACGCGTTTCAACAGCAATCACAGTTCCTATCCATTACTGCATTACGAACTGTGTACTCGCCTTATTAGCAGCAGGAACACGAGGTGGTCTGTCTCTGACGGTCTATCTGACACTAGATACCTTCGTCATACGCACCACATTGATTTCTGCGATTATTTCACACAGTGTTGTTTGACTGTTAGCACTGACAACTCTATGCAAACACTGCTGCTCTTGATCGTTAAGTGCAGGCTCTCAGCCACCGTGTTGCCCGTGGTGACAAGTAATGCCTGAAATTTGGCATTCTCGCCACACTCTTGACACTGAATACTGAATTCCCTGACGATATCAGAAATGGAAAGTACCTTCTGTCTAGCTTCAACTACCACTCCACGTTCAAAGTTTGTTAATTCCCGTTGTACGGCCATAATCACCTCAGAAACCTTTTCACATGAGCAGAAATGGCTGTCCCGCCAATGTTCCGCCCTTTTATAACTTGTATGCATGGTACTGCCGACACCTGACACCTTTATGTGTTCGTATCCCTATACCATGAATTTTGTCACCTCAGTATACAGAGTTAATTTATGTTACAGGCTAGATTACTACATGGCTGAGTAATTCACAGTATAACACACCCTCACATAACGCATTTTCTATATGCATGCAAATCATGTTTTTATCATACTGATTGAATCGAATTGACACGAAAGAGATAGTGTTAAAAATACCTAAACAGAACCATCAAATTACCAAAATGAAATCTTCATGACATATTATCCTTATGCATTTGATTGAATGGCTAACACGTGTGAAAAATCAAAACACATCTTCATTTTGCTATTTTTATTAGTTTAATATTAAGTAAAATATTGTCTCATATGGGGTATTAAGTGTCTGAACTGGAGACTCCCTGCATCGAGTGAGATAGTTCAGTTACTTCCAAAATTCGTTTCTAACATGTGTATAGAGCCAGTGACGCAGCGTTATCGTATCATGTGTGGCGGTATTAGCTCAGAGAAGCTACCCTACACGAAACCTATTATTGGGCTGATAATAAACATGGTTTTAACTGTCAATAATAGTTATCGACGACAGGGTAAATATATGGAAAAGAGCCGCTATGAAAAGAAACATGAAATTTCAAGCACCTGTTTGCTACATAATAAAGCAAGAGTTTAGAAACAGAAACATGGTGGTGCCGCGGTCTGCAAACCACGCAATGTGGTTGGGTGAGGACCGCAACGCATGTTTTTTTTTTTTTTTTTTTTTAAGTGCCGCGAGACACATTCTCATTCCCATTTTTAATCCCCCTGCCCCAACGCCCCAATCCTAGGTAGACTGGGTACAAAAGAACTAAATTCTACAATGCCCGTTCTCTTCTTTTTTTTGGGGGGGGGGTGAAGACGAGTAAAAAATAAAATAAATTAATATTGCAAGAACAAACGGTGAGAGGCGGGCCGCCATCGGATTAATGGTGGGCCACATTGGGCCCGGGGGCAGAGGTCTGTGCATCCCTGTTCTAGAGTGTGTTATGTTATATCAGAACCAACTACAGTATGTGAAAAATTTTGTTAGAGAACCAATGAACTTTTAATTAGAATTAACCTATCAGATATCAAATGTTTGCTACCGATCTTTCCGTATACAGCGGAGGATTCAGGAGAATTATACGGAAACTTCAAATGATTACCGATATGATCTCTACAAGGTTGCTTCGGCCATCTTCCTGTCTCATGATTCTTCAATGAACTAAATTTCCAAATCTACCAATTCTGATATCAGTGGGGATAGTGTGCTTTCTTACTTCCCCGCCTATGAATTCATCTTCACTGTTCTTGCAGTGAAATCAACATTCAATGAAGAATGCTATAATTCACTATAAAGTGCCTCCATCAAGAGCACAAGGCTCTTTATACCAGCTGGTTCTAATTAAAATGCAGATACTAGCGGAGGTTCAGTGTGGTCTGTAATTAAAGTATGGCAGTGAAACTTGGTGAGTATTCTGATGAGTTAATGCAGAATCTATTTACGCTGGAGAAAAATTAGTTTAAATTTTGGAAACCACGTGCAAATCTGGCGCTGTTACTGTAAGAAAGGCGTACAGAAATGTTTTCATGTGTAATGGATTAGGAACGGGAATCGGACAGGAAAGGTCGCATAACTGACAAAGACATTAACCGCCACTACACAATTTATTCAATACGAGCAACGGAAACGTCGATTTTGCATCCACGAAAAGACATGGCCAACAGTTACGGTTGGATCTGAGCAACGTGTTCCTTTATACTACCCCTTCACATCAGCTGTAGATCGAAACTGTCTTTGGCAAACTCGTTCTTTTAGACATTTTTCTTTTAGAACATCACCAGAGCCAAAAGTCACAGGAATTCAGATCAGGTGATTTTGCAGGCAACACATCTCTAAAACCTTTAGCGATAACAT
Source organism: Schistocerca serialis cubense (assembly GCF_023864345.2). Classification (NCBI taxonomy): domain Eukaryota; kingdom Metazoa; phylum Arthropoda; class Insecta; order Orthoptera; family Acrididae; genus Schistocerca; species Schistocerca serialis. The sequence continues at coordinate 361,568,812 of NC_064645.1, read as the reverse complement.
GTTCGTGGAAGTTTGCATTAAGCAGGTCTTTCACAGGGCGAGCGACATGTTATCCCATCTTGCATGAGAAAGTGGCTTCCACACAGTAGCGCTCTTCCAAAGCAGAAATCACATGACGTACAAGGAGGCCTCGATAACATTCAGACGTCACGGTACACCTGACAGGGCCTATGGGTGTATTCTCTTGAAAGAGGAGTGGAGAGAGAGTAAATTTGCATGTCAGTTCTCACCACAGTGTCACATACAGTGATTGCAGTTGTACACCTTTGAGCAGTACTCTAAATTCGGCAGGTCTGTGTATTCACTGCACCCTGTAGTGCAAAATGTGCCTCGTCACTCCATAGAATACTGCCTGACGACATGTCATCAATTCGATACGTGTCAGAAACTGTCTAGATTTTTTACGGGTTGCAGTGTGCAACAGACCGCAGGACCTTCCGTACTGTTGACCATGGGATGGACAGTTCTCGTGCCAATGCACGAGCACTAGCACTACCTGGAACACGTGCTGCATTATCAGTTGCAGCAACAGCAACAGCAACCTCGTCAACAACTTCCAACGGGATAGGACACCTTCCTCTTCAAAGTGCCGCACCAAGATCACCTGTGTTTCTAAATTTTATCATCTTCTTTACACGTTTTAAATACGTCAGGCCTCTACTCAGACCTCTCAATGCGGCAGTGTAATTGCTTCTGTTCACTTAAAACTGTCTCACTACCAGCAGACGGTCTCTCGTCTCGATAACCATAGTGTTCAGTCATGTTGTGACTTATCAAATGACAGCGTGGATGTCATACCGCGATGCAGTCAGTGTACAGCGCCAGATATGCACGTAGTGGGCAAAAATGGAACTAATTTTTTTTTCAGCGTATATCGGTACCGAGTACACTCATTACAACATCTACCAAGTTTCGCTGCCATACGATAACTGCACCTCACGCTGGACACCCGCGAGTGGCTGCATTTTAATTATAATCAGCCAATACAACAGCTTCAAGAAGTTCCCCTTAGCAATGACATGCTTCACTCCCATTAAATATGATAATGACTCTCTCTCTCTCTATCTCTCTCTTTATTGCTCACAGAACCTTTTGAAGACATACCGTGCATATCACACAGTGTACCCTATTACCCACCTACACACACTAAAAGAAAATTCACGTTATAATTTCTTTTGGTTTCTGTACATAATCGAAATCAACACTACGTACATTTGACATTTGCACATCATCGCAGCCAGTGTTCGTATGTATTATGTAAAATAAAGCGTATGCCGCTTTCTATAGCAATCCTGACCATGGTTTCTGACAAATTTTTCGTTACTTTCAGTATTATACGGGGTGTTCAAAAAGTCTCTCTGCAGCGCCGTATGATAGTTTGCCGAGCTTGCCGTATGCCGCATTGAATCTACCGAAATGAAACTCAGTGAAATACAAGTTATTCAGTTATTGAATATTCATTTTTACTTACAAATATTCACATTAAATGTTGAAAGTGTCCCCTCTGTCGTTGAATACACAATTCAGTTCGTCTAATCATGTTTCCAAACACAAGCTGTAACATTTCTTCTGTAACAGAAGCAGTGAAAGTGGATATTGAAGTTTTCAATTCATCGATGGATTTTGGACAGTTTTTATAAACAGTTGCTTTCGCTGGACCCCAGAAGAAAAATTCAGGTGGTGTTAGGTCAGACGATCGTGGAGGCCGAAGTCCCTGTGAAATTATGCGATCACCAAAAACATCAGCGAGCAGTGACATTGAAACGCGAACTGTATGCGCGGTTGCACGATCTTGTTGAAAATAACCGTTCAGTATTTCACTTAACACAAGTTCTCCTATCAATGGGCACAGAATATCAGTGCAGTATCGTTGTGCGTTTATTGTTTTGTTGAAAAACTCAGGCAGGCGAACAATCAGACGGCACTGCGGAGAGACTTTTTGAACACCCCATATTTCGTAATATGTAACTTTTTAACTACGACAGGTGTTCAATAAGTAATGCAACACTTTTTTCCGAAGTAGCTGTAGGATGGATGAGGAAAAACGTATCTTTGAGTACTCCAACTGGTGTTCACGCTACCAACAGAGACGTCCAGTTGAGCAGCAAGGTGTCTGACTGTGACCCTTCGATCACCTCGAATGACAGCATCCGCGCGTTCCAACGTTTAGGAGTCACAGCTGTGCGCGGCCGGCCGGCACGCGGGACGTAGGACAGGATTGTGCGACCTCGTTGCGATGGTGACAGACGCCTCGCCCGACGACTCACCGTGCGTTTGTTCACTGCCAGGTCTCCGCAGACATTCTGCGAGCGCCTATGGATATCTGCGATACTGCGGTTCTCCGCCAAAAGAAACGCAATCTCTGCTCGGGTCGCGGGTCGCACCTCCTTTACAGACGCCATTTTGAAGGCAACTTTTAGCGCCGCCATCCATCGGAACTTCATGAAACTATCGGGGCTGAAGGGAGAATGCTGTATTTCATGATGTCCCAATAACAAATTTAGCATGCTTCTGCTGAAAATGAAAGAGAAAAGAAATGTGTTGAGTTACTTATTCAACACCCCTCTCATATCCGTAATGTCTGTTAATTTTCTTCGTAAAATCAACGGAAGAATCAATTTTCACAAATATAATCAGTTAACGTTAGCACATTTTAGACGAAATATGAACACAACACTTTTCATTTCTTCCTTGCAAACGACATGTTAATGGTGAGTTCGCTACTGAATGGCACATGGCAACATAAAATGCTTATAACTGATAAAAATTTGATTTGGCACATTGTGTGCAATATTTTTCCACTGACCCAGCATAATGCACAACGATAGACTTTCTTTTATGGTTTTTGATTATATTTTCGGAATCTGGTAACTTCTGCAAACCAGTCTTCTAAGCGTACAGCGGTATCACACTAGATGGGTATTTTTCCCGGACGTATAGCTAATTTCTATAACCAGTTACGTATCGGAGATGGTGAAATGAAGTCTTCATGTCACCTGGTATTTTCAATATGGTTATCAGAGGCTTACATCGAAAGTATCTTGTATTTCTTAAAATGATTTAACTTTGTAAAATAAACACAAGGAATAGTATCGCTCGAAACTGGCAGATGGTAGTGAGATAATTCTCTGCTGTCTGACTTCTGCCAGGCCTACGAAATTGTAATTGAATAGTACGCGTCATCTCTGACTTGAAAATTGGAGTAGATTTGCTTTTAAAACCTAAGCAAGATACAGTGCCGGCCGTTGTGACCGAGCGGTTCTAGGCGCTTCAGTCTGGAACCGCGCTTCTGCTACGTTCGCAGGTTCGAATCTTGCCTCGGGCACGTATGTGTGTGATGTCGTTAGGTTAGTTGAGTTCAAGAAGTTCTAAGTCTAGGGGACTGTGACCTCAGATGTTAAGTTCCATAGTGCTTAGAGCCACTTGAACCAAGATACAGTACTAGTGAAGCAATTTCATTGATTGTTGCCTTCTTTTCTATAATTAATACGAAAGAAACCTCCGTCCGAACAGGCCTTGGAACGCCCAAGGACTCAGTTGGTTTAAAAAAAAAAGAAGAGGTCGATAGAGCATTTGCCTGCAAAGTGCGAAGTTCGTAGGTTCGAGTCCAGGTCCGGATAGAGTTTCTATCTGCCAGAAAGTTTTAAATCAGTGCACATTCCACCGCAGAGTGAAAATTTATTCTGAAAACGTACATGGCGTTACATATCACACCAGTCACATTTCACATTCAGTAGTAATGTGTACCCTATGGATGGCACGACGTCCTTAAGTTTTTACATTACAAGCATGTGCAAATTTTTAAAAAATAACGTTCAGCGAGTTTGAAACTACTTGACGACTATTAAAAATAAGTAATTTTATCAGTTTTCTTTGCTTGTTTAATGTCTCTTACGCAACCTGTGCTGTACGATTTTAAGAAGTTTAAATATACACTGATACACTTTATAGTGAGTTTGAGTTACTTGAAAACATCACAATAGGCGACACCACGATCATCAGTGACAGATCAGGTGGAAAATGTTGTCACTTCTAAATGATGGTTTTAAGATTACAGATGTGGTCGGATGCATTAAAATCGAAAATAAGTGTGTTGTAGACCTTTTCGAGGAGGATAGTGAACTCGTTTTGTTGGAGTCCTTAAAGAAAGTCGAAGCCAAAGAAATTTTTTATCGCCGTTCCATACCGCTGCCGCTGAGTCAGCTTCCCTATAATGTGTTCAAAGATGAATACTGTTGTTCTTTTGTATTACTGGGTTTTCGTGAAGTGAGATTACACTTATAGTTAAGACGTTCAGTGGAAGTAGCCTGATAAACTGAACAGGTTGCATGACTTCCTGTTCTGCGGTAAGCTCTGGCGTGCTCTGAGGGAGAGAGTGGGTTGGTTGGTTGAGTGGGGGAGGAGAGCAAACAGCAAGGTCATCGATCCCATCTGATTAAGGAAGGACGGGAAGGAAGTCGGCCGTGTCCTTACAAAGGAACAATCTCGGCATTTGGCTGAAGCGCTGTAGGGAAATCACGGGAAACCTAAATCAGGATGGCCGTACGCGGGTTTGAAACGTCGTCCTCCCGAATGTGGGTCGAGTGTCCTAAAGACTGCGCCGCCTCCGTTGGTGGGAGAGAGGGATCAAGACAACGGAAGGTGCTACCCACACTGCTGAAATGTGTATGTGAGACCAGTAACGTATCGAAATAATGGGAGACACTGAACGAATACAAAGAACGGTAGGACGAATAGCACAGTTTTGTACAAACCGCGGAAGAGCGTCACGGACATTCTAAAAATCCGGAAAGTTTTCAAAAGCAGTTGTAAGTTATGCAACTAGGAATATACTACAGACTGCTAGGTATCAGCGACCTCAAAGACAGTATTTAATTGCAACTCGCAGAAGAGAGTTTACGTGCTGAATCTACGCTACACACGGAAATGGAGCTGAAATAAACCCCAACAACTGCTAGAATGGGAAGTACTGTGTGCCATGCACTACACAGTGACTTGCAGAGAAGAGATGTATATACCGGGTAACTGAGCTGCCGCTACTTAAGGGTTTTATGCAACCCACGACACCTTAAAAAACCACGCACGAGATTTTCATATTCTGTGACTTGCTGCGTTCAAACTATTAGTTCTACGGAAAAAATGAACAAGAACGTTTTGTAGGAAATTTAATGTAATTAAATTTTGTACTGGGTACAGCTTTTTGGAGGCCACGGTTTTCGAGTTATTCAAGAAATCCACGTTTGAAGCTCACGTTTGTACGTTTTTAGTGAGTAGTTCGAAAACTATGGCCTCTGGCGAAAACGTGTCCCAGTACACAATTTAACTACATTACTTTTCCTACAAAGAGACCCTGGTCATTCTTTTCTGTAGATCTAATAGTTCACGCATAGCGAGCGAGAGGCTATTAAAATCTTGTGCGTGTTATTTGAAGCCACTGCAGGTTGCATAAAACGCATTGGTAGGACAACTGAATCACCCTGCTTGATAAGTGACCCATAATTTTTAAATTATATCTGCTCGCTGCGTATGCACGCATGTCGAATGTTGTTAACATTTATTTTGGGGACCAGACTGATGTTACACGAAATGGGTGGCTGATAAAATCAAATTTCTAAACTGCAGGTGCATGTGGAGAACTAGGTCGTGAGGAAAGTTTCCTGTAAAGTAGTGTTTGCTAGTCATAAGCGTGACATTTGTTTCTAGAGAGAACTGGTGTTCGTTCGTGACTGTACTACTGCTGTAATGAAGCATTCAATTTTTCTATCCGTTGCTTCCTGGTTTTCCAGTTGTAGCAGTTTTCGTTATCTTTATTTTCAGTTATTGAATACAATTTATACATTCATACGTTCAAACAGAACAGAAGAGTGAAAATGAAAAAACTTGCAATGAGTGAATCTCCACTACTTTAGATCTTCCCTTACACGTCACGTTACTCTGACCAAACTAGAATATACCGCTAGACGTTGCGAAAATTGACTCTGGATGAAAATTTGTGCCTGCACCTGCAACCGTTATGCTAGTAATATCTATGATATATGCTTATGGTAATTTTTATGAACAGAGGTACGGTTACTCACTTTCAGGTGAATACATAAAATGGATTTGTATGCATCCATATGTTTGTTCAACTAATTGAAATATGATCATGTGCATTAGCCGTGTTGACTTTTACTGTCGACAAGCAATGATGAAGGTGGTGCAGATAGCTGCCCGCTTTGGAAGGTAATTGAGTCATTACATGATTAAGCTGTATCCGAGCAGGTAGACGCGTTCACTAGACCAGGAACGGCTTCATATGACGCTGTTTCGCATGGGCGCTCTCTCTATGCTACTATTAGTCTTCTAACTACACCTGCTCGCAAACCTGTTCAATAGTTCCATACATCAAAGACGACGTCCGGGTGGAATATATAAACTGTGCTGTACACCGCCTGCTCGTTTGTCTACTTTTGTGTTTTCAATGCATTCTGTAAAATCAAAAACGTCAGCCAGAGCGGTGTTTTTCCGCCTCCTTATAAAGAACGTACTATTTAAAACATCAGTCGCTGACTCCCACCAGGCCACGCCAGCTCTGAAAAACGTGAAAGACCGTAGTTTCCGGCTTTAGTCCACTGACGTCCACGCAGTTAGCCTCATTTCGAGTTCGTAAGTCCGAACCTGGCAGCAGCATTCCGTTGTTGTTAAATTAACATAATACACTAAAAAAAGTCGAGCCGAAATACGACGCTCGCCGGTGCTTGCGCCAATCGGCATCGAGCGCCGGCTGCGGCAGCAGACCATTGGAATACTTCAATCGCGAACGCTGCTCTGCGCATGCGTGCGTTCGGCTGTGCTGTGCACTTTTGCCTGTTCTGTCAGACAACAGCTGATACGATCCGTGTGCTCAGCTTTGTTGAACTACGCGTCTGAACAGCTGGGCTTGTGCACCTGAACAAGACAGCAATTATCAAGTTCATACCGAATAATTTACTTCGTTTTATTTTAACGCCATGGTATTTGATTCCACGAGTCACTTATGGCAGGACAAATCGGAAAATATGATCGACACTTTTCGAATTTATTTTTTGTGTCTTTCCTTTCGTTTTTTTTATCATATCACGTACAAGAAGCTTTATTACTGAAGGATATTTATCTATAAAGTGAGTTGCTACCATGATAGAATTCATGATTCGTGAGTTATTATTTATTCTTAAAATTTCCAACGTTAATTAATGATAGTTGTGTCATTGCACGGTTCCGTTCGGCAGTTCGACTTAAGTCGCTAAAAGCACTGCATTTCTCATAGACGTAACAAACCTTATAAAAAAGTTCAGAAACATACGGCCGGCCGCGGTGACCGAGCGGTTCTAGGCGCTTCAGTCCGGAACCGCGCGACCGCTACGGTCGCAGGTTCGAATCCTGCCTCGGGAATGGATGTCTGTGATGTCCTTAGGTTAGTTAGGTTTAAGTAGTTCTAAGTTCTAGGGGACTGATGACCTCAGATGTTAAGTCCCATAGCACTGAGAGCCATTTGAACGAACATACGTGTGCTTGTCTTAAGAAACTAATGGTTAAATAAAGCAATACCACAGAGTAAATAGTTATGGCAACACATTAATTACTTGTCCTCAGAGCTGCTGCTGGCAATTGTATCATCATCTGCTTCACCAAGATTAACAACAATGTTTTCCAAATAGGTCTCCACAATTCGTTCTCTCTCCCAAGCGTCTTCAATGATTTTTTTCGTATGTAGAATCGCGGATTGCCACATATCTAGTGTAACTTCATTCAAAGTTTGACGAAGCAATTTTAATTTTAACACCTTTCTTAGTGAGAAAGGTGGACGCGTGTTATTTCTTGCTACATTTCCTTTCACTTGAGCCCAAATAAGCTCAGTCGCTTTGTATGTGCAATGATATGGTGGCGAACGAATAACTTAGTGACCAGCAGCTCTAGTGATTTCGTCGACTGTGTATACAAGAGTTTGTGGCTTGTTACGCTTAACAAGCTGAAGCAGCTCTACCTGTTTCATTTCAGCAGTGCATGGAATATTATGTCGCTGCAATCAACTTAACAAATCGTCGTTTCTATTCGACACAGTCGGTGCTTTGTCCACCTGAATACAATCATTATAACAGACTCGGTAGGAATATCCGGAAGAAGTTTATCCTGAAACCACGAGATGTAAAACTCGCGGCATTCATTTCTTCATGGAAATCTTTCGACTTCTTCGAAGCGAAAGCCCACAAAGCACTGTTTATGGACCCTGCATTTGTTCCAGAGTGCCACCTTACCCTGTTGGTTGTCGTAGAACTGAAGAACCCGTCTCGTCTGTCCAAATGTGTGGTTTCTATTAATCCAAGTCTCATCCGTAAATATGACTTAAAGTCAATAGTGCACATTTATCTGAGGAAACTACAGCGCAGAATTACTAGGACCTTCCTCTCCATTACAAATTTACGATTGTTGTATGTTTTATACCTGAAGCCTAAAGAAATCAAAATCGAATAAAGCGACGTCTTACCGCCGGAAAACAGCCCTGCTTCACGACGAGAAACAATTTTTTCCTAGTTGCTAATTCACCTTTACAGTAATCCCAAATAGCACACTGATTAAAACTGTCGGTACCTGTCACTCTCTTCGTACCCTTTCTGCATTTACCTGGCGTGCTGAGTTTAAGGGTTGCCATAATTTCTGTGTGACAAACCGGGACATTTCTCTTAAGCTGACTAAATATGAACGCAATTTTGGAAACAGAAACGGAGCCACTTCTCTTAGCTTAAAAAAGTGAATTAATAAATAGAAATATTTTTCGGTTTGTGATTACTACCGCCGGTAGCTACACCAAAATAACGGACCTTTGAAAGATGTTCGCGTATTTGCCTGACAGTGTCGCGCGCTAACACTGATTTCACAATTTGATATTGTTCTGCCCAACGCCACATTTTTTTACTGATACGGAATCATTAAAAAGTCTGGAGCTTAGCCTAGAAGAACAGACACCTGATTTCAAACTCATATAATGTTTAAATGTATGATAGCACATAGCTAATTACGCTTCTGTTACTAATATGGCCTCTTTAAATTAATTTAAAACAAAATAGCTATTGATTTTTGAAGTGCTTGGAGAGTACAAGTTTGATTTATGCTTTACGCTACCTAAATTATCCTTAATATCTACTCTTCCCCACGTACACGGGAAACATAACACAAATCACAGATTCTACTTACTAGTCACATCTTCCTCGTTTTACGAAGAACTATTTTTTGAATATTTTTCTTGGAACGAGCGCTTTCAGTTTGGTATTTTAAGTTAACTCGAATCAAACACCTTAAAAACAAATTAACCGTGATACGTCTTAGACAGAGCAACAGAGAACCACGTTGGTGCAGAGATAAACTGAAGTAAGGCAATGGCTAATAATGGAAACTTTTCAGCATTTCCCCGCAATAATACGCCTCAAGGGACTCAGTCAGCAGTGACAATAAAACATTCGATATTTAGCTTAGCAGATGGAGTTGAAATATGGATCCACTTAGTAACTTGGAGAAAAAATAGATAGTAAGAGAATATTTCTCTGAAATCCGAAATCCGGGATAAACTGCCATCCCGAAAGTATTTTTCGGGGCGCCGATATCCTTAATCTGAAACTGGGACCGTCTCGGAAAACCGGAACGTCTGAAAACCCTAGCTAAGCTTAAAGTCTTTCTCGCCACTATCAAGGCCTATAGGTTTTCCTTAGTCACACGTTTCACTGTAGCAGTTTCAATACCAAGCGTATCGGCTGTTAATTGGACTATATTTGACACAGGTAGAATAGGTCCTTCATCACGCCTCTCACTTTCAAAGTAATCCCGCGCACGAACAACAGATTCCTTCGCTTGAGAATGCGGGACCTGCCGTCCACCACTAGCCATCGCGACCGTTAGCTATACTGTCCAGCACCAAACTATTTGGCAACAGGGTTGCTATCCGTCTCTGCAACTTGCGCAGTCTCTAGGAGTCATGGGTCATCGTGTTTCGGTCCGACTGTAGACTCTCGCTAATCTGGTCATTCCATGAACATATTGGTGCCGGATTAGCGGAAGTGCCGGATTACTGAGAGAGTCCGAAATTTATTTAAAGACACAGGAGGTATACTTTATTGAATCCAAAGGTACACTCATTTTCAAAGGAAACTTCACCCCTCAGTGTGTGCGTCGTTATACAGTAATATCACTCACTATGGAACATGTCTTATAGAAGAATCCAGTTTCATGACCACTGTACAAGGCATCAGCCTTTAAATATTCTTCATCTATTATCTCCCGTATCGTCTTTACGAACTCATCTGCATCTTTTTCGTTAGCTGAGCGATCTTCCTCTGCGACTGTCAGTTGGCGAACGCCATGTCGTTTATTCTAATTTGAAGGCAACCTCGCTTGCTGCAAACGAGTTACTGTCTTCAAGTCGTGTTTGAACGCAGTTGCTTTTTCCTTTATTATCGAGCCACTGACTGATATTCCTGTACTGTATAAACCACCTACAAACAGCTACGTCCAGTTTTTCATTCTCACTCTTCCGGGTAACCTTTTGTTTTCCCAGCTTACTATTATCCATTTGGGCTCCGTACTGTCGAATAACATCTTCTTTCGTTTAGATATGACAAATAGTTCCAACACTTCCTCATCCAACACTGTACTCAGCAGCAATGGCTTACTCCTTTTAGAATACATGATACTGAACTATGAACATTGCCACAATTCCAAATATGTATAACATTTATACATGTTTGCAGGTGATGATATTTAGCCGCCAAGTAATTGTTAAAATTCATGGTGAAACGTTCAGCTGTCATTTATTATGCAGAATTCGCTAGTAGTTTCCGTCGGTGACCATTATCAAGCTAAGCCTAAGACGAATAAATTAAACCATTAGAGATTTCACAGTTTACTGGGGACTATGAGGTTAAACAGTATTTCACGTACTGGCATAAACGGCAGGGAAATTGTACCATAATTTGAAAAAAAGTAATTTCCTCCTTTAAGCCCACCAAAATACATAAAAAGTTTCTCACAATAGTAGCAGCATACGATCTTTTTTGTCAAGAAGCAAGTCTACATCTACAGCTAGTAACACACTGACAGATGTAATTATCCCAATCAGTCAAGGGTACACTCAAAGATAATGCTATGTCAGAGATAAAATGTAGTACATGATAGTAGTTGCAGTATCAGTTTACTAAGAGGTACATTATAATCTTTGGTTCCAAGTAGAAACAGTACATGGGTGAACTTAATGCATTGGGTACTTGGTTAGCTATACGTTAAGATAAATACGTTCCCATCGCTGAGAACTAGGCTTCACTTTACCATCTCTGTGGGCTACTATTTTGTACTGGGTGCACATATAATGTTATGAGATATATCTTAATCATTAAGTGAGCATTTATAGATCCAAGGCGGTTATTTTATACTTAAATACTTCTCCGGTTTTTATGGTTCAAATGGCTCTGAGCACTATGGGACTCAACTGCTGAGGTCATCAGTCCCCTAGAACTTAGAACTAGTTAAACCTAACTAACCTAAGGACATCACAAACATCCATGCCCGAGGCAGGATTCGAACCTGCGACCGTAGCGGTCTTGCGGTTCCAGACTGCAGCGCCTTTAACCGCACGGCCACTTCGGCCTCCGGTTTTTATGTAAAATTTTAGGTTGTTTCATGTCTCTGATGAGTCTTGTAAATTATTTTAATATGATCTGCCGTCTGGTTGTAATGAGGTTCCTCCACACCTCGCTCCTCCTTGACAGATTAATATTAATGACAATGCAGATATAGAGGTTAGATATATCATACTCTATATTCCTCTAGTAATTTTGTAATTTGAGTGCTAATGTACCAAAACATCTGAGATATGAATTCATAAGTTTCATTGAAAGCGAGGGTTTTATGGCAAATTTTGTACATATAGTGTGTTAGATTCTTTCCTATAATGATTGGATGTTTGGAGTTTGGTGGTCTCCCTTACTAGGCCACATTAATGAATATAAGTTTTTATATATACTTCAACACCTGTCGGTTATTAATGGAATTGTCATGTACGCTAAACATTCCTTGGTTCTTATAATTATTACTGTCTTAAATGCTTTACTCCCTGGTTGTACAATGGTTTTCCCCACCCCCTTTTTCCTTTGTAGATCTAATAGTAATAACAATGCAAGTATAAAGTTTATAAGGGTGACATTTTAGATGCTTTTGTAATAATGTAACTTGATTTTTTTAGTGTACCGACCCAACTCGGAAATGATTTTATACGGGTTACGCAAGATGGAGTGTATTCTAGCTACAAAGGCTGTGTGTGCGTACATGTTTACATTTTTTCTGTATGGATGGAAGGATTTGGAAACTGATGGTCTCTCTTTGTTGGCACCTTTATTGAACACAAGTTTATACGTACACACAAATACCTGTCGGTTATTTCTGGAAATTATAATGTATGTTTTATAATTTATAGGCTTTTGTAATTACTTTCAGCAAAAAGGATGTTTAAGAAGGTCCTAGTAGCGAATTCTCCGAACTAAATGACGTCTGTAGGTTTCACCACAAATTTTAACAATGTATAACACTGTTTAACAGCGTACTTCACTAACAGCATTGTTGCGCACGATAATTTATTGCTGTTCGCCATTTCTGATGTGGGCCGGATTACTGAGAAGCCGGACTACTTAGTGCTGGATTAACGAGAGTTTAGTATACACTAACTAACTCACCCAGCTTTGTAAGCAGGCTACACTTCCTTCCATCGTTATGAAATGGCAATATTGGGAATATTCCAGAGGTGTGTCAACGGCGATTAATCATTTATTATTGTATTACCAGTGGTGTTTTTATATCATACTACCTCCGCGTATCCTGTGTTCCATCTTCGTCTTTTTTACTCGTTTCATTACACTGTGGATGTAAAATATGTTTTACTTAAACTAACATATATTCTAGATATCAGAACAAATTGATGCATAACGTTTCCGGTGCTGAGATGACTACTCTACATGGGCACGCTCCGAAAGCCAACAAACATTTTAAAAAGGGCGAAACGTACTCCTGGATGTCTTCTCGTGATAAAAACAAAGCTGCTGTGAAAGCGATCCTTAATGCGTAGTGCAGTGCACGCAGTACCGCACATGGCGTTCTGTGTAACCAAACAATGCTCGGCGAAGCGCGTGCTTAGCTGCTGTTGGAGAGTGCAACGGGGAATTTGAATCTGCTACAGTTGGGGTACGCCTCGTAGGCAACTTGAAAGCAATACTTTGAAAAAGGCCATGGAGGAATTCGGCACGGCACGAAAGTACGGCTCTCTCTCTCTCTCTCTCTCTCTCTCTCTCTCTCATTTGATCCGCATTACAGCTGCCTGCTCATTATAATATGGAAGGGAGAACGTCTCACAAACGAATGAAGCGGGTGCTCCATAATAGTGTGTCTGGTGTTACACGTTCTAAAGATGGGGTGCTAATTCGTATAGTAATGTGTCACTGCAATTATCCACGTAATGCTACAATTGGCTAGCTGAAAGGTTTTACAGAATCACTGGAAATCATTTCTAGAAGTGTACTGGAATTCTGTAATTAATAAAATCTCCGTACTCCACACTCCAGTGGGTGGGGTGGCGATGGGGGGCTGGTGCCTGTTTCTTCAGTGTCGTAATTTATGCCATAGTTGCCGATCAACTAAGCGCACGGCGCATGCTTGGCTAAAGAAGATGGCAGCCTTTCGCGTCGAATCGTAATCGTAAACATTCTTTCTCTCACAGGCGTCCGCGACGGGGGGGGGGGGGGGGGGGGGGGCAAGAGGGAGTGTTCAAACCCTCCTTACGTTGTTTATTTCTTATTGACACACATACCAAGAGACGTCGCCATGCTGCTATATTGCTGGGGTTTCTGGCAGCCGTAAAAAAGACAGTCGACATGATGTTTACTTCTGTGGAAAGAGCACAACTCCGGGCAGCAAATTACAGCTACGTTGCAATTTAATACACGAGCGGTATTTTAAATCTCCATTGCCGACGTCTTCAGGTTAGTTCAAATAAAATTCCCTGGGAAGCACCAGAACGCCGTTCCAGCGCTTTCCGGGCGAAATTGAGCCTTGGTCAACGAGCTGGAAAGGATTTATTTTCAGATGGTTTGCTGGACTCAGAGCCTGTTTGAAACGAAGCGGCGAGGACGGTAATATTTCTGCAACATAAAGGGTTATCAATACGCGATAGTACTCTGTTTGACCAGTTTTGCTACCTCAGCCAGTTCACTGTACCACAGTTCAGCTAGAACAGTGACTATCGATGTAGTATATCGCGTCAGGAGAAACTGACCAATTTCTTTGAACAGTGTAGACGCGTAGAGCAGTACCTATTCGCAATCTCGTAACCTGTGCCAGTTCATCTTTAGTGTTCCAGGACACATTGCTAACATGGAAATAGTGTTCTCTCCCATGACTGTCCAGTGGAATCAGGAACTAAAAAGATTACAACTATCTGACTTGCCAGCTGTAAAGCAAACCGTCTGTTACTCGTATTACACACAGCGAACTAACTTGTAATGGCTTGATCACAAGTTTCAATGTTGTCCATCAACCGTGTGGGCTGGCCCACTAAGATGCACGAGCTGGTATGGAACCGCGATGATTCCAAAAAAAAAAAAGAATAGCGCCAGTTCTAAATTCCGTACTATTGAGAAAACATATAACCGTCTGCCTGCTTCTATAAAGTCATTTTGGAACCTGTAAAGCTTCGTCTGTCGGACTAGTTAAGTGTCTTCCGGTGTTAAGAAAAGAATTGGAAAAATACGCCTAGGCCACAAATTCACCAAAATATGTGAAGTTTGTGCGTCGTGAATTTAAGTACTTCAGAGTGAAGTTGACCGGCAAAACAATAAACGTGCAAAAGAGTCTTTACAAGTAATAAAATGTTTCGGGCTGTTTCGTCGTGGTCAAATGGATTTCACATTTAAAACCAACGAATAGTCCCCATCTGCGGAGGCCATTTTCAATGGGGGAGCCTTTTTGAGTGTCCGATTCGCGCCCTGGCTCTCTACTGACTGCAGCAAAATTCTGTTTACGTTCGCTTCCGTACAGTGACGTGACGTCACATGTTTCGAATACCCGAGCGCAATCGGGCGTTGTCGACTGCCCTCGTCCGCTGTTGTTATCACCCCAGGTGCACCAATAGTACACATATTCTTCGACACCAGTATTCACATGTCATTCAGTCTCACGCCCTCCTCCTTCCTACTGAAATTTCTGGGATGTTTCACAGTCTCGATGGCCTTTGTCCCCAACCCCCCATTAACCATGGACCTTACCGTTGGTGGGGAGGCTTGCGTGCCTCAGCGATACAGATGGCCGTACCGTAGGTGCAACCACAACGGAGGGGTATCTGTTGAGAGGCCAGACAAACGTGTGGTTCCTGAAGAGGGGCAGCAGCCTTTTCAGTAGTTGTAGGGGCAACAGTCAGGATGATTGACTGATCTGGCCCTGTAACACTAACCAAAATGGCCTTGCTGTTTTGGTACTGCGAACGGCTGAAAGCAAGGGGAAACTACAGTCGTAATTTTTCCCGAGGACATGCAGCTCTACTGTATGGTTAAATGATGATGGCGTCCTCTTGAGTAAAATATTCTGGAAGTAAAATATTCCCCCATTCGGATCTCCGGGTGGGGACTACTCAAGAGGACGTCGTTATCAGGAGAAATGTAACTGGCGTTCTACGGATCGGAGCGTGGAATGTCAGATTCCTTAATCGGGCAGGTAGGTTAGAAAATTTAAAAAGGGAAATGGATAGGTTAAAGTTAGATATAGTGGGAATTAGTGAAGTTCGGTGGCAGGAGGAACAAGACTTTTGGTCAGGTGAATACAGGGTTATAAATACAAAATCAAATATAGGTAATGCAGGAGTAGGTTTAATAATGAATAGGGAAATAGGAATGCGGGTAAGCTACTACAAACAGCATTATTGCGACCACGATAGACACGGATCCTACGCCAACTACAGTAGTACAAGTTTATACGGCAACTAGCTATGCAGATGATGAAGAAATTGATGAAATGTATGATAGGATAAAAGAAATTATTCAGGTAGTGAGGGAGACGAAAATTTAATAGTCATGGGTGACTGGAATTCGAGAGTAGAAAAAGGGAGAGAAGGAAACATAGTAAGTGAATATGGATTGGGGCTAAGAAACGAAAGGGGAAGCCGCCTGGTATAATTATGCACAGAGCATAACATAATCATAGCTAACACTTGGTTCAAGGATCATAAAAGAAGGTTTTATACATGGATGAACCCTGAAGATACTAGAAGGTATCAGACAGGTTTTAAATTGTAAGACATTTCCAGGGGCAGATGTGGACTCTGACCACAATCTATTGGTTATGAACTGTAGATTAAAACTGAAGAAACTGCAAAAAGGTGGGAATTTAAGGAGATGGGACCTGGATAAACTGAAAGAACCAGAGGTTGTACAGAGTTTCAGGGAGAACATAAGGGAACAATTGACAAGAATGGGGGAAAGAAATACAGTAGAAGAAGAATGGGTAGCTCTGAGGGATGAAGTAGTGAAGGAAGCAGAGGATCAAGTAGGTAAAAAGACGAGGGCTAGTAGAAATCCTTGGGTAACAGAAGAAATATTAAATTTAATTGATGAAAGGAGAAAATACAAAAATGGAGTAAATGAAGCAGGCAAAAGGAATACAAACGTCTCAAAATTGAGATCGACAGGAAGTGCAAAATGACTAAGCACGGATGGCTAGAGGACAAATGTAAGGATGTAGAGACGCATATCACTACGGGTGAGATAGATACGGCCTACAGGAAAATTAAAGAGACCTTTGGAGAAAAGAGAACCACTAGTATGAATATCAAGAGCTTAGATGGAAACCCAGTTCTAAGCAAGGAAGGGAAAGCAGAATGGTGGAAGGAGTATATAGAGGGTCTATACAAGGGCGATGTTCTTGAGGACAACATTATGGAAATGGAAGAGGATGTAGATGAAAATGAAATGGGAGATACGATACTGCATGAAGAGTTTGACAGAGCACTGAAAGACCTGAGTGGAACAAGGCCCCGGGAGTAGACAACATTCCATTAGAACTACTGACGGCCTTGGGAGAGCCAGCCCAGACAAAACTCTACCATCTGGTGAGCAAGATGTATGAGCCGGCGAAATACCCTCAGACTTCACGAAGAATATAATAATTCCAATTCCAAAGAAAGCCGGTGTTGACAGATGTGAAAATTACCGAACTATCAGTTTAATAAGTCACGGATGCAAAATACTAACGCGAATTCTTTACAGACGAATGGAAAAACTGGTAGAAGCCGACCTCGGGGAAGATCAGTTTGGATTCCGTAGAAATGTTGGAACACGTGAGGCAATACTGGCCTTACGACTTACCTTAGACGCTAGGTTAAGGAAAGGCAAACCTATGCTTCTAGCATTTGTAGACTTAGAGAAAGCTTTTGACAATGTTGACTGGAATACTCTCTTTCAAATTCTAAAGGTAGGGCAGCGTGGAGGTTAAAAATCATAGAGGGAGACGAAGAGATGAATACACTAAGCAGATTCAGAAGGATGTAGGTTGCAGTAAGTACTGGGAGATGCAGAAGCTTGCACAGGATAGAATAGCATGGTGAGCTGCATCAAACCAGTCTCAGGACTGAAGACCACAACAACAACATGGCCTTTGTATAGCCTTTCACGGCTTCCGTCTGTGACTGGCAGTACTTGAGTCTTACCAAGATAGATGTGGTGGTCTCCTGGTTGCAAAGCATGTTCCGCAACAGCTGAACAACTGACTGGTCAGTATCCGCACCGCTCACCCCCCTGCCCCTCTTCTGAAATTGTCTTGTGCTCTTCTAATCATCTCATTTTACCGGTTTTTTTTTTTTCACTATATCCGGATACACCTCCCCACAACTACAAGGAACCCTAGAAATTCCTGCCTCCCGGTTGGCGATCATCTTTGGGTGGTTGGGGTTTGTAGATTCCATTTTTTCAAGATTTTTCGTATGCGGTCAGTAACGTCCTTAATGAAAGGCAGGAAAACTTTCGATTTCACAGGCGCTTGTGCATCGTTATATTTTCCGCGCGGTGGTCTTCGCGCTCTTTTCACCCCAGTGGACGATTAATATTTTTGGGCAATGATGTAGTGAGAAACAAGGACGTAGGCAAAGGGGGGCCATGGGGCATGGGGTCCGGATTTCCTAGCCTCCCCCCCCCCCTTACCCTAAAAAAAAATCACCTCAACGAAATGCTATATAGTGAAATTGAAAGATTTAAGGGTCGATCAGAAAGTTTCCGATTGAAGGCGTTACTGCAGCGTACATACAACGTAATGCTACTCCAGAGTGGGCATATAAGCAGCAACTCGTGGGAAAGAGATTACTGTGGCATTCGCGTGATCGCGAGCTGTTAGCCCTAATTTCAAGCTTGATTGGTTGATTCGGGGACGGTGACCAAACAGCGAAGTCATCAAGATCATAGGTCCCATAAGATTAGGGTAGGTATTCGGCCGTGCCCTTTCAAAGGAACCATCACGGCATTTGTGTCAAGCGATTTAGCGAAATCACAGAAAACCTAAATCACGATGGCCGGACGCGAGTTTGAACCGTAGTCCGTCCAAATGCGAGACCAGTCTGTTAACCACTGCGCAACTTCGCTCGGTCGCAAATCTGGACGCAACAAAAGAGTTATAAGAGATGAATGACGCTCAGCAGCCAGAATGTGACGGGTTTGAAACTAACATTAATATGGAAGTATGGATTAAAGAAATATTGTACAGTGAAGAGCCAAAGAAACTGGTTTTTTTTTGGTCTGACTGGTTTGATGCGGCCCGCCACGAATTCCTTTCCTGTGCTAACCTCTTCATCTCAGAGTAGCACTTGCAACCTACGTCCTCAATTATTTGCTTGACGTATTCCAATCTGTGTCTTCCTCTACAGTTTTTGCCCTCTACAGCTCCCTCTAGTACCATGGAAGTCATTCCCTCATGTCTTAGCAGATGTCCTATCATCCTGTCCCTTCTCCTTATCATTGTTTTCCACATATTCCTTTCCTCTCCGATTCTGCGTTGAACCTCCTCATTCCTTACCTTATCAGTCCACCTAATTTTCAACATTCGTCTTTAGCACCACATCTCAAATGCTTCGATTCTCTTCTCTTCCGGTTTTCCCACAGTCCATGTTTCACTACCATACAATGCTGTACTCCAGACGTACGTCCTCAGAAATTTGTTCCTCAAATTAAGGCCGGTATTTGATATTAGTAGACTTCTCTTGGCCAGAAATGCCTTTTTTGCCATAGCGAGTCTGCTTTTGATGTCCTCCTTGCTCCGTCCGTCATTGGTTATTTTACTGCCTAGGTAGCAGAATTCCTTAATTTCATTGACTTCGTGACCATCAATCCTGATGTTAAGTTTCTCGCTGTTCTCATTTCTACTACTTCTCATTACCTTCGTCTTTCTCCGATTTACTCTCAAACCATACTGTGTACTCATGAGACTGTTCATTCCGTTCAGCAGATCATTTAATTCTTCTTCACTTTCACTCAGGATAGCAATGTCATCAGTGAATCGTATCATTGATATCCTTTCACCTTGTATTTTAATTCCGCTCCTGAACATCTACATCTACATTTATACTCCGCAAGCCACCCAACGGTGTGTGGCGGAGGGCACCTTTCTTTTATTTCCATCATTGCTTCCTCGATGTACAGATTGAAGAGTAGGGGCGAAAGGCTAAAGCCTTGTCTTACACCCTTCTTAATACGAGCACTTCGTTCTTGATCGTCCACTCTTATTATTCCCTCTTGGTTGTTGTACATATTGTATATGACCGGTCTCTCCCTATAGCTTACCCCTACTTTTTTCAGAATCTCGAACAGCTTGCACTATTTTATATTGTCGAACGCTTTTTCCAGGTCGACAAATCCTATGAAAGTGTCTTGATTTTTCTTTAGCCTTGCTTCCATTATTAGCCGTAACGTCAGAATTGCCTCTCTCGTCCCTTTACTTTTCCTAAAGCCAAACAGATCGTCACCTAGCGCATTCTCAATTTTCTTTTCCATTATTCTGTATATTATTCTTGTAACCAGCTTCGATGCATGAGCTGTTAAGCTGATTGTGCGATAATTCTCGCACTTGTCAGCTCTTGCCGTCTTCGGAATTGTGTGGATGATGCTTTTCCGAAAGTCAGATGGTATGTAGCCAGACTCATATATTCTACACACCAACGTGAATAGTCGTTTTGTTGCCACTTCCCCCAATGATTTTAGAAATTCTGATGGAATGTTATCTATCCCTTCTGCCTTTTTGACCGTAAGTCCTCCAAAGCTCTTTTAAATTCCTATTCTAATACTGGATCCCCTACTTCTTCTAAATCGACTCCTGTTTCTTCTTCTATCACATCAGACAAATCTTCACCCTCATAGAGGCTTTCAATGTATTCTTTCCACCTATATGCTCTCTCCTCTGCATTTAACAATGGAATTCCCGTTGCACTCTTAATGTTACCACCGTTGCTTTTAATGTCGCCAAAGGTTGTTTTGACTTTCCTGCATGCTGAGTCTGTCCTTCCGACAATCATATCTTTTTCGATGTCTTCACATTTTTCCTGCAGCCATTTCGTCTTAGCTTCCCTGCACTTCTTATTTATTTCATTCCCCAGCGACTTGTATTTCTGTATTCCTGATTTTTCCGGAACATGTTTGTACTTCCTCCTTTCATCTATCAACTGAAGTATTTCTTCTGTTACCCATGGTTTCTTCGCAGCTACCTTCTTTGTACCTATGTTTTCCTTCCCAACTTCTGTGATGGCCCTTTTTAGAGATGTCCATTCCTCTTCAACTGTACTGCCTACTGCGCTATTCCTTATTGCTGTATCTATAGCGTTGGAGAACTTCAAACATATCTCGTCATTCCTTAGTACTTCCGTATCCGACTTCTTTGCGTATTGATTCTTCCTGACTAATGTCTTGAACTTCAACCTACTCTTCATCACTACTATATTGTGATCTGAGTCTATATCTGCTCCTGGGTACGCCTTACAATCCAGTATCTGATTTCGGAATCTCTGTCTGACCATGATGTAATCTAATTGAAATCTTCCCGTGTCTCCCGGCCTTTTCCAAGTATACCTCTTCCTCTTGTGATTTTTGAACAGGGTATTCGCTATTACTAGCTGAAACTTGTTACAGAACTCAATTAGTCTTTCTCCTCTTTCATTTCTTGTTCCAAGCCCATATTCTCCTGTAACCTTTTCCTCTGCTCCTTCCCCTACAACTGCATTCCAGTCGCCAGGACTATTAGATTTTCTTTCCCCTTTACATACTGCATTACCCTTTCAATATCCTCATACACTTTCTCTATCTGTTCATCTTCAGCTTACGACGTCGGCATGTATACCTGAACTATCGTTGTCGGTGTTGGTCTGCTGTCGATTCTGATTAGAACAACCAGGTCACTGAACTGTTCACAGTAACACACCCTCTGCCGTACCTTCCTATTCATAACGAATCCTACACCTGTTATACCACTTTCTGCTGCTGTTGATATTACCCGATACTCATCTGACCAGAAATCCTTGTCCTCCTTCCACTTCACTGACCCCTACTCTATCTAGATTGAGCCTTTGCATTTCCCTTTTCAGATTTTCTAGTTTCACTACCATGTTCAAGCTTCTGACATTCCACACCCCGACTCATAGAACGTTATCCTTTCGTTGATTATTCAATCTTTTTCTCCTGGTAACCTCCCCCTTGGCAGTCCCCTCCCGGAGATCCGAATGGGGGACTATTCCGGAATCTTTTGCCAATGGAGAGATCATCATGACACTTCTTCAATTACAGGCCACATGTCCTGTGGATACACGTTACGTGTCTTTAATGCAGTGGTTTCCATTGCCTTCTGCATCCTCATGTCGTTGATCATTGCTGATTCTTCCGCCTTTAGGGGCAATTTCCCACCCCTAGGACAAGAGAGTGCCCTGAACCTCTATCCTCTCCTCCGCCCTGTTTGACAAGGCCGTTGGCAGAATGAGGCTTTTTTATGCCGGAAGTCTTCGGCCGCCAATGCTGATTATTTATCAAAATTTAGGCAGTGGCGGGGATCGAACCCGGGACCGAAGACGTTTTGATTATGAATCAAAGACGCTAACCCTAGACCACGGGTACATCTTCCTAATGTCGTGTAGGGCCCCCGCGAGCACGCAGAAGCGCCGCTACACGACGTGGCATGGACTCGACTAACGTCTGAAGTAGCGCTGGAGGGAACTGACACCATGAATCCTACAGGCTGTCCATAAATCCGTAAGAGTACGACGGCGTGGAGATCTCTTCTGAACAGCACATTGCAAGGTATCCTAGATATCCTCAATAATGTTCATGTTTGGGGAGTTTGGTGGGCAGTGAAAGTGTTTAAAATGAGGGGAGTGTTCCTGGAGCCACGCTGCAGCAATTCTGGACGTGCAGAGCGTCGCACTGTCCTGCTGGAATTGCCCAAGTCCATCGGAATGCACAGTGGATATGAATGGATGCAGGTGATCAGACAGGATCCATACCCGTACACGTCCATCCGCGTGATACAATTTCAAACGAGATTCGTCCGACGAGACAGTGTGTTTCCAGTTATCAACAGTCCAATGTCGGTGTTGACGGGCCCAGGCGAGGAGTAAAGCTTTGAGTCGTGTTGTCATCAAGGGTACACGAGTGGGCCTTCGGCTCCGAAAGACCACATCGATGATGTTATGTTGAATGGTTCGCACGCTGATACTTGTTGATGGCCCAGAATTGAAATCTGCAGCAAATTGCGGAAGGGTTGCACTTATGTCACGTTGAACGATTCACTTTAGTAGTCGTTGGTCCCGCTCTTGCAGGATCTTTTTCCGGCTGCAGCGATCTCGGAGATTTGATATTGTACCGGATTCCTGATATTCACTGTACACTTGTGAAATAGTCGTTTGGGAAAATCCCCAGTTCATCTCTACCTCGGTGGTGCTGTGTCCCGTCACTCTTGTGCCGACTATAACACCACGTTCGAACTCACTTAAATCTTGATAACCTGCCATTGTAGCAGCAGTAGCCGATCCATCAAATGCACCAGACACTTGTTGTCTTACATAGGTCCTGCCACAGCAGCGCCGTCTTGTGCCTCTTTACATACCTCTGTATTTGAATACGCTTCCCTACACCAGTTTCTTTGGCGCTTCAGTGTATAAGCATTGTATTCATTTACGTTGAAGGTATTATATAGAATGTATCAAATAATAAAAACATTTTAACAGCTACACTACTGGTCATTAAAATTGCTACACCACGAACATGACGTGCTACAGACGCGAAATTTAACCGACGGGAAGAACATGCTGTCATATGCAAATGGTTAGCTTTTCAGAGCATTCACACAAGTTTGGCGCCGGTGGCGACACCTACAACGTGCTGACATGAGGAACGTTTCCAACCGATTTCTTATACACAAACAGCAGTTGACCGGCGTTGCCTGGTGAAACGCTGTTGTGATGCCTCGTATAAGGAGGAGAAATGCTTACCATCACGTTTCCGACTTTGATAACGGTCGGATTGTAGCCTATCGCGATTGCGGTTTATCATATCGCGACATTGCTGCTCGCGTCGGTCGAGATCCAATGACTGTTAGCACAATATGGAATCGGTGGGTTCAGGAGGGTAATACGGAAAGCCGTGCTGGATCCCAACGGCCTCGTATCACTAGCAGTCGAGATGACAGGCACCTTATCCGCATGGCTGTAACGAATCGTGCATCCACGTCTCGATCCCTGAGTCAACAGATGGGGACGTTTGCAAGACAACAAACATCTGCACGAACAGTTCGACGACGTTTGCAGTAGCATGGACTATCAGCTCGGAGACCGTGGCTGCGGTTACCCTTGAGGCTGCATCACAGACAGGAGCGCCTGCGATGGTGTACTCAACGACGAACCTGGGTGCACGGATGGCAAAACGTCGTTTTTTCGGATGAGTCCAGGTTCTGTTCACAGCATCATCATGGTCGCATCCGTGTTTGGCTACATCACCGTGAACGCACATTGGAAGCGTGTATTCGTCATCGCGACGTGATAGTATGGAGTGCCATTGGTTACATGTCTCGGTCACCTCTTGTTCGCATTGACAGCACTTCGAACAGTGGACGTTACATTTCAGATGTGTTACCACCCGTGGCTCTACCCTTCATTCGATCCCTGTGAAACCCTACATTTCAGCAGGATAATGCGCGACCGCCTGTTGCAGGTCATGTACGGGTTTTTCTAAATACAGAAAATGTTCGACTGCTGCCCTGGCCAGCACATTCTCCAGATCTCTCACCAATTGAAAACGTCTGGTCAATGGGGGCCGAGCAACTGGCTCGTCACAATACGCCAGTCACTGCTCTTGATGAACTGTAGTGGAAGCTGCATGGGCAGCTGTACCTGTACACGCCATCCAAGCTCTGTTTCACTCAATGTCCAGGCGTATCAAGGCCGTTATTACGACCAGAGTTGGTTGTTCTGGGTACTGATTTCTCAGGATCTCTGCACCCAAATTGCGTGAAAATGTAATCACATCTCAGTTCTAGTATAATATGTTTGTCCAATGAATACCCGTTTATCATCTGCATTTCTTCTTGGTGTAGCAATTTTAATGGCCAATAGTGTATGCTAAAGTTTACTACACACTTTCTAAAGTAAACTATGTTCTTACTCAGCAGTTACTTTCACACACACATATACAAATGAGCAATATGATTTTTCAGAATAAAATTAAAAAATGACCCTTTTTAAAGTCCTCTTTAATAAATCAGACCCCCATTTTGATAAAATCCGGGCTACCCCCTTGTGAGATATTTTAATTCTGCGACAGGCAGCTCTTGTTCGGAGATGTTGCTTGCTCTACCCACCAACGTTTGTATGACGTCTCGCGGTTGTTGTGGATGGTGGTTTGGAGCTGGTGTACGTAACGGTCAGTGCGCCTGGGTTTTTCTGTAAAGCTTGTGACCTAAACTAGCATCTTCTTTCTTGGAAATTAGCTATTAAGAACATTTAATCTTACACCTGGAAGATGGAAACCCAGTTCTAAGCAAAGAAGGGAAAGCAGAAAGGTGGAAGGAGTATATAGAGGGTTTATACAAGGGCGATGTACTTGAGGACAATATTATGGAAATGGAAGAGGATGTAGATGAAGGTGAAATGGGAGATATGATACTGCGTGAAGAGTTTGACAGAGCACTGAAAGATCTGAGTCGAAACAAGGCCCCGGGAGTAGACAACAGTCCATTAGAACTACTGACAGCCTTGGGAGAGCCAGTCCTGACGAAACTCTACCAACGGGTGAGCAAGATGTATGAGACACGCGAAATACCCTCAGACTTCAAGAAGAATATAATAATTCCAATCCCAAAGATAGCAGGTGTTGACAGATGTGAAAATTACCGAACAATCAGTTTAATAAGTCACAGCTGGAAAATACTAACGAGAATTCTTTACAGACGAATGGAAAAACTAGTAGAAGCCGACCCCGGGGAAGATCAGTTTGGATTCCGTAGAAATACTGGAACACGTGAGGCAATACTGACCCTACGACTTATCTTAGAAGCTAGATTAAGGAAAGGCAAACCTACATTTCTGGCATTTGTAGACTTAGATAAAGCGTTTGACAATGTTGACTGGAATACGCTCTTTCAAATTCTGAAGGTGGCAGGGGTAAAATACAGGGAGCGACAGGCTATTTACAACCTGTACAGAAACCAGATGGCAGTTATAAGAGTCGAGGGACATGAAAGGGAAGCAGTGGTTGGGAAGGGAGTCAGACAGGGTTGTAGCCTAGCCCCGATGTTATTCAATTTTTATATTGAGCAAGCAGTGAAGGAAACAAAATGAAAATTTGGAGTAGGTATCAAAATCCATGGAGAAGTAATAAAAACATTGAGGTTTGCCGATGACATTGTAATTCTGTCAGAGACAGGAAAGGACTTGGAAGAGCAGTTGAACGGAATGGATAGTGTTTTGAAAGGAGGATATAAGATGAACATCAACAGAAGCAAAACGAGGATAATGGAATGTAGTCGCATTAAGTCGGGTGATGCTGAGGGAATTAGATTAGGAAATGAGACACTTAAAGTAGTAAAGTAGTTTTGCTATTTGGGGAGCAAAATAACTGATGATGGTCGAAGTAGAGAGGATATAAAATGTAGACTGGCAATGGCAAGGAAAGCGTTTCTGAAGAAGGGAAATTTGTTAATATCGAGTATAGATTTAAGTGTCAGGAAGTCATTTCTGAAAGTATTTGTATGGAGTGTGGCCATTTATGGAAGTGAAACATGGACGATATATAGTATGGACAAGAAGAGAATAGAAGCTTTCGAAATGTGGTGCTACAGAAGAATGCTGAAGATTTGATGGGTAGATCACATACCTGATGAGGAGGTATTGAATAGGATTGGGGAAAAGAGAAGTTTGTGGCACAACTTGACTAGAAGAAGGGGTCGGTTGGTAGGACATGTTCTGAGGCATCAAGGGATCACCAATTTAGTATTGGAGAGCAGCGTGGAGGGTAAAAATAGTAGAAGAGACCAAGAGCTGAATACACTTAACAGATTCAGAGGGATGTAGGTTGCAGTAGGTACTGGGAGATGAAGAAGCTTGCACAGGATAGAGTAGCATGGAGAGCTGCATCAAACCAGTCTCAGGACTGAAGACCACAACAACAACAACAACAACAACCTGGCTCTTCCTCCATAGTAAACGGAACCTTCGGACAAGCCCGTTGAGATGTTAGTAAAATTGAGATAGTTTCTCTTTGCCATGCCGCCATAAAACAAACGTATGTCCACTTTCCGGAACCAAATATTTGGAACATGCTTTGCAGCCGGGAGACACATTCATTTTGGCTGGACTCAAGTGCTGGCAGCCGCAGGCAGATATCTTGAAACGCTATACAGGGAGGCCATAGAGATTGTAAAACACCCAGGGAGTTTCAGTAGGAAGGAGGAGGGCGTGAAATTGAATGACATCTGGATTCCTCTGCTGACGAAGATGTATACACCAGTCTTCCACCAAGGGGTGATAGCAACAGTCGGCGACGGCAGTCGGCTACGGCCAATTGCGCTAGGCTACTCAAAACTGTGGCGTAACAACACTACACGGAACCACGCGTAAACGGAATTTTACTCCAGCCAGAATCGAGCCGGGTTGTGAATCGGACACTCAAATAAGCTATTATTCCCCATGAAAATGTCCTCCGAAGACGAGGACGAAACGGTGGGTTTAAATGCGTTCGACCACGGCACAATAGCCCAGAACATTTTGTTAATTGTGACATAACCGGCTGAGTAAGTTTGCTTTTCACAAATGTATCTTTGCTTTAAATCTTATATTCAGCTGCATCCTGTACAGTCTTGTGACAGGAATGTGGTGATTCCACGACTTTCTTCTCCTTACCTTCCTTTCTTTTTAAGGCCGCAACAGCGGCTACTTCTTCACCCCCGATTGAAGGGCAGGTGTTATTTGAGGTGCCTGGCCAGAAGAATTCCATGTGTGAGTCACTTCTCTCCTACCTTGGGCGGCTCGCAGTAACGGTTTGCAGTCTCCCGACTAAAAGGAGCATTTTCTTAGCACCTTTCACTTTTTTAAGCGTAAATATCTCCGTTTGTCCCGTTTTCTCCTTCATAAATTACGTCAGTTGTTAGTCAGTTTAAAAGAAATGTCCCGATTCGTCAGACAAATTATGGCAATCCTAGAAATATAGTAAGGCTAGTCCTTACATCCGTGTTACATCGTACTATTGCACAACAAATTTTGCCACCAGACAAATCCTGGAGAATTTTTGATACAACTGTCCTGTGTAACATACTCAGTGTTTTCGGCGACATTTCAATACATCCGGTGTGTGCGGGACTACAACTTCTTCATAGCGTCATTTGAAGTGTAAGTGTTGAACAGCAGACAGTCGATTCTGTACTGAATAAGACGAGATACGGGTGTACGCTCACGTGTAACTACCGTGTATGTCTGATTATCTGTAATAAGCTAAGGCGCGGAGCAGCGGTCGCGGGCAGTAATTACCTGATCCGGTCTACGCTTGTTAGCGAGCTTCTGCTGTCACCTGCCCGGAATGATGAACGCAGCGCTTGTTGCTGCAAACAACTCAGTTTTGCAAGGCAAATACCTTGCAGTACGTATGCAGATTGTACTGGCAAACAAACAGTGCGACTAGATATTTGAAGATATATGCATCACTGAACAGCTGGAGGAAACGAGTAACTGCCTTGGGTAACCTAACGTCCAGTGAAAATATTTAGCCGGATGGTGATGATTGAACCTTAGCGGTTGTGATATTTAATGAGACGTCCTGCTGGCTTACAGACGAATGCATCACTTCATCCCCAAAGTTGTACACACACTAGGCAGAGCTTCGGTTTAGAAAGTTTCTCGTGCATTGGAAACAATGCGCTGAATGAATTGTCATCCAACAATGCAGTTTTCTGTGCCGGTTATTCGTAATCGGAGCCAGATACATGTAGAAAGCCTTACCCGTTGAAAGGGAGACATCATGTAGCTTAACATTACACCAGTGTCCCGTGCCTGGATGTTGACATTGAGACAGAAATGTTATTAACATGTAATTAGTTCTTTTGATTAGAAGTTATTTTCTGATGCATTAATTGTTCTTTGTTTCGAGTGTAAATTCTTTTCTTAGTCTTGGCCTATTCCTATTCATACAGATGTGAGCTATTTATGAACGCATTTTGTCATCTAAAACTGTCGTTTGTGAAAATGTTCTTGAACAGAGCAAAAAATATTACTGTAAATTAATTTTCACATACTGTGACCCAGCCCCGGATCTATGATATTTCCACAAACCAAACCCAGGCAAAAACTTGATAGCGGCGCCCCCTCCCCCCTCCCCCCCCCCCTCGAGCACTCGCGTAATTCAAACGTGTATATTTTGTAATGGGAGCCATCCAACATATATTCAGAACAGTGAAAATTGAAATGTCCTGAGCTGCCTCTCCACCTCCCAATCGGCCGATATGACATCCTACCTCCTTAAAATAAACTCACAATTATTACTGGGTCGGATTGTTTGTAATCAGGAGAATAAGAATTCTTCAGAAAATTTCCACTCCTTATTGCCTATTAGCTAGTAATTTTCTCTTTTCTGTGACAGAAAAGCAAGTATAGGAAACACAAAACTAGTAGAGACAAGAAACAAGCAGGAAAGTACATATTTCTTCAGTCCATAGGGTCCAGCATTTTTTCTCTCCAATTTTGCTACAGCTTTACAATCCCTGCTTTCCTTTCAGGGAAAGAATCTATTACATCAAGGTTCGTCAAACGTTTTGCTACTTGAAAAATCAAAAAGTCGTTGTCTGATACTGAAAAAGCTGTTATTACGAATAGTACCCAAGACTGGTGTGGTTTCTCGATTCGATTATGTCTATTTTGTCACTGTCTACTAGATAAAAGCCGGCCGGAGTGCCCGAGCGGTTCTAGGCGCTACAGTCTGGAACCGCGCGACCTCTACGGTCGCAGGTTCGAATCCTGTCTCGGGCATGGATGTTTGTGATGTCCTTAAGTTAGTTGGGTTTAAGTAGTTCTAAGTTCTATGGGACTGAGAACCTCAGAAGTTGAGTCCCATAGTGCCCAGAGCCATCTGAACCATATTTTTGCTAGATAAAACGAAACAGGCAATTCTGTTATCGCAGCAGTTGCAACACACGCCAGATAAGCGAGACTGTTATGGCACGAATGGTCATTTTAAGTACCTCGTTTACATAAATAATACGACAGAATATAATTCACGAACTACCAATATCAAATGCCTATTATGCCTACTGCAAGAAGACGTTTTACGTTAAGAAATAGTTTTACATTTGATTCATACGCTCTAGATTCTCAAGCATGAGATCGAAAAGTAATAGTACGAAATTTTTATATAAATTTGGAATCGTTATATTCGTCCACATAATTTGTGTGATGTCCCCGTTTCTTCTCTTTCCTCTTTCTAACAGACAATCCTGTCATCACTAATTCTGTACCTATTCCTGCTATTGTGAAACTTATTCTACAGTTATCTTCACTAACCCTGCTAGAATCGCCAGTTTAGTTATCGCACGTTTCTCCTCCTTTCAGGCATTATTACGTGTTCGTACAACGTGTTTTCCACGTTATTCAGAGAATAGAACTTAAGCGGCTGCTAACCGAGGACTGTACAACTGGCCCTTAGTAGTATACCGATCTGGCAAAAATTTTCTGTCAAAATTTCATTTTCTTGTATACACCGAAAAGATTACATATTTATCTTTCTTCGTCTTATTCCTCTTAGTCGTTTATTTCCACTCTGGTAGTTTGAATCTATCGATTTCGCTAATAATTATAACAACGCTTATCATTCGCAGGCACTATCAGCCATATAAATAAACAGCAATTGGCTTTCAGCATTTTGGGTTTATTCGACTCAGCTCATAGAGCCCCGACCTCCTTTTGTCTGCGGGAAAGATTTTTTTTTTCTAGATGCAATGTGGATTCCACTGACAGAGACATCACGTACTCTATGCGCACATTCAAAAATCAACTTATGATTCGTTCAAAAACCAACTTATAATATGTTCAAAAATGTTCCAAACCAACAGCGCTGCGTTTCAAAATCATACGAATAATTGAACGTGTACTGGATGCTAGGCGCTTTGTGAAACAAGGCTACTGAATGAACAGTCTATGTATGTCAATGAAGAGGAACTATTCTGGAATAATATTCGAACGGTGACTCGTGGAGAGGATCGGTGAGTGAAGTGTGGTAACTTGGACAAAAATTGAAGGTTCTGAAATACTCGGTGGTGCGGAGAAGAGTTCTGTCACAGGCTGTGTAATGATGTGCTAACAACGGTTGGTGAACTGTACGTCAAAGTATCACATACGTAAAACCATTCAAGGGCTGTGGAAGTATACCCGAAAGGCAGAAAAGTGGACTGGAAACTGAAGACAGGACAGAAGTGTTTTTTCTGGTAAAGATTCCCGAGCAAGAAAAGAGTCGAATCCATTATGGAAAAGCTAATGGTGGAAAGCAACTGTGTAAAGTCAGAGGGTTTGATAATTAATGCACGCAAATTTTCTGGAGGAAGTGGAAACCAGTGACCATTATCAAGATTTTAAATTTGTCAGGGAAGAGGAAATGCGTGTACGAACTGCATCAAGTAAATTAACTTTGTACATGGAACACTAGATAACACGAGGACAAGTAATTTGGTGAAGAAATTAGAACTTGTCACAGTGCGGAGTTAGCGCAAGGTGAAGGTCTAAATAAACGTATACGCCCCAAACCCCAAGGCAGTCACCTGTTTTAAGAGAACTTGCTTGGTCACCCTGCCCTACTGGCGCTACTTCTCTTTCCAAACTGCAAGGCTATCCTCCTACTATTCTTTTTTCCTTTATGCCTGTCCATTGGATGGTCTTCTTGGTGCCGATTGTGCTTGAATCTGGTTTGTGATATTGAACAGTCGTATTCTTCCCTTCTGGCTTTCTACGACTTTTCATTCTTAACTATATGATCCCTTTGTTGGGTTTGACTTGTTACTCCTTTTCCAAATTTTACAGAAGTATGGGTAGTGCAGTGAGAGTAGTCCAGCGGGCTGTATGTTCCACTATTTGTGCCTTTCTCTCTTTTCGCCCTTCATTTCTTGTAAAGTTACTATGCCCAGAATCCTAGACCTTAGCCACTCCATTCCCATTATGGTTTGAGCATGGGGATGCGGGGCAACAGTTTGCTGGCCAGGTAACCTTTGTGACTGGAAGGTGCCCGTAGGCAGAGCCCGCGTTCTGAGTGTGCGGCACCATGGTGCACGCTCCCATCAATCTCTTCACATGGGAAAGATTATTACAATTCACAGAAATACGACCCGACGACGATTTCTTCCCTGGCTAAGCTGTGGGAAGACGGACGAGCCAGACGTCTGGGAGCGAATACTTCATATGTGCTTGGACTGATGTGGATACTTTTACTGCAACGAAACCTTTAGTTTTTGTCGAAAACATTGAAAATAAATATGAGGAAGTTGAGTCTCT
This sequence comes from Schistocerca serialis cubense, assembly GCF_023864345.2. Classification (NCBI taxonomy): domain Eukaryota; kingdom Metazoa; phylum Arthropoda; class Insecta; order Orthoptera; family Acrididae; genus Schistocerca; species Schistocerca serialis. Next base: position 361,536,738 of record NC_064645.1, on the reverse strand, counting down.
GGAAAAAATTCGAAATGGTCTGTTATTGATGAAAACTTCCTCTGCTACCCGATCTACAGCTCTCCAGGCATGTGATCCTGTAGGTGAAATACTAGTCACCATTGCCCCACGCAAAGTTTTGGACATGGTCCCACGTGAGGAGCTCTGGACTTATCTCCAGTGGCGAGGAGTACATTTTATCAAACATGTACAAAAAGGGTCCAAGGATAACTGTACAAACACCGTTACCTTACACTTCTCCTCCCAGAGAAAGGTAAGGTCTTAGTGTACAGGTGTGATGTGAAACTGTATGTCCCCTCGCCTACGAAATGCTTCAGGTCTTTAAACGTTGAGCATATGTCATCTTGCTGCATGGCGGACCAAAAACGTGGCAACTAGGGGCGATCACTCCACAAAGGTAGTCCTTCTGAACATTCACCATTTTGTTTGAACTGGAAGGAACATCATCCTCCACATTCGCCAGTCTGCTCAGTTTTCATGAAAGAAAATAAGATTAGATTAGATTAGATTAGATTAATACTAGTTCCATGGATCATGAATACGATATTTCGTAATGATGTGAAACGAGTCGAATTTTCCAAAACATGACATAATTAGGTTAATTTAACAACATACTTAAGTTAATATAACAACTTTATTTTTTTGTGTTTTTTTGTTTTTCTTTATTTTTTTATTTTTTTTTAATATTTTTTTTCTTAATTTATATCTAAAAATTCCTCTATGGAGTAGAAGGAGTTGTCATTCAGAAATTCTTTTAATTTCTTCTTAAATACTTGTTGGTTATCTGTCAGACTTTGGATACTATTTGGTAAGTGACCAAAGACTTTAGTGCCAGTATAATTCACCCCTTTCTGTGCCAAAGTTAGATTTAATCTTGAATAGTGAAGATCGTCCTTTCTCCTAGTATTGTAGTTATGCACACTGCTATTACTTTTGAATTGGGTTTGGTTGTTAATAACAAATTTCATAAGAGAGTATATATACTGAGAAGCTACTGTGAATATCCCTAGATCCTTAAATAAATGTCTGCAGGATGATCTTGGGTTGACTCCAGCTATTATTCTGATTACACGCTTTTGTGCAATAAATACTTTATTCCTCAGTGATGAATTACCCCAAAATATGATGCCATATGAAAGCAATGAGTGGAAATAGGCGTAGTAAGCTAATTTACTAAGATGTTTATCACCAAAATTTGCAATGACCCTTATTGCATAAGTAGCTGAACTCAAACGTTTCAGCAGATCATCAATGTGTTTCTTCCAATTTAATCTCTCATCAATGGACACACCTAAAAATTTGGAATATTCTACCTTAGCTATATGCTTCTGATTAGGGTCTATATTTATTAATGGCATCATACCATTCACTGTACGGAACTGTATGTACTGTGTCTTATCAAAATTCAGTGAGAGTCCGTTTACAAGGAACCACTTAGTAATTTTCTGAAAGACAGTATTGACAATTTCATCAGTTAATTCTTGTTTCTCAGGTGTGATTACTATACTTGTATCATCAGCGAAGAGAACTAACTTTGCCTCTTCATGAATATAGAATGGCAAGTCATTAATATATAATAAGAACAACAAAGGACCCAAGACTGACCCTTGTGGAACCCCATTCTTGATAGTTCCCCAGTTTGAGGAATGTGCTGATCTTTGCATGTTACGAGAACTACTTATTTCAACTTTCTGCACTCTTCCAGTTAGGTACGAATTAAACCATTTGTGCACTGTCCCACTCATGCCACAATACTTGAGCTTCTCTAGCAGAATTTCATGATTTACACAATCAAAAGCCTTTGAGAGATCACAAAAAATCCCAATGGGTGGTGTTCGGTTATTCAGATCCAGGAAAACAAATCTACTGACTGTCTCTCATACATTGAGGCACGAGAGTATATGAATGCGTACGTCCTGTGGATATGACGATCGCCGGCCGGAGTGGCCGAGCGTTTGTAGGCGCTACAGTCTGGAACCGCGCGACGGCTACGGTCGCAGGTTCGAATCCTGCCTCGGGCATGGATGTGTGTGATGTCCTTAGGTTAGTTAGGTTTAAGTAGTTCTAAGTTCTAGGGGACTGATGACCTCAGAAGTTAAGTCCCATAGTGCTCAGAACCATTTGAACCATTTTTGATATGACGATCAATTATTATTATTTTGAGCTTTTCCTCATTACAGAGGCTTATCTCCAACATAATAATTTACCTGGAAATGACAATACAAACAATAAACGTTCTTAAACTATACTCTCAAAATATTTCTCCATGTGTTTCGATCTTGCGTGTCCTCTTCCTCTGCGCCCATTCTCCTCATTGTGTGCTGTACATTTTGGAGCCAGGTGGTCACAGGTCGTCCTCTTCTTCTTCTCCCCTCCGGTTCCCACTCCAGTATCAATTTTGGTATTCTGGCTTCCTCCATTCGTCGTACATGCCCGTACCACTGTAATTTCTTCCTATCCATTACGTCATATATTCTTTCCTTTATTTCCATTCTCCTTATTACTTCGGTGTTCCTTATCTTTTCTTTCCTGGAGATTCTTGCCGATCTTCTCCAAAAGTCCATCTCTAGAGCTTGTAATTTTTTAATGTGCTTCATGTTAATTGTCCAGGTCTCCGTTCCATACAGAGCCACACTCTCTAATATGGATTTGTATATTAATTTTTTAGTTCTGCTCATTACATTCCTGCTCCATAAGACTGAGTTAAGCATCCCAATGACCCTCCGTCCGCTACTAATTCTTTTATTGATTTCTGACTCTGATTTTCCCTCGATTTCTAAAATGGATCCCAAATAACAGAAAGTGTTTATCTTTTTGATTTTCTTTCCTTCAATGTATAGCTCATGTGAATCATTAGTCAAGTATTCTGTTTTTTGGTAATTAATCTTCAAACCCCAAGTTTTGTATGCTACTGCTAGTTGATTGCACATATAGTTAGCATCCTCCCCATCTTGTGCTACGACTACTTGATCATCAGCAAATAATAAATGATGTAGGTAAACTCCATCTCTTATTTCTAATCCCATACTATTACATTTACGAGACCATGTTCTAAGGCTAATATCTATATAGATTTTAAATAATGATGGTGACATGGGACAGCCCTGTAAAAGGCCTTTGCTTGTTCTAAATTTCTGTGAAAGTTTATTACCAACTTTCACTTGGCAAATGTTATCTTTATACATCTGTTGTATTATTTTAATCAATGAAGGGTTTATGTTTGCCATATGTAGTGCTCTCCAAAGTAATTTTCTTGGAACAGTATCATACGCTTTTTCTAGATCTATGAAAATTAATCCTATGCTTTTTGATTTTTCCCTATGTTTCTCCAAAATCTGTCGTAATGTGAAAATATGGTCTACACATGATCTCCCAGCCGTGAATCCAGATTGTTCTTCTTGGGTTCTAAAATTTTTTTCCAGTTTGTTTTTAATTACTTTCGCAAAAATTCTCATTAATGTGTTTGTAACACAAATTCCTCGATAGTTTGAACAAATTTTGCGATCCCCTTTCTTAAATATTGTATTAATGTAACCTAGCTTCATTTCGTTGGGTATTGAATCTCCATGCATCATTTTGTTGAAGAGCTGTGTTATCAGTTTCACAATTTTGTCACCACCATATTTCAGACACTCCAGATTGATATTGCCTGGTCCCGGTGATTTACCATTCTTTCCTGTTCTCAACGCCTGAAGTACTTCACTTTCTAAAATATGGATCTCATCATCTTCATGTCCTTTATCTTCCCCTGTTCCTTCTTCTAGATATTCTTCTCTGTCCTCATTTAATAATTTATGGAAATACTCTTCCCATACCTTTTGTGTTATCAGTTGGAGATTAGTTTTGCTTTTTGTATCCTGTCGAAGCCCTTTCAATACTGACCATGCTTCTTTTGCTCTCCCAAATCCTAATTTGCTATTCACCTTGGCACATGTTCTTTCCCATGCTTCATTTTTTGCCATCCTTATTTTTTTCGTCACTTCATTCTTCTTTTCCTTGTATATTGACCTTGTTTCTTCTGATTTATCATTCAACCACTGAAGGAACGCATTTCGTTTTTCTCTAATGAGGACCTCTAGTTCCTCTGACCACCACTCTGCTGCACGGTTGTGGTTGCTATCTTTTTTACCCAACACCTCTGTTGCTGTGTTTTTCACATTAGCTTTTATATAGTCATATATTTCCTCTGTACTTCCTTCAAATGATTCAACCAGTTTCCTTTCCATCCTGGCCGCAAAGAGTGTTCTGATACTTTCGTCTTGTAGGCTGTCAATATTAAAAGGTAAATTTTCATCTTTCTCAGTCTGGTTCGTTTTATTTATGTTACTTGTATCACTCCTTGCATTCTTCCATGGCCAGAAAGACTTCATTTTAACTAGGTAGTGGAGTTTGCTGGTCTCCCATCGGGCGCCTCCCCAGGTGGTGGATAGGGGAATGCTCACCAGATATGGTGGGTACCGGGAAAATAAAATACCCGGCGTGGACCAAAACTAGCAACTGCTGCCTTGTAGTATGATATTGGCTTATCAAAGGCTAAAGGAAGAAAACCTTGAGTAAAAATTACCTGGTCCTCCAGGTTGGGGGTTGTGCAGTGGGCCAGCTCCTCACTCACATAAAAACATAAAAATGCTAAAGAACCTAATAATATGCCTCGGAAAAATTGGAACTTTGGACGACGAACTAGCAATGAGAAACGGAAAATTATGTTTGGATGCTGGAATGTGCAAGGTATTTCCACTAAAATAAATTTACTCCCCGCAGAACTTGACATGTTCAACATGGATGTTGTAGTACTCTCTGAAACAAAGAAGAAAGGCCAAGGAGAAGAAGAACTGGATAATTATGTACATATCTGGAGTGGGGTATGAAAAGCAGTAAGAGCCAAAGCAGGAGTCTCCATTATGATAAAAAAATCATGGAAAGAAAGAATCACAAATTGGACATTCATCAATCAACGTATAATAACTGTTGAAATGACATTATTTGCTAGGGAAGTTGTGATTATTGGCGTATATGCACCCACGAACGACACAAAAGATAAGGAGAAAGACACATTTTGGGACACCCTCAGGGAGACTATTGAAAAAATCCCAAGAAGAAAGGAACTGATTATCATGGGAGATCTGAATGGAAGGGTAGGAATTAGAGAATCTTGTAGAATAGTAGGAAAACATGGAGAGGACGAATATAATGACAATGGAGAACGATTGATTGCAATTTGTGAACAATTTGATCTAAAAATTACCAACACATTTTTCAAACATAAGGACATTCATAAATATACTTGGCAACAGAACACCAAAGAACTTCGTTCTATAATAGATTATATTATCATTAGGCAAACAAGTAGTTTCAAGGCAGTAGACGTCAGATCTAGATCTTATGACGATCAATAATTAAGCTAATATCGCGATCACGCCTCTCCACCCCCACCTCAGCCTTCCCCAAACCAGATCTCCAACCACACACCTCTCAAGCGGTTCTTGGAGTGCCTTGTTCAGGAAATACTTCTTGCATCCCGCTCGAGAAGCGTACTCCTTCAGCATCTGCTGGTGATTGGGCTCCCTCTCTGGATCCTTCTTGCCAGAACCCTCAGACCTGGGGCCTGACGCCAAACAACGGATGAAGAGCCACGACATGTGTGCCCCAGGGCTGTTCGCTCTGCATCGCGTTCAGTGAAAATAGGCTTTTGGACGAACCTTGTCCACCAAAGATTACAATGGAGAAGAAGAAAGATAAGAATTGGGATAAGGTTACTCCAGGGCTCCCAGACACAACAGATCCCCCCATACATACGGATTCTGAGCCAATATTTATGAATGTGGTTCCATCTCCACTGGCAATACGCAGTGATCATGTGTTGTGACTGGTCCTCCCAGAAGCTTCGCGCCTAAACTGGCTACCGGTCACATTATCACTCAGTGGGTTTGTAAGGTCTACTACTGCCACACACTGGAACTGCAACATCTGCAGTATGCATTGCTCTCCAAGTAACGCACTTCACTGATGACTGTTGTCCATTGCTCCTGCATTCTGTCAGAACTGTGCTGACAGGGCATCATACAGATGATGTCAGTCAATGTTTTCTCCTTCTTACCTTGTGGGAGATGCGTGTGCAAAGGACCTCAGCAATTATCATTTGTAAAGTTCATCCACCTCCAGGCAGACCACTTACTTACGTTCAACTGACTACATTAATCCAACAAATTCACCTCCCTTCTCTCCTACTTGGGGACTTCAATGCACACCACTCACTGTGTGGGAGTACCACTTCGTCTGGTAGGGGCCTTCTATTTGACCAGCTTCTCATAGTCCATAATATGTGCTTCCTCAGTGATGGTTCTCCTACACACTTCAGTCCTGCCTATGGCACCTTTTCATCTATCTATCTAACATTCTCCTCCTTTAATCTTGTGTTTCCACTACACTGGTCATTACATGATGACCTTTGTGACAGTAACCACTTTCTAGTGATCCTGCCGTTTCCGTGCCACTGTCAGACAGACTATCGCGTAGGGCACTTCACAGCTAACCTTTCTCTGTCTCTGCCTTTATATTCGCAGCCTCCTGTCGAATTGTATTGATGAGGTTGCGCAACGCGGTAAATGTCAAACGGTGCCTCGCTTGGAGCGTAAACATTGCACGATTGAACAGTGGAAAAACGTTGTGTGGAGTGACGAATTACGGTACGCAATGTGGTGATCCGATGGTAGGGTGTGGGTATGGCGAATACCCGGTGAACGTCATCTGCAAGCGTGTGTAGTGTTTACAGCAAAACTAGGAGGCGGTGGTGTTATGGTATGGTCTTGTTTATCATGGAGGGGGCTTGCATCCTTTGTTTTGCGTAGCACTATCACAGCACAGGCCTACAATTGATGTTTTAAGCACCTTTTTGCTTCCCGCTGTTGAAGAGCAATTCGGGGATGGCGATTGTATCTTTCAACAAGATCGAGCACCTGTTCATAATGCACGGCCTGTGGCGGAGTGGTTACACGACAATAACATCCCTGTAATGGACTGGCCTGCACAGAGTCCTGACAAAAATCCTGTAGGACACCTTGTTTCGGAACGCAGACTTCGATCCAGACCTCACCGATCGACATCGATACCGCTCCTCAGTGCAGCACTCCGTCTCTCTCTCTCTCTCTCTCTCTCTCTCTCTCTCTCTCTCTCTCTCTCACACACACACACACACACACACACACACACACACACACACTCATCATTCACTCACTCACTCACTCACTCACACAAACAAACACACACACACACATTAATTTCGCAATTTTAAATGCACTACTAAGCCGGTGACACAAAAGGGCGAGGAGATATTAAAGATATCGCTCTACGCGCATATACTGTAACTTAAGTGACCCCTGTAGCCCAGTTTGAGGTTGTTTGTCAACTTGATGGACCACAAGCGTCTCATGCCAAATTATTCGTCTCGACTTACCCTACTTCACTGCGGCACATTGTAAACATTTATCCTTTGCACAACGTATACAATACAGCCGAGTTGGTGTATTACCATCCACTCATTCCTTTTGATGCAGTGTATAACTAGTCCATTTGTGTTCTGTTATGAAATGTTCACGAAACACATATGACAGTTGATGTCGTATTTATGTTACATTTGGTTAATATTGAGATACTTTCAGATATTTCAGGATATTTATAGCTATGTGATGCTGTGCTCGATTAATCCCATTATTTACATGTAAGGAAGTCATCATGCCGGCCGGTGTGGCCGAGCTGTTCTAAGCCCTTCAGTCTGGAACCGTGCGACCGCTACAGTCGCAGGTTCGAATCCTGCCTCGGGCATGGATGTGTGTGATGTCCTTAGGTTAGTTAGGTTTAAGTAGTTCTAAGTTCTAGAGGACTGATTACCTCAGATGTTAAGTCCCATAGCGCTCAGAGCCATTTGAACCATTTTTTTTAAGTCATCATGAACGAGGGGAAAGATTCTCCTAGAAATCATTCATTACAAATTGATCCAAACTGACTTCTTCGTGGCTTACTGGTCCTAGAGAATGTAGCGAAATGTATCCCACACCATAAAGCTGCCTTCGTTCAAATCAAATGGTTCAAATGGCTCTGAGCACTATGGGACTTAACTTCTAAGGTCATCAGTCCCCTAGAACTTAGAATTACTTAAACCTAACTAACCTAAGGACATCACACACATCCATGCCCGAGGCAGGATTCGAACCTGCGACAGTAGCGGTCGCGCGGTTCCAGACTGAAGCGCCTAGAACCGCTCGGCCACACCGGCCGGCAAAGCTGCCTTCGTGGTCTCACTCATGTCCTTTCAGTAACGGTTGCAAAGAACTGGTTTTCTGATTTTTTTTCGCAAGACAACGCCGGCGCTGGTATGTCTATAAACCGAGCACATCGGTGAAAGCCCCATGTCGCCTAACAACAGTAACAGCTCTATCTAAATGTCGATAATATCCAAATCATTCAGTTGGTCCATCATTCTTAACCCTCGGCACTCCGAACGTACCTAGAGCCTCTTAATTGTTGCTGTAGACTTAAATCCTTCTGGCTGGGGATTATTTCGATGTTGAGACATTGCATTTCCGCTTATCGATCGGCTGTCAGGCTCCGTTATAAGCGTCCACCATCGGCATGAATGGTACGTGGATCTCTCAGTTTCCATCATTTCAGCTCATAATACCTGTTCACTGCCGAGATACGCGAACAGTTTAAGCACTTCGCCCTAAGAGCGATATGGTCCGTCACAACTCTGCCACACATGTCGACACGGTGATGATTGTCCATTTTTGCGGATTCGAGGAACTGTTTCCTTTGCCCATGGCAGCAGTGAGCGAAGTGCCTAAGGAACCTACATCTACATCTACAGTTACACTCCGCAAGCCACCCAACGGTGTGTGGCGTAGGGCACTTTACGTGCCACTGTCATTACCTCCCTTTCCTGTTCCAGTCGCGATGGTTCGCGGGAAGAACGACTGCCGGAAAGCCTCCGTGCGCGCTCGAATCTCTCCAATTTTACATTCGTGATCTCCTCGGGAGGTATAAGTAGGGGGAAGCAATATATTCGATACCTCATCCAGAAACGCACCCTCTCGAAACCTGGACAGCAAGCTACACCGCGATACAGAGCGCCTCTCTTGCAGAGTCTGCCACTTGAGTTTGCTAAACATCTCTGTAACGCTATCACGCTTACCAAATAACCCTGTGACGAAACGCGCCGCTCTTCTTTGGGTCTTCTCTATCTCCTCTGTCAACCCGACCTGGTACGGATCCCACACTGATGAGCAATACTCAAGTATAGGTCGAACGAGTGTTTTGTAAGCCACCTCCTTTGTTGATGGAGTAGATTTTCTAAGAACTCTCTCAGTGAATCTCAACCTGACACCCGCCTTACCAACAATTAATTTTGTATGGTCATTCCACTGCAAATCGTTCCGCACGCGTACTCCCAGATATTTTACAGAAGTAACTGCTACCAGTGTTTGTTCCGCAATCATATAATCATACAATAAAGAATCCTTCTTACTATGTATTCGCAACACATTGCATTGGTCTATGTCAGTACCATCATGTACACACCTCATCAGTGTATTCCATGTGACATTTGCTACGAGCTACCTGCTGGACACATACATAATCATAGTAACGCGAGTACTTCCTGTCAAGTGGGGCTCCAATTCCAGTTATTTGCAAGAATGTATAACTCTGACATTGGTCTTCTTCCACTCACTTTCAATCTGTTTCCAGTAACTCGACATTATTCTCAACCTATACGATGTTTTGAATACAGTGCTTTAAATCGTTGGCTTCGTAGATTAAGCCACTGCCCTTTTGACGTAACCATTTTGAATTTTAAAATGGTAGAGACATACTTCATAGCGGAGCTCCGAAATTACGGGCGTTTCCATGTATCAAGGGGTCATTCGGTTATAAGTAAATACGCAGGTGTCGTTATGGCGCGCGTAGCTGAAAATATTTCCACTTCAAAAGTTGTTTACTGCCCAATGTGACAGCTCTCGTAAAAGATAACTGGCAGTAATCGGGCTCCGAATAAGGATGGTAGGAATTTTCGCTGTCGCTCGTGATGGTGCAAGCCCACGTTGAAAGTCGGACTGCAATCTCGCCGAGTGTCAGTTGTAGTCTACTAGTCTCTGTAGTATCTTGCATAAACTGAAATCGTTGCTGATCAGGTACGGCATCACTTAGAGATTCAGGAGACATCTGTAATAATGACCAGAAAGACATGATAAGAGGCAATATGCTGGACAGTAAATTAATACAGACATAGACGACAGACAACGGGTCTGACGCAATGAGGCCGTCACAGGCGGTCCGACAGAAATGGTTTCTCGCTGAAATCTGAAAACACGTGTCGCACAGAATAACAAGACTGCTTGCTGCTGGTCTGCATTCATGTATAATTCCGTGCTCCGGCCGCGACCTTATTCTGTCGTTAGAAAACTAGTTCTTTGCTTCATTTTTGTTTCTCGAACATATTCTAAGTTTCTGGGCCGTTGCGAAACCATTAGGACTGAATTCTTCTACTCTGAACGCTTCAATACGACAGAACAGAATGACTTCATATTTTTAACAGAAAGGGCTGAAGTGTATTATTTGTGAAAGCGTCCAGTTGGACGCAAAGGTATCCGAACGTTGTCGTTTGTAATGAGTGCATCAACAAAGAACTAGTTGCTGGATTACAGGGAATAATTTGATGACATAAGTTAAATGGTGCAACTGCTAACCAGTATCCCCCGAGTCTTTACGGAATCAAAATCCCGTGTATAGAGTTGTCCAAAAAGATTTTCCCCCTATTTAGGATTTACTTTTATTTTGATTTATTTTGTTGTTATTTCTTACTTTATTCTTACTTTATTTTATCTGTTTAATTTGGAAACAAATACTGTGTACACATGTGCAAATGAGGCTACTGCACTTCTTCGACCTCTACTCCTCAATTCTCAGTGCATTTGCGAAGTTTTTTCATCGCGCAGACCGTAACTCGTTCACATATTTCCACGGATGGAGAGCGGGCAACTTGTGTTACGGGTTCTTTAATGTAATTAATGTCAGTAGGTTTTGTGGTATACACGTTTTCTTTCACCACTCTCTGCAGCATGAAATCACACAGATTCAAACCGTGTTACCGTGATGGCCATGCCAAACGTCCACCTCTTCCATTTCAAGCGTCAGCCAAATGATTCATCCAGGCAACGTCGAACCTCTAAGGAATAATATCTTGGTTCATCATCTTGCTACAGTAAACTGATGTCACGACACCGAAGGGAATATTATCACTAACAAAATTCTGCGACAAAAATGGACCAAGTACTCCAAATTGCGAAATAACCGTACCATACGTTAACTTTCAGAGTGAATCGAGTGTACTCTCCTATTTCATACGGATTTCCTGTACTCACAATGGTGCAATGATGCTTACTCACGTTGCCGCTGACGTGAAATGTGGCTTCATCCAACAGAAGAAATACAACATTAATGTCTATGTGCGTCATTTCTAATAACACTCCTGAAGCTCGTAAACGAACAATTGTATCGGCGTCGGACAGGGCCTGTATCGTTTGAATGTGGTAGGGTTTCATTCCCAGATCGAATTCTTAAGACACTTGTACGCGTCATTCCGGTTTCCGACACTAATCTCACGTTTGACTTTCCTGGACTACTAATCATTCTGCCTTAAACAGTTATGATGTTATCTTGCGTTCGAATATTTTTGGACGTCCATTGTTTCCTTTGACTCGGTGCGCACAAATTTCTCATGCAGTCAACGAACAGCTAAACGGCATGGATGATCCTTATGAAACTTTTCTGTTACTATTGTGGGTGACCCAAACACTTCCATCCAAGCTGCTGCCTTCCTTCTCTCTTCCAAAGTATGTCGGGTGGCCATCTATAGTTTGCAACAGAATATATTTTAAAATTATGTAGTGCCATATGAGTGGTAAGACTTTTCTTTAAAGAACACACTATAAAACAGCTTCAAATATCTGACTGATTTACAATTGTATTACTGTGTTAAATATTTGAGGTTAAACACGTAAGTGAGGAAAAGGTTAGAAAAGGTTTGAAATTATGTTTAAAGTTCGTTGGAAGTCGCTAAGCACTCTTTCTTAAATACTGGAAGAATAAATTCCCGGTATTGGAGCGACGTTAGTTATGCTACCGCAAGACACACATAACGTTAATACTTGCATTATCGAGTTAAAATTTTAAGAGAAGATTATATCTGTTTATGAACAGATTATGACACCACGCTTCTTTTCATGCACCGATATACTCAGGTTACACACCGCCCTGTTACATGCTACAATTCGGATCCTTCGAATGGTAGAGGCCTGCAAATTTGTAGACAGGTGTAGTAAAGACGTAGAATATTAATAACGTTTAAGTATGTATCTCACTTGTTTTCAAAACGATCATTTACAAAATTTATGACTGTCTCTCTAAGTTGCTTGTATGCAATGACGTGTTGTTCAGTTTTACATTTAATACATATTGAAGTTTATTCATGGGATTCTTCCTTGAATCTAACATTATGAAAACAAAATGACGAATGTTACGTTGAACAGTTGTTATACGAAACATCTGCAACAATGAAACTAACATTTCCCACGTACTATTTATACCCACTTTTGTCGTTGTTGTCTGTTTTGCATTGCCTCAGTTGTTGCTAGTGTTTTGTCTCAGCGTGTGCAAAAACTACATTATGACTAGAATACGTTTGAGTAGCACTGAAATACAATCAATTTCAATGAAGAAGAGGAATTAGGAAATATACCCTCTGATGACGATGAAGAGATTGATGCTGTTATTTCTGGAGGTAGTGCATCAACTGGAGATTCTGATGATGATGTTGAAGATTTGGAAAGTCTACTTCATGACGTTGCTGACATCTCAAATGAAAATGTTTTCAAGTAAGTATATATGATCTACCATACGTTTGCAAAAACTTTAATGGCAGTACTAATAACAATAATATGTAAGTACATATGGAAATAGTAACCCCATTTTTTTCAGGTAGAGAAATGGAAATGAAGCATGTGGAAAAAATCCTGTTAGATTACGTGGGAGTCAGCCAGCACGAAATATACTGAAGATGGCTCCAGGTCTCACGAGGCATGCTGTAAGGAACGTAAATACTGTGCAGTCAGCATTTGAATTATTTATGAAACCCAGAATTTTCCAGATTATTTTGAAGTGGGACAACAAATAAGGTAACATTACTTTCTGTAACATATGGATAGATCTTGATAGAGAAGAATTTCAGTACTTTCTTGGACGTCTTATTTTTGCGTAAGTGTACAAAGGTCACAATGGTGGCATAGTGAATTTACCGAACGAAGAGCGTGGCCGACCTATTTTCAATCGTTCTATAGCTGTTGTTGTTGTGGTCTTCAGTCCTGAGACTGGTTTGATGCAGCTCTCCATGCTACTCTATCCTGTGCAAGCTTCTTCATTCCCGAGTACCTACTGCAACCGACATCCTTCTGAATCTGCTTAGTGTATTCATTTATTGGTCTCCCCCTACGATTTTTACCCTCCACGCTGCCCTCCAATACTAAATTGGTGATCCCTTGATGCCTCAGAACATGTCCTACCAACCGATCCCTTCTTCTGGTCAAGTTGTGCCACAAACTTCTCTTCTCCCCAATCCTATTCAATACCTCCTCATTAGTTACGTGATCTACCCACCTTATCTTCAGCATTCTCCTGTAGCACCACATTTCAAAAGCTTCTATTCTCTTCTTATCCAAACTATTTACCGTCCATGTTTCACTTCCATACATGGCTACACTCCATACAAATACTTTCAGAAACGACTTCCTGACACTTAAATCTATACTCGATGTTAACAAATTTCTCTTCTTCAGAAACGCTTTCCTTGCCATTGCCAGTCTACATTTTATATCCTCTCCACTTCGACCATCATCAGTTATTTTGCTCCCCAAATAGCAAAACTCCTTTACTACTTTAAGTTGTCTCATTTCCTAATCTAATTCCCTCAACATCACCCGACTTAATTCGACTACATTCCATTATCCTCGTTTTGCTTTTGTTGATGTTCATCTTATATCCTCCCTTCAAGACACCATCCATTCCGTTCAACTGCTCTTCCAAGTCCTTTGCTGTCTCTGACAGAATTACAATGTCATCGGCGAACCTCAACGTTTTTATTTCTTCTCCATGGATTTTAATACCTATTCCGAATATTTCTTTTGTTTCCTTTACTGCTTGCTCAATATACAGATTAAATAACATAAGGGAGAGGCTAAATCCCTGTCTCACTCCTTTCCCAACCACTGCTTCCCTTTCATGCCCCTCGACTCTTATAACTGCCATCTGGTTTCTGTAAAAATTGTAAATAGCCTTTCGCTCCCTGTATTTTACCCCTGCCACCTTCAGAATTTGAAAGAGAGTATTCCAGTCAACATTGTTAAAAGCTTTCTCTAAGTCTACAAATGCTAGAAACGTAGGTTTGCCTTTCCTTAATCTAAATTCTAAGATAAGTCGTAAGGTCAGTATTGCCTCACGTGTTCCAGTATTTCTACGGAATCCAAACTGATCTTCCCCGAGGTCGGCTTCTACTAGTTTTTCCATTCGTCTGTAAAGAATTCGTGTTAGTATTTTGCAGCTGTGGCTTATTAAACTGATCGTTCGGTAATTTTCACATCTGTCAACACCTGCATTCTTTGGGATTGGAGTTATTATATTCTTCTTGAAGTCTGAGGGTATTTCGCCTGTTTCATACATCTTGCTCACCAGATGGTAGAGTTTTGTCAGGACTGGCTCTCCCAAGGCCGTCAGTAGTTCCAGTGGAATGTTGTCTACTCCGGGGGCCTTGTTAGGAACCGCTTAACGCTGTATTCGGTTTGATGATAAACAGCATCGGTGACAGAATCGTAGCCCTGATAAATTGGCTGTTGTAAGGGATTTATTTGAACAGTGGGTAAGCACATTACATAATGCACACTAACCACACGAGATTATTACAGTTGATGAACAAGAAGTAACTTTTAGGGGTAGATATCCATTTCGCCAGTACATCCCCTCAAAACCTGGAAAGTATGGTATAAAGGTATGGGCTGCATGTGACAGTACTAATTACTATGTTACACACGTGCAGGCGTACACACGAAAGGACGAAGGCCAGCCTAGAGAAGTAAATCGGAAAAAGATTAGTGTTAGAGTCTTCAGAACATTCATGCAAGAATGGTAAAAATATCACAACAGATAATTTCTATACAAGTTTGGTGTTGGCAAAGGAATTAGAAGGAAAACAAATGATTCCGCTAGGGACACTAAGAAAATGTCGTCGTGAACTACCTGTAGAATTTATCGAAGCAAGGGAAAGAACTGCACCTTCATGTCTCTTTGGATTCCAGGAATCAGCTACACTAGTTTCCTATTGCCCAAAAAAGGGTAAGATAGTGACACTGCTGAGTACTGCATTTCAGAGAAAAAATAGGGGACGGAGAAGCAGCAAAACTTATTATGGTCCTAGAATATAGTGCAACTAAATCAGGTGTAGACACAACTGACAAGTTAGTCAGGATCTACACCACAAAATGTATGACAAGAAGATGGCCCATGGCTATTTTCTATAATATTTTGGATATTAGTGCCTTAAACGCTTTCATAATTTGGATGGACTTAAATCCTGACTGGAATTAAAAAAAACTACAAAGGAAGAGAATTCCTTCTGGAACTGAGAACAAGTCTAGTGCAGAAAAACAGAAGTCGGCACAGCAAAGCTTCTCTTCCTCGTCTTCCTCTTCCAGCAGAAGTGCGTACGGGGACAGAATGTGGACAGTGCTCCCTATGCGAACGTTCAGTGGATAGAAAAACATTCAAAAACGTGCAGAAGATGCTTTTCTTTTGTCTGTAAACAACATTCAGAGATTCTATGTTTTAAATGTGAAGAGTTGCTTTGTTTTAAATGTAATCAAGGATTAAGACGCGATCTGTAAATGCTTTTATACATAGTTTACGTACAGATGGTCCTCAGACAGGATCACCTTCTAGACAACTATTTAATGAAATAGACGCTTTGTCTATTGGCTCACAGTATACTTATCTCCTCAAAACGTTTGTTGCAAATAAACCGCTGCGGTTCAAACCGAATAACGATGTGCATAATTACAATACCAGAAGAAGAAATTACATCCATTATTTCACTTTAATGTTGTCTCTAGACAAAAGCGGTGCACTATGATGCCACCAAAATTTTTCATCACTTACCCAATGATACAAAAGGTCTGACAGCAAAGATAAATTTCATAACAAGCTGAAAAAGTTTATCCTCGTCAATTCTTCCTATGCTGGACAATAATTTCTGTGTATGTAATATCTAAAAGGTAGTGGATAGGAATTACATACTCACGACTGCATGAAAAAACGTGTAGCCATATTTAAATATGACAGCAAAATGAGTCGTTATACACCATTGTTGTTGTTGTTGTTGTTGTTGTTGTTTTGGTCATCACTCCAAAGACTGGTTTGAAGCAGCTCACCATGCTGCTCTATCCTGTGCAGGACTCTTCATCTCCGAGTAACTACTGCAACCTACATCTTTCTGAATCTGCTTACTGTATTCACATCTTGGTCTCCCTCTACGAATCTTACCCCCACACTTTCCTCCAGTACTAAACTAGTGCCCTACCAACCGATCCCTTCTTCAGTCTGGTTGTACCACAAATTTCTCTTCTCCCCAATTCTATTCAGTACCTCCTCATTAGTTACGTGATCTACCCATCTAATCTTCAGCATTCTTCTGTAACACCACATTTCGAAATCTTCTAAACTGTTTATGGTCCATGTATCAC
Organism: Schistocerca serialis cubense; assembly: GCF_023864345.2. Lineage (NCBI taxonomy): Eukaryota > Metazoa > Arthropoda > Insecta > Orthoptera > Acrididae > Schistocerca > Schistocerca serialis. The sequence goes on along the minus strand of NC_064645.1, from coordinate 361,519,903 downwards.
TTCCATACATGGCTACACTCCATACAAATACTTTCAGAACAGACTCCCTGACACTTAAATCTATACTCGTTATTAACAAATTTCTTTACTTCAGAAATGCTGTTCTTCCCATTGCCAGTCTTCATTTTATATCCTCCCTACTTCGACCATCATCAGTTATTTTTCTCCCCCAATAGCAAAACTCATCTACTATTTTAAGTGTCTAATTTCTTAATCTAATTCGCTCATCATCACCCGATTTAATAAAATTACATTGCATCATCCTCGTTTTGCTTTTGTTGATGTTCATCTTATAAACTTTCTTCAAGACTCTGTTCATTCTGTTCAACTGCTCTTCCAAATCCTTTACTGTCTCTGACAGAATTACAATGTCGTCGGCAAACCTCGAAATTTTTATTTCTTCTCCCTGGACTTCAATTCTTACTCCAAATTTTTCTTTGGTTTCCTTTACTGCTTGCTCAATATACGGGTTGAATAACTTCGGTGATGGGCTACAACCCTGTCTCACTCCCTCTCAACCACTACATCCCACTCGTTCCCCCGACACTTATAACTGTCATCTGGTTTCTGTACAAATTGTAAGTAGCCTTTCGCTACCTGTGTTTCACCCCTGCCACCTTTACAATTTGAAAGAAAGTATTCCAATTAACATTGTCAAAAGCTTTCTCTAAGTCTACAAATGCTATAAAGGTAGATTTATCTTTCCTTAACCCATGTTCTACGAAAAGTCATAGGGTAAATATTGCCTCGCATGTTCCTACATTTCTCCGGGATCCAAATTGATCTTTCCCGAGGTCGGCTTCGTAGAACATAAAACTAGGTAACTAATTAACCAATGTGATTATGTGCTGCGTACGACTTGCTTAGGTGCATAGGTCGTGTGGAAAAACGACGTCTTTAGCAGTCTGTCACAGGCGAGTGTGGTATATATGGCAGCACGTCACGAGGTAACAGACGTTGAACTTGGTGTGGCAATCGGTGCACGAGTCACGGGTGGTAGTATATCACAGGTTACGCTGTTCACGTTTCCAAGACTAACGGCGTCTGTAGTCGAGTCGGCTTAAGAAGGAACCTGACACCTAGCGACATGGTCGCCGGCCTTCAGCTGCGTTGCACTAATGGCGTCAGACGAAAACAACAGTCCCGTATATAGCTGCAGCAGTACAGGCGTTGCCATAGAGACGATAGTTTGACGAATGGATGTCACGCTACCTCCGCAGTACCATTTGGGGTGATTGACGTTCTACTATGTCGCTGTACTAACTTGAATGTGCTAGGTCAGGAATCCATTTCTGCAAAGAGTAATGAAATTGCTTGCCTATGGAGTGTCGTCTCTGTGAGACTGGATTCATGATTTCGTGTCAGAGAGGTAGGTGTCGCAGTAATTGACGGAATGTCGTCGATTAAAACAAAAGTGGTATCTGGGGTTCCCCGAGGCCCTCTGCTGTTCTTAATCTGCAAAAATTATTTAGAAGACAATCTGAGCAGTCATATTAGATTTTTGTCGATGATGCTGTCATTCACCGTCTAGTAAAGTTATCAGAAGAGCAAAACTAATTGCAGAGTGATCAGACAAGTTATCCGTAGGTCACGAAAAGTGACAGTTGACCCTAAATAATGAGAAGTGTGTGGTCATTCACATGAGTACTAAAAGGAATTCGTTAAATTACGGTAACACGATAAACCACAAAAATCTAAATGCTGTCAGTTCAACTAAATATGTAGGGATTACAAGTACGAACAACTGAAAGTAGAATGGTCACATAGATAACGTTACGATAGAGGCGAATCGAACATTGCGTTTTATTGGCAGAACACTTAGAAAATGTAACAGGTCTGCTAACGAGACTGCCTATATTACGCTTGGCCGTCCTCTGGTGAAAACTGATGTGCGGTATGGGATCGTTACCGGATATGATTGACGGAGAATACCGCAAAAGCAGAGAGAAGGGTAGCTGCTTTTCCATTTTCACGAAATAGGACAGAGTTTGACACGGATATGATACGCGAGTTGGGGCGAGATCTTCGACGTTCTCCTCCGAATATGAAAATATTTACTTGACATCCATCTACATAAGGACAAATGATAATCATAATAAAGTAAGAGGAATCAGAACTCGTAAGGAAACATTTAAGGGTTTGTTTTCCCGCATACTCTTCGTAACGTTGGAGAAATAGTATGAAAGTGGTTGGATGAACTCTGCCAGGTACTTGAGTGTAAATTGCAGAACAGTCATGTAGATGTAGACTGTAGGGAGACGAACGCAGTGCATAGGCAGCCGACAGCCGCTTCGTGACCCAGTGTCTTCTCATGCTTTGGCCACTCATTGTGTACGGCGTAACACGCTGTTGTGCTCGGAAGGCCCGACGATTATACAGGGAAAGTTACAGTTCTCATTGTAATCGGAAAAAGCGTATCATTGTAGAAACAAACATACAAGACACAGAGCCGGATATAGGTTCGGGACGGACCCATACACAGCGTGATCCAGTTCAGCTCAGATATTTCCTGAACTGTTTAATATACCGTAATTCTGTTCTCTCGCAATGAATTGTGAAAGAATGTATAATCTGGCCAAAGAAGTAGGCCAGTGGGCATCACATGCCAAGAACAACAATCTAGAAGTTAATCATACTATTATCTATGAAAAAACAATGGATCTGAAACAGGTTCGCAGTCACTGGGATAGTGTTATAAGAGAGTCATAAAGGTAGCGGAAAAGCTCAGGAATCGTGACACTGGGTGGCAACTCAACGAAGTCTGGGATCCAGTACTGGAGCTGCTAAAAACGCAACGGTTGCAGCAGCAGAACTCAACAAAAAGAACTGATAACACGGACATGGGGAACGAACGCCAGACGGAGCACCACTGTACCAATAACAGAACACCAGCTCCTGGCTTAGGAGCTGGACCAAAGACGGAACGTCTCAGGACGATTCTTGTGGGAACGGACCGCAGGTAGTGCGACTGGAACAGACCATGGAGACAGGAGACAGCAGATATAAATATTGGACCCGTTTCCACTCGACTAGCAGTTTCAGATAGCACCTGGTGAAGACAATGAGTCACGTTGTCGACATATCATGCATGGACTACACTGACGTTCGACAGAACATCCGATACCTCAAGATGTCAACACATTGCCGGGAAACCCAGAGATACTGGTATAAACATCTAGCATCTTATTTCAAGAGAAAATTCAATGGCGAATCCCTCTTGAAAATCCGACAACTCTTTTGGACAAATTACAATATCTGCAACTCGATATATCTATTTTGAATATGGAAGGATTGCTGCCTTTTTGAAAGTTTGTGTTCTTTGGAACTGTTGCGACAGGCTGATGAGGAGATCCAATTTTACGTAGCTAACAATAGAGTCTACTTAAAAAAGCAGAGCACTGCAGAACAATAACTGATGCTGCTCATACTTGGCTACATGTCGTAAGACAGCCGAAACTACTGGAAGGCAAAGGAGATGGCATCTAAGATTGGTTCACCAATTGACTAAGATAACAGTTCCGCTCTTGTTCTTGCCTGAGTCTTAAAAGAAAGATGCCCGTCAAAAACTGAATCGATTTGTAAGATAGAGAATTGAGGTACACAGATTAGCTGTCTATTTTTCAAGGAGTTATTTGGAGCGTGGGGGAGTGGCCATGTACGTAAAAAACAGTATTCGTTTGAGTCCATAGACGTATCATGGCACTGCAACGAACAGACATTTCAATGTTGTGCAGGGGCAGTTAAATTTGATGAAACTAAACATCTAATTGTTGTTGTTTATAGACCCCCTAACTCATTTCTGCTCAAGCTAGAGAGGGTTCCTGGTTCACTTTATAGGAAGTACGAAAACATTCTTCTATGTGGTGACTTCATTATTAATTTTGTATATGTTTGTGCAAGAAAAAGGATGTTGGTACGTCTCCTAAACTATTATGATCTGATGAAGCTACGTTTCTTCCAACTAGGGAGCAGGGGAACAGTAGCATAGCCATAGACAATATTTTTATTCTTCATTACTAGATGGACATTCTGTTAGTAAATGGGTGAATGGCCTTTAAGACCATGATGCACTAATTTTAACACTAAAAGGCTTTTGTACTCAACCAAATGTCACATATAATTGCAAACTACGTCGGAAAGCTAATCCACTGGCAGCAGAGAGTTTTTTTTAACCTCGTTAAGGAACAAGAGTGGCAGGATGTTAATAGTGCCGATGACACAGATGACAAATATAATGATTTCCTTAACATATTTCTCATGCTCTTTGAGGGTTGCTTTTCATTAGTACCCCTTTTAGAAAAAGGGGTACTAGCAGTAAAAGGCAGGCCTGGTGGCTGACTAGTGAGATAAGGATATCATAAGCGGGAATTATGTCAAAACGTTAGAAATAGTCACAATCAAACTACAGTAGCCCATTACGATCAGTATTGTAAGGTGCTTAAAAATGTTATTAGGAAGGCAAAGAGTATGTGGTAGGCAAATAGAATGGCTAATTCACAGGATTAAAACCATAAGGCCAGTTGTGAAGGAAGTGTCTGGTCAGCAGCACAACTTCGACGATATAAAGTCAGTTCGTAGCAAAATTATTTCTGTTACTGATAAGTGAGATATATGTACAGTAGTTAACAAACATTTTCTTAACATTGCTGGTCAATTAAATAAAAATTTAGTTAATACAGGGAATCGTATAACTCTCTTGGAAAATGCCTTTCCGAGACTGATGTTTGAAATACACCTCTGTGACACTGACAAGGGGGAGACTGAGTTAATAATTAAATCTCCGAAGACTAAGGACTCTCATCGATATGGTGCAATGCCTAGCAGAATATTAAAGTAATGTGCTGCACATGATAGCCCTATATTTAGCCATATTTGTAATTTTTCCTTTAAGAATGCTCAGTTTCCCGGACGATTAAAGTACTCTGTAGTAAAGCCGTTTTATAAAAAGGGAAAAAGGAATAATTAGACACTTTTAGACCTGTTTCTATGACATCAGTGTTTGCTGAAGTTATTGAAAAAGCTGTGTATGTAAGGATAATTGATCATTTTATATCACACAATTTGCTATCAAATGTACAGTTCGGCTTTAGAAGTCGTTTAACAACTGCAAATGCCATATTCTCTTTTCTCTGTGAGGTACTAGATGATTAAACAAATGGTTTCGAACACTAGGCATATTTTTTTGATCTACCTAAGGCGTTTGATTGCGTTGTGATTGCATTGATCGAAAAATATTGTTCCAGAAGTTGGACCATTACGGAATATGGGGAGTGGCTCACAATTGGTTCACCTCTTACTTTAACGACAGGCAGCAAAAGGTCATTATTCAGTGATGAGAATGGCTATGATGCGGGGTCTGAGCGGGGTTCGGTCAAATGGGGGGGGGCTGACCCATGGATCAGTGTTGGGGATTCTTTTTATTTATTTATTTATTGTTCCGTGGAACCACATTAAGGAGAATTCTCCATGGTCACGGAACGAGTCAATACATGAAATTATAACACGATTGTAGAAACAGATAAAATGAAATATAAGAAACATATTCAGCTGACACGTCGTTAGTTTAAATAAAGAAAATCAAGAATGTAACACTGGAATTTGCTTAATTTCTTAGTTCTTCCAGGAGCTCCTCGACAGAATAGAAGGAGTGAGCCATGAGGAAACTCTTCAGTTTATACTTAAAAGCGTTTGGGCAACTGCTAAGATTTTTGAGTTCTTGTGGTAGCTTATTGAAAATGGATGCAGCAGAATACTGCACTCCTTTCTGCACAAGAGTCAAGGAAGTGCATTACACATGCAGATTTAATTTCTGCCTAGTATTAACTGAGTGAAAGCTGCTAACTCTTGAGAATAAGCTAATATTGCTAACAACAAACGACATTAAAGAAAAAATATACTGTGAGGGCAATGTCAAAATTCCCAGGCTATTGAATAGGGGTCGACAAGAGGTTTTCGAACTTACACCACACATATCTCGAACAGCCCGTTTTTGAGCCAAAAATACCATTTTTGAATCAGAAGAATTACCCCAAAAAATAATACCATATGACATAAGCGTATGAAAATAGGCGAAGTAGATTACTTTTCGTGTTGAAATGTCACTTATTTCAGATACTGTTCTATTGGTAAATAAAGCGGCATTTAGTTTCTGAACAAGATCCTGAACATGGGCTTTCCACAACAGCTTACTATCTATCTGTACGCCTAGGAACTTGAACTGTTCCGTCTCGCTTATAACATGCCCATTCTGTCTGATTAAAATATCAGTTCTTGTTGAATTGTGAGTTAGAAACTGTAAAAACTGAGTCTTACTGTGATTTAGCATCAAATTATTTTCCACAAGCCATGAACTTATTTCATGAACTACATTATTTGATAATGTTTCAATATTACACACAAGATCCTTCACTACCAAGCTGGTGTCATCAGCAAACAGAAATATTTTTGAATCACCTGTAATACTAGAAGGCATATCATTTATATAAATAAGAAACAGCAGTGGCCCCAGCACTGATCCTTGGGGAACGCCCCATTTAACAGTGCCCCATTGGGATTGAACATCATTACCACTCTCAATATTGCGGAGAATTACCTTCTGCTTTCTGTTCTTAAAGTAAGAGGCGAACCAGTTGTAAGCTACTCCCCTTACTCCATAATGGTCCAACTTCTGCAGTAATACTTTGTGGTCACCACATTCAAAAGCCTTCGTTAAATCACAGAAAACACCTAACGTTGGCAACCTTTTATTTAATCCGTCCAAAACCTCACAGAGAAAAGAGAACATAGCATTTTCAGTTGTTAAGCCATTTCTAAAACCAAACTGTACATTTGACAGCAAATTATGTGAATTTAAATGCTGCAGTAACCTTGTATATACAACCCTCTCGATAACTTGAGCAAACACCGATGGCATAGAAATAGGTCTATAATTATCAACATTATCCCTGTCTCCCTTTTTATAAAGTGGCTTCACTACCGAGTACTTTAATCGGTCAGGAAACCGACCACTCCTAAAGGAAAAGTTACAGATATGGCTAAGTACTGGGCTAACATACATGGAACAATACTTCAGTATTCTGCTAGATACCCCGTCATATCCATGAGAGTTCTTGGTCTTTAGTGATTTAATTATTAACTCAATCTCCCTCTTGTCAGTATCATGGAGGAGCATTTCAGGTAACAGTCTCGGAACACTTTTTTCTAAGAGCGCTATGTGATTCCCTGTTGGGACTAGGTTTTTATTTAGTTCACCTGCTATATTCGGAAAGTGATTATTAAATACTGTACATATATGCGACTTATCAGTAACACGGACATTCCCACTACGCACTGATTCTATATCCTCGACCTGTCTCTGCAGACCAGCCACTTCCTTTACGACTGACCATATGGTTTTAATTTTATCCTGAGACTTAGCTATTCTATCTGCATACCACATACTTTTTGCCTTCCTAATAATTTTTTTAAGCACCTTACATTACTGTTTGTAATGGACTACTGCATTTAGATTCTGACTGTTTCTAACGTTTTGATATAATTGCCACTTTGTTCTACAAGATATTCTTATACCTTTAGTCAGCCACCCAGGCTGCCTGTTTGTGCTAGTACCCTGTCTTGAACGTTCTAACGGAAAGCAACTTTCAAAGAGCACGAGAAAAGTCTTGAGGAAAGCATTATATTTATCGTCTACTGTATCAGCGCTATAAACATCTTGCCACTCTTGTTCCTTGATAAGGATCCTGTTCCTTATTTATGTAAATGACATGCCCTCTAGTATTACGGGTAATTCTGAAATACTTCTGTTTGCTGATGACACTAACACGGTAGTAAAGGATGTTATGTGCAACATAGGCTCTGTTTCAAATAGTGCAGTTCATGACATAAGTTCATGGCTTGAGGAAAATAAACTCAACCGAACGGGCCTTGAAAGGCCCACGAGAACCGGCCGGCCGCTGTATCATCCTCACCCCGCATTGGTCACTGGACGCGGAGATGTAGGGGCATGTGGTCAGCACACCGCTCTCCTGGCCGTATGTCAGTTTACGAGACCGGAGCCGCAACTTCTCAGTCAAGTAGCTCCTCGGTTTGCCTCACAAGGGCTGAGTGCACCCCGCTTGCCAAAAGCGCTCGGCAGACCGGATGGTCACCCATCCAAGTGCTAGCCCAGCCCGACAGCTCTTAACGTCGGTGATCTGACGAGAACCGGTGTTACCACTGCGACAGGGCTGTTCGCTAAATCACAGTAAGACTCAGTTTCTACAGCTTCTAAGACACAATTCAACAAAACTCGACGTTTTAATTTCACAGAATGGAAAAATGATTAGTGAAACTGAACAGTTCAAATTTCTAGGTATTAAGCTAGATAGTAAGCTGTCATGGAAATCCCACATTCATCAGCTTGTCCCCAAGAATTAGCATCTTTCACTCAGTTAATACTCGGTAGAAATCAAATCTGCATTTGGATCGCACTTCCTTAACTCTTGTGCAGAAAGATGTGCGGCATACTGCTGCATCCATTTTCAATAAGCTACAACAAGTGTTCAAAAATCTTATCTATAATCAACGCGCTTTCAAATCTAAAGTCAATAGTTTCCGTATTCTGTTGAGGAGTTCCTTGAAAAATTAAGGTGATTCTTATGTTATGTTGTTGATTGAGTTTACTTAAACTTACGGATTGACTGTTCTTGGGTTCATAAACATTTTATTTTATCTGTTATTAATTTTATGTTGTAATTCCATGTACTGACACCTTCCATGACCTTGCAGATCTGCTCCTCAATTTGGTCCTACGGAACTAGACGTGTAAATAATATTTAAGATGTAACTCTTCAGGCTTTCCCGGCGATCTAATGACATCTTGGGTTGTCGGGTGTTCTGCCGGATATCAGCGTCGTACTTGCACGATATTTCGGTCACGTAGCTCGTAACCTTCATCAGGTGCGACCTGAGACTGCTCCTCGAGTGGACCTGGTCCAGTTTTATGCCTATGGACCAGGTCCACTCGAGGAGCAGTCTCAGGTCGCACCTGATGAAGGTTACGAGCTACGTGACCGAAATATCGTGCAAGTACGACGCTGATATCCGGCTGAACACCCGACAACCCAAGATGTCAATATTTAAGATCATTAAATAATGTCGCGCGATGGGTTTAATGTCAAGACACACTTTAACTCCAAAATTATATTAGTAATGGCAAAAAGAAAGGAAAGCACAACAGAATTCTTGAAACTAAAATTCTCCAACCATGTCATCATATGACAGAATTGCATGAACTAAAATTATGTCAACAAGTGGTTGGAAACGCCCACTGTTTACTGCAGTAATCGTTTGCAGTCGCTGGTGCAGGGATTTCTGGGCAGACTGCTGCAGTAATTTTTAGAAGCTTTACCTTTAAGCTTAGCTCGGAGAAAAGAGTGCAGTAGCGTCAAATCAGATGAACGTGCAGGCCAGTTCATGACGTTTCACATCCTCTGCAGATACCAGAAAAGTGCAAGGTGAGCGCTTCGCTAGACCCAAGCAGTGAGTCGGGCACCATTGTGGTACTTCCTGTAGGAAAGGCGGTAGCACTTGAGAAAGAAACTGCAAATGTCTTCTACCCGACAAGGTCTCTTCAATTACATACTGGCGAATAAGTTAGTCTCCCTCCGGGATCAAACGTACACACTCCATGGC